>NC_137087.1:51330627-51930627 GCF_951640355.1 Cnephaeus nilssonii
CCTTCCTGTTTCCCTCCCTCCTATTTCACAATTGAAAACATCTTAATCCTAGTGAATTTAAAGAATATGGGAGAATAGCAAGTGTAGAGCTCCTTTCTTCACACTCTCCAATAATTGCTCCCTAAAAGAGAAAGTGACCCCCCCTTTATCTTTTCTTTGCCTTGCTCTGTCTTCACACCAAGGCCACCACTTAGGTTGCTACTCCCTCTTCCCGACATGGAGAAAATGATGCTGAGAGAGGTTACCTCCCTTTGGCCAAGACCATGCAATCAGTAGACGATAGAGTCAATATTTGAGCCCAATATGTCTGATTTCAAAATGCAAGCATGTGTTAGATATGTGTCATTTCTTCCTAAAATCACACCACACACACTTCTTCTCCTCCTTTTTCCTCCTCCTCCTCTTTTGCCTCCTCCTCTTCCTCCTATTTCTGGTCTATTATAGAGAAAAGGAAGCATCCTCCTTCTCTATCAGCTTCTGACTTTCATGCTTAAAGCCACTGTCCTCCCACAGATCCCGATAAATGCCCCAGGAAAAAGAAATTGTGATTTAAGCTTCTTATTTCTTCATATACAAGAAAGATATTATGCTAAGTACAACAACCTAAAGGGTTCTCCTCAGATCAGTGGACTAGCTCAAAAATAGAAATGCTATTATTTTAGGATAATTAGAAGAATCACAAGCTCTTTTGTAGATGGGGACATGTCCTTTACTTTTTCTGGATCCACACATAGCTGAGCCCTTATAAATTAATGAGATAAAAAGACAATAAAAACAAGGGGCATCATGGTGCTGAAAGAAGTTCTTGGGTTGTCTTGGGGATTCATCTCAGCACTGACATTTATTTGCTCTGTGACTTAGGAAAGACACTTGCCTTCATTGAGCCCCATTTTATCATTTCTAGAATGAAAGTTTGAGCAGGACAATCCTCCAGGACTCTTAGTCTCTGTGTCTATTGCATTTATCCATGCCTTTGTGACTATGCTGTTGTTCAGCTACATCTTCATATTTGGGGACATGCTATTGCATTAGTCTTCATTTTCTCTTATCTGTCATACCCATTGAAGGGCAAAAACACCCTTTCTTTTTCCATTTTCCGAGAGTACAAATTTTAAGGGGGGGGATTCTTTCCCCCTATTTGCAAACAAATAGGTTCTTCTATGCCAAAGAAGAGGAAGTCCATTTATTTTGAAACATTTCCCCCAAAGATAACCATATATATTAATTTTCCTAAATATTTCAGAATCCCATTTTTTCCTGCCAAGTGAACCTTTCTTCAAATAACTCTGATGGGCAAGATTGAGTCCATGCTGCTTCAATTAGAGTGAAGTTGATCTAGAGAAAAAAGACATGGAGGGCCAACGCTCAGTTTTCCTTGTGAGTTTAGTTCTGAAGGTAAAGCAAGGTGTTGCCAGTATCTTAAGGCCATCATGCCACAGTTGAGAATCATCCCCCCCACCAGTTAAATGAGTTTTAATTACTAGGAAAGTATGTAAATGTCTCTTAAATGCATCCAACTGTTTAAAGTGCCTTTGGGTCAGACTTGGAGCCAAAGCTGAAAAACAATTCAATATATCAAAATACTTCCTCTTTCCAAAGGCGAGAATAAGTGATGATTCCCAATATACATTGTGAAGGTTGTTCTCTGGATGATAATGAATCAACTCTAGGTAAATGTTGGCTGGAAGCATTGGGAAAGAAAATGTTTCCATGCAGCCCAACCTAAGGGCAGGGATGACTTCCGGGAAGAGCAGCTAAAAGTAGGGTCATCCAATGCGCCCAGAGGATAAACTTGTTGACAAAGAAATTCCAGATTTGGTTAGATATTGTAAGCCTCAGACTGAGCAGAGCCTGAGAATATTATGCAACATCCCTGAACCAGGACACAGAGAAAGATGCTTCTGTTTAAGCTCCTGTTTTACTGTTCCTAGTCCAATCTTTTGTCAATGCACCATCGAGATGAGTAACAGTAGAAGAAATTGGCATGACATTCCTATCAATCAATACAGGGGCCAAACAGAGGAGACTCACTGTGAAAAGCAGGCCCATGTCCCAGGGTACCTCTCGGCCCTGCTCCTTGACACAATGCCCTTATGCAGGACACAACCTAAACAACCACGCATGGCAGCCTTGGACCCTCACAATGCCTCAGAGGTGCCATGTTTTCTCTTGAATTTGGAACATATACCAGCCCCACTCTCTACTTCTCCTCCAGCCCTTTGCTGGTCTTCTGCATACTCACCTCTTAGGTGTCAGCTTAGACATCACTTTCTTGAGTTGCAGCCTGGATTAGATGCCTATTTAGGTGTCCCTACCTTACCACTTGGAACTGAATTGCAGTTGCCTCTTTTTTGGATCTTCCCTGTGCCCTGGGAGCTCCTAGAGGCCACTGAAGGTGTTGCTCTTTCTTCAGTGCTCTCCACAGGGTGGGGCACAGAATGGACACCTGGTACATGTTTGTTGCAAAATGGAGGGGGGTGGGGGTGGGAGGGGGAAAGGAAAGAAGAAAATGGAAAGGTAGACAAGAAGAGACAGAGAAAAGGGAGATAGGAAGAGAAAAGGAAAGAGAATGTAGGTGAGGAAGAGAGACACAAAAAGAGAGAACGAAGGAAAAGAAGAGAAAGAGGTGAGAGAAAGAAAAAGAAGAGGAAAGAACTGGGCTACCAGGAGGTGAAGTGGGGCTTCCCTGAAGGCCTTGACTGTCCCAGTGGCTTTCTCCTCCTTCCTCACTTCTCACCGTCATCATTACACCCCATCTAATCAAATTCTGTGGCTCCAGCAGAACCAGCTCATGCAAAACCTTCTCCCTTATGAGGAATGCAGCAAGCCAGGAGATATGTTCCGGGATTTTCATCAAAATGTCAAGGCCCAAATCTGGGCATTGGGCTCAAGCCAGATATGACCTCTGGTTATGGTGGTCTTCTGATTGGAGTTTAGTAAGATCCTTCTATTCCATTGAGAATTGGGGTGCTGCTGCAGGCTGTGCAGGCTGCAGAGTGAATTTTTTTCCAACCCTATTGAAAGCAGTTCCTTGGGGAAATGTCCCCTGCCTGCCAGAGTTGGGATTTTTTTCTGGGGCTTCCTGTTTAGTGATATGTTCTGGGAAAGGATTTGGGGTCTGAGATTTCCTACCGGGCTGATGTGAGAGGAATCCACTTAGTTGCTGGGGGGTTGAGAATTGCATTGAAGTTTTCATTTAAACTTGTGATTTTAAACTTGCAACAGCATTACCTATGGGGCTTGTTTAAAATGAGCAGCCTGAGATCCCAACCCCATAGATTATGATTCAGTAGGTTTGAAGAGGGCTCTGGGATTCTGTCTTTTTTACAGCAATCCATCCTCCTTCTGTTTGATTCTTTTTTGTTAATTAAAAAATTTTCAATTACAGTTGACATTCAATATTATATTAGTTTCAGGTGTACAACACAGTGATCAGACATTTATATAACTTATGAAGTTTTCCCCCCATAAGTCTAATACCCATCTGGCAACATACATGGTTATTATAATACTAGAGGCCCGATGCGCGAAATTCTTGCAAGGGGCTTGGCTCCCGCTGCTGTGGTGATTGCCTCTGCCTCAGCTTTCACAGCCCCTGCTTCGTCTGGAAGGTCATCTGGAAGGACGTCGGTCTAATTAGAATATTACACTTTTATTATATAGGATTGTTGACTATATTCCCTATGCTGTACTTTAAATCCCTGTGAGTATTTTATAACTACCAATATGTACACCTTAATCCCTTCACCGTTTTTCACCCAGTTCCCCAATCCCCCTCTCCCTTCTGACAACCATCAGTTTGTTCTCTGTATCTATAAGGCTGTTTCTGTTTTATTTGTTCATTTATTTATTTATTTTTAAGGTTCCAAATATAAGTGAAATCACATGGTATTTGTCTTTCTCTGTCTGACTTATTTCACTTAGCATAATACTCTCTAGATCCATCCATGTTGTCACAAATGGTAAGATGTCATTCTTTTTCATGGCTGAGCAATATTCCATTTATATATGGGCTGCATCTTCTTTATCCAATTGTCTATTGGTGGACCCTTAGGTTATTGCTGTATCTTGACTATTATAAATAATGCTGCAATGAACAAAGAGGTGCATATATCTTTTCAAGTTGCTGTTTCGGATTTCTTTGAATCAATACCCAGAATTCGGGTGCAGGTTCTCAGAACCCTTAGGGAGGGGCCTGGGAATAGAGACTGTGGGCTGGCAGCTCTCAGTGCAGTGACAACTCTGTGGCTGACATGGCTCCTACATGAGCAGGAAAGAGGCTGGTAGAATTTTCAGCCACGTGGCTCCTGGGGAGGGAACACTGACCATTTTTGCTTGGCAGTCAGCCTTTGGTGAGTCTGGAGCTCTGTATCTGGGCCTTAGTTTTCTCTTCTCCAGAACGATTCCTTCTTGCCTTAGGCACCATCATTGGGAATTAGGCCATACCATATTCTCCTTACTGTTTAAGCTGGCTCCACAAGGGGATGAATGCTGCAACACTGCACTGAACTGGCTTATTCCAGAGAAGCTACAAGCTAGGGAGTAAGTTACACACTTTGTTGGAGAAGGTGGAGGTGGGAGGAAAGATGCTGATGGTCCCTCTGACAGTTCGTCAATGTGCACTGACAAGGTCAGACTGAGCAGGGAGAAGGGGTGGCGAGGAAGGTGGGGGGGGGGGGAAGAGGACTGAGTGACCCAGGAGCTGGAACTCCTGCATCCTTATCCTTTCTCAGCTACTAATTAGCTGCGGGGCACAGAACCAGCCTTTGGCTCTCAGGGCTTCTGTTTGCTCTTCCAAAATGCAGAACCCTCACTGGTGAACGCAGCGTTTTCTTTTCCCCTGCACTTGACTCCTCTAAGCAATGCTTTTGTTGTTTGTTTCCTCCCATTCCACATTCTCCTCTTCTTCAGCTTTATTTCCCATTTCCCAGAGACTGCTGTTGAATAGTATGTTCTTTTAAAAAATAACTGTTTAAAATGTGTGGGCTCCTCCACAGATGGTCTCTTCAGTCAGTTATTTATTGCTTTACCTGTTTACAAAAACCAAGTGAACTTTCTGATCAAACTGTAAGGCCTTGTCTCTAGGACAGGGAGCAGTACATTCCTCTGAAGCACAATCGGAGGTTTTAGATGACTTGGCCAAGGTGTTACAACTGTAATCCAGGACACAAAATCAGGTTGAAGGGCTGCAGAACCTAAACTCTTAACCACCTCACTCTCCTGCCTCTTGGGCATGACAATGCAGTAAAAGGGTTAGGGAGTATCTGGGCAAGTATCAATAGAAGGCAGAATGGTATTGTCCATCATGCTGAGGAATCTGGACATGGACCTAGTTGGGTGTCTTTGGGCCATTTCACCAAGGTCTAGCTCTCTGCCTCATCCCCTCTATCTGCTCTCACATGCTTCCCAGACCACAAGAAAATGTGAGTGTCCCTGAAAGGTCAGCAGATAGCAGGGACCAGCCTTAAGGCTTGCCTCTCCTTGCAAGATTAACAAGTACTCCTGTTTAACCTCCCCACCCACTCCAGCTCAGTGTATTTCCCTTTCGCATTAAGCTAAAACTCAGACACATTTTTATCTTCATTTCACCTTGAGCTTCTATTAGCAGTAGCTCCTTCTGCCTTAGATCTCACTTTTTCTCTTCGTTCCCTCATATCACCCTAACTCCCATAAGACTCAAACAGGGAGTTAATGCATCGAAACAGATATGCAAGGCACCCAGGAGAGTTCACAACATTAAAATATCTTTTTAAAATTTAGAATAAAATGAAGAAGCAAAACAACACTTCCTGATTTTATCCTATTTGTAAGTTTGGATTTTCTGAAATCGGGACTCCTCCTTTCTAAATCAGATTAAATTTGTGTTATGAGAAAAATATGATTGGGGGGGAAAATCCTATAAATAGAGTGAAAAGATATTCAAGACTCATAATGCAGGAATCCTAGCTTCTCTCCTGACTATAACTTTTAAACCTGCAGTGTTCAATTCCTTAAATTACTTCCAAATTATATATTGAAAATGGAGCCCAGACAGAGTCCATTATATTCCTTTCCAAATTTGGATTCATCTAGTCTCCATTCTGGACTCAGACAAAATTGGGTTCCTTAGCTCTGCCTCCCTTGGGCACAGAGCAATCACACCATTTCTCTGGTGGGCTTCAAAGATGTGGCCAGAGGGCCCTGGGCATGGATGGCTGCCTAAATTCCAATAATTATCTCCATGTGGTTTACCCTGTGTCCTGTCATTGATGGAATGTGGAACACAAGCGAATAAAAAACAGATTGGATTGGCCTCATCCTGCCTCTCCCCAATGGTACAGAGGGCTTACAAAGGTGATTTTTATATCACGTGGCAAGAGAATTGCCAGAAAGAGACCTTCAGCAGAGCCTCTGAGGGACTTAACACCGTGATCAGCAGGAAAGCTATAAAAATGGAAGAAGAAAATAAAAAGAGGCCAGACAGTACAAGCAGAGAGTCTCAAGATAGTGCTAGATGAAGATTTAAGACATTGAAGATGGGTGGTCACATTAAAGAATAGATGAAACTGAACATATGGACCATGAGCTATACTACAAAGAGAAGATAATTCTTCTAATATCTAAATGCTTATACTACTAGGTGTCTGTTTGACAGGTATAGTATTTTGTAATAAAGTTTCCCACACCCTCATCTCTCCCTGTAAGCCACTCTCCCATACATATATGAAACAAAAAGAGAAAAAGATTTGACCTTGCCCACTAATATTTGTCCCTTCTCTTTGCTGTCTCTAGAGTTTCCACTTTAGTCAGCTGATTCTCTGATACTCAGCAATGTACAATCAGGGGTTAGATGACACTTTTACTACTACTACTGCTGCTACTACTACTACTACTACTACTACTACTACTACTACTGATAACAATAGCAGCTAAGATTATTGAGTGCTTACCTGCATCCTTATCCAGAACCAGGCACTGTTCTAAGCACTTTTTAAGTATGAACTCATTAATCCTCATAGTAACTTCCTCACAGGACTAACTGCCTACCTTCTATAAAAGAAAGTGGAAGTATAAACAGTCTCTATTACATGCCCAAGGTTATGCAGCTCATAAGTGAAAACATTCTAGAGAAGTTGGAGGAAAGATCAGAAAACTGAGGCAACTAAGCTCAGTCAGTTCACATAATACAGGCCTGGGAATGGTGATGGAAGAAGAAGAGAAAAAGTCAAATGGACTTGGAATTGAGAAAGACTTTGGGGTTCCCAGAGCAACAGCATGTGAGAAAGAATTAAGGAGAGAAAAGATGCTTGTCAGAAATATGGCTATAGATTATGAATTGGATAAGATTTAATGCTCTTCAAAGGGCACAAGTACACATTGAGCTTCCTTTTATAGTACTCTGTGAGTTTGCCTGGGTTCTCAGATCACAGATCCATACAGACTAGGACATAAGAGGACCCTGTTTTTATGGGTTACACATCTAAAGTGCTTTATGATTTCACATATGTGCTCTCACCATTTAAGCACAATAATCTTATGAAGATAAAATGTGATGATGTGGATTTTCAGGGGGGAGTGAGGGGCCTCCAAATAACTTAGAAACGAGATGGCTCCTCTGATAACTATGAAATCAACAAGCATTGGGTTCACTCACTTAAGAAATATTTATGGAGCACGTACTATGTTGCAGAAACTTCTACACAATGAGATGTAGCAGTGAACACAATAAACATCTGGGCATGGCTTACATTTTAGTAAGGAGAAAAAGAAAATAAGCAAGTAAATATTTACCATAATATCAGTTCATAGCTGACCCAGGGGTTCTGAGCAAAGATTTGCAAAGTCATCCTAAGAAAATTGGATATCTACCAGCCCAGCAAGCTTCCATTTTCACCTACAGGACTGAATGCATCACCCACCAGGAAGGGAGGAGTTGAGGAGCTATAGAGAAAGGAATGGAAAGGGGAAAATTGCAAGAGCCCAATATCAGTGAATCCACAAAACCCTACCTTGTCTTAGCCATATGACTTTGAGCTAATCATTCTTTATGTATCTCAGTTTCCTCGACTACAATAATACTGCCTACAGATTACATTTTGGGTATGCATTAAATAAGGCGATATCTATAAATTGTTTATGATAGTGACTCCAATAAATGTTGCTGCTATCAATATTATCGCAGTGTCTCTACTGATGAAGCTGATGGACCAAGGAGAATCGGTGACACTCATTAAGTTGACTGTGAAGTCTGGCCAACATTGATGACAAGAACCCGGCTTGGTGACAGTGGCCCTTCCTGTTGATCACAAGCCCCAAACACTTAGATTGAGGGCCACTGTGGAGTTCAACACAGAGAGAAAATGCCTTGCAGAGATAGCAGAATCAGGTTGTCTGTACATTCAAAGGTCTTCTTGTTTATTTTCTTATTATCAAAAAGAAGCACCAGTAATTATTATCAAGTGCTAACAGGCTACCAGCACTAAACCAATGTTCTGGAGAATGCTAGGTAAACAATAGCAAAAGGCCAAACTTACTGCCTCAGGAGCTCACTGCCTAGCTGGAAGTGAGAGCTACATAAACTCTTGCATCAAAAATCCCAGAGCAGAGCCAGATAAGGGCAAGCTGTGGGGTGCTCCCTAAGTACAACGGAGGATAAGACAGATTTTTCCTTGAGAGAAGGCTGAGTCATTAGAGAAAGAACACACTTTTGTGGGCTTCTATATGCCAGCCACTAAAACACACATTCTCTTTTACTTCCCCCATTGGCTCCCTTGGGATAGATTCTCAAGCCCATGTTATGGATGAGAAAACTAAGCTTCAGAGAAGGTGAATGACTTGTTCAAAGTACGTTATCCAGCTATGCAGAGACTGCCCCAGGATACAAATTCATGTTTGACCTCAGACTCTGTTATTTTCCTTATTACAAAGAGGCAATATAGGGTCACAGTCAGGAGTATGGTGAGATCTGGGCACAAAGTTGGTATTGAATTTATCCAACTATGATTTGGGTAAGTTATTTTATCTTTTTGTGCCTGTTTCATGACAATATCTGTCTCACAACATTGTTGAAAATTAAATGACATAATCCTTGTTGATAAGCCTCAATAAGCACTGGCTGTGGCATCAAATAAGATGATGCTACTATTTCCTCCTTAAGGCTGCTGCCCTAAGATAACTCTAAAGATCTGAAGACTAGAACCCTTAGGTAGAAGAGGTACCTTGAGGAGGGAGGGAAAGTAGCCATTGTGGGAAAGACTGAGGCAAGTGTCTGGGCAAAAGCTTCCCAGGGTCCAGCCAATCCCACCCACCACCTACCTAGTTTCCTTTGGTAGCTGTGTTGCTCAGGATGGGTTCCTGAGGAACCTAATGGTCTTTAGAGCACAGGCTGTTATTGCTCCACTTGTGTGCGACCTGCACTCACCATCTTTTAATCCTGTTGTGCTCTGCCTAAGAGTTCACTTTGGCTGCAGGAGCAGGCTGGGCTCCTACAAAGAGAAGGCCTGCCATAGGTGTATGCATCCCCCAGCTTTCTTCCTTCCTAGAGCAGGGCATATCTGAAGCATGTTCTCCATCATGTGTCAGAGGTCCCCTGTAGAATTGAACTCCAGGTGCCCACACAGTAAACTGCTCATCAACACATCCTCTATTGGTTTCCTTCCCTTTCCTTTCTCACTTCCCTACTTGTGTTTTCTGAGATCACCCAAATCCTAGTTTCAGGGTCTGCTTCAGGGGTAGCCCGGCTCACTAAACCAATGTTCTGGAGAATGCAAGGTACACAAGGTAAACATGCCCAGGTTGCAGCACACAATTCCAGGTTAGGTTCTTCCATTATCCCTCTCTTAGTTCCTCTTCCCACAAGGATTTATAACTATAACTTTTGAGCTTTTGAATAGAGCTTATTACCAATATCCAGTCTGCTTGTAACAGGGACTGAAACTAAATCAATGTCACCAGCCAGTTTTTCACAAACGCCTTATTCTCACTGCCCTCAGCTCCTCCACCACCCTGACCACCTGCTCTGTATGATGTTCTCATACCCTAGGTTACCTTAATGCTCTTCTCAGGGTAATATCTCTAAACTAAGGAGTGCTTAAGTTGAGCCTTTAGGGAAAAAAATAGATTTCCTGAATCATCAAAAATTTATGCTAAACCATCCTTTAATGAAATGACTCACTGAGAAAGGAGAGCTTTACTGTAGCAGTTTAAGAGATTTCTTGGGGGAAGAGAAAAGAGTCATATTCTGTCTCATTAGCTGATTCAACTAAGTATTTAAGGAAGTCTCTCGTGTTGCCAACTGAAATATGAGCAAAGTATAAAATAGGTCTTTGTAAAGGCCTATCAGATATTATTGGTCCATTTAAAAATACTTATAGAGTGCCTATTATGTGCTTTGATAGGCACTGATCTAGGTAATGTAGATGGAGTAGTGAAAATACTAGTAAACAAAGAACAAAAAAAGTACCCACAAAGTCTTTGCCCTCATGAACTTTACATTCTGTAGTGGTTATCTATTGCTCCATAACAAATGGCACCAAAATTTAATAGCTTAAAGCAATAACGGTTTGCTCTTAATTCAGTAGGTTAGCAATTTGGGCTGGGCTCAGCTGGGCTGTTCTTCTACTTGTCTCACCTGGGGTCACTCATGCAACTGCAGTCATTTGGTGCTTCAACTGCAGCAGCATGGTCTATGATGGCTTGACTCCTCCTATCTGGTAGGTGATGCTGCTGATCAGCTAGTTGGTCTAGGAGGTCTCCATTGGGACAGCTTATGTCTGTTCCACATGTCCTTTCTTCCTTCAGCAGGCTTGCCTCAGAACTTCTACAATGTCATGTCTACAACAGTCTATTGGTCAAAACCAGTCACATGCCAGACCTAATGTAAGGTGTACTCCATCTCATTATAGGAGATGCTTCAAAGATACATTGCAAATGACATGGATACAGTTTGGGGAAGAATTTGTGGCCATTAAAAAAATCTACTGGCCTGGCCAGCTTGGCTCAGTGGTTGAGCGTCAACCTATGAACCAAGGAAGATACAGTTCTATTCTTGGTCAGGGCACATACCTAGGTTGCAGGCTTGATCCTCAGTGAGGGACATGCAGGAGGCAGCCGATCAATGATTCTCTCTTATCATTGATGTTTCTATCTCTCTCCTTTTCCCTTCTTCTATGAAATCAGTTAAAATATATTTTAAAAAAATTGACTGTATATTTGAATAGTTGAGACAAACAATAAATATATATCAAGGCTTAATCAGAAGTTCTCAGCCCTGTTTCCACATAAGAATTATGTGGAGAGCTTTTAAATATATACCAGATCCTATGCCACAGACCAATTAAATCAGGGATTGGCACTTAGGACTCCACATGATCGATCAGCTTCCCAAGGGGTTCTAATGTGCGGTTAACTTTGAGAGTCACCGGTGAAAGTGCATTGAAGGAAAAATTGAGGGGGCCAGGGAGACTAGAGCAGTGAGAGAGTTGGGTAAGTTGTGGGAGTCAGGGAAAGACTCTGAAGAAGAAGCACTTGAGCTACAACCTAAATGAAACAATGGAGCCCAAGAGCCTTGGGGCCATGGGAAGAAGAGAGGGAGGAGCAAGTGAGAAAAAATACCCTGAGGCCAGAGGTGGAGAAGGCGCTGGGGCAGGAGGAGCAGATGTGGTAGAAGACCCCTTGGAAGAAAGATCCAGACCACAGAGATGGTGCCTGGGAGGAAATGTTCTGCTCCCTTGCCTAGAGTCAGGGCCTTACACTTTGATAGTCACTTCACTTGGTTTTTGTAAAGAGGCCAAACAATAAAGAGCTGACCGAATAGATGATCTGTGGAGGAGCCCACAACTTTTAAAAAATTGTTGTTTTTTTTACAAAAAAAGAACTCACTATTCAACAGCAGTTTCTAGGAAAAGGAAAACAAAGCTGGAGAAGAGGAGAATGTGGAATGGAAGGAAACAAACAACAAAAGCATTGCTTCAGAGAAGTCAAATGCAGGGAAAAAGAAAACGCTGACAGTTCACCAGGGAGGGTTCTGCGTTTTGGAAGAATAAACAGAAGCCCTGAGAGCCAAAGGCTGGTTCCCTGCCCCACAGCTAATTAGTAGCTGAGGGAGGATAAGGATGCAGGGGTTCCAGCTCCTGGGTCACTCAGTCGTCTTCCCTTCTCCCTGCTCAGTCTGTCCTTTCAGTGCACAATGATGAACTACCAGAAAGATCATCATCATTTCCTAAATAAGGAAACTTTCGCCAAGTGTGGCTCAGTGGGTGAGCATCAACCTGTGAACCAGGAGGTCATGGTTCAATTCCTGATCAGCACAAATGCCTGGGTTGCGGGCTTGATTCCCAGTAGGGGGCATGCAGAAGGCAGCCAACAGATGATTCTCTCACATCATTGATTTATCTCTCTCTCTCTCCCTCTTCCTTCTTCTCTGGAATCAATAATATACAGATTAAAAAAAAAAAAGGAAGCTTACAGAAGAAGAAAACATAAAAGAAGTAGGTCTTCAAAATGTGTGAAAGAAACACAAAACAGTGTGGTATTATGAAAGAACTTCAGGCTGCAAACTTTTTAAAGGCCAGAACCATGTTCTCATAACATACATAAGTAACTGGCAGCAAGAATGAGGGGAAACAATGTTCATCTGAAATGTGAGTTAGGAGTTGAAGGAAATGTGCATAGAGTATCTAGTCCCATCTTGATAACCATACAGTCAGTGCTGGGTCCAGTCTTGTCTCCTCCTGTGCTTTCCAGTTCTGCCACTGAATGGGTTACTTTATATCCTTCCGTCTCAGTGTCTTCATCTGTGAAATCCCACCCATGAAAGCAATTCACATAGCCAGGTGCTAAAGTTTAAAGAAGAAATGAAGTTTCCAGGTTTCTCAAAGTCACTATCATTGGTAGGAAGCTGTGGGAATCAGAAAACCAGATGAAGGAAAACCTATTTCTTGCTGACATGTCAGCATAGGCTATCAGGCCAAATCAGGAGCAGGTTTGCATATTTCATCAACTGATTGCTCACTGTTTTACTATTTAAAAAGGTCACATTTCTCCAGGTCAGGGAGAGCAAGGTCAAGTATCCCTTTCCATCCTGGTGCCCAGTTGGGGAGCTTCAGACTACCTCATGCTCTGGGTACCAGACTGGGGTTTCTGGCACCAGCAATGGTAGCAGACTGCAGGCTTCAGGCCGCTCAAAGGCAACCCGAGCCAGCCATGCAGCCAGGCAATAAGGAAGGGATTACAGGGATTGATGGGGTGTGCAGAGAAGGCCTCTGGCAGAACAAAGTGGAGTCTAGAGGCCTCACCAGGCCATGCAGAGCATTTCACATCAGTGATCCAAGTCAAATAGGGCTGCCAAGGTTTGCTGTTGCTATGGCTGTGCCAGCACAGAGGAAATAAGCCTGGCTTGCTGGCTCTGCATCCAGCAGAGTATCCCATCCCAACCTGCGGGGTTGATGAACTCTGAAGTCCCCATTGCTCTTGCAGATAGGCCAACAAATTCTTCCCTTGCTGGAATGGGATATCCTCAGGGGATTGTATCCCTGGTATCTCATCATAGGTGACATCAACAAGAAGATTGCATGTTGACTCAGAGGGATTTCTCCCACTTTGGAACTTAAAAGGATGGGTCAGAAAAGCCTTTCTCGGTCTCAGAATATGTTTGGAGCTTCACAGATGGGATATCTTGGCCTCACAGTTGCTCGTTAGGCATTTGCCTTCTTTGGAATAAGTAAGCCACAGGGCAGCTTGGCTTTAAAAGGGCAGCCAAGGCCTGGTGGAGAGGCTCTTCCAGATGGTGGCAGAGCTGTCGTCAGCAATCCCAGCGTGGCACTCTGGTGGCTCAAGCAGCTTGGATGTGCCGGATCACAAAGCACCAAGAACCCCAAATTTCCCTTGTCTCTGCTCTCTGGAAAGTCTGGATGTTTCTCCGTTAGGATGGAGGAGCCTCTCATATGGAACCCTCTGAGGCTACTATAGAGAGAATGGGATAATAGACTTCCTTCATCAGATGGTCCAACAACAATTTTAGAAGGTTAACAGGAAAAACCATCTTCAATGAGGGAGGAAGCATTCCTGATCAGCTTCAAGGCTTCCTTTGGGTCTGCTCTCTGAGGTGTCTCCCTTACTCCCAGGGCTCAGCTCAGCAGAACTTGGCTACTTCAGTTCAGAATTTTTCTTCCCTAACCTCTCCCACATTTTGAGCCACCAGTGAGAACCTCAACACTCATACTCCAAAACTTGCTTCCTCCGGGAAATGGCTCTCCCACATTTCCTTGAGGCTTGTTCTGAAGGAACAGTTAATTCATGTTTGGCATCCTTAATCATGTGTGTCTAACTTAGGGGTTGAGGCAACATAGGGGATAGGTGGGGAATGAACTTTGAGGTTATGGAGAGTGGTGAGAATCCTGGTCCTGCCACTTCCAAACCATGTGTCTTGGGCAAGTCACTCGATGCTAAAATAGAAGACTCATGTGCTTCATAGGTTGTTGCGGGGATCAAATGAGATGTTCTGGAGAGAGAAGGAAAAAGAAGAGAGGAGAAAGGCACAGAGAAGATAGTGCTTAAGTGCCTAGTGGTAGTGTTTGATAGGATGGATCCATTATTTATTCCAATGGAAAATTCTCATGTGCACAAACAAAATTTTCAAAGGTTTTAAATAATTTTAAGAGGACTTTATGTTAAGAATCCTGACAATAGATGATCAGATCCAATGACTTTATTTTTTTGGATTAGGAAAATCGAGGTAAGCCCAAGAGAGGTGACTTCCCTATGGTCACTCAGCCACTTAGGAGCAGAGCCAAAGTTAGGAACTGGGACCCCTGACTCCAGTGCTCTCTTCCTGGCCATTTGCCTTAGAAGGAGCCAAGAGGCCTCATGGTATCACCTACCATCTGCTAAATAAGAGTGGCTGGCAAGAGATTCTCCTTGCACGGCAGGGAACGGAAAATTGCTCAATTAATTTCCTAGTAGACAGTGGTGAAAAGCTCATTCAGGAGAAAAATGGGAGTGTGAGGGTGATCAATCTGATGCCACCCTGATGTACCTAACAACCCTCACAGAGGATGGCCTCCTCGGTGTAATAAGCTTTCAGTTCCTGGGCGCCATTTGTGCTGGACATCTTCTATTTGTCACTCCAGATATGCTCTCCATTGTCTCCTTCCTGCTCTCTGTCCCCGAAGGCTGACCTTTGTTTTTGGATTATGGCTTAGTTCAGCCAATGAGAAGTTCCAGCAGGAAATTAAAGGAAAGAAGGGAAGTGAGGATGGTGAAGATAAGTACTTTCTTCTCTGCGCCTTATTCCTTCTTCTTTCCCTGTGAGGTTATGTCCATCTAGTCATGTCACGCAACACAAGATCGCTGCTCCTCACATGATGGTCTGTTCTAGATGACTATCTCCTTCAGGATTTACACAATTTTCCCTTCCCTTGTGCCTTTGAGCTTAGAGGTGCTGCCTCTCTTCTCTTATTAACCTTGGGGTATTGTACCATCCTTTGTAATTTCCCTATGCCCCACCCACATCTTTGTAAATATCCTTTCATAAATGAACTATCATTGAATTATCCTGAGTGTGTCATCTAATTTATTTTGGAACTATAACTGATATGCTAGTCATAACAAGATCCTGCTACAGTTACCCAGCAGATGACTTGTGTTGGCTATGGAGAAATTCACATATCAAATAATATTTTCTTTCTGAATGTGCCTCCATTCTTGCTATATCCTTCTTATTCAGCCCCTCTTAGGAACCCAGCTAGAGCTTTGCTGATAGTAGGAATAGATTCTGATTCATCTTTCATGCCATGGGAGAAGTGCATGGTGTCAGAAGTGACAAGAAAAGGTGAAAAAAGGGGTTGGGGGACTTGATCATCTGGCTAACTTCAGTCTCTTTTCTCTTGTAAACATCAAAGGGCTTCTTGTGGTTTTCTGACATGGTCTGAGCTTCACAAAAGCCACCTGAAAAGCCATGAAATACAGTGTCTTTAAAACCTAACCCTAATCCTCAACCCAATCTCAATAGTTAGAAAAACAGTGACCTCAAGAGGTGGAAATATGATCAGTTACAATATAAACCTTCATTAGAGTTGGTAGAGTTGCTGGTGAGTCAAGAAGTTAACTTTGAATCCACAATCCTTAAACTTCTTTTTTCTTACTCTATATTTTTCTGTTTTTGTCTTCAATAAAAACTAGATGATGAGCTCTTTGAGGACAAGAAATATGGTTTTAAAAATTAATTAATTTTCTAATTTATAAATATTTATTTAGCACCTGATATGTGCCAGACAGACACTGATTTGGATGTTGGAGATGCAATAATTACTAAGAAAGAAATGATCACTGTAGTCAAAGAACAGAGTCTAACCCAGGGCAAACTATTATTGCGGGCTGGTTGTTTACTTTGTTTTTAAATATATATATTTTATTGATTTTGTTTTTTAAAAATATATTTTATTGAGAGGAAGAGAGAGTTAGAAACATCAATGAGAGAGAAACATCAATCAGCTGCCTCCTGCACACCCCCTACTGGGGATGTGCCCGCAACCAAGGTACATGCCCTTGACTGGAATCGAACCTGGGACCTTTGAGTCCGCAGGCCGACGCTCTATCCACTGAGCCAAACCGGTTAGAGCTGTTTACTTTCTTAATGAAATTTTGTTGGAATACAGATGTGCCCATTTGTTTACAGAGTGCCTATAGCTGCTTTCCAGCTACAAGGCCAAGTTGAGTATTTGCAACAGAGATTATATATCTTGCCAAGTCTGTATTATTTATTTTTAGCCTTTTACAGAAAGTTTGTTGATTCCTGACCTAGCCATATACCTTCCCAGTACCTGGCACAGAAAGCGGCACACTTTTTCTTTCCTCAACAAATACCTTATGGTCAGATCAAGAGATTAGATCATTCTGAAAAGCATCACTATATTTTAATAGTCCAAAATAATTCTTAGTGGGTTATTTTAATCTTTGCATCTTAAATTTGCTGAAATTTCTAGATGCTGTTGACACATGAACAATTTTCTTGCTTTTTATTTTGTGGATCGGTGTGAATTCAATACACCTGTGCAACTGTACAAGAAGTTTCAAAGGGGGAAAATATTCTGATGTGCGGGGTGGGGGGAAAGGATTGAATAGAACCTTGATTGCTCCCATTGCAGAATGTGTCATCTGGTATTCTGCTGCTCTTAGTTCCTCTAAATACATGTATGCTGTGAATTTTCTTCCAACTTATTGTTCATAAATACTTGAAGAAAAGCAATAAAGTCAGAAACCCCTTTTAACCATTTCCCTCTTGTTGGTGTTTAACAGCACAAATTAGTTTCTGTGATGGTCTCTGGGATTGAGGCACAGTTAGAATAAAGAGGTTAAAGGCCAGGTGATGGACAGGCAGTGCTCATTCTCTGTGCAGCATCTCTGAGTAACACCCTAGCTAACATTTAAATGGGTGCAAGCTACTCTCGCCGATTCCTTGTAGGTTTAAGAGGTTTATCTCATTCTGGGAACTCAGGCTGAGTATTACTAAATTTGAAAGAAAAGAAATGCAACTGATTCTACAAATGAGAATAGTTTTAAAAAATTAAAATTAGGATGCTAATGAAAGAAGTTATGGCATTCCACAAAGGTAAGTTGTAGATATTCTCAGAAAGAGACAGAGAAAAGAAGGCTAAGTTTAGGCACTCCTGTAGGAAAAGCCAAGAATTATAACTTTGATTGACTCAGTGCCTAAAAACTGGCTCACACATACTCTTCTGGATCATGAACACAAAATATTGTGAATGGAAATTACTCCAATTCAAGATAGACCTCTGACCTCTGATCTCATCATGATCAATTAATAAAGAAGGAATTTACAAAGACCCTCCAGTGTTCTGGGCACTGTATCATCCTAAGAAATGCAATACTGATGCAAATAACAATGCCTTTCTGTTGGGGTTTACAGTTTAGGTGAG
The DNA here is from genome assembly GCF_951640355.1 of Cnephaeus nilssonii. Classification (NCBI taxonomy): domain Eukaryota; kingdom Metazoa; phylum Chordata; class Mammalia; order Chiroptera; family Vespertilionidae; genus Cnephaeus; species Cnephaeus nilssonii. Next base: position 51,348,543 of record NC_137087.1, read on the forward strand.
AAGGTTAAGAAACATGGCTACATTTAATAAAACACAGCAATACAATTTAATTGCCATACAATGTTTAAATGGGCTGTAAAATCCAGTGTAAGGCAGGGTTAGTAAGACATGAAAAATTCAGGGTTTTTTGTTGTTGTTGTTTGTTTGTTTTGTGTGTGTGTGTGTTTTTTTTGTATTGGACTAATAAAAAGGGAGGAGGATATTCCAGCAGATATAACAGTCTGAGCAAAGGTAAAAAGAAATGAACTGTTATATGTGGTTGGATTATAGGAAATGGTAGAGAGAGAAGAAATGTCATTGAGGATTTTAAATGTTAGTGTGAAAAGTTTGGGTTTACTATTATCTGCAGACAATGAAGAGCCATCATGGTTCTGAGGAGTGAACTGGCATGCTTAAAGTTTCTAAGATTGAGATGGTAGCTGGAGATGTGATGGATGGAGATATAAGAAATTAGAGGCAGGGAAACCGCTTTGATGGGGATTACAATACACTAGATGGGGAAAAATGTGATTACAGAAATGGACTTTCTATGGAGATGTCCTATGCAGGCTTGGCAACTGTCAGAGTATGAGTGAAAAAGAAATAAGGGTATGTGACTGTGACTAAGTGTCTAATTATGTAGAAGTGATTTACAGGGAGGGTTTCAATATGGAGAGACATGTAATAATGTGTGTCCCAGTCCAGATTGCAGCTAAGACAGACACACTAATGAAGATGAATTAGTTAAAAAAAAATAAACACATCTCCGGAACTTCTATACTGATCCATGTTTGTTAGTCCCTTTAGTACCTAACTCACGAATACCCTCCTGCAACAAGAATTTTCTAGCCACAGAAACAAGTCTTGCTTTTCTGTAGAATACAAGCAATTAGAATATGCGCAATTGTAGAAAAATTGGAGACAAAAAGGCAATGTCTTCCATGCTCTTATCACTAAATATTTTAGTGTCAGGCATACAATAAGTGATGGTGTATGGGTGCAGAATGAACCACCCTGATAGACAACTTATAAAACAATAGGCCATATACACATCAAAGCTAGGTAGTGAGAATGGTGAGTCATGGAGAAGAGAGATTCTCTAGGGTCAGAAAGGTAACCATCAAGTCCATTTGGACAGAGCCAGGAGAGTTCTAGAAAAGAGTCATTATAATGGTGGAAAGGGGATTCTGAGGGTATTGGGAATGGTGCCTGGCAGTGCTCATGCAATGCCGACATCAGGGTCTTTAACACTGCACAGAGCTGAAGTGGTGAGAGAGTGAAGCATAGTTGGAAAGGACACAAATGAAGTCAGTTCTAGTGATTTTAATCAAGTTGGAATGGTTTTTACATCTGTGGCTTGGTGGGAAAACAATCTATATAATAGAGAAATATGCTAATTAACCGAGACGCCATAACGGGTAAACCAGACAGGAGGAGGTTGCGTGTGCAGCATCGGGGGCAGGGTGGCAGGGGCCTCCGTGTGCCTGCGCTCGGGGAGGGCCTGATCAGCAGCAGCCACAGCAGCTTCAAGGGCCGGAGAGGGAGGCAGGGCTGGACCGGCAGTGGCCGCGGCTGCTGTGGGGCCAGGGGAGCAAGGCAGGGCTGGACCGGTGACTCGAGGGTGGGCAGCACCGCGCGATTTCGAATCGTGTACTGGGCTCCTAGTTTGGATATTAAGGAATGGTAGAATATGTTAATTAGGGCTCTCTTCACAAAGTGCTCTTGGGGGCTCCTTAAAAGGATGTGACTGAAGATTGGGAAACTTTCTAAAGTTAATTATTTTCTATTACTATTTGTGAGACTAAAGGTGCCCCCCACATGTTTGCTTTTTTTAAAAAAAATCTTTATTGTTAAAAGTATCACAGATGTCCCCCTTTTCCTTATTAACCCCCTCCTCCCTGCTTCTGTCCCCTTCCCAGGCCTTCACCACACTATTGCCTGTGTCCATGGGTTATGCATATATGCATATAAGTTCTTTAGTTAATCTCTTCCCACACTTCCGACCTTCCTTCTGAGATTTGTGGGTTACAAAACAAAAACTTATGTACCTCTAGTACACATATAATTTAATGTTGAAATACTAAAAGCATTTTTATTAAAATTAGGAATAAGAGAACAATGACTACTATGATTGCTACTATTAATGTTATAATAGAGGTTCTAGACAATGAAATAAGATGTAGAAAATTTGTAATAACTACTATAAAGAAAGACATACAACTGAATTTTGGAGGAGTTATATGAAAATTTAAGTTTGTCAGATAATCTTTGAATTTTCTGTTAAAACTCAAGAAAATGAAGCAAATGTGATGAATGTTACTTATCTATTTATATATCACCTACTTATCTATTTCTGTACACTAGTGATAGTTATCTATATATATAAAACCCTATTATGCAAATAGACTGAACGGTGGAACAACCGAACAACCAAACAACTGGTCGCTATGACATGCGCTGAGCACCAGAGCGCATTCTAGGAACATGGCAGGCATCAGCAGCAAGTGGCAGAGCACAGAACATGGCGGAACATGGCGGGATGGTGGAGCAGATGAGCGAGGGCACCAGACCAAGGTGGGGCACCAGTCGCTGTCATGGGGGCAAGCCTCTAGTGGTTACTGAAAATTCTTTGCTCCCATGCTCATCGGTACCGCCCCGTGTTCACAGCTACTGCTGGTGTTGGCCCCATTCACACCCGCTGCTGGTGCCAGAGCCACTGCTCCCACCCACTGCTGGCGCCTGGTGCTGGCCCAGATCACTTGGTGCCATCAGCAGGTGCGAGTGGTGACTGCTGGCCCCAATCGCCCCTGAGGGCTTCTCCACCTCCTCCTGCTCCTGAGGGGTGATTGGGGCAGGAGCTGCTGCTCGCACTCACTGCTGGTGCCAGCCCCAATTGCTCCACGCCATCAGCCAGTGCAAGTGGGGCCAGTGCTGTCAGCGTGTGGGAGTGGCAACAGCAGGAGCAGGGCTGCCAGCAGACAGCGGACCGGGGGCCACAGAGGGAGGGCTGGGTCGGGGCACAGAGGATGGGCTGAGACCTGCCCCTGTGCCCACAGCAGCCTTGCGACCCACAGTTCCTTTCAAGGTGCACGAATTCGTGTACTGGGCCCCTAGTAAAATATAATATTCTAATATGTACATAAAGGAAACTAAATTAAAACTTATTGAGGGACAGAAATAAAGACTGGATAAAATAGAAATATGCCATGTTTGTGTTTAGGAAGACTCATACATTCCTCATAAATTAATAATAAATTTAATGTATTCCCAATCAAATTTATATGGAACTTGACAAATGAATTCTAAAATCCTTGTGAAATAGAACATGTATAAGAGTAAATCAATTTTTTTAATAAAATGAAAACAATGATGGGGATATGTCTTGTTAGACATCAAACTATTCTATAAAACTCTGCTAATGAATAATATATAGTGTTGGGACAAAAATAGATAAAAAAATAAGATCAGTGGAACTTGAAAGAATACAGAGATAAACCAGAGATAAGTATGTTCTAGAGGTAGCATTTTGCACAACTGAAGAACTAGAGGCAATTGACTAGCCATTTAAAAAAATTAGATCCATATATAAAACAGTATGCCAAATTAATTCCAGATAAATTAAAGATAAAGATGTGAAAATCAACATTATAAAAGCAGAAAATACAGGAAAAAATTAAAAATAAATATTGGGGCAGGGATGATTTTAAGTTAGACACAGAAGTGGATTAATTTGACTGTACACAATGACCTAACAAAAAACATAAACTACAATAAAGTATATATTGCAAATATTTTCTTGCAGTCTACCAGGTAAATACTTAAAATATATAAAGAGTTTCTTTTAATCAATAAGAAGAAAGATAAAGAGGCAAAGAAATATGTGCAGGTAATTCACAGAAAAAGAAATGCAAATGGACAGAAATATATGAAAACCTATGAAACTTCATTTATAGTGAGAGCAACACAAATTAAACAACAATGAAATGTAAGTTTTCTCCCCACAGATTTGGAAGCAAGGATGAAGAAGTAGGAGGAGGATAGGGAAGGAAGAGGATGATGGAGATTTCTGCAGACTGCTATTGGTGCTGACATTGACTGCAACAGCCCCTTACAGAGAAACATTTCACAATGTTTTTGAAATGTAATGTGTATATTCTCTGGTTTGGCAATTCTAACTCTAAGTATTACCTAGGAAAATACTTCCATGTGTACACACTGCAACATATGCATTGCGATATTATTTAATGTAGTGACTAAGTATAACTAAATGTCCACAGGAGGGTGCAATTAAATAAAGCATGCCACATCCATTCTATGGAATATTATGCAGCAATGAAAAATAATGGGGGTTTGTATGTATAGTCATATATCTTTAAGACATCTGCTGTCATTTGGGAAAAAAAGCAATTTATAAAACACCACATAATATAATCCTTTCTATATAAAAGCAAGCAAACAAAACAGAAATATATAATTATAAATTTAAACAAACATACATTTAAATGTATAGACTAAGATCTGGACATGTATACACTGAACTGCATAAAATTAGATCTGGAGTAGGCTATGAGATTGGTGTGACAAAAGGGATCTTTTTATTTTAGAATTATTTGTTTGAATATTTATAAGATGTACTAGTATACATTAATTGTTTGATTAACAAAAATAAAATAGTTAAAAACTAAATCAAACAGAAACCCAAGCACACACGTATACAAGATTATGTCTTATAACCACAAAGAGCTTGATCTGAGTATTTCTCTTACATTGTATAGTTGTACACTCCTCCTTTCCAGCAAACTGTTTATTTCCCTATTAGGATTTATCCTTGGAAATGTCTATGCCAGACGCTGACACATTAGCTAATTAAATACATATTTGAATATACAATTACTTTAAGGGATAACAGATGTTGCATCTCATATCCAAACCTTGGCTAATGTGTACATTATTAACTCAGGTCTGACATTAAATTTTGTGAAGATATCTTTTTAAATAAAGTGATAAAAATTTCAGCTCTTCAGTGATGAGAATTTATTGGCCTACACTAGTTCTTCACCCAATGTTTCCATTATCCTCAGTTCTCCATATAATATTGATCATATCACTGACTAGAATCTAGCCTTTAGCCATCAACGATGGAAAATTATTGAACTTTTACTTATATAATCAAGCAAATAAGCCAGAATGGATACACTCCAAAAACTACTTTTGCTAAGCATTACATTTTTCTCTGCAAAACAGAAAAGTTGTGAAAAATCAATTATGGCAAAACTTAGCGGATGGAAAAGGTATTTTTATATGGACGTCTCTTCTGAAACATCTTGGTGAGTTATTGCCTAATTCCCATTTCTGTGGGCTTCACCAGAACTAGCAAACCACATACAAACTCCGTAGGATTTTGCTTCTGTAGTCTGTCTTTGGAAAAATCTGGGTTTTGAATTTTGAAACAAAAGGGAGAGGGTCGAGTCAACTGCTTGACTGCTCTGGTGACTGCTCTGTGGCGGACACTGGCTCCCACAAGTTCCATTTGGTTCAGCAACATTGCTGAGGGCCTGGGACATCCCAACCCCAGGAGCAGGGTGTGTACATAAGTTCCACAAGGCCTTCTCCTTAGGCTTCTCAGAGTCTCGTGATCACAAAGATGGGTTTGAGAGGGAATGCATAACCCACTCCACTTATTCAGCAAATGTCTCTTAAACCCTTAGGCACTGTGCTAAGCCCTGGGAATACAGCCACATACAAGGCCCTCTTTTCCTCATGAGTTTACAACCTCGAGAGGATGAAAGACAATGAAAATATTCAGTGAGATGTGCTGTGGAGGCACTGGAAATACAGCCCCCTAGGAGGGGCTTAGGAGGGATAGCGGTTCTGTCTCCTAGGGGTCAGGAAAGAGTTATTTAGGAAGAGAGACTTAAGACACGCAACCAGACGCTCCAAGGATGAGTAAAATTTTATAAACCTAGTGATGAGGGGTAGAAGCATAGCTACTAGTATGACAGGCACTGTGATGGACACCTGGAGTCCCCACCCTCACTAATGCTTGCCCTCCTGTCTCTATCTCGCTCCTACCCTGACTAGAATTCTTCAACACATCCTTTCCCCTCCACCTCTGGCCATAATCCCTGACTCCTAAGCCTGCTCCACACATGCCTCCTTACCCACCCATTTCAGCAAGAGGCCTGGACTCTCTTCTAGGTTTCCCCATTTCATTCTCCTCCCCCCCCCCCCGCCATATTGATTTTTAGAGAGAGAGGAAGGAAGAGGTATAGAGAGATAGAAATATCAATGAGAGAGAAACATCATTGATTGGCTGCCTCCTGCGCGCTCCCCCACTGGGGATCGAGTCCACAACCTGGGCATGTGCCCTGACCAGGAATGGACCCAGCTACCTCTTGGTTCATGGGTGGATGCTCAACCGCTGTGCCACACCAGCCAGACTCCCCCATTACATTCTTAATGTCTTGCTCCTCCTCCCTCACCCTATCACCATCCAAAAGACAGCAAAATAACTGACATCACTTGCATTTAGGTAATCCCATCAGCTGCTGTTTCTTGTGTACAAAACCATGCCCTTGGAAAAGCACAGCTGTTCCTCTAGCCCAGGCTGCTCTGGGATGCTAAATCATGCTAATAGCCCCACTTACTGTCCTTGCTCTCAGTAATGACATCAGTCAGGAAAACCCTCCTCCCAGCTACTGTTTTTTTCTGCTGAGATATAATAGACACTTTCCAATTTGCAGTTGAATTTGGCATAATCTGCACTTTTTAAGGGCTACACTTTACTAGGGAAAGCTCCTGAGCTTATTCTAATAACCTCCTATAGTGAACAGTGTCTATTACATAAGGAGTTTTCCAGAATCTTTACTTATGTGATGTGTTGACCTCCCAACCACCCTTCTCATACTTACCCTCCCAATTAAAAAAAAAATTGGCACCTGCTTCATAATTATTTAGCAACATGACTCAGCAGTTTGGAAGGAAGTTGGGGGGAGGGAGAAAATTTGCTCTTGTCAGAGGGAGAGACAGGTTGGGGAGCCTCTGCTGGTTCCTCCTCTGAACACTAGGAATTCATTGGGCAATAATTTTGTCAATTTTCTTCCAACATGTCAACTAAACATTAAACTCTTCCAAACTGGTGGTGGCACTATGTATCTAATTGTCCCCAAACATCATCAAACATAAAGCCTTGCAAACAGTGGACCAGTGAATGATATATTTTTTTCATGATGCTCAAGAAAAGTAAAGAAAACTCTTAAGTAAAAGTATATGTGGGAAGAAAGTCAAGTGATCTTGGAAAATGTATCAGAATATTTTCTTTTAAAATAAATAGCTAATACCCAGAAGTGGGATTGCTGGATTATATGGTAGTTCTACTTTTAGTTTTTTGAGAAATTCCTATTCTTTCTTTCATAGTGACTGCACTAATTTAACTTCCTACCAATGATTTACAAAGGTTCCCTTTTTTTCTACAACCTCGCCAATACTAATCTTTTGGGGTTTTTGGATAATAGTGATGAGGTTTTGGACACACTATTCCCAAATATGGTACCTTGGCATATTGGGTATTTCAAGTGGGAAGAATTTGCGAAATGGTATGACTTTCCCCTGAACCAGGTCATAAAACCCAGGAATGACTTCCTAACCTTCCTCTGAAGGTCATAAAAGCCTCATGGGAGAGGTGCCCTTCCTAAACCTGGAGAAAGGGAGAATCCTTATCTTTGAAGACAAAGGGACACAGAAATGAATTTAAAGGAACAGGCCTTGCTAAGTTTACTATACTTTGTTCACTTTTATCCTACCAGATCTTTCCACAACTCTTCATCAAACCTAGCATAGAAACTTAGTTTTAACCATTTCTTTGGGTCTTCATTTCTTTATAAAAGTTCCTGTGTCCCATAAAATATATGTTTAATGTGTCTTTTGCTGTAGAGGTCCCAATTGAGAACTTGGAAAGGTAGAAGGAAAAATACATTTTTCCTCTCTTATAATAGCTATCCTACCAAGTATGAGGTGGTATCTCATTGTGGCTTTGCTGTCCACTTCTTCTGACCAAAGTCATACCCAAGTCTCTTCTGTCTTTGAATACTCAAAAGAGACAGATAGTTTGATCTTTCTAAATTTTATTTAATGAACAAGTATAACTTTTAAATAGAAAAACCTATCATAGTAAAAAAGGTATTCCTCTGTATCTGTATATATTTTACACATTTTTATCTGTATAAATAGCATATTTCTTTAAATTATCAGTTACAAATGAAGCAGTATTTAATATTTGAGTTCTTATGAGGTCTCTTATGTTAAGATGTTCCTCATTCTCCCAGTTACTTTATTTTGAATAACAAAGGATTGCTTGGGGGAAGACAGTGAATCATACTCTTGGCTATACATTCAAATCACCTAGAGAACTTAAAAAAATTCCAATGTCCAAGCTGCATCCAAGACTATTAAGTAAGAATCTCTGGAAGTGGGTCCTGGCATCAGCTTCTTTTTCAATGTTCTCAAGGTGATTCCAATGTACAGCTAGGTCTGAGAAACACTGATAACCTGAAATAACTCCCATGCTGGTGTCTGATACATACGGTCATCTGATGGAAGCAGAGATTCAACAGATACAGTGAGTGTTCGTGGGGGAAAGCTTTCATAATTGTGAATGGTGGCTACCATGATAAAATCATTTAAAAAGTCATATTACCATTATAAGTTGCAGGAATCTCAAATATACATCTACAGAATAAATGAAAAACATATTTTTATGAGTGAATTCTAGTGCCATTGGATAAAATTTACTATAACAGAATTATGCATGCAATCAGAAAATGCTCCCGTTGAAACAAGTTGGTCAGCATTGAATACAATGCGAAGGGAAACTTTGTTAGATGATCAAAAAGGGACTCTAGTGATACTTAAGACACTGAAATCAAAGTTACATGTGAAAAGTTTGAATAAAATTAGTTCTGGATCACTATATTAGATTACATGAACTTAAATATCTCTTGTAAGTAAATTAAGAAATAAAATGTTGATCATTTCAGTCATATCTCTAAGCACTTACCGATTAAAGTTCACTAAAAAAAATGTTAGTGGAAAAATTAAAGCATGACCTCATACATAGACATAGGTTTTGTGGGAATAGAAGCATACCCAACTTAGGTACCGGTTTTGGCAGAAAAAAATACAGAGCAACCATGGACATTGCTAGGACTTCTCCCAAGACCATGCAAGCCCCATGAGCTTCTGAGAAATTCATGTCTGTATCCACTCTAGTGCTTATCACCCATGTCTGGCTAACTAGACATTGCCTTCCTCAGTTAAGCAACCTATAAAATTCTAAGAGAAAGAGCATCCCTTGTTAATTGCTATTTTTTAAGAAATCAAAGGAGAGTTCCTGCTCTGGAGTCCAGTGGTCAGTTAGCACAGTGCCAGCAGAACAATAGATAGCAAAGTTGGGTACAATTTCTGAAAGTTGAACTAGAATACATGAAGACTCCACACCTGAGGGAAAGATGTGGTACATCATGTTTGGGCCTTGGAGTTCCTGGAATGGAGGTGAGGAGGCATGAAGCATCTGTTACTATAAAAATAATGTGGTCCGGCAGAGGGCTTTCCTGTCTGGAGATTCCTCTCTCTTGTCAAGTCAAAAGGACTCATTAAAAAGTCTTAAGAATCTTATTGTTTGGACCCCAGAATTCTGTGTGGATTCCTTGTAGGCAAGGGTATCATATCATCTCATTCATCTTGGTGTCCCGAGCAAGTGTCTCATGCTGTCTGGCTGGCACAAGAATGTTTATTGCATCTGCCTCAGAAACTTGAATGTAGTCAGTGAAGATGGCATCAGTGTACATAATCAGATTCTGTGTTTTCACATGGCACATAAAATTAAGAGTTAGGCATTTATTTCCTTATTCTCTCTTCAACCGGGAATTTGACTGATGAGGTTGAGATAGTAGGAAAAATAGCCTCTGAGAAGAGGTTAGCCAGACTCCAAACTCAGGCATATGGAGTCTGGCTACATTTTCTGGGCAGAAGACTGGGCTGAAACTTCAGAGAGGTTCCTTTATTTCACAATTTGACCTTTAGAGCCTCTTGGTCTTTGGGTAGAACTTTGTATTTCCAACTCAATAAATTGGGAGCATAAAAGAGAAAGCTTACCAGTCTTTCATATGCATTAGAAGTTCACATCAAGTTAGTATCTGAAGCCACGTAATGGTGACTAAGGATTCATATTGAAGATGAAAGTGACTAAGTTGATGAGCTTGTGAGGACTCAAGTGGTCTCAGAAAGAGGAAAAGTGGCAGCTGAGAAGCAGCAGCACTAGAAGAAAGATCAAAATACACTGCAGGGAGAGCAGCAGGAAACATTAATGATATCCAGGTCTTAGGGGCCCTCCTGAAATTTTGAAGCAGTTCTGAAGCCCATTCATAGCATCCTCTGGGGACGATTCTTTTAAAAACATCAACATAAAAAGAACACAAGTGTTCTCTATGCTGGGGAAAGAAGACGACTTTGGAGAGATCTGGGATATATACCTCACGTCCCAAGCACAGACAGCACTAACAGATCAAAGAGGGGAGACTGAGTTTTGGGCTCTATTTCAACCCCAGGTGATATGAAGGTTTAGAATGATTTATGTTCACAGTAACTATCTAGCAAGGACAATTTTGGAGAGAACTTCCATAGTCTCCTTCTTGGAGTTGAAGTAAAAGTGAAAGCAAACACTAGGTATTTCACATATATCCAACTCAAACAATCAGGTGTAGACCCTTAATCAATTGTTGCTCTTGTAAAATTACAATGATCCTGGCAGCCGCTTCAAAACCCTAATGACGTTTCCTGGAACACAGACTGCACTCAGACTTGAAGTTTCATTTGACACATTTTAGGCTTGGCGGTTTTAAATGAGGGAGAAAAACATGTTGTTAAATATTACTGCAAATTTTACTTTGCTTAATGGCTAATAAGATAACACAGTTGTTTAGGTGGCTCTACCTTCCGGTTTGACCATCTGGCCTGATGAATATACACAGTGTCTCATCTTTTGCTGGCTTTCCTTCCACTGTCTACTGATGAATAGCTGGCTGTCAGCATAATTAGCTCCTGCCTGAAACCTGCTTAAAGGAAATGTCCTGAAACATATCCAATAATACTTGAAGAGTAACAACAACACAAAACAAAACGCCGCGATAGAAGAGACTATAGCCAGTCACGAGTGTGTTGGCCTTGCTCTTACAGCTTGAAAAGACACTTGAAAAATATTAGTATATTTTACTCAAACAAAATGGTCAGAACAAATAGCCACTCATTTTTTCTCCTGCAACATTCTGGATTTAACATTTTGGAAGGAACATTGATGGTTCAAGGAAAAGGACCCTGAACTATCAATGAAGGAAAATCCTATTGAAAATCTGGATTCTAACATTTGTATGGAAATGCAAAAGATCTAGAATAGCCAAAATGATTTTGAGCTCTAGCCAGTTTGGCTCAGTGGATAGAGCGTTGGCCTGCAGATAGAAGGGTCCTGGGTTTGATTCCAGTCAAGGGCATGTACCTTGGTTGCAGGCTCCTCCCTGGCCTGCACCCTGGTGGGGGCTCCTGCAGGAGGCAACCAATCGATGTGTTTCCCTCATATCAATATTTCTATTTTTCCCTCTCTCTTTCACTCTCTCTAAAATCAATGGAAAAATATCCTTAGCTATTAGCACACCACTGTAAAAGTAAATGTATCCTTAGGTGAGGATTTTTAAAAATTATTTTGAAAAAGAATCAGCTGGAGTGTCTACATTATCTTAGGATTTATTATAAATAACTAAGACAGTGTGATATTGGGTGAATATGAACATTTTATTTATTTATTTATTTATTTATATTTTGGTCTTATTTTATTTCTACTAAAAGAAAAAAATCAGCAAACTAGTTAGTGAATTTAAATAACCCAATGTGGATACAATAACAACATTAACTGATTGGCCTTTTGGATATAAGTTCCTCTTCAACTTTTAGAAAATAATAATCATTACTAAACCCAAAAGACTTTACAATGGGCGCTGAAAACAGAACAACTATTCTGTTGAGTTTGCTAAATTCAGAGTGAATTTCATAGTTGATTTAATGTATTACATAATGTAATTTGACACTTGTTTAAGATGTCAGTTATAGTCACAATGTTGTCCTTATAAAACAGGGTTAAATATACATATTTAGTTCAGTGAAACAGAACAGATATTCCAGAAATAGACCCACACATATGGTCAATTGATTTTCAGCAAAGACATTAACATAATTCTACATAGAAGGAAGTCTTTTAAAATTTCAATGGAAAAAAAATGAACCTCAATTACTTCCTCACGCCATATTTTAAAGATTAATTCAGAATGGAACATGGACTTAGATGTAAAAGCTAAACAACAAGATAAATGAAGGTCATAAGTATCATGACAAGCTAATGAAGTCAAATACAAGGCAGTACATATTAATACGATTTCATTTATATGAAGTGAGTGACAGGCAAAACTACAAGCAAAATAATCAGTGGAGGTAGAATTCAGAATTGGAGCTTCCTATGGGAGCAGGCATTGCCCGGAAAGGGACACTAGGGAACTTTCTGAGATAATGGAAATGTTGTTACGATGAGTTTGCTGGTGGTTGCATGGTTTATATATTTGCCAAAGTTCATTGAATTATTCATTTCAGATGTGGGCTTTTTATTGTTTGCAAATTACATCTCAATAGTGTTGATTTCAATAAGATTTAGAAATCTCCCTGAGGAGGAATATGAGTGGACTTTCCTCCCACAAATCTTTTTGACACTTTTACGTCCATTCCATATTGACACCAGAATACACTGAGATCATTGCACTTAATTCTGTGGTCAGTGTAGTTTCCCAACACACTGTCAGTGACTGTTAACAAGACAGATACATACTTTTACAGTGGTGTGCTAATAGCAAAGCAAAACAGGAGCATTGGGTTTATTTGCTATACATTATTGATAAGCATTTATATTGACCCAGAGCTGTAAAATGCTATTAATACTTTTTATTAGGATGTTTTCCATGGCTCCTCTTTGGTGGGAACAGAAAAGTGAAAGAACTATGTTTTAGAAATTCCATTAAAATGTAATCATAACATGCAGTTACAGTGATAATAACCCACAGTAATATGAAAGAAGACCCTGCTAAATCAATATGATGTCACAATAAACTGTGGAGGTAAAATGCATTCCAGTTAGTGAAGTGATGGCTTGAGGGAATTATTGATTCACTAGTGACCTGGTGCACAGATTCGTGCACATTGAAAGGAAATTAATTAGAAGGTGGCCAGGGGGCGGGACTGGGTGAAAAGGGCTGGACACACCCTGGAGCCAACCTCCCTAGGTTCCTTCCCAGCGTCTGCGGAGTGAGTGGGGTCCCTCAGCCTGGCCTGTGGGAATTGGGCCAAAACCAGCTCTCCGATATCCCCTGAGGGCACTCTGCAAAGTTGCTGTCGTACAGGGTGTGGAACCCAAATGCAAGTGTGCAGTAAACCAGATTCGGGGCCGACAGTGCCCAGCAACAACATAACCCATGACCAAAGGTGGAATCATACGGCCGCATGAAGAATCAGGCTCCCTCCTCTCTGGTTTCGGGGTGCGTCACCTGAGAACCGCTACTGCCAAGTCACTGCAGCTCAGCAGCTCCTCCATTGAGCATCTGCCCCCTGGTGAACAGTGCATGTCATAGAGACCTGTCAGATGATTGGAGGGATACTTAGCATATTAGCCATATATATATATGAAAATGACAATATTATTCTCTTTTTTCATTGATGTTAACTTTAGCACTCACACATTGTTTACAAATGATTAAAATTAATCTGGACATGGGATATTGGTGTCTGGAACTGAACTGTGGTGAGTGGCTGGGCTGTTTCTACCTAAATGTCAATTCAATTCTCACCAAGACTTAGGGTGAAGTGGATTTGGTGACAGATCAATCATCTTGGGAACAGACAATGGCAAATGACAGTAACAACCAATAAAAAGTTTAGCTTAAAAGGTCTCCATTAGCAGAGGAAATGGGAGGGAAAGGTGCATTGTTTTTTGTTTATTTGAACTCTGCCCGGATCTCCAAGTACAAGGGCAGTACAGATTTTCATAATTGTAAATGACCGATGGTAAATGAATCTCAAAAACCAAGTATTCAGGTTGCCTTCAGCCAGGGTAAGGTCATATGTTTACCTTGTAGATTATTTGCTTCATCTCAAACTCTGAGGCTGGAAGAGTAGCTTACAGCTGAGACTTTTCTGGCAATCAGAATTGCAATTCATTTGACCATTTGGATTAAAAGTCTATGTGAACTGAGAAATCACTTAGATGAAGGAACGTGGGAACTTTTAAAGCCTCATAACAAATAATTCTTCAAAGGCCCATGCTTGCCCTACAGAGGGGTACTTTCTTGGTTAATTTCATGGGCTAAGGATTACATGTGTGGGCATTAGGAATAAGGTGGGCTTTACCTTGGAGCTTGTTTCTCTACATTGTTTCTTGGAGTAAATCCTTATGAATATATTATTATGTTTTTTGAAAGAAAGTATATCAGGATGAATAAATATGAGAAAGGCAACATATGCTTCTCCCTTTTGGTGTGCCCTAAAATAAGTCGGCATATATAGCTCTTTTTCAGAAGTCCTGCAGTAAAGAGATCTGTTCCCTTACCTCTTGTCCTTGTTCTTGAAGGCCTTCAGATCCATGATGATCTTTCACATGAGACCCAAATAGAGAGATATTCTATGTTCATGGATAGGAAGACCCAATATTTTCAAGATGTCAGTTCTTTCCAACTTGATTTATAGATTCAACACAATACCAATAAAAATCCCCAGAAGATATTTTGTGAATACTGACAAGCTGATTCTAAAGTTTGTATGGAGAGGCAAAAGACCCAGAAAAGCCATCACAACAATATTGAAGAACTAAGTTGGAGGGATGACACTACTCAATTTCAAGACTTACTATAAAGCTACAATAATCAAGACAGAGTGGTATTAACAGAAGAGTAGACAAATAGATCAATGGAACAGAACAGATTGTGCAGGAATAAACCTACATAAATATAAATATAGCCAACTGATCTTTGACAAAGAAGTAAAGGCAAAATATAGAACAAAGAGTCTTTTCAAGAAATGATGCTGAAGCAATTGGACATCTGCATGTGAAGGAATGAATCTGGACAGAGACCTTACATCTTTTACAAAAATTAACTCAATGTGGATCATAGATTTAAATGCAAAATGTAAAACTATGAAGCTCCTAGAAAATAATACAGGGGGAAATCTAGATGACTAGGTATGGCTGGGTATGTCGATGACTTTTTAGATGCAACTTCAAATGCAAGATTCAGGGAAAAAAATGAATAAGCTGGGCTTCATTAAAATTAAAAATTTATGCTCTGCTAGACAATGTCAAGAGAATTAGAAGACAAGCCATAGACTGAGAGAAAATATTTGCCAAAGACACATATGATAAAGGGCTATTATCTAAAATATATAAAGAAGTCTTAAAAACCCAAAATAAAAGAAACAAACAACCTCATTTTAAAATGGCTTAAGATCTTAACACACACTTCACCAAAGAAGATGCACAGATGTAAAATAAGCATATGAAAAGATGTCTCACATTATATGTTATCAGGGAAATGCAAATTAAAACAATGAGAAACATACCTATTATAATTGTCAAATTCTGGAACACTGACAATCCCAAAGGCTGGCAAAGCTTTGGAACAGCAGGAACACCCATTCACTGTTCATGGGAATGCAAAATGGTAAGGTCACTTTGGAAGACAGTTTGGCTTTTCTGACAAAACTAAACATACTCTAACCATACAAACCAGAATTGAGCTTCTTGGTATTTATCCAAAGGAGTTGAATTTTTATGTCCATATAAAGACTTGAACACAGGTGTTTATAGCAGCTTTATTTATAATTGCCAAAATGTGTAAGCAACCAATATATCTTTCAGTAGGTGAACAGATAAACTGTGGTACATCCATACAATGGAATATTATTCAGCGCTAAAAAGAAATAAGCAAACCATTAAAAGACATAGAGGAGTCTTAAATACACATTACTACTGAAAGAAAAAAAGAAGCCAATCTGAAAAGGCTACATATGACCTGAATTCAACTATATGACATTCTGGAAATACAAAATTATGGAAATAGTATAAAGATCAGTGGTTGCTATGGGTTAGAAAGATGAGATGTGGTGATGGATGAATAGGCAGAGCATGGAGAATTTTTAGGGTAATGAAAATAGTATGTATGAGATTATAATGATGGATATATTTGTCCAAACCCAGAGAATGTACAACACCAAAATTGAGCCCTAAGGTAAACTGTGGACTTTGGGTAATTATGATGTGTCAATGTATGTTCATCAGCTGTAACAAATGTACTATTCTGATGAGGGATATTGAAGATGGAGGAGGCTATGCATGTGTGGGAGCAGGAAGTATATGGGAAATATCGATACCTTCCTCTCAATTTTGCTATGAACCTAAAGCTGCTCTTTAAAAAAGTTTGTAAAGAAAACCAAAAATCCTTCCTTCAACCTACATTCTCTTGTAGTTACTGTCCTAGTTCTCTGTTCTCCTTCACAGTACAATTGTAACTCTTATTATGAAAAAAATTCAAATATACATAAAAATGGAACTGTATAATGAGGTCCCATGTACTCACCATATAAAATTTATTAACTTTTGGTCATATTTTCTTTATTACTTTTTTATTTTTTGCTTTAACACTTTAGAGCAACTATAAGACCTCATGACATTATATTTCTGAATATTTCAGTGCATCTCTTAAAATAAGTGCATTTTCTTATATAACCAGGATAATATCATACCTAAAACATCAAAAAATTTTTAATATCACCTAATATCTAGTTTAGATTCACATTTCCTCAGTTATCCTCAAAATGTCTTTATGTTGGTTTAGTAGAGTAACAATCCAAACAAGGTTGAAACATTGTATTTGATTTTATCTCTTAAATTTCTTTCAACCTGGCATATATATTTTTTCTATGCTATGGACTAAAGATATAGGTTAGTTGTCCTGTAAAATGTCCCACACAGTGTAATTCTTAAGAACCCCACACCTTCATCGGCTCTTTGTCTTTGAACTCCTTCAGTTGGGTTCCCTGCTCTCACATCCCATGAAGACATCCCCATGATGCCCATGCTGCCACAATATCTCTTTCCTCACTTTACTTGATATATCAGCATCATTTGACAGTTGACCACTCTCTATCTCTTAAAACCCACTCTTCACTTGGCTTCTGAGATCCATAACCTCCTATACTTCCTTCTATTTCAAGTATAGCTCTTTCTCAGCCTCTTCCTTTTCTACTATGACTAATCTCTAACTACTGAAGTGCCCTAAGCTTCATCATGGATCTCCTCTTTTCTATCTTCCCTCTCTGCTTAGTTAATCTTAATCTAATTTAGCCCCATGATTGTGAACACTATCTATACATAGTTAACTCCAAAATCTATATCGCTAGCCCTGAATTCTTCCAAAATTCCCAAGTTAAATTTCCAACCTCCTACCTGAACTTATATTTAAATGTTTAATGAGTACCTCAAATTTAATTTATCAAAAGTAGGACACAACTTTCCAACATCCTCTGCTTCAAAAATCCTCCTTTTACCCAACTCAGACTTAATAAATGGTGGCATAAATCATCCAATTTCTTATGTCAAAAATTTTGAAATTATCCTCGTTTATTTTTTTCCTTCTCAACTCCCACTTTCAATCTTTTAGCAAGTCTTATGAACTCTGCCTCCAAAAAACATACCCAATCCTGCCCTCTTTATTCCATGTCCACAGATACCACTCCAAAGTCACCATCATCCCTCTCTACACTTCTGCACTTATAATTGGACTTACAGCTTTTACTTCTTCCCTTAATCAATGTATTTTCCCTATAACAGTTATAGTACTATTTTAAAGAATGTAAATGAGCACATGTTACTCCCCCAACCCTGCCTTGCTCCTTCCATCAAACCCATAATAAATCCAGATTTACTACTCTGACTTACCTTTGTGTCCTGTTATCTTACCCTTCTCCTCCTCTTACACTTCTTCAGCCACACTGAGCAGGAAGCAGAATGTTGGAGATCAAGAACATTAGTCTCTACTTACTAGAATTAGGAGGGTTTGTGTTGATTTTATAGACTATATACCGTGTGTAGCACTGTGCCTGATATATAAATCAATATTTGTTGATTAATAAATGCATGAATGTAGTCCTGAGTGACTCAATTACTTATCTTTGCTCTTATTGGGAATCTTGTGCCCACTTATGCATTAAAAATGTACAACAATGTAAAACAGATAAAGGGATGTTATGTGTATGTGTGTGCCATATGAGGGTCAGTGAAGATAATTTTGGAGACAAATTTGAGAAAGACCACACCTGTTCTACCTTTTTTCATAAGAACAAAATAAAATGTTCCACAGGTGGATATGAGAATCTTTATTCCAAATGGTTATAGATGGCTAAGTGCTAGGAGTTTACTCATTTTTGTTGTTGTTTAAGTAAACCTTGGATGCATTGGATTAATCAGATTTTGTGGCTCACGAAACACTGCCATTATTGGTTCATGTCTGATTGACTCTAATTAAAATTTTTGTGTTTATTATTCTTTTATTTTCCTTTCTATATTGTTCTATTAAATCTTTATGCATGAATATATCATATCTTAATTGTTTTTAAGTTTATACAGGGTGAGGCAAAGTAGGTTTACTGTTGTGAGTATGCAAAACAGTTTATTCTTGTATTATTTATTAAGATTGTATTATTTTTCATATGAACAACTGTAACCCTACTTTTGCCCTACCCTCTATAAAGGATGTCATGCTGTAGGTAATCTTTTGGGACTTACTTTTTCATTGATATTATATTTCTATGAATCATTTTTATTGTTGCATGTAACTGAAGTTCAATTATTTTCACTGCTGTACTATACTTAATTGTGTGATTATAGCATTGTTTATTCATCCACTCTCCCTTTGATGGACATTGGGGTCAATAATATTATCATCATATGTCATACAGCTATCATTTTGAGAATGTCCTTAATTCTGAAATTCAGTTACACCAATGTCTTGTGAGAACTATGTTAGGAGCTCCTGGAGATGCCAAGATGTGCAAAATATGTGATTGTCCTTTAGGAATTCACACACTGGAGATGGAGACACAGATACATCAACAACTACTGAGAGGGATTTGCTAAATGCTACATAGGTACCACTCAGTGGGGTCAGTCAGGAGTATAAGAGATTCTACCTAAAGTTTAGGAGGTGTGAATGTTGGATCATGGTATATTCATGTGAATGTGGTAGGTGGTAAAGGGGACAGTTGAAGAGAGAAGATTGTTTTCAAGAGTGGAAATAAAGTGAGCAGTAAGAGGTAAAAAAAAGATACAGAGAATCTGGAAGACAGTGGTATCCTGGGTGGTTGAGTTACATGACAATGAGAGGGTGCATTTCAGGAAGAGGAAATAAAAAAAAGAAGGAAGGGAGATAGGATCTTGACCTTGAAAACTTTGAAGGTTGGGAGGAGGAGTTGAGCTTTTATTTCATCTGCAGTTGAGAGTCATTGAAGGGGATAGTGTTGGCAGCATTGGGGGATCTAAGGGTGTTTGTGTGTGTGTGTGGCGGGGCTGGTTATGTCCTCTTTGGGAGCACTAACAGGCATGCTGAATGCATACTACCAATCCTGTGGGCACGGCCTTTGTCTTTGGTTTCTTTACTCAATGTTTTTCCTTGATATTTTCTACAGAATTTATGGGTCTACTTCTTACAGATAGGAAGCCAGTCTTCCGAGAATGAAACAATGGTTTTTGAATATTCGGTGTTGGACCTAACACAATGTGTTTCTTTAAAATATGTTTTTATTGATTTTTAGAGAGAGAGGAATGAAGAGGGAGAGATAGAAACATCAACGATGAGAGAGAATCATGGCTTGGCAGCCTCCTACATGCCCCCAACTGGGGATTGAGCCTGAAATAGGCATGTGCCCTGACCAGAAATCAAACTGTGACCTCTTGGTTCATGGCTTGACACTCATCCACTAAGCCACACTGGCCAGGCTGTTTGTGTTTTGTTTTGTTTATTTTCCTCTCAAAATATTGTGTCTTAGCACTTCTTACGTTATTATTATTATTTTTTTCCCTAAAAAGGAGTGCTAAGGAAGATGGAGAATTTTCTCTCTTGTTTATTTTAAAGATTTCTCTCTGGAAGAGGACTGTTTTAATGTGCATGCCACATTTCAATGAAAAAGAAAAATAACAACTGAGGGGAACTGCAAACCTCCTCCTGCTCCCCCAACACACGCAAATACACACACACTTATGTTGGGCCTATCTTATGGATGCCTTCAGATTGCTTCATTTCAGCAACACTTGTCAATATTGGGGAAAAACGAGATATGCATACATAAAAATACATAAATAATTTGACACCATTTTGAGAACCACAATAGACTACTTGTTCTCTTCTGGGGTTGGAGGTTCTTCCTTGTCATAGGAAATCCTGCCTTCAGATTGAACCTTCATTAAAGATGCTTCCCTGGGGAGCTGAGTCCCAGGTCAGAGCCCACAGAGGGAAACCCTTCCTCCCTAATTGAGTACATTGGAATTCTCATGTGTTTACTTCTGCTTTGGGCGATGAGCATGTTTCTTTAAGAAGTGGGGGATGTGCAGCACACGCAGGCTCAAATAAGTGACTGAACCAGAAAAACTGTAAAAGCAGGTTATGATGTCACAGTGACACTGCAGTGACCTGGAAACAGTGATCTCTAAGTTAATGTGGGGAGCTGAGCTGAGATGGGTTAAAAGCAACGATGTGATTTCATGTGAAGAGGGATTATAGAATAGTGTTCAGGGTTCCAGAAAGAGGCAGGGTCTACAGAGCTCAAACTCAGTCTATGGACAGGCAAGGGGCCTGGTATGTCTCTCAAAGGTGCTCAGTAGATGTTGGCTGGTTCTTTTGGCTTAAGGATGAGAGTATTTCAAGGAAAAGGGCTAGAGACTTTCCAGCGATGCCAAGAGAACAAAGAGGGCTGAAGGTCTTGTAGTTAAAGCACAGGATTTGAGGACACCCATGTCTGGGTTTGTTGTTGACTGTGGAAGACTGTGGCACTTTGCTTAAGCTCTTCTTGCCTCAGTATCTTCCCTCCAAGAGAGTGATAAGTGTGCCTATCTCATATTTCTTAATGCTTATGAAATGTTTATTTATTCTTCTCTGTCCTGCATATGGAGTGTTTTATACACTACTGTATCCTCAGAACCCAGAACAATTTAACACTGATTATATTTATGTTAAATGAGTATATGACTATATGAATAGGGTTGCTCTTTGGGTTAAATTATCCTTCTTTAGTGTCTAGTGTAGTGCCTGTCACATACTGATGTCCAATACATGGTGGCCTAACACCCACCCCACACCCCTCTTATCTCTTGTTATTTTTGGAAAGGGACACAGATTCCTTACTATTAGGGGAGAAGATGTCTGTTTACACTGCTTAATGGTGACTGTGAGTTCTCTGATCAAAAATGAGGACATGGACCTAACATTTCTAGCATCATCCAGGGAGATACATTTTTCCATTTCTTTTGAATTCCATTCACTCACAGCCTGGGCATCTTTTTCTTACCCACACATGCTGTCAATACTGCCTTTTACTTTTTCTCTGACTCTGGATCCTGTCAAGAATCTCTTGCCTTCTCTCTGGCCTTCCAAATCCAAACCCTCTGGCAGAGTTCATCTCAATCATTGCCTCCTCTAAGAAATCTTTCCTGACACCTCTTACCTCCACCAGCTTCTTATGACTGTTAGTTTTTTTTTCTTCTGGCACTCATTCAGCACAAAAATATACACCTGGGCCTTTCCGGGCAAAGTAGCACAGGCCATGAGGACAGAGGTCTGATTGACTTGGAATGGAGACACCTCTACCGACCAATACTTACTGAATTCCTACCCAACTGCTAGCTCAAAGCAATGTGCTGAAACCGAGACAATGTATTAGGACAACGTTGGGAAGACCAAGCAGAGAGCTGCTGCTCTTAAAAGAAGAGAGGGATCCCAAATCCTAAAGGCTTACCCACTAAATAACTGAATCTGTGTGCATCTTCCTTTCTCTGTTGCAGAAGCTTGAGTGAGGCACTAATCCAGACAGGTTGTGAGATTTTTCTCACATACATGCCAAGGAGCTTCTGCCACCCGGTGTGCCAAGAGGACATTGCAATGTGATGAGAAATGGGAGTACGTCACCTTGTGAACTCCATGAATTTTCCAATGCACCAATAGCAGTTCAGTTTTCTTTTCAAAGTTGTATAAGTTTTTCAATAGAATTATTACATAGAACCCCAACATAGAACATAGAAAAATGAGCTGTTCCAGATGGTGTATTATTTTAGGAAGGTTGAACCCTGTTGTTTTGGCATTCCTTTGATCTCCAGAATTTTGTTGATATCCTTCCATGGAACTCAGAATTCACGATCCATACTGGAGGAAAAAAAAAAAAAGGCTACAAGGGTGAAGTGAGATTTTTTTTATATGAACTCTATAGTTCCCTTCAGGGGGAAAAATAACTCATGTTGACTGAACCCTTCTTTTCTGCCCAGCCCTTTATATACCTTATTTCATTATGTCACACTCACCTGGTGAAGCAGGCCTTGATAGCCCCATTGTAAAAAGGAAGAAACTGAACCAAAGAGAGAGTCAGGATTTTACCTGTGACCACCCAACTTTTAGTGGGTGGAGACAAAATACAAACCCATGTCTTTCTGACTCTGACATCAGAGCTTATATCCCACATCCCTTCCAACTCCAAAACTCTATTCCTCTTAGAATGGGCTGTGGTAAAGCTACTCTCAAGAGCACGGAGGACTGAGGATGTTTCTAAGGTCCCAACCTTTCTTTTGGTCTCTCCCACCTCCCTGTTTGTGCCAAATCTGAAGCCTAATTTATTTGGTAGAAAACAAGTCCAGACCATACATTCAGGGAAAGAGTGGGACATTGAGGAGGAAAAAGAGTCTCCAGGACATGCCCCAGGGCACCAGATCAGCACCAAAATACATTGTATTTCAAAACCCTGGTCATAAGAGTGACTCCAGTGCAAGTTTCATATCTCTGAAAAATAGTCAATATTTGTCTTCACCAGAGCCTGATGGCTGGTACATGTCCCAGAGATGGAACCCACGGGAAGCCTGGAAAATAACCTGGTCATCTGAAGACGATGCAGAAGGGCTGCAAAGCCCAACTCTGTGCTATTTTTGCTCTCCAGATGCTCAGATCTGCCAAGTGTAGAAACAGTTCTCTGATGGGAGCCCTGAGGAATGGTACCAATTCGAGCCTCCAGTAATGCAATCACTTTTAATCAGTGTTTAATGAGAATATAAGCAGCCTCAGCTTACCTCTGTTGCAGAGAGGCAACTACACATAAACCTCAATTACTCCAACATTCAAAAATCAATTTTAAATAAAATGTCCAGGTGATGGAACTAAAGGGATTAGAAGGATCAGGATGTGTGCATAGGCCTGGCCGGTCTTGTCAATGCAATTGGGGTAGACAGCTCCTATAATGCAATAAAGCTGGCTGACTTTGTGCCCCCAGGGGTTAAGGGGAATAGGTCTTATTTCACAACTGCCCCAAAAAGCAGAGGAAGATTCCAATGACAGGAAGAAGTGAACACAACAGTGACTTTTGTACACCCACGCTGTGTTGAAATGTTTGCTTCATCTCATTTTATAGTTGTGAAAAGGCTACCACTCAAGGCCCCTGCCCCAACCTGGCCTCCATCTGTCCCACCAGATCAGATAAATTACTATTACTGGAGGTGATCTTTTTTTTTTGCAGTCATATTTACTTATCATCCCCACCAGCATGCTGGTAATTTAGCTCAATGAACTTTTATCGAGCATGTACCATGTGGTAGGAACTGTGCTGAACAACAGGGGACACAAAAGTGAGGAAATTATAGTCTCTGCTTTAATTATGGGGTAGAGGAAATGAGGCCATCTCCCTACCTGATTAGGGTTTAAAGTCCCGCAAAACAGAATCATTTGTCCCTGTAGACAAGACAGGCTTTTTATTGATTTCAGAAAGAGAGGAAGGGAGAGGGAGATAGAGAAGGAGAGAAACATCAGTGTGAGAGAGAAACATCCATCAGCTGTCTCCTGCATGCCCCCTACTGGAGACCCAGCCCCAAATCTGGGCATGTGCCCTGACCAGGAATTGAACTGGTGACTTTTTGGTGCGTAGGATGATGCTCAACCAACTGAGCCCCACTGGCCAGGGGTCCCCATTCTAAAAATTGGATTGTTTGCTTCCTTGGTGTTGAGGTGTATAAGTTCTTTATAAATTTTGGATATTAAGCCCTTATTTGATATATCATTGGGGAATATGTTCTCTCATTCTGTGGGTTGTCTTTTCACTTTGTTGATTGTTTCCTCTGCTGTGCAGAATCTTTTTAGTCTGATGTAGTCCCATTTGTTTATTTTTTCTTTTGTTTCCCTTGCCTAAGAAGATATATCAGAAAAAATATTGCTATGAGAAATGTCTGAGATTTTACTTGCTATGTTTTATTCTATAATTTTTTATGGTTTTATAACTTACATTTAAGTCTTTAACCAAATTGAGCTTATTCTTGTGTATAGTGTAAGGAGGTAGTCCAGTTTCATTTTTTTTTTTCATGTATCTGTCCAATTTTCTCAACACCATTTATTGACTAGACTGTCTTTACCACTATATGTTTTTGCCTACTTTGTCAATATTAATTGACACTAAAGACATGGGTTTATTTCTGGGGCCTCTATTTTGTTTTATTGATCTATATGCCTATTTTTATGCCAGTACCATACTGTTTTGATTACTATGGCCGTGTAGTATAGTTTCACATCAGGTAGCATGATATCTCCAGCTTTGTTTTTCTTTCTCAACATTGCTGAGGCTATTCAGGTCTTTTGTGGTCCCATATACATTTTTGGACTATTTTTTCTAGTTCTGTGAGATATACCATCCATATTTTAATAGGAATTGTGTTGAATATACAGATTGTTTTGGGTAGTATGGACATTTTAATGATGTTAATTCTTCCCATACATGAACATATAACATTGTATTAGTTTAAGGTATACACTATAATGATTTGATATCTCTACATATTGTGAAATGATTACCATGGTAAGTTTGGTTAACATCCATCACCTCACATAATTATACTTTTTTTTTTTTCTGATGAGAACTTTGAAGATCTACTGTCTTACACATCACAGTCTGTTCATTACCTACCTATTTTTAAAGACTCATGGTAGCAGGAAATCAAAGTCCTTCTTTCTTCCATTTCTGTTATAGATCTTGGTCCCTCCAACAGCTCCCTGGCCAGTAGAGCACGGTCATGTGACCTACATTGGCCAATCAGATGCTCTTACCTACTACTTTGAGTCTCAACATTGTGACACATCTATACAAGGGTAATTAGAGGTCAATTACAGTAGCTGTGCTGGAGCCTAAAGTCTATCCAGAAGTGTCAAATTGGTGGTAGTAGTCCAGAAAGACTGTTTCTATCACAGGATCTTTTGTTTGTTTGTTTGTATTGTTAATCCTCACTTGAGGATATTTTTCCATTGATCTTTTAGAGAGTGGAAGAGAGAGGAAAAGACAGAGAAACAATGACGTGAGAGAAATACATCGATTGGTTGCCTCTTGCACATGCCCCAATCAGGGCCCAGACTGGGTAGGAGCCTGCAACCAAGGTATGTGCCTTTGATGGGAATCGAACCTGAGACCCGTTGGTTCACAGGCCAATGCTCTATCCACTGAGCCAAACTAGCTAGGGCTGTGACAGGATCTTAAAGGTGCCCAACCTTCCTTGGTTTTGCCCATTTCCTGGGCTTGGATCTCCAGGCTTTTAATGCTATGATCTATCCAGTAATTTTCTAGGAAATTCTTGTTGCTTTAATTGGTCTGATTTGGCTTCCACCTTTGTCATCAGAGTACTGTGAGTAATGTGCTCATCAACTTCCACCAGCAAGTCCTGCCCTCCTGCACACATGGCCATTGTTTGTTCAAAGAAGATTCCCCCAAGAGAAGCTGTCAGCATTTCTACTCAATTGGAAGAAAAAGACATAAACCTCAGAACTTAATATAGTTAGAACCTTAGCACTAACGGGTAATGTTGGCCATCACTCCATTTTCACGAATCCACTAATCTGAGATAGATGTCCAGACAGGAGTCCAGACAGGACTTTTCTTCCTGCCATCTAAAGCTAAATTTCAATAATCTTATATCAAAGCCCTAGTTTTTTTCTTTCAAAAGGATGGCAGATTCACAAAATGAGTCAGGTCAAATTTCTGTTCTTCTGGCCATTAAATAAATAGCAAAAGCCAAGTTATGTAGAAATTGCTTTTGTTGCAGCGTGTCTTAGATGCCATATAAGATGCATAAGAGTACAAAGTGACAAGGGAAGTTGACATTTATTGGACACTCACATTATTGCCTTCATTCTTCAACTCTGCATAGGGAGGTGAATACGGTTAAACTGATTTCTTAGTGGAGGAAAGAGGTTCACACAGAAAAGAACTTGCTCAGCCATAGAGCTGGTAATGCTGCAGCCAGGATGAAAAGCAGCTCTCAAATCCATGCTTTGGAAAAACAGGAGCCATTGTGGCTAGTGAATTCAACCACATCTGAGAGCATTATGGCCAAAAAAATATATCTACTGTTGCCAGGTAATGCAAATGCATCATAGGAATCATTATAATTAAACTAAGTTTCATTATTTCAAAGGAATTATATTAATAGATATACTAAGTACCTATCACATAGTAGGTGGTAAAAAAAATATTGAGTTGGAGTAAGTAGTTTCTGACCTGGCTAAGAGGGAAACAGTAACAGATGCAGAAATAATTAATCTGGGCTTTTGTGTGGTGTTTTCCATACTTTTTGGTTTGTTTTGCAGCTTGGCAAAAAATAAATGTCCAAATTCTTTCTTGGCTGTTTCATAATTGATAGATGAACTCAGTTTAATTTTTGATCCATAGAGAATGGTTAGAAATACCAATACCCTCAAGGTTATATTTTCCAACTTTTGTTGTGGAAATATTTAGTCAACTAACGATCTCCTCCATCCCCTGCTGTTAGTTTTGGCAGGAACTACATCCCTTGTTTTTTTTAAAAAACCAAAATAATCCGCAAGGGGATAAATACCTTGTGAAGCTCCCAAAAAGCTGGAATGAAAAAGGGACAACATGGAGGAGAAAATAGAAATTCCTTGCTAAAAAAAAGAAAAGAAAAGAAAAGAAAAAGAACCTGCAAACACATGAATGTGCAATCCTGATTTGAATGAGTTAAGAAGAAAGAAAAAGTACATCTAGAGACCCAAAGGACTGGTGGGGAATTTTTAAAATGTGGTCTTTGCCAAGTAAGGTCTACCTAGCCTAAAATCTTATTTGGGGGCCAGTCTCATCCATTCATCCATCATCTATCATCCACCCATCATTCATCTACCAATCATCCATCCTTTCATCATCGGTCATCTCTCCACCCATTATATATATTGGCCTTTTATTGAAGAGAACCAAAGATGCAAAGACAGACTGTTACTCTCAAGGAGCTTCATGCAAACAACACAGTCTGTTCTTTGTATGTTTGCTTAATATTTATTTATTAGAAATGCAACAGGCACTATGCTTAAAAAGCAGGACAAATATTACACTTAATTTTTGCAACTATCCTGTGGGAATATTATCCTTAGTTTCCTGAAAGTTATATTATAATATATATAGACTAGAGGCCCGATGCACGAAAATTTGTGTAAGAGTAGGCCTTCCTTCCCCTGGATGCCGGCACCGGCTTTGCTCCAGCACCTGGGACCTGCACTTTCCTCCAGTGGCCAGCAGGCACCTGGGACCCGGGCGGCTTCCCTCCAGCCCCGGCTTCATCTGGAAGGATGACCGGAATGACATCCAGAAGGACATCTGGTCTAATTAGCATATTACCCTTTTATTATTATAGATAGTGGACTGGTGGCAGATTTAAGCTTCCAACCAAGTCCATTTGAGTCCAACGTATCAGCATGTTTTTAACTACTAGTTAAAATGTCAGTTTGTATAAGACGCAAACTCAGATCATGAACACAATCATTATTTAATGTTTGGCAAGTAGTGATGATTATAGTGTTGGAATATAAAAATTATAATTGTTATGAGGTATGGATGTGTGTTTTCTGGAGGATTGCTGTTAATTCTTAGATAGTGGATTAAGGAAGAAAATGGATTAAGAAAGGCTTTATAAATTTTTGATAGTAAATTTGATCTTTGGAAAATAGTTTGAAGGAGAGTATACTGGTAAAGAGAAAGGGCATGGAAAAAGAAACCTGTCCTAAGAGTTCATGAAGGAGAAGGTCACATAGGCAGTGCCATTGAAGAATATATATCTTGCATCCAAATAGCTCACTGTGTTGCCAAAAGTGTACAAGCTCACCATTTGAGAGCTATTTATTTTGGGCATGAATGTTTTTTTTCTTTATGCTGTCAAGAACAGTGTCCTAGCAAGCGTCGGAATTCTTGGGAGGGGAAATACACTAAGCAATTGTTTCTCAGCTGTGAAATTAGTCAGGGTTCTGGCAGAAGAGAGATGGCATGGTGGCACAGTCAATTGTGAACTATTACAAATTTGTGAAAAAAATTAAGAGGAAGCAACAAGGGTTGGTTAAGTACCCTTGGGTTAGTAACAGGGATGTCTCCACCTCTCCTCCTCCTTATCCCAAGGGGGGACCACTTCTGGATCCCCGAAACATCCACAGCTGCAACTCAGTCTGCAGATATTGGAGGAGGGTTGGGTGGTCTTTGAAATAGAAGCCCAGCACAGCAGAGCAAGAGAAGAGAACATATATACATACACTCACCTCCCTTTCCTCATCTCCATTGGTGAAGCAGGTCAAAAAGCTAGCTACCTGCCCAGGGCACAGAGCAGGTTGGCGAAAGACAGAGGGAGGATTTGAAAAGGCAAATGGAGAATGGCCAGCACAAGACTTACAGTGGTAAGGTGGACCAGAAGCAATTCGTCACTAGTCACATTGAAAGCAATGAAACTTGCAAATTATTTTATTTTGTACGTTATAGCAGATTCAATGTTATCTCTGCAACAGCTTTCTCTTGCTCACCTGCATTTAGAGTTTCTTTTATGTGTGTGAGAGAAAAGAGTACAGTTACAGCTCGCTAATGGGGCTGAGAATTATCCATAACCCTTCACACTCTCGGAAGAGTGTGTCTAATAAGTGAGACGCATCCATACTGTGTGTTGTGCGGAGAAAAGGTGGAGTACCATTGCTTTGGGTCAACTAGACAGCCTTAAGACAGGAAATAATAATTAATCAGATCCAGTCCTGGCCACTGGTGATGAAGGAACGGAGGGAGGGTGATGTAGCAGGAAAGAGTATGTGATCAGAACACTGGGCAAGGGATAGGGGAAGAAGGAAGGGACCAAAATAAAAATGCAACAACGTTAATAGTTTCCCTAGAGCTGACCTTCTTAGAGTTAAGAAGTCTCCTTCTTCCCTGACTCAGGAACTTGGAGACAGTTATAAAGACAGAGGATCCACGCGCACGCACACACACGCGCGCGCGCGCACACACACACACACACACACACACACACACACGGGCATACACAGCTATACACAGCTATACACAGCTATACTCGGTAGTATGCCTAACGAAGCTTTGAAACTGAACTGAAGTGCACTGTGGTAAATTAAATAAAGCGAACATACCTTGGCAAGACTTAAGAAAAACTCTAGATTTTTCCCAGAAATAAGCAGTTTCATAAGAAGAGAAGTGAAAAAACAAACAAAACAAAACAAAAATACCATCCAAAGCCATCTCAGATACATGGAAAGTTCACTAAAGTTTTTGTAAGAAGCTGTTACCAAAATCATAAAAGTCCTCTCTGAATTCCAGTGATCTACTTTCCATTTCAAGTTGTTACTGGCTGGTGCAGCATGTCCATTACCCATGTTGAGCAATGTCTTATACATGCATAAAGAATTTGCATCCCGTATTTGAATTCAGCAAGCTGTTTCCAGTAAGTAATTTGAAACTCTGAGAAATGCCAAAAACGTAATTACTAACCCAAATAGTCTTTTGTATCTGCATAAATAAAAATGGAGACCAAACTCTGGTTAATAGAGATCATTTCTGATTGCTCTCATATTTTTAATGTTGTGACATGGACGGTAACAGTCGCTTTTTATCATCATATTGTCACTGTTATTTGAAACACCCTGGGAGGAGAGACAGCGGTTGACTATAAATGTATTAACAAAGTAGACACAGTCTTTCTCTAAAAATATGTGACCTGGGGGCAGGCTGAAGGGGGCGAATTGGGGAAAAGGGGGGACATATATAATATTCCAACAATAATTATTTAAAAAATAAAAATATGTCACCTAAAACTTGGGGAACACACTTGAGATTTTGAAAGCGTCTTTCCCTGCCTTTGCTTGGATTTTCATTCAAATGGCAGTGCTTCTGTCCATCAGAAAGAGATTTAGAGTGTTCACAGGGTTGGGGAGGGACATGGATTCTTGCTATAGCTCCTACTTAAATTGACAATGTGATCACAATCAATTCTAGTCAACACATTCTCTCCAATTGCCCCAGGGTGGGAGTAATTTTGTCCCCTTTAGACAACTTGCAAAGTTCTTGAAAGACCTAGGACAACTGAACTGTACTTTAAAATTCCAGGAACCACTGAAAGGGCCATGGGTCAAAGGAGTCAGGTTCTACAAACACAGTGTGAGCTTCAAGTCATGGGCATGAGACTCAGCCATGGCCAATACGTTGTTTACTAGGAGCCATTGGTACAGGTTTTCTCCTCCCAACTCAAAGAGACGTACCACACACACTTGAGAATGATTACAATTAGAAGGGCTGACAATACCAGAGAGGATGAGTGGCAACTGGGCCTCTTCCACATTGCTTTGGAAAATACTTTGTCAGTTTCATATGAAATATGAATATCTGTTCATCACGGATATTGACCTGTACATTATTTTTTCTTGTACCCTTGTCTGATTTTGGTATCAGGATAATGCTGGCTTTGTAAAATGAGTTTAGGAGTATTCCTTCTTTTCAGTTTTTTAAAATTGTTTGAGGATTGGCATTGGTTCTTCTTTAAATGTTCGCTAAAATTTATCCGTGAAACCATCTGGCCTTGGGCTTTTCTTTGTTCAGAGGTTTTTAATTACTGATTCAATCTCCTTACTCATTTTTATTCTGTTCAGATTTTCTATTTCTTTGTGATTCAGTCTTGATAGATTATATGTTTTTAAGAATTTATCTTTTTCTTATAGGTTATCCAATTTGTTGGTGCATAACTATTCATAGTAGTAGTCATCTATGATCCACTGTATTTCTGTTGTAATGTTTCCTCTTTAATTTTGGATTTTATTAATTAGAGTCTTTTATTTTCTTAGTCTAGCTAAGTATTTCTCAAAGTTTATATTTTTAAAAACCCAGCTCTTAGTTTTATGGATTATTTCTATTGTTTTTCTGGTCTTTATTTCATTTATTTCTTCTCTGATCTTTGTTATTTCCTTCCAACTGCTAATTCTGGGGTTAGTTTGTTCTTCTAATTCCTTCAGGTATAAACTTCAGGTTGTTCATTGGAGATCTTTTTTTTAATTACCCTGTTTATTGCTATAAATTTCCTTTTAGATGCTTTTTCAGCACCCCATTAGTTTTCTTTATTTATTTTTAAATCTTTATTGTTGAAAGTATTACATATATCTCCCATTTTCCAAGCACCCCATTAGTTTTAGTATGTTGTGTTTCCATTTCCATTTGTTTCAAGATTTTTTTTTTAATTTCCCTTTTGTTTCTTCTTTGACCCATTGGTTGCTCAGCTGTGTGCTGTTTAATTTCCACATGTTCATTAATTTTCTAACTCTCCTCCTATTGATTTCCAGTTTCATAGACTATTGTGGTTAGAAAAGATACTTGGTATGATTTCAATCTTTTTAAATTTGTTTCGTGACTTACGGTGATCTATCCTGTAAAGTATTTTATGTACACTTGAGAAGAACATGTATTATTCTGCTGATGGATGAAATGTTTTGTATGTGTCTGTTAGGTCCATTTAGCAAAAAGTATGGTTCAAGTCCAACATTTCCTTATTGGTTTTCTGTCTGGATGACCTATTCATTGTCAAAAGTGGAGTTTTGACATCCCCTATTACTTTATTTTTGCATATTTTCCCCTTCAGATCTGTTAGTATTTGCTTGATATATTTAGGTGTTCTGATGTTGGGTCCATATGTATTTATGATTGTTACATATTCTTGATGAATTGACTCCTGTATTGTGATATAATGATTTTCTTTCCTTCTTGTTACAGTTTTTAACTTAAAGCCTCTTTTGTTTGCTGCAAGTATAGCTTCCACTGCTCTCTTTTGGTTTCCATGTGCATGGAATATCTTTTTTTAATTTTTTTTCTTTATTGATTAAGGTATTACATATGTGTCCTTATCCCCCCCTAATCCCCTCCCCACATGGAATATCTTTTCCTATTCTTTACTTGGAGCCTTCTGTGTTTTTAAAGTTTAAATGAGTATCTTACAAGCAGCATATAGTTGTGTCATTTTTTCAATCCATCTATCCACTCTGTCTTTTGATAGAAAAACTGAATACATTTATATTTAGAATAATTATTGTTAGGTAAGGACTTACTAATGCCATCTTATGAATTGTTTTCAAGTTGTTTTGTAGTTCTGTTATTCTTTCTTTATGTCTTGCTGCCTTTCTTTATGAATTAATGATTTATAAAAGTTGCATATTTTTATTCTCTTCTCTTTATCCTTTGTGAATCTACTACAGGTGTTTGCTTTGTGGTTACCATGTGGCTTATATAAAACATCCTATAGATATAATAGTTTATTTTATGCTGATAGCAACTTAACTTTCATTGCATAGAAAAACTTTTCCCTTTCACTTTCCTCTTTTATGTTTTTGATAATACAATTTACCTCTTTTTATATTGTGTATGAAATATTTTGTTTTGTAAGTCATTTTTAATCAGATATTCTGTAGGTCAAGAAGAAGAAGACTATATATCAGAGACCAAATGCACAACTTAAAATATTTACTATCTGGTCATTTACAGAAAAATATTTGCCAACTCTTGTGCTATTCTATTTGTGCAGCCCAAAGCATCCTTACTCAAACACAGTTTGATCAGTGCATAAAATTAATTTTTGGCATACCTCTATGTGCACATTATGGAAATATTTGTCAGGTAGACAGTTGAACTTAATAGGTCCTCTGACATGAAGTATATAATGCTTTCAAACATATCTGGTAAGAGAAAGGAGTGGAGCAAAAGGGCACTAAAGAAGATTATGCAATTAATAGGACAGGTGAGAACATTGCTTCATGCATATCTAATCAATATTGGTCAGAAAGGAAATAGTCCATTCATGTCCAGCACTAAAGGGTGACCAAGAGGATTGTGAGATAACTGTGATTACTTTTAGAAACACTGAGAAGGCATTGTGATTACTGCTAGCTATCTCAGTATTTTAATTGTTTCACACATGATGCCTAAATCTCACACAGAAAAACTGAGAACAGTCACTCTGGTCTCTCTCCCTCCTATCTCTGCTCTTCCACTCCCTTTCTGAATATGATGCCAAATCATCATCTTTGTCAGCTAATCTTAACCCTTGACTATTTCTTCTCATATAAAATCTAAAACTTGCCAAGCTTCCATAGTTTATCATCATCTGTACCAATATTATCAAAATACTCTTCACCATGTGCCACAGAGTGCACTGGAGTTTATATCCATTATCTTATTTAATCCTCGTAGTACATTAAAAGCGTGTACTATTATTAGACCAGAGCTCTTTAATGTTGACATTATTGACATTGTGTGGCTAGTTCTTCACTGTGGAGAGCTGTCTTGTGCAATATAGGATGGTTAGCAGCATCCCTAGCCTCTACCAACAGATGCCAGTAGCCTCCTTCTCCTTCAGCTTTCACAGTCTAAAATGTCTTCAGACATTGCCAAATGTCCCTCAAGATGATAGGCTTCCTTATCACACCCAGCTGGGCAGCATAGCATTAGACATATTTTACTGATAAGGGAACTGAAGTTTGGAGAATTACTAGCCCAGAGTTCCTTTTTAGGTAAGGGACAAAGCAAATATTTCAATTTAGGTTTGCCTGTCTTCAAAACTCGGAATTGATATTCTCTATTGCCTATTCAAACAGAATTCCTGCTCTTCTCCACCTATATCACTTGCTCTAGCAGCTTATCTCCTCCCATCTGAAAGAGGTACCTGTACACTGATCTCTCATTCACCTCTTTACACATTCCCTTACCTTACATCTTGACAAACCCATCCTTTATCTCCCTGTCAATTATCACATTTTATGCTGTCCCGGATTAATGCACAAACCAGTTTAATGCAACCCTGCTTGAGAATGGATGTTATCCTTAAATATATTAGGAGAGTAGAAGCCCTGGGGAAAAATCTGGATTTCTTAGAGACCTCAGAGTCATTTGCTTCCATTTTATATTTAAAGAAAAAAGACTATTCCACTTCTCACCCTCCTCCAAAGATGAATAATAAGTTAAACCAGTTACAGAAAATTGAAAAGTTAGAGCTCCAGGGATTTGGAAATGACCTTCCTGAACCATCTCAGTTTACATTTGCAAAGGCGGAGGCCTCTGGAGGAGAGAGAGAAACTCAAGATTAGACAGCCAGCTGGTGGAAGGCTACACCTCTGTATTTTCAGTCTAGGGCTCTTTCTACTACCATCTTCTCTTTCCAGAAAAGAGCAAAGTCAAAACTGTAAAACTGGACTTCAGAAGTGGTTAGAATTATTGTTGAATTATACTTAGAAGTATATTTAATAGTTCCATTTTGAATAAATATTACAAATGAAATTCATTATTTTTAAAATTACTCTGCAAAATGACAAAGTTCATTAATCTCCCTGACATTTCTTTTAGCATTTTTCTATGTTTGAGCACTTATGTGCTGAACTCATTCTCTGACTTAATTCCTACAATGTGAAGTAGTTGCAATGATTATTGTATCAGCTAGGAAGCAGGAACCACTTTTTGGACTTTTCAGCATAAGAAATTTGATTGGGGAAATTGGTTAAACCACAGTGTCAGAGCTGAAGGAAAAAAGAGGGGGGCAGTGAGGTAACTGGGAGATTAAAGCAGCAGAAAGCTGCTGCCATATCTCGTGCTGGAGGCACAATAAGATGTAGTGTCACCAAAGTTCAAAAGTGGGGCAAGAGACACAACAGGAAGTGAAGAGAGGGGTGGGAAAAGTACTTTTTTAGCTCTCACCCTCTAGTTTTCCACCAGTGAGTCCCATTGACGGTACCTACTGAGGAAACAGAGAGCAAAGGAGCCTGGGAAATATGACTCCCTGAGATACATATCAGAGCAGAGGAAGGACAGAGAATATGTAGATTTGAGGGCAAACAGATATTGACCTACACAATTATCTTGGTTTTATCAACTTCTTTGACTTTGTGCCTGCCATTTCAGTAGGTCCCTCCTAGACAGAGGCAACTGGAAGGCAGATTGTGTAAGAGGAAGGATAAAGGAAGTTGCTGTTTTAGGTTCCCTTCTCTTTATCCAGAAGAGAAGAAGAGCTTTGAGCCAAGGCAATAGAAACAAGCCAACACTTATTATCTGGTGGCTTCACTGTGGTGGAATCCACCAGCCAACAAGTTAAAAAGTATGGGACACATTAGCCATAAGACTCATGTATTTCCCAAAAGGAAACATTGTCAAGTCATGTAAGCAATAAAGGCATATTAAAGACTGAGTTGTGCTTTCCAGAAATTCATATATTGAAGACTTAACCTCAATGGGATGGTATTTGGAGATAGGACCTTTTAAGGAGGTGATTAAAGTTCAATGAGGACCTAAGAGTGGGGCCCTAATCTAATATGACTACTGTCTTTAGAAGAGGAAGATGAAGAGACACCAGGGTGTGCACACACAAAGAAAAGTCTATGTGGGACACAGCAAAAAGGTGGCCATCTGCAAGCCAAGGAGGGAGGCCTCAGGGTCAACAAACTTGCCAAAACCTTGATCTTAGACTTGCAGCCTCCAGAACTATGAGAAAATAAATGTCTGTTGTTTAAGCAACCTCATCTGTGGCATTTTGTTATGGCAGACCTAGAATACTAACAGAAGGCACAGCACAGTATGTTCAGTAAGAGTCAGTGCTCATTGTCGCTTTTAAAGATAGTATCAGGAGGTCACTTCTGTGACCCTCCTAGTCTCTGAAATTATTTATCAGACAACCAGGTCCTTTCCATAGAAGTCAGAAGTGAGGCTTAAACATACACTTCATTGGGGGAAAAATATAGCAATGACTCAAACCGATATAAGTGATTTTCTTAAGAGAAGTGGGATAATGACAATGAGGCAACTAGGTATGCAGAAAAGAAGGAATATTGTATGGTGGCTCGAGGACATTAATGGCACTAAAGATAAACTTTTCCAAGTTTTCAAATTTACCATGTTTGCTGGCTGAAGTCATGGTTAAGATTTTTTTTTCTCTCTTTATAGCTGTGATTTGCAGAACAGTTTTAATACCATATATGGAAGCAGGTCAGCAGGCTATTTTCTGGATATGTTTCTTTCTCCAGACCGTGTCGCATAGAAAATTATTAAAATAGCCTAATTTGGGAACATTTCCTTTATCTTAAAAATCCTTGAACTAGCAGGACCCAAGAAACCGGTATCAGTATAATTTTGAGCATATTGTTTTACTGAAGATGCTAAAAATGTAGTCCAAATCAGTCCAAAGTGCTCAGATTGGCCATTCCAGTGTAGGGATCCTGAGAGCTGCTGTGTGATTGCTTTTGGACAAAACAATTTTAAGAAGTAAATTGACATTCTGCTATTGGCATTGCCATCGGGTCCTCCGGGGGTCTGAGCAGCAATTCGAGATCTGCTTGGGATTAGCTGTTTCACATTTTTAGCTATTTCATATTTTCTCTTGGAGGCCTGTCCAAGTCCTAGGTGTCATGAGTGAACTCCAGAAACATGCTTTTCCCTGGAGAACGGGGGAAGGACAAGCATCAGGGGGCTATCTGGGGAGGAGAAGCATGGTTTGCTAGTGAAGCTAATCTCAGAAAGAAACAGAGGAGTGAATTGTGACACCACTGAGTTGCCACTATGGTGAAGAGAGATAGATGAGTGAAACTACGAGGTTTCCTCTGCCTCCAGAAACCACACTGGGGTAAGTTTGTGAGGCAGTTTGTTAGTATCTTCTGAAGTCTCAGATGGGCAGAACTGACACACCTGGGAGCTCATCAGAAACGCAGGCTTCCAGATCCACCTAATCAGAATCTGCATTTCAACAAGATCACCAGATGACTTCTACCCCGAGGTATTTTGAGAATTGCATCTGAAAGGGATGGAAACATTTTGTCATGGCTAAGGGGTACAACTCAAGGTCTTCATTTCCCTCATGGTACTGGAGGAGAGCATCACTTAAAAATAGTTTGCTAGGGTAATATTTTGCTAGGGACTGAATGTGTCTCCCTGACTCCCAAATTCTTATGTTGAAGCCATAACCCCCATGTGACTATATTTGCAGATAGGATCTTTAAAAAAGTAATGAAGGTTAAATGAGGTCATAAAGGTAGGGTCTTAATTTGATAGTATTGATGGACTTTTATGACTTTTATGATGGACTTTTATCTCTCTCTGCGCATACATCAAGGAAAAGCCAGGTGAAAACACAGCGAAAAGGTGTCTGTTTTCAATCCTCACCAGAATCCAACCTGCTGGTACCCTGACCTTGGGCTTTCAGCCTCCAGAACTGTGAGAAAATAAATTTCTGATGTTAAGCCTTCACAGCCTGTGGTATTTTGCTAGGGCAGCCTGAGCAAATTAAGACATATTTATCCCAAGAAAACAGATTGTTGGACTCTAGATCTTTGATAAGAAAGGGAATGCTGCTGAATCCAAAGCTTATCTGAAAACATTGGATTTGTTGATTTTCGGTCAATGATCAGTTGCACTAGTAACAGCTTCTGAGAAATTATCCATCTCCGTCAATCTGAGCATGTACTACCCATGCTCTTTAGTAAATGTAGTAACACACACACTGAGAGGAAGGAGGATGTATCAACACACACATTGGGGATAAGGTCACAACATATACACTGGCCAACTTAGGGTAACAAATCATCCAATTTGCCCAGGATTGAGGGGTTTCATGCGACTTGAGACTTGCAGTACTAAACCCAGAAAATTTCAGTGGCAAACCAGGACAAGTTGATCACTCTAAATGGGTCAAGTTTCACCCACTGGAAAACATGTAATGAGGAAGTAGGTCATTTATTAAAAGGTAAATAGAGCTCTGGATTGGAGTGCTGGTCTAGTCTTACCATTGTGTGCTTTGGGTAAGTCACTGCACTTCTCTAGGGCCTCAGTTCTGTTCTCTGTGATATGAGAGACTAGATTACTTCTAAAGAGTGTTCTAGTTGTAATAGGTCATCCTTTTTTATTTGTGAAGAGTTCTGTCATTTGAATAGGTAAGGTCCAATTGTATAAACCCACAAAATAATCTAAGAAGAGGAACAAGGCTATATGCTAAGTGTAAGGATATAACTATATGTATGGTACTGACTTCATGAAGTTTACTGTGTATTGCAGGTAAGAGATGATAAACAAGAGCCTAAGCGATGAGTGCTGGGAAGGAAATAAGCAAGTGTTGTAATAGACAATAGTGAGGCATCTTCTAAGAAGAATGATATTGCTTTAACTGAGATTGGAAGAGCCAGATATGAAAAGAAGGGAAGGTAGAGGGAACAGCATGTATGTAAAAGCCTGTGATTGTAAAGAGGTTATAAAGCTAAAGGAATAAAAAGGACTTTAGTATGAATGTAGCAGAGCGAGTCATAAGATAGTGAAAAGAAATGAGGGTGGAGAGCTAGGCAGGGGCTAGATCATGCCAGGTTTACAGGCCATATAGGGAGTTTACATTTTATTTTAAGTGCTAAGAGAGGCTAGCAAAGGATTTAAAACCAAACCGGAGTTACAAGAGCAGGCTAGCTTTATTTACTAAATTATTTTTGTATATTTATAGACAGTTACATGCCATATCAATATAACAGCAAGCATATGATGCTCCTATTCCATAGGTTTGGTTTTAATTAACTGAGAAGAGCCTCCAAAGGTTTGATGCAAGTTCAGGATCTATACTTCCATCTCATCATTTTGAACTCTAGTGTCTACTTCTGCATGACTTTCATGGCAAATGACAAGATTAATCTGAGCCTCAAATTACTCAAACCTGCTCCATAGGGAGTGAAATGTTACTTGGAACACAGCCTTACAATTAAGATCTAATTATTACTGATGTTTAGATGAATGTTCTTACTGGCTATATCTTCAAGAAAGTAAAACATAGATTACTTTCCCCCCTGTTTTCCAGTGCCAAATAGCATTTGAATAAATACTCAAGGAGATATTACCCCTAAGGTTGGACCTTGACAGGAGTTTGAATTAATGTAGGAAGGCTTACAAATTAGATCTGCATTGGTTTAAGTTTATCCCCCACCTATTATAAAAGCATTTGAGACAGCTTCAAAAATTAAACACTGTACAAACTAGAGCAATAAAGGGAGGGAAAAGAGGGTGCAAATCTCTATCCCTCAGGAAGGTATAACTGTCTGATAGATGAACTCAAAGACTGAATGCTGCCCTTGACTTTCCTGGAAACTGAGACAAAAAGAGAAATGGTAGTTTGCAATGATGTTTACTATCTGATAACAAGAAAACATCAGATTCACTCTACAAAGACAAACTTTATCTTCGAATTCCACTGGAAAAAATTTATCCTGGAGATGTGACATTGGGTATCTATGGACAATACATTTGAGGAAATTTTTGAAAAAAAGAAGACAGTAATGCAGTTCAAAATACATGTTTCTTGGGCCAGCAATCTATGGAAGTTAAGAGTGGTATAAATTCACAAAGGCATTTTTGTAAGAAGCTGAGGTATTGTGTTCCAGGTACTTTGCTTTATGGCAGGGCCTTTACTCAGAGAACCTAAAAGAAAGAAGACATTTCTTAACATGTCCATTTAGACCCTTTCTTGCAAATTACAGCTACTTTAAGCATGCCTTTGCTAGGTATTGAGTTGCAGTCATTTGGGGAAAGTGCAAATCTCAGAAAACGCAGATAGTCAAGACTATCAGCCCCAATGTACTTTCAAAATGGCCAGTCATCAGAGAGGCTGAGTTGGCCTGCTGGGATGGGGAGGTTAAGATGTGAACTTGTTGTCTTGTCCAGAACACATCCTACTTCATCACAGCTTTCCTGAACAAAGATCATATCTTTTTCTTGGAAAAGAGCTCTGAATGTTCTTAAGAACTCCCATAAATTTTTTTTGTGAGCCCCAATTTCAATACTCTGGCCCTTGAACAAATGCAGTGTGGACATATGGAAAGAGAAGCATGGCATCCTATGGGGGATATAATTTCCTGGGGATGTCTGTCTGACTTTACAATTCCTATCACAGTTACTTAAGTGAAATCTGTATAGTACATCTATTGTTTTGCATTTTATACAGTCTTATTCGTTGTGTTCTAATTGTTTTTATGACTTTGCTAAGTTCTAGATTTAGGTAATGTTTATTTCTTCTTTTCATTAGAATTGCTTACTATTGAACATTAAGATTCATTAAATATTAATTTATTCTTCAGATTATAACCAGATACATACATGTGTATATAACCACTTTATACCTTTATTCCATTGCTCATTTCTGACAAATAGATATTTGATGAATTAATGAATGGATTTTAACTGAGCTGGAGAAGGGAATGTTAATCATTTCTTTTGGTGCTATGTTTTATAAAGGTCTGTAAGAATTTTTTCCTTGGGGCCACTGAAAATAATATATATGTACATTTTTATTCTGCTATATAATGTATGGTTTCTAATCATTTTAGCTGAGTCATTCTGAGAAAATTAATGTAACATCAATGACATTTTACAGAGCCACGAAGTCAACTACTTTAAGGTACCTGGCCTTCATGAGAGGACTCATTCCTGGACAAACTCAATCTGCTTGGGTATGGATGACTTACATGTGGAATCCACTGGGCCCATTAGTAGCCTCCACCAGTGTGTCAAAGATGAACAGCCATAGTCCCTGCCCTCTAAGAGCCCACAGTGGGGGAGGCTTAGCACAAGGTCTATATTTACTAGGTACGTAATGCATATTTACTGAATAAATGAATGACTGAATGATGAAAAAGGTTTACATACACCTATAAAATAGGGATGAATATAAATATGACTGCCTATAAAAGGCACCATATTCAATGAGGGATGGAAAATAGGGTAGTGATTATTGTCTTTATCAACACTCTCAGTCTTAACATTGGTACCAGACTCTGCCACACTGGCCAAAGTGGTGTGCAAATGAGCCAGGTTAGGC
This sequence comes from Cnephaeus nilssonii, assembly GCF_951640355.1. Classification (NCBI taxonomy): domain Eukaryota; kingdom Metazoa; phylum Chordata; class Mammalia; order Chiroptera; family Vespertilionidae; genus Cnephaeus; species Cnephaeus nilssonii. The sequence continues at coordinate 51,390,064 of NC_137087.1, forward strand.
CAATTATAATTCTACCTTACTTTAGCCCCTGGGATTGAAAGCCTTGAGGATAAAGGACACCTTGTTCAAGCTAGGCCAATCAGGTCATCTCTTCTAAGAATTAGAAACTTGGAGACAAGACGCAGAAGGTGTAAGTCTATCATCTAGAAAATTGCCTCTTGAAAGGTCTATGGGCTCCTTTTGTTTGGATCTCTGAGCTTATTTGTAACATAGCCTTCCCATCTTTTGTTTGTCCAGTCTCAAATTAATACTCAGGGAACTTTCTTTCTTTTTTTTTTTTTATGTTAATCCTCACCTGAGGATATTTTTCCATTGATCTTTTAAAGAGAGTGGAAGAGAGGGAAAGACAGAGAGAACTATCAATTTGAGAGAAACACATCAATTGGTTGCCTCCTGCACGTGCCCTGACCAGGGCCTGGGCCAGGGAGAAGCTTGCAACCAAAGTATGTGCCCTTGACCAGAATCACACCCGGGACCCTTTGGTCTACGGGCTGATACTCTATCCACTGAGCCAAACCGGCTAAAGCTCTCATGGTACTTTCATGGTCAATGATGAACATATATAGAATGGCAAAATAATTTGAGTCACCTGACACACTCCTTCCCAGCTGAACAAGGTCCTTGTATTTTTTGCTTTTGGACCATAAACAGGTGTCTTTTTTGTGGTCTATATAGTGAAAGATATTTTGCATTGTTGTGCTTTTTGTTAGCAATTTCACTGTTTGAAATGGCCCATAAGCTTAGTGCTGAAGTGCTGTCTAGTTTTCCAAAACTGTGATATGCCTGCCTTAAAGAGAAAATGTATGTCTTAGATAAGCTTTACTCAGGCATGAAATATAGTGCTATTGAATATAAATTCAATGTTCATAAATCAATAATATATATTAAATGAGGAGCCTTTAACACAGTGAAAAAGGGTTGTGTACAGATGGGTGGATAAAAGTGTTGTGACCAGATCCTAAACTTGTATTTCCCTTAGGAGCAATGGCTCAGTATTTGCTAATTCAGTGTTCACAGGGACTTTACAGACTATAAATTGAGCAACCAAAGATAATAAACTTTACTTGAGTTAAGTCTATAAACAAGTAAATTATTGAAAAATTTAAATCCAGAAATATGCATTCAAAATTGTGCAATGAGAGAATTACTTATGTGGCAAGTGTGCAGGGTCTGCTCGAGCTGGGAGAGATGACTAGTAGGGAAATCAAAGAGAGTGTTCTAGGTTACCTTCTGGTAGAATGGAAGGTAAGAACTTTCTTAATGGCTATGTTGCCAGAAAAGAAGGCATGGAGGTAATATGTTTTGAAGGAAGAAAATATAGGAAGTTTATGACTATGGAAAGGAAATATTGAAATTTTGAGTTTGGGTGAATGGGAAAATGTATGGTGGTACAGAAAAATGAGTCAGGCAAGAATCTGGTCAAGGGAGGAAGATGATGAATTTTGTTTTAAATGTTCTGAGTTTGAGTCTCTGTTGGTATGCCAATAAACAGTGCATACTTAATAAACAGTATTTATATTGTTGATAAAATTACAAGTAGGAGAAATGTGATGAGTTAGAGAAAGAAGAGGGGAAAGAGAAGAATATCTTAGTAACCAGCCAGAAAAACTGGCACTCAGTTATACCTTTCAAGCTCCAAATGGCTGAGTTTCTGATAGCCCGAATCCCCTAGTGAGCAAATTAAGGGTATAGCATGGTGAAATGCCTAGAGATCTGCGTTTCTAGCCTTCAGCAATCAACTCTTGTGATTTCAACTCATTATGGAATTGAAGCCTTGTACCCTAAGCCCACCCAGGTGCCTGGCTGGCCTGAGTCAGGAGAGGTTCTAGTATCAGTGACAATCTGTGTCTAGAACCAGCTCTTGCCAGAAGTACTCAGACAAAAACCCTCCTCTACTTCATCCAGAGGCTCAGACCTTGTTTCTTGGAGTTGAAGCTCAGATGCAAGACTGAGCCTGGAGACTAGAGGTCCTATCGCTGCTGCTGTTGCTTCCTCAGAGTGGAGGTTGGATTGTGCCTCCTGCTCTCGGCCTGTGTCTATGTGGCCAAGCTCTCTCCCAACTCTGAAGCCTGGCCATTAGAGAAAAGCAAGTCCCCGCTTCTTCAAGTCCTGTGGGTTGCCCTCTCTTAGTACAGTTGACCTCTCTTTCCTTTAGGGGAAAATTCCATCCCCATTTATTTAGTCTTATCCTCATGGACTCATCAATTGTAAAATCACAGGACAGCTTAGGATTGGTTGATTTTTTTTAACATCTTGATAATTTGATAAAATCCAGTCACATGGTTCAAGTCCTGTGACTCTCTATTTTACACTCATAATCTGTAGATTGTTTTGGATGATTTGGTGCCCTGAGAACCCTGAAGAAAATGCCCTCTCTCCTTCCAACCTTGCCAGGGGCCATCTATTCTCAAGTTCTATCCAGTGGTAATAGAGGTGAGCTCACACTAAGAGAAATACCAGCATCAGTTGGTGGGATTGGGAGATTAATGTCTATAAGTTCCTGCAGTATCTCCTCACTCACCTAGCTAAGGTGAAAAGAGGAATCATGTTACCAGGGGTGAATGACTGAGGAAGAATGCAGGGCTAAATCCCAAGGTCACATTTAAACTTCCTAGTTTCACAGTATCAAAAAGGAAATAAAAAAGACAGGTGCAGAAGAGTCTCTCAGAAGGATTATTTTTTTTCTTTCATTACTTGCTTTGCTTCCTCTGAAATGCCCTCAATGTCTTTCCAAAGTAAAGATAGAAGGGAAAAATAATTCCCTCTCTCTCTTTCTGACATATTATAGCTGATTTTAGGATTCTCCTAAGACTCACTGAGGTGAATTTCCTTTGGTAGCATACAAAGAGCCCTTCAGAAAAGGCACTTACAGATATTAGAATGAAATCAGACACCTTTGCAACTGATTTATCAAAACCCTTGAAGGACCATTTCAAATCAAGGCAGGTGGCAAAGGCAAAAAATGTTGAACAAAGGGTGTACATGTGTACATCCAGAGGCAGACCTCTATTGCATTTTCTTAAAAAAATAAAAAGAAAGAAAAGAAAAGAAAAAGAAAAACAGTGAGAGAAATAGGAAGCACACAAGACACCATTTTGTTCATTTTTAAAATGTCTCTTTACTGGTTCTGAGCATAAACCAATACAATTTCTAAAGAGCCCATTCAAAGCCAAGTGGAGATAAATAAAGGCATAAAGATACTCATTGCTTTCAGCATCTCATAAGGGTACAGGTAGAATTCTCTTCTAAATTTAAGGTAATTATAGAAACTATCTTTCCTGTTCCTTTAAGTAGGCACAGTAAAAAATAACCTCCTGTGAAATCATGGCTTTTGACAGTTAACCAAAGAGAGCATCATCTTGGAATAAGCGCAGGCATCAATGAAAGCATAAACAACACACATTGTACTTTATATTAAAATTTTTTTCTGGTAAACAGAAAGCAAGAGGGCTGTAGCTCAAGAGAACAAAGGTAGCCCAAGAGAACAAAGTTACCTGGACATCCACTAGGACATCCAGTCCTAGGGAAGGACTGAGCTGTGGCAGTCAATTCAATATGTGCAGTGAGTCAGCTCCTGGGAAAGAGAATCAAATGAGAACAGAGGGCTCAGAAAGGTGGAGATAGCTTTCTGGGGAAATGGGGCCACATGACAACTGAAGCCATGTTCTACTCATCACCCAATTCCATGGGAGATATCTCAAGGTAAAAATGGAAACTGGCCCAGCTGGGGGTTGAGTACTGACCCATGAACCAAGAGGTTCCTGGTTGGATTCCCCGTTAGGACACATGCCCGGGTTGTGGGCTCAATCCCCAGAAGGGGGTGTGCAGGAGGAAGCAGATTGATGTTTCTCTCTCATAGATGTTTCTACCTCTCTATCCCTCTCCCTTCCTCTCTCTCTCAAATCAATAAAGCATTATTTTTAAATGGAGGTGAGGGGGTGATTGATATGGATATCTGGGGAAGAGTATTCCAGGTAGAAGTAATAGCAACATTCCCTAAGTAGGTTTCTGTGAATAGCTAAGTATGTTTGCTGAATAGTTAAGAAGGCAAATGTGCCTGGAGCAGAGAGAGTGAGGGGGAAAGTAATAGGAGATAAATTATCATGGCTATTTGGTCCACAGAGCCAAGATATTCATAAGGAAGTGGTGACTTAGTCTGTGTGACTTGACCTAGACCTGGAGTTTATTGGTGTACCAATGGCAGTTTTCACAAAGGTTTTCCCACTGTTAATGAGTTATTGTCAAGTAGCCAAAATATCATCTTACCTATGTCAAACACTTATTAAGCCTCCTCAGTGTATCTGATTCTGTAATGGATATGGATAAGTATAAGACACGTCTCAAATTCAATTAACTTGGATAATAAAACATTTAAAAACTTTATTAGTTAAAAACCATGCAAATTATTACCTGAATTAATTGCCAATTAGCATTGATACTTATAATTGCAAAGAAGAAGATATTGCTAACAAGTACAAAGCAATTTAAAGGCAACTGAGATCCTCTGAGTGTTAGTGATCTAAAAGAGGAAAGCCTTAATGGCCATATAGTAATTAGATAGGCAGAGAGGAAGGAGAATGGCTTTCTGGAAGTACAATAATGTGGCTAGGAATTGTGTTTATAAGGTAAGAATAAAAATATGGCTAGAAGAATATGACAAAGTCAAATCATTAAAGGCATAAGTTATATCCCAGGATGTAAGAAATAGAGTCACTGAATGTTTTGGGACAACAGACTACAAAATTGTCACTGCTCTTCATGCAACTACCATGGCAGTAGTGTATTGATTGAGTTGTTAAAGGGCAGGTGAGGGGTTAAAGGGCAGAGAAGGAGAGATGACAGAAAAATCTAAAGGTACCAGCCTAGGATTTCATCTGCTTAATGAATCTCAAGTACTGGGTGTTACTATAATCAGTCTCCCTGGATTCCTAAGAAAAGGCAGATTTCTGGATGAGAAAATATAAATGGTGACCTTTCAATATCCTGATCTCTTTTCCTTTAGGCTCTTTTCAGTTCCTCCAACAAGTCTGTTCATCTAGAGTCCCAATTTGAATCTTCTTACAGTTCAGGGATCATTCTATTAGATTAGGGCCTCTCTTTCAGAGATAGAAACATCAATGATGAGAAAAAATCATTGATTGGCTGCCTCCTGCATGCCCCACACTGGGGATCAAGCTTGCAATACAGGCATGTGCCCTGTCTGGGAATCAAACCGTGACCTCCTGGTTCATAGTTTGACGCTTAACCACTGAGTCTTGCCAGCCAGGCTCAGGGAAATTTTTAATTTCTATACTAGACTGAGAGGAAAATTCAACAAATCTTACCCAAAATAAATTAAATGGGAACAAAATTTCAGGTCCTAGTGATGTACTGCTTCTTTCCTTCTTCAAATTACTTCATTTTGGTTATCAAACATATAGCATTGTTTGTAGAAAAATAAATTGGCTTGGATGGGGACTAGATTATCCCTAAACATATGCAGTTTGATATATCTAATGAAGCATTTCTCTCAATGAAGTTAAAGGGCTCAGATTAAACTCTCATCAAGGGTGGGGAGGAAAGAAGCTGTTACAAAAACAAGGCCATGAGAAACACTTTTGGAATGGCAGAGTAAGGAACTCCAAAAATTTGCTCCCAGTAAAGCAATAAGAACACTGACAAAGATGATTACCATCAAATTTTTTTTCAAAACTCTGGAAATTAATAAAGTACTTACAAAAAGCCAAGAAATGTTTATTCAAGAAAAATAACTGGATCTTATTAAGAACAGTGAGGTTTGTGACATTTAAACTTACCCTATTCCCATCTCTTTCGTTCCAGTTCTATGTTAGTCTTGGAAACCAACAGCCTTGCAACCACAAAAAAGGGCAGATCAGGTTTGGGGTACCTCACAAAGTTCCACCTCACAGCACTGTCATTATTTGACCTGTCTGGCAGCTCCTCAGAATAATTCCATTTTATAGACTAACCTTTATTTGACTTGACTCTGGGGTCACTCAATGAAGAAAGCCTTATCCTGAGGGGCGGGGGGGGGGGTGTCAAAAATAATCAGTGGCAACTGTTTAACACTACAACTGCCCAAGACAGCAATATCAGTTGGAGTAAACAAAAGGTGGGCCAAAAAACTTAAAAAGAGTGATTTGAAAAGCTTCAACATATTCCTGGGGATCTTGAAGTTAATGTACATAGGCAGGCTGTGTGTATACCCGGGAAAGACCTGAGAAAATCCTAACTTCTCACTTCTGGCTGGTCTTGAGTCCCTGTGTAAGCAAGAAGTGAAGGCTAAGGTACAGATGTAAACCACCAGAGTAGTGAAAACACATCTCAACACACACACACACACACACACACACACAGACACACACACACACACACACAGCTTCTCACAAAAGGATGGGAAGCGTATTGGTTAAAGGCACTTAAGGAAATCTCTATCAAATCATTATCTGGCCACTAAGCTAACCAAGCAGAGCCTTTCATGGCTATGCATGACAAAGAAAACAGTTTTTAAAGAAATAGTCCATGGATGTTCTAAACAAATAAAAACATCAGTAAGAACAACAATAACAACAATGGGAAAAGGAGAAAATATAATTTCTAGAGTTGGCACATTATATTATTTCAAATGCCCAATTTTTAACAAAAATTGAGACATGCAAAGAAACATAAAAGTACTACCCAACACAGAAACAAAAGCATTCAAAAGAAACTATTCTTGAGAAAGACCAGATTTTAGACTTAATTGACAAAGACTTTAAATCATGTATTATAAATAGGTTCATAGAGCTAAAGAAAGACATATCTAAAGAATCAAAGGAAAGTTAAGAATAATGTCTGACCAAATAGAGAATGTCAATAATGTATTTGTTTTCTACTGATTTGGTAACAAATCACCACAAACTTTAGTGGCCTAAAACAAGACAAACATTGTCTAATAGCTCTGGAAGTCAGAAGTCTAAAATTGGCCAATGGAGCTTTGTTTCTTCTAAACAGAGGCTGTTGGGGGATAATCTGTTTCCTTGACTTTTCTAGCTTCTAAGGGCTGCACACATTCTTTGGTTCATGGTTCTGTATCATCCTTCTTTTCTTTCCATTCACATCTCCATTTCTGATTTTAACCCTCCTGCTTCCTCTTTATGAAGACTTGTGACTACATTGAGCCACTTGGATAATCAAGGATAAGATCCTTAACTTAATCACACCTGCAAAGTCTCTTTTACCATACACCGTAACATATTCATAGGTTTCATGGAATAGGACATCAACATCTTTTGGGAGAGAGGGCATTATTCTGCCTATCACAAGTAAAGAGATAAAAATGACAAGAAAAAAATCAAATAGGAAGTCTGGAGTTGAAAAGTATAACAACTGAAATAAAAAACTGGATAAAGAGATTGAATAGCAAATTTGTGTAGACATAATTAAAAATTGGCAAACGTGAAGATAGGTCCATTGAGATCATCCAGTCTGAAGAACAAAACGAAAATGATTAAAAAAAACTTAACAGAGCCTCAGAGGTCTGTAGGATATCAAGTGTACCAACTTATACATAATGAGAGTCAGAGGAGAGGAGAGATAAAGGGGCAGAAAGGATATTTGATCAAAAACAAGTTCACAGCCTGGCAGCTCAGTGGTTGAGCATCGACCTATGTACATGCTTGGGTTGCAAACTCAATCCCCAGTGTGGGGTGTGCAGGAGGCAGCCAATCAATGCTTCTCTCTCATCATTGATGTTTCTATCTCTCTCTTCCTCTCTGAAACCAATAAAAACATAAAAAAAACACATAAGTTCACATAGTTCCTCAATGGGATCCCAGCATTACAGAATCCTTTAGGGCTATACTACAATGCAGTTGAGAGGTAACACAATAGAGTAGTAAAAAAACTTGGCTTTGGGGTTCAAACCTCAATTATATCCTATAAAGTGGAATTAATAAGTATCTTTGCCTTATAGGGATGTCCTGTAAGGATTAAATTAGATAACTCAAGCAGGAACTAAGCAGAATATATATTACATGGTAATTTTCAACGCTGACTTTCTAAAAAAAAATATCTTCCAATTTATATTATTTGCTATGTTCTGGGCATCATGCAAAGTACTTTATACCCTGACTCTTTTCAATTCTTATAACAATCCAATGAATTAGGTATTATTATTCCCATTTTCAGATAAGAAATTCAAATTTCAAAGACATTGAACAATTTGCTAAAGGTCACACTTTAATAAGTGTCAGAGCCATAACTTGAACCCAAGACTGAGGCCACCATTGGTTCCCCAAACCACTAGACTCAACTGCTTCTCTGGTAGAACCACATTTCTATGAATTGCAGAAGTGTCAGGTCTCTCTGAGTTGTTGTGAAACTAAAGTTAAAGACCGTCTGAAAAATTAAAGTCATCAGAAATTTGCAATATTGAGTTTTCTGGTTTTAGAGCAATTATAACAATGCACGAGGCATTTCATAGTTTAGACATACAAGCAACTAGAATTTTGGGTATTAGAAGTTATGGGGAGGTGCTATAGACTGAATGATGTCCCCCAAATTCATATGTTGATGCTCTCACCGCTACTGTGACTGTATTTGGAGATAGGACCTTTAGAAGGTAGTTAAGGTTACATGAGGTTACATAGGTGGTGCCTTAATTCAACAGGGCTAGTGCCTTTATCAGAAGTAGAAGATACATCAGAGCTCTCTCTCTCTGTACCATGTGAGGACACTGAATAGGTGGCTATCTGCAAGGCAGAAAGAGAGCTTTCATCAGAACCTGACCACATATCTTGGTACCCTGACTCAGACGTCAGCTTCCGGAACTGTAAAGAAAATTAACTTCCATTGTTTAATCCACTCAGTCTATGATGATATTTTGTTATGGTAACTGAGCTAATACAAGAGGAAAACGTGAGAAATGAGGAGGTTGAGGCATCAGATCCTTCTTATATGCACATACCCTTTCACATAATTGGAGTCAGCATAGAAATATTAGCAAAGAACTTGAGTCATCAAGCATCTGAATGTAATGTCTGTGTAAGTGTGACTCAACTCAAGTGAAGAGAGAGGATTCCGATGGCAGAACCTGCCAGACTGGGTATTTCTGAGTAATTTGTAGACAATGGGGCATTTGGGGGAATTTGGAGTTGGGGAGAAAATGATTAAATACATACAGAGCAGTGTGTGGGACACTCTAGAAACCTAAAGATTTGATGTAGGCCAAGTTCGGAGGGGATCTCTAAAGCCAGGCTTAGCAGGTGGGCATCTGGATTAGGAATGGATGATTTTGAGGGAAGGGCAAACCTGCAGCACTAATTTAACTCACAGGATGCATAAGAGGAACAATGCACAGATTTTAGCCACATTCATCAAGATTTGAGAAATGACAGATAATTTATAACACATGGAAGAATTTATGTCTTTCTGTGATTTACCATTTGCAAACAACAAAATTGAATCTTACTGCTTGCCTGGCTTTGATCTATGTGGCAATGACTAAGCAAGTGTTTTGGCCACACTTTAAGGAGAGGAAATTCATCTTCATTCATTCATTCATTCATTCATTCAGTACTTGCTGAATACCTACTTTGGGCAAGGAACTATGTTAGGTGCTGGTGATACAATGACAAGCAAGATAGACATGATTTCTCATAAAGCTTACAGTACAGTGATAATCCTTTAACTTCTTCCACTAAGTCATCCTGGGAACATATTTTCTTCTTGGTAACATCCACTGCTCTGCAAAACCACATCCCAAGAAGTTTTCTCACAAGCTCTGCACAGACACCTTTATAACCAATGCAAACAGGAACTTCTTCCTTATGTCTACTCTGTAGTGTGCAATGTTTATGGGTGACAGCCTAGAATTCTAACCTATGCTTACAGAATTGCAAGTATTTGGTGTTTCTGCCATCATTCTCCTTAGGTTTCTGGAGAAGAAAAAGCAAACAGTACAGTTCCAATGCTTTCTGGGGCCTTAAGGTCTCTAAAATCAGTATTCTAAACTGTTCTGTTTTTAATTAAAATTTACACTGAATTGAATGAGTTAACTTTTGGAAAGCTACTAACAGTTTGCCTGCTATGGAGCAGACAGTAATGGCAGGTAACGTAGCATCATTTTACTGAAAATAGAGCTAGTTATGTTTCAGCTGAAAAACAGAGCTGGTTATGCCAGCATTCACACCTCTTTGCTGATACAGAGAAAATCTCCCAGAATTATACAGGAAAAGAAAATTGGAGACACCATCTACATATGAACATTGACCCACACGTGTGCTTACATATGTTCTCATACTTGAGTCAGGGTAGCTGGCATACAGAGCAGAGCAGAGAACAGGAATAAACATGCTTGCATCTGATCAGCGTGCCTGAGATCAGCCTGTGGCCTGGGAAAGCCAGAAAGTTAGCCCATGAACAAACCCCCTACTCATGCCTGACCATTCACGTACTCAGCAGTGCAAAACTACCTCCCTCTAGGAGCCAATTCTTAAACCAAAGCTTTCTTTTCCAGTTCTAGGGAAAAGGGCAAGATTTATGGGCAAAATGGTGGCTGCTTACTGTCAATACTTGAGTCACCTCCTCGGCCAAAGTGGGTGGCCTCTGAACAGATTCCAGAAGAACAAATTGGGAGATGTTATGGAAAGAACACGAGACTTGAGATTGGGGTTCTAATTGTAGCTGTTCCTTATTAGCCATGTGACCTCAAACTGATACTTCAGCTTCCTTCCAGTTTCATCCTCTGTATCCTGGGCATCTCTGCCCTCTCTACCTCCCAAGGCCACAGTCATGTTTTCTCATGAATAGTTTCTAACATGCAAAAGAAGAGAGAATGGAATAGTGAAAAACAATAAAATATTCCCTGATTCAACAATTTCCTAGATTTCGCCACACTAGCTTCCTATACCAAACTCTGGGTTTTTGTTTTGTTTTGTTTTTGCTAAATAGTTTAAAGCAGATCTCAGATCTCATGTCATTTCACCCCTTTATACTTTAATAGCATTTCTAAAAATATATGCATTATATAACTTCAATATGCATTTCTAAAAAAATATATGCATTATGTAACTTCAATTCTGTTATCAACTCTAACAAAATAACAATAGTTCTTTGAGTTCTGTTATGATCCATTGTGTTTATACTTACTGATTACATTTAAAAAATGTCTGTTTTTACAGTTGATTTGTTCAAAACAGTACTCAAATAAGGCCTACCTATTGTATTTGGTTATGTCTCATAGACTCTTTTAATACAGAGCAGTGTCACCTCCATCATTTTATTTTATTCTACTGTATTCCTGAAGGATATGATTCAGATAATTTCACATTCTCAATGATCCTGCTTGTTTCTTTTTTTTTAAAAAAAAAATATTTGTATTGATTTCAGAGAGGAAGGGAGGGGAAGAGAAAGAGAGAAACATCAATGATGAGAGAGAATCATTGATTGGCTGCCTCCTGCAAGCTCCACACTGGGAACTGAGCCTGCAACCCAGACATGTGCCCTGACTGAGAATCGAATCATGACCTCTCCTGGCTCATAGGTTGATGCTCAACCACTGAGCCACGCCAGCTGGGCAATTCTGCTTGTTTCTTCATGGGAGCATTTAATTTGTTTCTCTGTATACCATATTTCTTGTAAACAAAAATTTAGCTCTAAGAAGTAAATTATATTCAGGTTTGACCTTTTATGTTCATAAACACCTCGTGGGTGGTGCAATATATTTCATTGTACCTCAGGTGGTAAACATTTTGGGTTTTGTCACTAGGAGTAATGCTTAAACTGAGCAGTGGGTTCAGGTGGTAAGAGCCTGATGCTCATTTGCAAAATTCCTCAGACATTTTAAAAATATTTTTATTAAATGATAATCTTTAGCTAAGTCAATCATTTCATTAGAAATTGCAAAATGTGGTTCTTAATTCTGTCAATTCTTCAATCCTTCCACACTTATTAACTGGAGTTCTTTAAAAGAACCACTTTTCTTCATTACCTAGAGATAGTTGGTGACACTAAAATACTGCTTATCCAGAGAAAAGCAGAGGAAATGTTTAATTATTTCCCATTACTTGTCAATTTTCAGAATGAGGAGTTACTTCCAATGCTGACCAATTAAGCTTTTTGCATTTTTTTTTGGGGGGGGGGGCGGGGGAGGGCTATGATTTTTTTAACTATCATGAAAACCTATAGATCTTTATAAATTCAGTGAGGTTTTTATCCATTAAAATTTGTTTGGGCCTGATTTCCAGTTGGGGCACAAGCCCGGGTTGCTGGCTCGATTCCCCGTAGGGGGTGTGCAGGAGGCAGTCCATCAATGATTCTCTCTCATCATTGATGTTTCTATTTCTTTCCATCTCCCATTTTCTCTCTCTGAAATCAATAAAAACATTTAAAACATTTGTTTGGTGCTCAAATTGCCCCATCTTTGGTTAGCAATAAACCCTATAAACTGGTCCCTGTGTCCTTTTGATGTGACTTCATTAGTCTTTGTTGCATCTTTGCTCCCAGGTATTAAAGCATGGCCCAGGTTCAGCGAGTACATTTCCTGCTTCGGATCTGGAATCAGCCATTGCTCCATGGAGTCCAGATTCCTTTTCCTGGGGCACAGTCAGTTTTCACAAGGTGGGCTCATGAACAAAAAAATGTAAACACTGAAGCACCTGGATCCTTATTAAATGTGCACTGTGAATATTCCTTATGATGACAACGGAGTCTAGCTCACCGCTGGCTGCATCTCTAGGGCTTAGAACAGATCCTGAGATCCAATAACTTTCTGTTACATAAATGGAATTGCTCATTCTAAGATGACTTTCCTGTCTCTCTCATTCCTGAATCAGAATTACTTTTTATATATTTCATTGTAGTTTATATCTCTGCTAGAGGCCCGATGCATGAAATTTGTGCAAGAATAGGCCTTCCTTCCCCCGGCTGTCGGCACTATCTTCCCTCTGGCACCCGGGACCAGGGCTTCCCTCTGGCTGCAGGCAGGTGCCCAGGACCTGGGCTTCCCTTGCAGCCCTGGCTTCGTCCGGAAGGTCGTCCCGAAGGACATTCGATCTAATTAGCATATTATGCTTTTATTATTACAGATTAGTTTGGAGTATCAGGCACGCTGGCACACATAGGCACACACTAAATGTTCTTGAATTGATAAACAAATGAACACATATTATGACACTCTTCGTTTTACAAATCCATCAGTGGTTCTCATTGCTCTTGATGACTTTTTAAATTCCTTAAAGTGTTATACAAGGCCCTGTGTCCTCTGGCCCTACCCATCAATTTTTTCAGCTCTGTCTTCTGCTGCTTTTCTTCATGCCCAACCCAGCTTCAGCCCCTCAAACTTTCAGTTCTTTGAAGGTACCTCATTCTATCCTGCCTTTGAACCTTCACGTAGACTCTTTCCTCTGTTTGACATGATTCTCTTCCTTCACTTCTTCCTTATCCATTCTTTCCATTTAATTCCAACTCACATTCTGGATCCCCTTTTAAAATAATCTCTTCTAAAATGCCTTGCGTGGCTTCCCCAGACTCCCTTGCTATATGATCCCATTGTGTTTGTTACTTAATATCAGACTAGTACATACTAGTACTAGGTCATGAGTTGTTTAATGTCTATGTCCTCTCCTAGGCTGCAATCTCCATCAGGCCTGTGTAGTCTAGCACTCTGCCCCAGTCCCTTAGGAAGTACCCAATCAGTACTGGCAAAACCAATGGGTCTTAGTAACTGGTAAGCTCCTGGAATATAGGAACCATTCTATTTCCACTGTTATATCCTTTTTAGTTTCTACAATCATTTGGATTATTAGAAGAGATTCAGGAAATGTTGGCTGAGTGGCTACATACTGTTTCTGATCAAGGCATTCAGTGATCCTAACTATGCAGAGAAAAAAAATTTTTTTCTGGCATAGTCCACCACTCCTTTACTAATTTTCTGAGTCTCAGGCGTGTGGTTTTTTTCTGGAACACATCTGAATCTTCACCTTCTCAACATAATCTCTAAGCAACTCCAGTACAAAAGAGCCAGCAGCCAAAAGGGTGGTCTATGAAGACTGCCACACTTAGGGCTGCTGGCACATCCCTCTTATACACGTTAAGTACCAGTATTTTTGTCCATATGACTGTGCTCTCTGGCAGTAAGAAAGGAGTGTGTAAGTTGGGGAAGAACTATGCTCCATCCAGGATGACTTAGCTTTTAGAAATCAATGCATTATTCCATGAGTCCCTTTTAGCAGCTGCTTAGTAACAGAACAACTCCATATTCTATTGCAGCCACAGCCAGGAGAGGAAAAGCTAGTGACACCTACTGGATACAAGTTAGAATGCTTTGACATACGAAAGAGCAAATACGATCTCCATGAAAGGCATGCATTTTGAAAAATATTGTCAACCTTACTGTGAACTTTCATTTCAGAAAGAACCATTTCATTCCATTAGGACAAGGTGCTCATAGGTGGATCAATTGCAAAGTAGGGGATAAAGATGCTTAAAGAAACTGGCATAGCAGATATCTTAACATTTAACCTATTGCTTGGAGAATTTCATATCCAGAAGTTCATTGCCAGGGGGGATAAGGTGGGGTGAGGCAGAGTGGGGAAGATGCATCTCTTTGGTGCATCCATTGGTATCTGAGCAGCTACTCATTTGCAAACAGTTTCAGGCTAAGAGAGACTTTTCACAGTGGTTAAAATCTCAGACTTTGGAATCAAACAGATCTAGACTCAAACTCCAGCTTTACTACTTATTGGCTACATAACCATGGACAAGTTTCTTAGTTTCAGTTATCCTTAGTTTCCTGTAGAGTGGAATAATAAATAGTGCCTACCTTATAGGATTTTTATGAGGTACAAGGGAAAAATATATGTAAAACACTTAGTTCATTAACCCATTCCAAGTGGGCTTACTAAGGTAAATATTGAACATAATTACCTCCCTAAAAATATTAAAAAAGCTATTTAGATATGATTTTAACAGTTAATTCTCAAAGAGATTGCAGACTAGCTGGGGAAACCAATGCATAAATGCCTAACTAGAATGCAATTTGATTGCTATTCCAATAGCTCTATGAGAAAACAGAAATGGGAATAATGAAGTGTATTCGGGGTAGGGAGAAGCAAGAATGATAATTTGGCTGGCCTTGCGAGATGAAAAGAATGACAATCAAGATGGACAATAGAAAGGGAAGGGCAAGTTATGAGTATGGAGGCATGAACATAAAGAGCTTGTTCAGGAGACATGGAGTTGCCTGTTGCAGTGCAAGTGAGGAAACTTTGGGTAGGATGAAGCTCAGTGCATTCAAGGACCTAAAAGAAGGCATAGTGGCTCAAGCCTAGTTGGCAAGAGCAAGAGGAAAACAGATGCTCTGTAAGGGTCCTTGGATGTTCTATGATACAAGTAATGTACATTGACTGTTTTGTCAAAAAAAATCTCCAGTGTCCATTTTTTAAAAATTTTTTCTAAAAATTGACAATCTGGTTTTCCTAGGAGAATAATCCATGCTGAACTTTCTGTCTATGTGATTTGGGTGGTGACTAACTTCATACTCACATTCATTTTCAAGGGTAGTCATGTGATGTAGGCCTGGAAAATGAGCATATTGCATCTGCCTCACCATGGTGATTGGTTCAGAGATTGGTGATGTCACCTAAGTTAGTCCAATCAGAGTGAACTCCAGGGCCTACAAAGACTACACACTGCATTTGATAGCTATAAAGATGTGCAAGCCTGAGCTGCCAGGGGTCACCACATGTCTAGTAATGAAGGAAACAGGAACTAAGAAAAGTGGAGATATGGACAGAGAAGGACTAAGCACTTGTTGTATAATTTGGACTCCTGGATCCAGCCATACCTGATGGAATTTTTCAACTCCTGGACTTTCCAATAGATGTATATTTTTTGTTAGGCCACATTAGTTGGATTGCTATTATTTTTCAACCAACAGATTCCTGATTTACAAAATATCTACCTACCTATTACAATTAAGTCATAACATTTGGAAACTACTAATACATTTCTCAGAAAAATCAGGGATTTCTCTAGCTTGCCAATCCACGTGTTCCAGTTATGAACTTTGTAATCCTGCAGGGGGAGAAAACAGCAGACTCAACAGGTAAGTACAAGAGTTATTATAACTTATTTGCAGCCGCATTGCCAGTATTTAAATCTATAGTACATGTCATTTTTAGACAGTCAAGATCGGAAAACTATCTTTATGTGTTTTAAAGACCATTACAGGGCCTCGGCCTTTTTTTGGCCATATTTTCACGGCTGAAGCCCTACCGAATGTACAGGAAGAGAGAAAAGAGAGATGAAAGAGGCCTTTGCAACTGACAGCTTTGATTCCAGCCCTAGCAAAACATTACTTTTGGAAATCAGTGTGCTTCTCATTGAGCCTGGCAGCCAACCAGCTATCAAGAAAGAGCCATTGCTCTGGACAAGGCCACAGCACAGGGATGATGTGTTCTCTCTCTGCAGCCCCATCTAGAACCACATGCTGCTCAGCAGGACACTCATCTGCATGGGATGCTTAGAGGCTTCAGAGAAGTCAGCTGTTCATGAAAGATGCACTCGGGCAGAAGAGATCACATTTTCCCCATCATCATCATCATCATCATCATCATCATCTCATCGTCGTCGTCATCATCATCACATAATTGCAAAGGTTCAAACATTACCTTAGTCACCCCATCTAAGAAATGGACCACACTTTTTTTAAGGGGGTTAAGGGAGGGAGGTCAACTCCAGAGGAGCTCATCATCAATCATGAATTCTGAGAATTGAAACACCCCCCCAAAAATAAAGACACCACACTCAACCACAGTGCCCCACACATCTCTAACATACACATTCATCTGTCCTTTTGAGTCTTTATTCTGACTGTACAGTATAAAGAGGTAAATTGCACAGCAGATAACACACTATCTTTTCCTGGCTGAGCACAGGTTTAAGATGTTTTCTTTGTCTTACAGAATCTTATAACAAAAAAAGTGGTTTTATTGGGCATTATTTATTTTAAATCAAATGTGAGAAAAACATTACAATGTCTTCTCTAAACATGATGGATGTTTCAGGACCCAGGACAACTCCATGCAGATACCATATTCTTGATTAACTGCCAAATCTAACATCATCCGGTGTTTAGGTCAAAGAGATGCTCATTTACCTACAAGCTGCAAAAACTGAAGAAGTATGTGGGTGTGTTTTTGAGTGCATGATCTCATGTTATTTGCTGTTATTGCATGCTATATATTTTTTCTTCATAGCACTTCCACAACTGTAATTTAAGAATGTGTTTCACAGTGCTCTTATTTCCTGGTTGCCTCTAACAATTGACTAGAAGCTTCATGGGAAATGGGACAAAGTTTGACTTATTCATTCTTAGACCTCCCTGTGCCTATCACAAAGCTGGGAGCACAGAAGGCACTTGTTAAATATTTGCTAAATAAATGACTGAGAGAAAGAAATAGTGAGAAGAATAGAGGGGAATACACCTTCAAAAAATGTTGAGATTACAAAATTAAATATATTACAAATTTTTGTATGTACATATATCAGGTGCATTTTATAAAACTAACCTCATCCTGAAGAAAGAAAATAAGTGAAGGCTTATGTGCCCATAGAGAAGGGGTCATGGTTAAAGGGAAAGCAAATGTTGACTGAATTCTATCCATCCTGGGACAAGAATAGAGCTCAACGTGTAAGGAATACTAGTATACTTCTTATCCAGAAAGATTGGTTAAAACATACATGAATAAAAGAAACTTAAAGCACATGATTTTTTTCAGTAACCCCCTGAGTGTCAGGAAGTGGGCACCCACATGGATGCAACAGAATAATATAGGTCCTCTGGAAACTGACTCAGGCTGTGAATTTGCACCTCCTGCATGACAGTCAATGTGGGGATTTTATTAAAATGCAGAATCCTAGATCCTACATTAGGCCTACTGAACAAGAATTTATAGGCTGGATACTGGAGGGTATTTTTTATTTTTAGGAACTTCCTGGTTGATTCTTTAATACCTTAAATTTTGGTAATCTTTGCCAACTCAAGAAGGGTAACCTGCCATAATATCATGGCTTGACAAAAGTTGCCCCTTAAAATGCTATATTTTAATACATTTTATTAAAGTATAATTTGAAAATTTGCCAATGATTTTGATAAAAATATAAACTATTTTTCTCAACCTCTTTGCTGTTTTAAAATTGGGTGTTGGCTTGTTTTGCCATTTTCATTTTGTATAAAAATGGCTCCCATATCTGGGATAAACAGAGTTTGGAGTGAAAGAAGGAAAGAGTGAATGATGCAAGAGAGATGGATGGGGAATATACCTTGCATGGTTATTTTAAGAATATTTGTTCATACTAACAACAGTGGGCACTGATCATATTTAAGCAGGGACAAGAAAGAGTCCACTTTCTTTTTAGCATTTGTGAAAGCTCTTTCTGGGACAAGAAATGGGAATGGGGGGGGTGGTGGGAAGGAAGGAATGATAATAAAGAGGAGAAATGATAACAGGTGGCAGCTTCCTAGAGAGCTGTAGGTGAGAGAAGATGGTGGGTTTGGGTTAGTGTATTGATAGTAGAAATGTAGTCATATACAACTTTAAGAGATATGAGAGGTAGAAGTCACAAGCTTCAGTGATTGATTGGATGTAGCAGAGGAAGAAGCAATAGGAATGACTTCCAGGCTTTTAACTTGGGCAATTGGATGGTGATGGTATTTACTTAAATAGGAAATCCTGAAGAAAGATAACCAAGTTGGTGGGGAGATCACAAGCAATCTTTTATTTCAACCAAGTTTCCCAGGCTCACACCCCTCCCTGAGAAAGCTCTGGCTTGAACCACTAGACCCATTTAGCTCTGCCCCTTCTTTTGCTTCATTACGAAATCTGTGTGAAGAGACTGGATCCCTTCTATCCCATGAAGAGAATAATCATCAGACCTTAGTGACCAAGATGGGAATGAGCTGGCTCCTCAAGGAGCCCTTCAAATCAACTCACCATCTCCCTGCTGATTAAACCCAAAGAGAGTTTTCAAAAGTAAGAGTTGATCGTCCAATAAGAAAAGGCCCCAATGTTTTGGCCTGGTTTTCTTCATGTTAATTATTAATTTAAAATGAGAGAGTCAATATCAAGTATCTGTGCAAAAGATAAAGATAAGGAAATGATTTGAGGGTGGGAAGGCCATAGGTCTTAAGATCAGAAAACTCAGGTCTGGTCTGAATTCTGCCCCTTACTAGCTGTGTAACTTTTCTCATCTCTGGACTATAGTCCGGACTACATCTCTGGAAATATATATCTCTAAACTTGTTATTAGAATAAAGGAGCGGGATTATTTGTTTGTTTGATAGCTGCTTGTTTTAATATGAGTAGATCAGAATCATTGAGATAATGTATTGCATGATCAGATAATCCAGGATTCTCACACTGTATTTCACTACTTTGCACAAGTACTCTAACCTCCTGATCATCATCTGTTTTATAATCTAGGTATTGGGGAAAATAAAAAATGTATATCTCAAGGCTGTTTTAAGGATTAAATAAGATCCTACACATAGAGTTTAACTCACATCATAACTTTATCGAGATTGTCAGAATTGAGTTATAATTTCATACAAGTCCCCAAAGATGTAATGAAAGATAAACTCTTTTAAAGCCAGGAGCCCTGTTGTTTCATATGCCGCAGGTACTGCTTAAGAATACAGAGACTAGCCCAGCCTGTGTGGTTCAATGGTTGAGCATCAATCTATGAACAAGGAGGTCAGGTTTGATTCCCCATCAGGGCACATGCCTAGTGTGCAGAAGACAGCCAATCAATGATTCTCTTTCATCATTGATGTTTCTATCTCTCTCTCCCTCTCCCTCCTCTCTGAAATCAATAAAAATCTATTTAAAAAAAAACACACAGAGCCTAGGGTAAGTGTACATGAAGGTGGAGGGGAAGGGGTGATCATCCTTATATCCCTTTCTTGTTTTTTCCTGCTTAAGCGAGTTAATATATTGAAAACACAAGCAAATTTTTATAAATTTAAAAGAAATATCACATGGGAATGAAAGAAGAGATCTTTCCTGAGTAGGGCCCCTTTCAGAAGTTGTTAGGAGAAAGAAGATGAAAATGTTCTGTTTTTTCCCCACACTCCCCAGAACCTGCTCTCTATTCCATAAGTTGGTCAGGTTGTGGACGCTTAACAACTGCCTGGGAAGTCAGCCTTATTTCATACAACAGGCATTAAGCTCTCCCTGCTGACTCAGCATAATGAGAAACATTCAGTATAAACTGCTCTTCCCCCCGTCCCCTGGCCACTTAAACCCTGCTTATAGCACCCCAGAATTTGAATGTCTCAGTTAAAAAAACATTTAGTCTTAACAGTATCGGAAAAAGGCATATTTCTACATCGGATAACTTAAGGGTGGTAGGCAATGATAAAACATATCCTTTAAAATACTTTTTTTTTTTGGAAGACAAGTAGAAGAAATCCAAATTTTGACATCTGAAAAGGTTTCCATTTTTTTCCAGCATCAAATCTCAACTGGCTTCTTGAAGAAATATGACAGAAACAATTGCTTTGGAGGACAGTGAAATTATACTTAATATAGCAATGAGAGTACATCTCTCCTCTGCAGTGTTTCTTCTAATCAGTCTTAAGTAACAGTGAAGAGATATTTGTCAGAGCATAATTTACTCTTCACACGAAGAAGAAGAAAAAAGACTAGAATAATTTACTATGTTTGCATCGCCAACCCAAACATTAAACAGGAGGGAAACCAATTTTTTTATATCATATGAGATGGTGATTTATAGGATAAAGAGAATAACAAATTTATCTTCTTGTGGGACATAAAAATATCTAAGAGAAAAGTACAAAAAGAGCAACAAGCCCCAAGAAAATACTTTTGACCTAAAAACCTTCCTTTTTTGGTACCTGGAAAAAGTAAGACACTCCCCTAATCCCAGTCAAACATAATGAACTTCGGTTCTTGAAAGGGTTATAGCCTCAATTTGAGTTGGAATGTTCCCTCCTGCTGGAAGTGTTCTGTATCAGACCCTCTTTCCACTAAACACTTTTTAAATTTAATTACTTCTTTACACACAAAAGAAATTAAAGCTGAGCTGATGTGGAATCTTGGCATGGAGCTAACATTTTGCTCAAAGTTTCTCCAGTTCATCTTGACTGAAAAAAGATGTTAGCTTTTCCCCCACTAAAGCCCATATGAAATGGGGAGCTCATGTCCTAAAATTCATTAGTTCTGGAAGATTCCAATCTATTTTCAGCCATGAATGCCTTCCTCAGATGCTGTTTTTGGGTTAGTGTATCCAAAATATACATATACAGGAAATCCCCAGTTAAAAAACAGGTTGTATTCCAGAAGTCCATGTGTTAACCCTCCGGCTCTCAGTTTATCTTTTCTTATAGGTACAATATTTGGTTAATTCTAAGGCTCAGAGTGTTGTTCAGCTCCAATATAGGTTATGGTTTTTTTGGTAGATTTTGAAAGAAAAATGCTTCCTGAGATTTTTTTAAAGACAAAACCTGCTAAATAGTGCAGCTGCTTTGGAAACAGTCTGGCAATCCCTCAAATGATTAAACCTAGAGTGACCATGTGATCCAGCAATTCCACGCTCAGAGATATGTCCAAGAGAAATGAAAACATATGTTTACACACAAAAATTGGTACACAAATGTCTACAACATCATTAGGCATAATAGCTCGAAGTGGAAACAACCCAAATATCTAGTAAAGGATGAATGAATAAGCAAAATCTATAATGTCCATAAAATAAAATAATATTCAGAATAAAGAAGAATGAAGCATTGGTGATGCTACAACTTGGATGAGCCTTCAAAATTTTACACTAAGTGCAAGATGCCAGTCACAAAAGTCCACCCCACCCAAAACCTATTATTAGGTCTGAACCTAATGATAAACTTGGAATTTGTAATAGTTAAGAAAGAAACACATTAACACTGGTGTGCTGGTAAACCCCAGATCTGCTTTACTTATTAATCTTACACATTTACACTGTCCAGTTGAGTCAAGATTGAAGGATGAAGGCGTTTGATGCTAAGAATAGTTAGGTAACTAGAGAAGTCAGCCCCAGGGAACCTCTGGCACTTCTCTTGATGGGAATTCTTACATTTGCCATTTAAATAAGAAATTGAAAGCCAAGAAGTCTTAATCCTGTACTGAAGGAAATAGGACCAGACTGAGACAAGGATTCATTGATATCTAAGGAGATAGGAGGTGTCAAAATTAAAAAAACACTTGTTCTCTCCACAGATTTGAAGGGCAGAAGCAAAGAAAGGTAGGTCATAGTGCTCAGTAGGTAGTTTTTCTTTTTTCATTTCACACAACTGACAGTCTTAGAATGGGCGTGTTTATAAAATTTTCATGACCTAACAGCATTTTGTATCTTGAATAACCCTATAACATCAAAATGTTTTTTGGGAAAGCAATATAGCCAATAGGAGGAATAAAGGTCTCTAAAACTATTAGGTGTCAAATGGCCTTAAACATTTATATCTAATAGCTTACATTAATCAAGTTAAAAACCCAACCTGCCAAGCCTTAAGCTAAACACTTAATATAAATTATTTCACTATATTCCAATGGCAACTTATGTGCTAAGTGCTATAGTTACCTTTCTTGACAGATGAGAAAATTAAGTGACTTGTCCAAGCTTACAAGTGGTGTAAGCCAGAGCTTAAACCAAGATCAGTCTGCCTTTAAAGCACATTGTCTTAAAATATCACCACTTTATACTGCTTCTTTAAAATCTCTAGTAATGTACATGACCCCTGTTTAACTGTCAATTAATTTATATTAAATGTTAGAATTAATAAACAAATTTAGCAAGATCCTGGATATAAAACAATATTAATTTCTATATATTAGCAAGAAATGAAAAATAAAATTAGATATTTATAATATCACCAGTAATAAATAGAAATAAATTTAATGAATAATGTGAAAGATGCCTATATTAATATTTATATTGAGAGAATTAAAATAATATCTAACCAAATGGAGAGATTTACTATGCCCATGGATGAGATTTACTATTTTAGTGTAAGTTTTCCCAAAAATTATCTATATATTCAATGCTATCCCAATCAAACCCCAGATTGGTTTTTTTAATAAAAATTGACAAGCTGATTCTAGAATTTATGGGGAAATGAAATGTTCAAGAAAATCATAAAGAACAGCAAAGCTATAAAACTTATACTTCAGGAATCAAGTTTACTATAAAGCTACAAAAATTAATGCAATAAATAAGTACTGGCACATACATAGACAAATAGACCAACAGACTGGAAATAGAATTTAGAAACAGACTGATTTATGGCAAAGGCAAAATTTCAGTGTAATGAGGAAAGAATGGTGTTTTCAGTTAATAGGTCAATTGGATATACATGGGTAAAAGAGAAATCTGATCTTTATCTTACATGATACTAAAAAATTAATCCTAGACAGACTGACAATCTAAACATGAGAGAATATAACATAATCTTGGGCTAGGCAAGAATTTTTAATTTGGACATGATAGCACTAACCATAAAGGTTGATCGACAGAACTTCTGTTGATCAAAAGACATCAATAAAAGTGCAAAAAGGCAAGTGACTGAGTAAGAGAAGTATTTACAATGCTGTGTTTTTCTGACAAAAGCAATACATCAAGAATTCCCATAAATCAATTAGGAAAATATAGCTAACCCAATGCAGGGAAGGAATAGTTAAATATAGATCTAGACACTTCAGAAAAGAGGATTAAGAACGACCAAAGCACATATGAAAAAGTGCCTATAAGTTATCACAGAAATGCAAATTAATATCACAATGCAACATCACTACATACCCAATAGAATAGTCAAAATGAAAAAGACAAGTGTTAGCACATACCTGGAGCTTGGGAGCACCAGCAAGTGCAATTTCTAGTTGTCCCATATTTGTTCTAACACTTGCAGTAGCTATGAAGTTGAATCCATGACCCATCAATACCATTTCATGGTATATACCTAAGACAGACCTGTACATATGCCCACAACAAACTATTGCTATATGCAACAATAGAAATAAATTTCACAAACATAATCATGAGGGAAAGATGGCAGATACAGGCAGTATCTGCTATATGATTCTGCTTATGTAAACTTCTCAAACAGATTCTGTTTATATAAACTCATCTCTGATGTTAGAATTCAGGATAGTGGGTGAAGGTCAGTGACTGGAAGGAACTGGCCTGGCGAAACTTGGGTGCTGATAATGTCTTGTGTTTTATCTAGGTGCTGGTTGCACGGATGTGCACACTTTAAGAAAATTCATTGAAGTATACACTTATGATTTGTGCCCCTTTCAGAATGTTATACTTCAATTAAAATATAATAAAGACTAAATGACCCTCTGCATAAATTTCTGTTTGCCTGGGAAAAATGAAGACTCTTGAGAGGCAGATAAGGCACACAGCATTCTATCTCCATCTAGGGTCTTCTATCCTTCTAAGTACACAGATTAGTGAGTTCAGTGAATTCATTAGCTATCTGGAATGAAATTGAATGCAGTATACTGTGTTTCCTTTTAGAAAAGCATCACTTCATTACTTTCAATTCATTTGTCCCATGTCTATGAGAGCAGTGGTCATTTGCCATGTCTGGGATCAATACCAACAACTTGAGAAGACTGGTCTCTATGTTATCAACACACATCTGCACAATTTTCCCTTCTTGTCAGCCCATCCCTTGAGGAGTTTCAGCCCCACTTTCATGGATTCTCCAGGCTACTACAGAATTCTTCCTCATCAAAAAAAATATATATTTAGAAATGATAACTAAAAAACAAACAAACAACATTTGGAAAAATCTTAGAGATTGCCTCGTGTGTATTTCCTCTGGTTATCCATTTTCAAGATGGGGTAACAGATGAGCAAAGAGGAAGATAATGTATCCAAGTCTATAAAGCTCATTAGTGACAGAACTCAAATTAAAATCCAATTCTTGTGATTGCCAGTCTGTGCTCTTCCCATGGCACTGGGCTCCTCCATTATTTTGTCACGGTCATTATTTACTAGTAATGTCTGTGATTTGCTGTGCACATTCCCTATTAAGATGTTACTTGTCGCCTTGCAATACTACAGTTTTCTTCAAGACAGAGGTTATGCTTTACCTGACTCAGGCCCTGACACACACGAGGCTGATTCAATCAGCTACAATCAATTACTCCACACTTTATCCAGATTACATTCTCTCAGACCATGTAAGGAAGAGATAATGGCAGCATGAAATAAAATAAGACGTTGCTTGGGACATGGTCAGGTTAACAGCCCTTAAATTTCCCAGGTCTCCCTTAATCCCTGAGTGATTATAATCTACTTGCCATGGAAGAAGAGCTCGATCAAAGGCACTTTTGCTGGCTGTACTTCAGTCGTTCGTCTACTTGGAGCTGAAAATCAAAGGAGACAACTGATATTTTTATTTTATTCAAACTCACATTCATTTTCCATCAAATTTCAATGTTTTCCCTTAAATGGGTACATTTTATTTTTTGGCTCATTATTTATTATCATTTCATTTATTTAGAAATGGAAACTCTAAGCAGTTTGATTAAGAGATTAAATAACGGGACTTTTGAGATCTAAAAATAATCTAGGTATGGGCTGCATTAGGTTTCAAAATATTTGGGGTTTTGATCAAATCTCTAAACACATTATTCCCACTCTCTGCTTCTTTTCAAATTTTAAACACATGTATATTTTAAGGAAAATTCAATTACAGTTTTTAGAATCACTGCTAAAGATATATGAGTTTTTAAAAGAGCCTTTTCTTTAAAAAGTAAAACAAATTCTTCCTAAAATAAAATGAAAGGGTGAGGGAATTTTGGTCCTAAAAATGTTATCAACCCTTCAAAAGCTACAGATATCAATTCAGTTAAATACCTGCAACATTTCCAAGAACATTTCTCAAGAAACTAATGTCAGTTGACTACTTAAAGAGCTGTGCATTTTGCCTGGTGCTTGATTTATTCTTGAGAACTGCTCTTTGATGAAGGAATTATTAGTTCCCGAGTGGTTAAATCACTTGCTCAATATTTAAAAGAAAGAAAATGACAGAGCTGGGATTCACACCAAGTCTGCTTAATTCTAAAGACGGAGCTTTCAAAAGAATTGTCATTTGAGTGTCTTCAAGCTGGCTTAAGAGCTACAAAATAAATATGAAAGTATAAATTTGTATTACTTTATCTAGGCTTAGAAAAAATAAAAGAGAAAAACGAAAAATAAATTAAGCATATGAATTAAAGCCTCCAAAGACATTCTTATGTCAAGAAAGTTTTTAGCCTTCAATATGCCTAGCCAGGGCCACCTAATGGTATCTACAAGCACTCTCTGGGAGCTAACAATTAATTGGCAAAGTTAAATGAATGAACAGAAATTACCACAGCAATGAGCACTATCTTTTTGTGGCACAAAAGCATCTTTTCAGCACTTAGTGGAGGAAGGATGCCAGAGAAAGGAAGAAATGCTCATGGGTTGAAAATTACTTCTAAAAAATTGAAGTAGATCAAGACAATGTGTTAGAGAAAGCTAAGTCCTGATGAATCATATTATTTAATTTCAACAACTCAACATGCATTTAATATCATGGGCAGTTAGTCCATTAGAACCGGAAAAGTTACCATGAAAGACACCAATATACAAGCAGTTTTTGAGGAGGTTAAAGCATCTGTGATTATTTCAGAGTCACAGTGATAGGTCAGAAGCAGAAGTTACCATCATCATTTCTACTTTTGAGCAACAAAACAGACTCCAACAAGAGCAAAGGTCCACCCAAGATCATGCGGCCCATCAGGAACTATAGCTACTCGTTAAATTTTCTCCCTTCCACCCAAAGCTCCTTCTTGGCTGGGCACAGTATTCATATGACAGAAGTGCAGACAGACATAATCATATAATAGATAATTTGTTGTGCTAGCCAATACTCATCATTAGGTTTTGGGAACACATACTCCCAAGGATGTAGGGCTGAGGATCCAACCCATCTTTTCCCCAGTTGGCAGCATCTCAGCATCATTCTTTCCCCAGGGGAGTAACCATAGGGAATGAAGAATGATGTAACCTTGAGAGAAGGTGAGTCTAATAATCAGAGAATTCTAGGGAAATCTATTGACTATTCACAGATTTCCTGTGTGTATGATTATATGCCTAATTCTTCAATTGGTCAAGAGATTTACCGGGAGCAGGAAACAAGGTACCAGGTAAACCAGCAGAACAGATTTATATTTTTATGCCTGCTTTTGAAGGTGTTAGAAAGCAAGCAGTCAATTCCAGGGATTCTAAATTCTAGATATGGAAGATTTATGGAATAACCAGAGAAATTCCTCCTTATTAAAGGAATTGGCATTGCCTACAGCCAGCTGAGAATCTTTCACTATGTCTTCAGTCAATCATACTTTACAAATAAAATGACAGTAGATATAATTACAACCACCATTTATTGAGCAGCTATTACAAGCCAGGTGTCACAACAACAACAACAACAACAACAACAACAACAATAACAAAATGGCAACAGTGACAAACATTTTGCAGATGGTTTGTTGAAAGTAGCTTGTTCAATGTCAAACATTAAGAATACAACAGGGATTTTAAATGAGATTAATTTGGCCAAAACTCACATGGATTTAAAACCACACCATCCTTCCTTCCACAAAATGCAGTCTCCACCATTTTTCTCTGATGTGTGTTTATAAGAAAAAAATTGATGATGCTGTCTGCATGCTACCCTGTGAGTCTGGGTAAAGATGGTTTGAAGGGGGGGGAGGCGGGGTGGAGGGAGGTTTACTCTCCTCTACCTTGAACCATAAAACTCAGCAGTTGGACTTGGATACTTCAAAAACATGAAAATATTTGGGAAATGAAAATCAGTCATTAATTAAAGCAGTTTACTGGGCGGGGATCCAAAAGAAATGGGCAACGGGGTACAAGCCTTTGCTTTCAAATGACCATAACATAAATGTGGCTGCAGTGATATTTCTGGACCAATTAATCAATTCCCCTCTCCTCTTCTATTCAAATTTTGAGCAGACCTTACTTTAGCTAGAGCAATTGCATTGCAAGGCCACAAATATCAGGGTGGCAAAGCCACTTCTTGAACAAAGCAAAGATTAAGGCTTTCCATCAGATATTCCTGAAGATTAATGAGAAGAAACTGGGACATAATTTTATCCTTGACCAGCCACAAAATGCTAAGCCAAATAAATTACCAAGTAAAGTCAGACAATAGCTGGGCTGTCAAGGGTATGATTCCTTCTCATCTCTTCCATTACCTCCGAATTGTTCTCTTTCTGGGTAGCAGCAAACTTGAAAGAATCAGAATGGCTTTAGCAGCAGAACTACATTTGGGTTGAATGGGTTGAAATGACTGGGCTGGTCACACAGGCATGGGAAAGGAACAAAGCACCAACATCAAACCATAGCATAATGGCCCTCCTGCCTCACTGGCATCTCCTAACTCCTTCTATTAGGCTCTGGCCTAACAATGCAGTTTCAGCTAATGTGGTGGCCTGTGAAAGAGTGGATTTCCTTTTTGGGACTTTGGTGATTTTTCTGGAGAAGTTGCTAAAATATAAACACACACAGGTCTGGGGTTGGTGGCTCTAAATTACCCTTCTCACTGAGCAGCAGAGTAAAAGCACACAGCTTTAGGACCAGCCCTCAATCAGAGGTCCCTCCCTTCTCTGGCGTGGGCCACTTTTTGTTTTATTAAGATGAGCAAGGAAGCAGAAACATTTGTCTAAGACTAAGAATGGCCAATGTGTTATTCTACTAGATCTTCTCTACAATCTAAAACAGTACTCACTGGTTTCCACTCTCTCCTTATAAGATCTTTTTTTTCTACTCAATGTCTCAACAGATATAGACCTTCCACCTGTTCTGGAGTGGTCACCAAGGGTTTTGCTTTCCATTTAGTGACCACTCCAGAGGGGGAAGGTGTTTTAGCTCCTTTTCATCCTCATCCATTGGGTAAGACGGTTGCAAGTGTTAGATCCAGTCCTCCTTCATCTCATCCGAGGCAGGTTCAATGGGTGGCCTTTCTCTCCTCTTTCCAAGCAATTTGGAAAAGTAAGGGGCACCATTTTAGGCAGAGGTTTTTAAAGGAATGCAGTTGTCATTCCATGTTCCATTTGTCATTATGCGTGAAATGTACATTTCTTAGAAAATGACACAGGTATCTCAATGTAACTAACTTAATAGCTTTATCATTCATTAGGTAGTGAATATTAGGCTGTTCCAAGTTTATAAATGGAATTTGGAGGACAGTCTCCCCCAAAAAACACCCACACTGATGGAATTCTGGGTTCAAATCTAAAATCAGGTTTTCATTAATTGCAGTTATTGGACTTCATTAAGTCTAAGTGAAACTGCTATGATATGAGATCATGGGACTGTAGCATTTTATCCTAGGAATGAGTTCCTGAAGATTTCTCACTACTCAAAATTTCCATAATTCAGGACTAATTCCCCCATAAGAAAGTGGGATTCACATTATTTCAAAATTTGTATATTTCTTTATGCCTTCCTATTTGAAATCTGCATAAAATAAAACCTCATTGTAATGATAATAGTACTATAACTTTATGGCATCTTTTGAGAAATAACTGAAATAATCCATGCATATAAACACTTTGTACCTGGCGCAGTGCTCAGTAAATGATCATTGTGACTTTAATTATATTGTCACTATTACTGCTATTATTACTCTTATTGTTATTACCAGTACTCTGAACATTGTGTACTCTAGTCTTCATCATTTCAAGGATGATTGTCAAATTATATTTCAGAGAAATTCTATCATTTAAAAACATCGAATTCCTTAAAACATTGTTCCCTTCAGAATTGCTTTGATGGAATTATGCTGGAGAATGAGCATAATCACACCGAAGGTGATTATGCAAAGGAGCCCTGTGAACCGTGCCCCTGTTCTTGCTGCTGTCTGCTCTTGAGGTTGGTCGTCACATCTTGCAAGAAAAATCCCTGGCTGCTCTGGTTTCCAGGAATGGTAAAGAGTAAAAGTATCATTTTAGAAATTTAATCCCTGTGACAAATCTTCCCTTGGACCTCCAAAGAGCCACGGCTAAATCTGTAGCTTGTGTAGGACATTTATGTATCATCAGGCCTCTTTTTTCTCTCTCACCTTTGTTGACCTTTTTTCTTTTGCCCCATCTTTAATTCATACTACTTTGCATGGGGAATGTACCCTTGTAAGCTCTTTGCAATCGTTTCTGGAGGAAAAGGAGTGTATGCATGCATGAATGAATAAATTCCTTTAAAATAAAGGAGAGGAGGGGTACATAGAACGGCTCCCAAATACATGCTTGCTGATTATAAATCTTCATTAAGGCTGTAGAAATTGCTGAAGTGGAGCTTCATTATCTCCTACGATGGACATCTATCCCTTCTGCAGGCCCAGCACCAATCCATCTGTTTTCCTTTGGGAAGCACTTCCTTCCAATCACAGGTCCTGTGATATTGGTGAAATAGATACCACTTTTGGCTCCTGAGCACTTGACTCATCATAGGAGTACTTTATCCATCTCCAACCCCAGTGATTGGTTTATGAATGGGTTCATAACCTTAACTGGGGGGATGTGGATTACTCCTGGGATTCCAGGTATAATTATTGGGAAGAGTTCCTCTTTACACTAGGGCTGTTCAATGAGTAGAATACAAACTTGGCAAATCTAGGGATGTCACATGGCAAGAACACCCGAGGACAGAGCTGAGAGAAGTGAGAATCCCTGAGTGTGACTGACATTCTCTGTGTTCCTGAATCCACCTAAGAGTAAAGCTTTTCTGCTTCTGGACTTTTCTGTTATGTAACAATGAATCACCCTTTTCGTTTAAGTCAATTTGAGTTATTTGCAACAGATAGAGTTCTGTCTATTATTCCACCTCAAATACTAATTTTCAGCTGGTTTTTCTCTTACTGAATATAAAGTGAAATATTACATGAAAAGAAAGCAAAAGTCAAAGTTGTCAAGCATCTCTATGGGTCTCCTCTGGAACATCCCCAACATTCCTCATCATATTTCAGCCTGGCCATTTCCTTGCAGTTAGTGGCTCAAAGTTGAGAAAGGTTACTTAATACTTGCATCCCCAAATTTAGGAAACTTAAAGATGGAGAAAACTTCTGTCTACATATCAACATGCTGCAAATAGTTGGTACCGAGCTGTGATGGTTGCTTTTGAGTGTGAAATAAAACGAAGAAGCTTTTGAGCATATGTAACTTCCTCAAAGAACTCACCCTCCACACAGTTCTGACATACTTCCCAGTAACACCAATTGTGTGACAACTATAGTATACTCTTTCTACTTGTTAGAAAAGTTTGCTGTAAAACAAACTTGTCTGCCCTCTCTTGCTAGCCTCAGCCTCATACATCTTCATTGCATCTCTTGATTGCATCACTCCCCTTGTGCTTGATTTAATCTCATGTTGTTTTGTAACATGCTGTACAGGCTTGTGGCCTGGGAGCAATAGGCTAGAACATGTTTCCTGGGTATGTCTTTGGCTATACCAGCTAGGTTGGTGTAAGTACACTCTATGATGTTTACACAATGACAGAATCACCTAAGGACATTTCTCAGAATGCATCCCTATTGCTAATGGCACATCCCTATTATAATTTTAAATATAACAAAAATTAATTATATTTTTTGAAATGTTATTAAAAAACAAAACCACTGAGAGCTGTTCTAAAGTATGTAATACAGGAAATTCCCATAAACGGCAGCACTGTGAGGGATGTCACCCCTCTGTGACACAAACTCAGTGACAGCTGGTCTTGCAGCAAAGCTTCCCCCCGGCAATCTCATGAGCTGTGTTATCCTCCACCCAGAAAGAAGGGGGCATGTTGGCCTTAGTGAAACATCAAAAACTCCAGCCTTCTCCTCAGGGTCTTTCATCTTCTTGGCTTCAAGGAAACTATTTTAAGTCAATGAATTCCAGGAAGAAGCAGGACACACATTAACCTTTTTACTTTGCCCACAGCAGCCATTGTAACCACGGGTGCTTCTCAGATTCCACGATGAAGACCCGATTTCACTGATTTCCAGTAGCTCTTCAGGGTGAATTTGCACAGCCGACTTCCTTTAAAACAGAATCCTGCATCTTCCTCTTTAAAAGATGTTGTCTTGCAGCAGCGGTAAAAAATAAATAGACGGTTCACAAGAGTCCGTGCCTGGAGAAAACACACTGGGTTTCTGCACAGTAAACCCTGCAGCCATAGCCGATGGGACCTCAGAGCACAAAGACCCAGCTGTGAGCGCCAGGGTTCCTGAGTGTAATTAAGACCACAGAGGTCCATATAAATAAACCGACATAATTATGTAAACTATATGATAATCTTGTGGATGATAGGAGGCTAGTTTACGTCGTTTCAGCCAACTAGAAATATTAACGATACAGCTTGCATGCAACTGAGCAAACACCATGTGTCTGGCACTGCATTAACATGTATTTGTGGGAAGCCACCACTTGCCAATACTGTCAGTGCACCAAGGAATGCAGAAGGCTGATAGGACAGTTGAGATAGTGGTGGCTCAAGGCAATTCCCTAACCTGATAATCCTTTTTGTTTACCAAATTTTACCTTTGATATGCCTGTATGCATTGCTAGAGGGCAAGATGTGTATCTAAAACTGAATAAAAAGCAGGCGGGACCCAGTCTCGGGGTGCCTCTTCAAGAAAAAGGTCTCCACCTGGCTCCCCATGCTTCTAAATTCATATTTCTTATATAACATTTTCATTTGTGCATCAGCCCCTCCTTCAGATCCTGAACCCTGCCGCAAAGATGGAGGCATGTATTCCTTGCTACACCCTTGGGAGTCCCTCTTACCTCTGTTTCACAGATAGACAAACTGAGGCTTAGTGAGGATAAATAACCAGATCTTCCCCCCACCTCCCAGCATCCTTTAACACCTTTTTGCACATTGCTTTTCCTGTCACTGGACTAACTCAGAAGACTTTACTAATTTGCCAATGATATGCTGCCTACAACCTTCAAGCTTTGAAAAGTATTTTCAAATTCGGGATGACTTGGAACACATGTTATAATTGAATCCACCCCCATTTGTTCTAGCCATCGGCCTGAGGGCTGGGAGCAGTGAGGAGTGGCAGGGCTCTTCCGGTGCTGTCTTTGGGGGAGGAATGACTTTCTCTGGGCCAATCCTTGGACAGATGCATCAATCTAACTTTTCATTACTTAAAACACAATCTGATGTTGATGAGCAAATAGCACATGTAAGAGAATCATGTGTATCTTTCCCAAACCTGCGAGGTAGCTTTATCACCTGATTTTACAGGTAACAGCATATGTTGCAAGCCATACACTCAAGTCTCCTATTCTCAACACTCCATACAGGACTGCAAACACCTAGTGTGCAAGCAGCCACTGCCCCAGTTTGTGCTCATGTTAACCATCACTCACAGTATTTGTCTTAGATGAGGTTTCCCCAGAAATAGACCCTGTGGTGAAGATTTGAGTACAAGAAATTGATCTGGGAGTTGATCCTATGGTAAGGGAATGAGGAGTCAAGACATGGTGCATTAATAATCAGGTTAGCTCCTTGGCAGGTGGGGCTCAGGCCTGCTCGAGATTGCTGGGGGTTGGGGGAGAGGAGGGAGACACACATAGAGCGTGCCCCAGCATTGTCCTCCACCGGGGCATTTTCCACCAACCTCAGCCAGTCCTTGCCTGTCTCCAGGGGCATTAAGGGCCAGGCACTTTTTCTGCCTGCCTTGTCTGCCTAGCCCACACTAACTAACAAGCTCTGGAGGCCATAGAAAGTCCCTAAGCAAGGTGTTTGCAGTTGGAAGCCTATGAGTACTGAGCCATGCAGTGCCAAGGGGATGGGGGTGGGGCATGGGCTGTGTGGGCTGCTGTGTTCTTTCTGCTACATCTAGAAGCAGTTCTCTACCGGCTCCCCCACCCCCACCCCACCCAAGGCAGCCACCACCACTCAGCGGAACCCGGTAAGCAAACTGAAGTCAGTTGACCATTTTAATTCTTACTTTACTGATTTATAAATGTAAAAAACTTCTGCTCTGACCAGGTAATAGGTAAATTCTCAATGTTGATGATATGTAATACAGTCTTATGTGTTGCCCGTATAGTTTTCTAAGAGACAGAGGGCAGTGTGGGTTATGGTGAACAGCACAGATTCTGATGTGAGACTACTGATTCCCTTTCCAGATGCTCAACTAAATTGCCACGTGACCTCATGAAAATTACATAATTGCTCTGTCTCAGCTTTTTTCAATACTTGGGAGCAAAATAGTATCACATAGGTTTTTCTGATAATTAAATGAGTGTCTGCCTATCTATCAAACAATCAATCATAATATATCTATCATCACTTAGTAAGTAATGTAAGTGTAATATGTTATCATTATCTATATATGACATATAACTTACAAAATGTAGTAGCAGATTAAATTTTAAAGATCAAATGTGTGGAGTCTTTAGTAATGTTACTTTCCATTATAAATGGCAACTCTTAGTCACTGGGAGACTGTGCTCATGTAGTTAGACTTGATAATTCAGGCAGGAAAAAAAGACTGAGAAATAATTTGTCATTTATATAAGGGAACATGGATCCAATTTCGGCAGCCAGAAAAAAAAAAAGTGCTCTATTTTTCAACATACATAAAAAAGAAAAACCACCTGAAAGTAGAACTGGGAATCTTGCCCCCTAGTTCCCTTAAACCTGAGAGCCGCAGGCACCTTCCTTATATTGATTTCATCTAGTAAGTGGATCCTGGGCTTCTTAACTGAGACAAAATTGAACCTCAGCTCTTCAGAGCCTGCGCTCTTTAGAAATCCCCCAGGGGTCTGAAATCACTGATCAGATGAGAAAATCCACCATTTCAATTACCCCTTTTCTCCTTTGGGAGGTAAACCAAGTCAATAGGGCATCTGACTTTTCAAGGATGTGTGCTTTCCTTAACCTGCAGACTCAGCTCAGTTGCAGGCTGGGCAAAGGGACCAATTGTCAGCCTTGCAGAACAAAGCAGTGATCCCCTTTCTTCCAAATCATGAGCTCTGACAAGCATGCCTGATACATTACCAAGCATCACTACACATTTGATTTCTTGTCTCAGTATGAGAAAATCCCCAGGAATACCTACTGGCAAAAAAAAAAAAAAAAGTCTATATCTCTATATTAAAATCACTGAGGATGTATTTTCCTGTCCACTTTCTCCCTTTCATTTTCCTTCTGATCAAACAGAGAGAGGTCTTGAATGACTTATAGCTCCTCAATACCCAGAGAAGGCAGGCAATAGGACCTGAAACCCACAAGACGAAGTCATTTTATAGCTCTGTTTCAAAAATGGACTATATTCTACTCATATATGTTTTAAATTAACTTCCCTTTGTAAGGGAGTTTCTGCGTCCAAGGAGAAGCTATAAAACTTTAGGTTGCCTGCATCTCCTAATAAAAAAATAAAACTTTAAAGTCCCTTTTAGCTTTGAAATTCTATGGTGCTATAATTCTAGAGCTCTGACAAGAGAGAGAGAGGTTTGGAAGGAGTTGGAAGTGGACTACAAGGAGAATGCCAATTGGAAAAATAAAGTCTATTTTTAAAAGGCAAGCAATATAAAGCCACATCATGAATTTTTCTCTTTTTACAGGGAGATGCTCGGAAGTTAGCAGAGATTCTTGAGGAATGAGGCAGCAATGCCAAAAGCCAGTCCAATACCTTTGCTCTTGGTCCACGCCAAAGGTCAACGGCAGCTTTGATGGACAGTTCCCATACTGCCTGATGGCTTCTGATCTCAAGCATCAGTGTCTCTAGGCCTGAAGCCCTCTTCTGCCTATAGAAAACCAGAAGGGGGAGTTATACCTCCAAAGAGCCACTCACTATGGACCAGGGACAGATTGTAGAGGATAAATATCTCAGGTTCCTCATACCCCAGTGGGATAGCAATGAATAGACAATGTGAAAACTCGAGGCCTCAGTTGTACCTATAGAGAGGCCCCCATCCCCGATGTGGAAGAGTCAGCTCAGAGGAAACATTCTGAAAGAATGGGTGTATCTTTCGTTAATTAAAATGTATGTACATTTATTAAATCAGAACTTTTTATGGCACTGTCTCCAACAGGAAGAACACATGGTACCAAGAACCAAGAGATGGCAGCAGAAGTGGTCCCAAATGCGTCACAAAAATGTATATTCCAGACTCTGCAGGATTGGAGGTCCTGGTCCTGTAAGGAGACTCACTCTACAAAGTGGACACAGCAAAGGTGCCATTGAACTACAAGGTATGGCTTCCACTAGGCTATTTTAGACTCCTTGTGCCTAGGAATCAGGATGTGAAAAGAGGAGTGTGAGGGGTAATTGGCCATGTTCAGCAGGAGGAGGAAGGGCTGCTTTCACACAATGGAGGCAGGGAGGATCTATGAGAGAGCCAGGCGATCTACATTGGCACTTGCTGGCTCTGACTGAAAACCATGGGCAGATATGTGTACCATCCCTAGATTGAGAAGGGTCTATCAACTTTTCAGATGACTCAGGAATTTGTTTTAAAAAGATACTATCAATTTTGTTTTAGAAGAAGTAGCCCTTCTGCTGAAGGGATGGTTTCTAACCCTTTTTTCCTTCATTTCCTCCTATTTTATTTTTGCATCTTATTTTGATGCTTATACAAGCTCATTTACAAATTTATCGTACACTTCAAAGGAAAGAAAGGCATTTAAAACACTGAGCTTCTTTTTCCAAGAATCTCAGAATGTTTAACAACCCATTAGGCTCCATAGAGCCCTGGAGGAAACAAGGAAGAAGACAACCAGACAAAAGAAGGGGGGAATGACGTGGTATATTTTCACCCCAGAATTCAGTAGCTATGGCATCTTGTACTTCTTATTTGACCTATCTGCCAAAACTTCCCTACCATCATTGGTTTAAAAGCAGGCAAAGGGGGCTGGAGGAATGGAGACATCTGTAATAGTCTCAACAATAAAAATAAAGGAAAACTAAGTAAAAGCATTTGGTTAAAATATTTATTCCATCCAAAATTTCCATATTTCAATATTTGCCATCCATCCCCATACACACTAGCCAATTAGTTCCTTACGAGGGAATGACCTCCTTGATGGCAATGCCCATGGCAGAGAGACCAGTCCAGCCTAGAGTGGGTGCTCAGAAAACATTGGGTGGACATTCTTATGTCATTTGAACAAACATTTTCTTAGAGAAGGTGCCATACTAGCCACATGATCCCTATTTTGAAGGAGTTCACAGTCTAGTGAGATGCAAAACTATAAAGATATGCTACAATGAGCTGGCAACAATCATCACTCTCTCTGCTCTCTTTAGTCTTCATGCTGTGGGCAACACAGAATCTCATTTCCTGTTAGGATTCCTCCCCAGCCAATTTCCTCACTCCTTCACTCACACTGCTGTGCTCCCAGAGATGGCTATTTGGAGATATCAAGCTAGGTAATGGGGACACAGACAGATGGACAGCTCTAGTGGAGAAAAATAGTGTCTTTTCTTGTGTTTGGGACCTTAGTCTCTTTCAGTCATGAGAAAATATGCCAATTGGTATTCATTGAGCTCAGCATTTTGCTAGGCATTGCACACATTCATTCCACATTTACTGTGTACCTACTATATGCCAGGCTAGATGTCAAACACTGGGAAAGCAATGATGGGATAGATAACAGCCCCTGGATTTCTCTTATACACAGTAAATAGAGGCCTGGTGTACGGCATTCGTGCATTGGCGGGGGTGGGGGGTGTGTGTCCCTCAGCCCAGTCTACGCCCTCTTGCAGTCCAGGACCCCTTGAGGAATGTCCGCCTGCTGGCTTAGGCCTGCTCCCTGTGCTGCTCAGCCAGAAGCCAGGCTTGCTGCTCCTTAGCGCTGCTGCGGAGGTGAGAGAGGCCACCACTGCTGTGCTCGCCAGCTGTGAGCCCAGTTCTGGCTGAGCGGCACTCCCCCTGTGGGAGCACAATGACCACCAGGGATCAACTCCTGCGCTGAACATTTGCCCCTGGTGGTCAGTGTGTGTCATAGTGACTGGTCATTCCGCCGTTTGGTCGATTTGCATGTTAGGGTTTTATTATATAGGATAACTATTATTCAGTCAAAGCACACAGGTGCCATCTCAAACCATTAGGAATGTATAATCAGGTAATGTATTGCCAGAGCCTAGGAAAGCCATAAAGCCTATATTCACTGACACTGGAGGGAGGAAAAGAAAGCCTAATTTTACGCAGTGCCCTGTGCATAAGGTCATTGTAGTCACATTTAAATGAAATTACATTCCAGGTGTAAGAACAATATGATACATAATAATCCTCAGTGAAACTAATAGAAAAATTTCTCAGTCACAAAAAGGGATTAAATGCATTTCATTTCAGATGCCCCAAATCAAAGCCTTTATGTGCTGTGTTCTGCTCTGCCTTCCTGGGTCTTACAGAGAACATTGCCTCTAAATCAGGTTATCCTGCTAAAAACTCCAAGTTGGGGTTAGGCCAGAGCCCAAATCCAGAGCTACCAATCATTAGCAAGATAACCTTGGGCGAATTTCTTAATTTCTTTTAGCATCAGTTTTCTAGCTATAAAATAGGGATCATGTTACCTATTTCCTGGGCTTGCTATGCATAAGAAATGAAATACAATAATGTATGCAAAGTGCCCGAGTCATGGCAAGGGTTAATTTATATCTACTATGATCATAATGCTCATTACTGTTAGAGTTATTGACTAGAGGCCCGGTGCACGAAATTGGTGCACTCGAGGGGGGTCCTTCAGCCCAGCCTTCACCCTCTTGCAGTCCAGGAGCTCGGAGGATGTCTGACTGACGGCTTAGGCCCACTCCCTGCTGGCAGTCGGACATCCTTAGCACTGCCATGGAGGCGGGAGAAGCTCCCGCCACCGCCGCTGTGCTCACCAACCATCAGCCCAGCTTTTGGCTGAGTGGTGATTCCCCTGTGGGAGTGCACTGACCACCAGGGGGCAGCTCCTGCATTGAGCGTCTGCCCCCTGGTAGTCAGTGTGCATCATAGCGACCGGTAGTTCTGCTGTTCAGTTAATTTGCATATTAGCCTTTTATTATATAGGTTGTTGATATTCACTCCAGATGAATATTCCAACTAACGTCACAACTTTCATGTCAGAATGTGTATACCATCTGCCCCAATTCTTGGAATGTCAGATCCTTGGGGGCAGGGGCACCCTGTGTAAGTTTTTTGTGCCCAAGCTCTTTCAATAAAGCTCTTTATACACAGAAATTAAGCTTTGGAGTCAACTTCCATAAAACTTTATTAATATTTATAGGTCTACTCAGGTTTTCTTTTTGTTCTTGACTTGATTGGTAATTAATTTCTTTTAGAAATTGTCCATTTCAGCCAGGCTGGCGTGGCTCAGTTGTTGAATGTCGACCTATATACCAGGAAGTCATGGTTCAATTCCCAGTCAGGGCACATGCCAGGGTTGAGGGCTAGATCTCCAGTAGGGGGCATGCAGGAGGCAGTTTATCAATGATTCTTTCTCATCATTGGTGTTTCTGTCTCTCTCTCCCTCCCCCTTCCTCTCTGAAATCAGTAAAAACATATTTTTTTAAAAGAAAAAATTGTCCACTTCACCTTACTTTTCAAAGTTATTGGCATAATTTTTCCAATATTGTTATTCTAAAATTTTTTCTGCAGTAGAATTACACCTTCCTTTTCATTATGCATTTTGTTTCATTGATGAGTTTATTGTTCTCTTGATAAGCCATATTATGGCCACACCACATGGTCAACAGACTGGTAGAGGTTAGGAAGAGGTTCAGAGATGAATCTCATTCTCTCCCAGGCAACGAGCTATTCACAAATCAACTATATCTCATGCCTACATGAAGTTCTCACCCAGGGTATTTATTGTCACCAGTCATAAATCTGAGGGGGTACAAACAACAGCCAACCCTTTTAGACATCCAACCAGAAGTGTTTGTGTGAAGCCCAGTTCCTCCTGCTTAATCCCTCTCCCAGCATTACTATTTATTTCAAAAATTCAAAAGCTGGAAAGTTTAATGTGCAAGTCAAAGGCCAAAGAAATACCCAGAGCTCTGCTCAGTGTCCTGATGAATGTGTTAAAAAGTAATGTGATTAGAGCAATGATAGTGTTAAGCAGGAGATTATGCAGCTTGCTCATGTTTTATGGATTGATAAACTGCTCTTCTGAATAATAATAGTCTGAAACATCACCTTATGACTTTTTCTTTTCGGCGGTGGTAGTGATAGTTGGTGGGGTGACCCTATGTGTGTGTGTGTGTGTGTGTGTGTGTGTGTGTGTGTGTGTGTGTGTGTGGTGTGCTATGGATAATACTTTCAATACAGTTTACCTTTTGTTATGAAAATTCAAGGAGAAAATGGTCTATTTGCACAAATGGAATATTGAACACCTCTGTTTGTATATGTGGAAAGAAAGACCCCTGAAGAGAATCAGCCAGAAGGTCACTGACTCTGGGTTTGAAACATAGTGGATGATATGGACCAGCAACAAACTATGCACACTATAGAAAAGCCCCCTGCTCTTATCAAACTAAGACTGGATGAGTGAATTTATGTGTAAGTGAGAAATGACAGACAGCTTCACGGTAGATCACATGCTTATGATCAACATTTAAATAAGATATAGGGAGATATGGAAGAAACTGAACACTATAGAAACTGACGAAGAAACACATGAAGAGATATATAAATCAACAAAACAGAATATTCCAATTCTCTCTGTCCAGAGAGAAGGTATTGTGCTAGTTGCCCCTCCATTGAGAGTTGGCTGAAAAAAAGAATGTATCCTGCATGGAAATTAGGAGACTGTATAATTGTGTCTTTAAATGTGGAAGATCTTCAAAATAGAAACCTGCATTAATTTTGATATTAAGAAATGACCATGGATTCTTCCACTCCTGAAATGAGTTTATTTGCATATAGCTCACAAATTCTTAAGCTAAATGGCATTTTTATTTTTCTCCAACCCTTCCAATAAATGTGATCCCCAAGATGTAGACCTCATTTTTAGGAGTTGATTTGCTCCATTGATTTTTTTCAGACAGTTGCTGATTTTTTTAATGTAAATTAAATATGATGTTTTATTTTTTTGTTTAAAAAGAAAAAAGAAAAAATAAGATCTCCAACACAATTGGCAACATTAACCCTAATATTTTTAACCCCCATGCTTTGCATGACACAGAGGCAAGACACATTTTATTTTGAGCCAGGATAAAGGCCCGACTATGTGGAAGAAGACAAGGTTTAGTTACCCTGTTGACCTGCTTGGGTCAATCACAAAGGTTCTGAAATCTACCCTGCCTGGGGATTCCATGTGCCTCTTATGCTTCCTTAGTAGTAATGCTTCTCAAATCTAATGTACCTTAGAGCTCACAATGCATTTTCTCATACATTATTTTAATGCTTTCTGTGTTATCGCAGGGTGAAAAAAAAAACCACACAGCTTGGGCCTTATTTTCCAATTTGTAAACATTTTTTAAAAAGAGGCTCAGAGATTTATAAACCTTTCTGGCGTTTAATAGGGGATAACTCTATGGTCAGAGGTGGAAGGACAAACGTGGGTTGGAACCTAGCTCTGCTGATTCGCTAGGGGATGACTTTGCTAAAGCAGCTAAAGCAACTATCTGAATCACAGTTTCTTCCTCAATAAACTGTGGATGATCATTCACAACTGGCCTAGTTGTGATAAGGAACAGATGTAACACATTCAGGTGCTTAGCTCCATGTCTGATGGAGTAGTGAGTTCAGCAAAGAGAAACTCTCATTACCGGCCAACTTCAACATGGCTTGCGGCATGCCTGGAGTCTGCCTCTGACATCCTTTCCAGAGTTACCTAACAGAGTAAATACCATGAATACATTAAGAATGATGTCAGAAAGGCAGTGCAAATTAATTAAACATACACAACCATGAAATATTCAGAACAACTAGATTCTAAAGGAATTTTCAAAGGGGTTGGGATGTGATGCTTGCTGAAATCCAGAGACCAATTCTTCATATGTTTCTCCCGAAATGTACTTGTGTTCTGAGCAAAATTACTTGGGGATAGGAAACACAGCAGAGGTCATTGTCCAGAGGATTAGCAGTTTCCTCTTCCTAATCACCAGGGCAGTCTGTGTAAAAGCCAAGATGATGCAAAGACTACCTCAGTCTATCCCCATTTTGCAGCCAAAGTTAGGGATATATGTTGCCATGCCTCTTCTGATGCCTTATGAGTACTCTGATTTCAGACAAGAAAGAATGAGCAGCAGATCATGAAAGCAACTCTGGTTTTCATGACCCGAGCCAAAGGAAGGATTTGGAAAGATAGAGCCTCATACACTGGCAGTTTTCAACCAGACCTCGATCCAGCATCTCACAACATGAACAGATCTATAAATAATAAGCAAATAAAACTATGAATGTTTATCCAGATTCTCCCTGAGGATGTGCCCAGTAGAAGTATCAGTGCACCTGTGTTCCAGGGAATTGCTCACAAATGAAGAGCTAGTAAAATTCCACATGCCCGCAAGTGGCCAAATCATAACAGAAGGTCTGTTATCAGCTGGGTAGAATGCAGCACGCTAAGCAGGAAACTGCTACCACCCTAGTTAGAGCCATGGACATATTTCTCCACAAGTGCTTTCTCATTCTCTGGGCGAGCTTATGCCTTTGTGTAGTACCTCATTAATTCAGAAGGCACTAATTGGGAAGATGCAGAAGTGAGGGTGTAGAAAGAGGGATACATACAACATAATAGCTGAGGTGTGGGGAGCTCACCAAGCACTTCATCACCCACCATGCAATCTGCTCACCTCTAGGACTGAGCAATCCTGTAGCCATCAGTTCCAGGGCTCTGGTTTGCCTCTGGGAACATAGACCATGGGAAGTTTAAAGACAAAGCAAAGTGACTGGATCTTGCCTGCTGATTCATTCCATGAGCACTCTTCCACAAGGGATGAATGAGGCAGAGGAGTTGGAGACATGCTTAATTAGAAACAGCAAAGGCATTCTTGCTCCTATTTTTGCCTGGACAACCAGAGTTTCTGTCTGGACCATTGCATTCAATAATGGAGGCTCACAGCTTTTTTTCTGAAGCATTGATTTTCACTTGCTGAACCAAGAAAGCTGGTTTTCATCTTGCAGATATGTGATGTG
This sequence comes from Cnephaeus nilssonii, assembly GCF_951640355.1. Classification (NCBI taxonomy): domain Eukaryota; kingdom Metazoa; phylum Chordata; class Mammalia; order Chiroptera; family Vespertilionidae; genus Cnephaeus; species Cnephaeus nilssonii. The sequence goes on from NC_137087.1 coordinate 51,433,227, forward strand.
ATTATGAAATATAATTTCCATGCAAGAAACACAGTGAAGGGAACTGAGCTAACCCTCCTGATTTCACAATGAAAATGACTCTTTGAACAAGGTGTGCAGTCTAGGGTAAATGTATGTTTCAACAGTGTGCATGACTCACCTACCAGGATGGGGCAGGTCCAGTTCATTTCCTGTGCTTTTTGTTCTGTGTTCAGACCCCACATCTAACACCAGCTGCATGATTTCAGGCAAGATCCATAGATTCAAAAAGCCTAATTTTCACCATTTATAGCCACTCTCAGTGCTGTGGAGAGGATTAAATGAAGTAATGCACAGTAATGCATGCAAAGTGCTTAGAAGGATGCCTGGTATTTTAATAAGTTCTCAATAATTTGGGCTATCTTGAAAATCATCATTACAATCACTAGGAATCAGGAGACTGTTAAAGAAGATATATCCATCATTTCAAATTTGGATGAATTAATGGAGATGCCCGAGAAATTTCCAAGGAAGACACAAGTAAATATAGAAATAGGCCCACTGAATAGGGAAATGTGTCAGAGGTTGGCAGCCCAGTTGGGTATATTTTCTGAAGGTTAACTGAACATTAGCGCCAACTATAGGCGGGTATGGAAGATCTGCTACATGCCTGGCAGTACACACTTGCGTTAGTTGTCACATACTAGGCTTATTAGAAGTGCTGACTCAATAGGGAGCAAATAAGAAGAGAATATTTCCCCCTCATCATTGCCCTTTAAGCCTGCCCTTTAGAATTAAACCTCAGTAAAATCTCAAGCGAATTCCCCATCTTCTCTTGTTACTTTCACATAAAACAAGTCTCGTTTGTGAGAGGCCTTTTTACAAGTCTAGTGTTTTCTAATATCAAACAATTACTCTCTGAACAGATTTAAAACCCTTACCCTGAGCTCAAGGCGGACTCGAGTTTGGACACATACAGTGGAAAAGTGGTGGTGAGCTCAGAGTCCTCACTGTGTCTTTCCGTCTCTTCCACTCCTTCTTCCTGTTTGCTAACTGTCTCCCCTGTCTCCAGGGTTGGAGCAGAAGGATGAGGGGGAGGGGCAGGGAAGGTTTCATGGGACTGTGCCATTTTAGTGTGGCTTTGGAGCCCCACTGATTGTGGCAGACGCTGCCTTGAAGAGTCCTCCATGCTGGCACCACTTTGTTTTTTATCTCTGGGGATACTGGCTGCTCCTTCTTCCTGGTCACTGACCACTCCTCCTTGAGCCTTGTTCTGACCTCATGCTCCTGCCCACACAGGCTGCCCTGTTGGTGGGCTCCCTTTTGCAACAACCCAAGCCAATTGCCATCTTTGGCACACACGCAGGGCGGGTGGCCCACATGCTTGTCTTGACTAGCCCCTTGCAGGCCGCCTTACTTGCCATGCTCAGGGCCTGTCCAGCCAGCTTGTCCCTTGAGAGAGTTAGGCACTCTGCATCTCCCAAACGCCAAAGGACCCTCACAAGTCCTCACAATGTAATTCACCTCAATGATTTATTGAGTCCCTACCACTTGCCAAGCACCGTTCAAGGTACTCAGATTACAGCATTGAGCAAAACAACGGCCTGCCCGCAGGGAATTTACATTCTAGAGTAGTGAGACAGATAATGACTACAGAACTAGTATATGACATAAGTCACATGATGACAGTTGCTATGTAGAAACACGAAGCAGGGGAGGGAGATGGGATTGCTGAAAGGGAATCAGCACGTTAAATGGTCAGGGAAGATGGCAGCCAGGAGACTTGGAGGGGATCTGCATGTGGGACCAAGAATCTTTCTTCACATCCCACGTGCATCTCTTAGTGGCAGTGGGGCCCCAACCCTGCAACTTCCAGGTGGGATGAAGGATGAACCTTCCTCTTAGAAGTACATCCTCTTCTACCAGCAGTGGGCTCGAGGTGTCAGGAGCACATCCTTCCAGTCCCCTCCTTCTCAAAGAATTCTGTTTCCCTTGTATAGCCTCTCCTATACACTTAAAGAAGTTAATGAACTACGATTTTTTAAAAATCATTCCTTGGCAAATTCTATATGTATGATCTGGGCTTCATTTTTTAATATTCATGAGCATTTCATATCCTCTGTTTCTTGGCTTCTGGACCTCAGACACAATTCCTTGACCACCGGAAAAGGATTACTCAGCTTCCTGGGAGATACAATGAAGAGATTGAGTCATTTAGTCAAAGTCTCAGATAAGAGGCCATGGGAATGTAGACCTAGCTTTCCTGCACAAGCGTTTTTTAATTAGGTCATGCTTGAATCTTAAGAAGGTATCATTCAGACACACAGGCAAATACACCAAACAAACCAAATAAAGGAAGGATACCTATTAAACTATGTATTAGTTTTCCAAGAACCCTGAATATCCAGGCAGCTCTGTTTTGCACAAACTCGGCTCCCAATTACTCTGCTTTGATGAGATCATTAAAAAACAAATCTTTGAGATGTTCTTGTAAAGGATGTGTTCCGGTGATGTCTCAGACTGAACAGGTAATTCAATCTCTAAAACTGTCATCTACTTGTTGGGAGCGATATGCTTTATTAACAGAAAAAAAAAAGTACTTGTATCTTTTTAGCAACATCAACTTCTCACCAAATTTTAAATATTCTTCCTCCTATCACGTTGCCCAAATGATGGTACAGGGTTTTGAGAGGATAATGATGCACAGTTGAAAATTAGTTTTAACTAGAATTTGGAGAGTTATCACTTTAACCACCTGTAGTCAGCATCATTAAGAGAACTTGTCTTAGGAGAGATGACTGGTAAATAATTAGAATAATTTTCTCTATATATTATTCTCTAGATTTTTGTGTCCCTTAATACATTTTCTTGTCTATATTGGTATATGGAGCTGTCCAACACAGTGAGGGGAAAAAAATCACAACCAGACCTTCATAGTTTACAGAAACATTTTCAAAAACTTTATCTCATTTTACCCTCATTAAAACTATGTGGGGTTGACAAGGCAAAGTTTTCACACATCTACCAAAATGTGCTAATAAGATAACTTTCCATGCCTTATTTTCCCCAACTATTGAGGGGCAAAAGCTATGGTTTTGCCATGTGCCCTGACCCTGCCAGCCTTAGCTGCCTGGGTCAAGGATGGACAACTGACCTAGGTAGTCTTTTACAAGCCCCATGAAAAAGCCTTGTATGAACAACTCCACACAAAAGGAAATGAGCTGAAGCTTATTCAACTTCATTCTAGTGAAGTTAGAATTGGAAACTAATACACTAAGGTCTGGGTAGGTAAGCCAAGAGGTCACCTGGACTGGAGAGTTAAGGCACCCCTTCTGGGATAGGTGCAATATGAATAAATAGAGGAAGGCAGTTTGTAAAGAAAGGAGAGAACAAGAAAGTAAGGAGAGCATGAGACAGAACAATCGCAGCAGTAATGGCTTTCTTCTCTTCATTTTTAGCTCCTTTGTTTTATAACTTTGGATTTCCACAAGACACTTATTTTTGCCTGATAATAAATCCTCTTTTCCTTGTGCTGGTTCTTATGGATTACTATTACTTGCAACCAGCAGAATTTGAATCGAAACAATTCATTGTACTAACAGCTTCTTTATCACTGTACTTAGAATCCCAAAGTCTTTACCATACCAGTAGTTTGAGAGCATCTCTCACCCCAGACTCCCACGATGACTTCATTTTGTGCTACTCCCCAACCTTTTCATTACACTCCAGCCAGTTTAATTTCTTTTAGTTCTTCAAAATATTAAGCTCTTTCCCATACCATGGAATGAGAGTTCCATAAAAGATAGGGACACTACTGTTTTATACACTTTTGTATTTACAGAGCTTAGCACAGCGCTCAGTACAGAGCAGATGATCAATAAATTTTGTTTAGTAGCTAATAAGTGACACTCAAGAGCTCAGATCCATACTTTCTCATGCTCTATTCATTATGCCACATTGCTCAGTCAATCCACATCCAATTAATGTAAACTTTTAATTTCTAAATTATAAAATCTATAGTTATCATGGAATCCATTAACCCATATGTGTTTAGTGAGCCTGAAGAGGAAGCAAAAGAACTATAATTGTTTTATTGGTAACAACAAGACATGCCACAGGGTTATGTAGAAAACATTCCTGGAATCACAAACAAGAAACAGAGAAGGACAGCACCGAATGTATTTAGCAAAATGTGGTTAATAAAGTTCCCTCTTTTCTAGGGTCTTTGAAAATGTTAAACCCTAAAATGCACAAATTGGCCACTTTTTAGGTAGAAAATACAAAGCAGGTTAATAGAATAGTTATTCTTTGAATCAAAGGCCTAGCAGAATATTTTGGAAATGTTTCCTTGAACATTAGTAACAGTCTAATCACTTAAAATTACACCATATGCTTCCAAAGCTGACGTCTAATTTTTTCCCTTTTAAGTGTAAGAAACACATCCTTGTCCAAAAAAGAAGCTGCCATTGGCCAAAAAGTAAAAGATTCCAGGAGTAGTGAGGATTAATTTGCCTCCTGGTGTCTCAACAACATAAATTGTCCAACTCAGACAAACCCTTGTGTTAATGCCTGCGGCTGTGCAGGTACAAATTGGATTGAAAATGTCCACCCACATAGAAGGACATGTACCCTCATGGCAGCTTGCTGTACATCCCATTATGCAAGACATCTCACTAGCCCAGACTTTAGCACAGCACTTGTTAAAATTTTTGCCTGAATTCACTACCAACTGCAGATTCCCCAAGATCAGGATCTGAGATCTGGTTGTTCTGGAATCCCTAGCATGGAGTCTCGTGCTTGGCACAGAGTTGCCTATATCAAGACCCATGAGATGGAAAACTGCATCATGGTTAATAGTACAGATCTAACTTAATAACTTGCTATATATGTGACTTTGGCAAAGTTGCTTCACTGCTCTGTACCTCGGTTTTCTTATTTGTAGGAGAGTATATTAATAGTACCTACTTCATAAGGTCATGGTGAGGATTAAGTAATATGACTTAAAATAAACAGTCAACAGATGCCAGTTATTATTATTACTAAATTAGTGTTGAATGAATAAATGAATGTCCTTGGAGATTTCCCATTATTTTATGCCTTGATCACAGAGTTCTCAGTAGCTGCTCTCTACCATAGCTTCCAGTGCTGTTGGAATCCAAGGGGAGACATCTTCAGCACTACCAATGGGAACTATTGATAGGCTCACTAGAGGCCCAGTGCACAAAATTCATGCACTCGGGGGAGGGGAGGTCCCCTCAGCCTGGCCTGCACCCTCTCACAGTCCGAGAGCCCTTGGGGGATGTCCGACTGATGGCTTAGGCCCACTCCCCTAAGACATCAGTTGGACATTCTTAGCATTGCTGCAGAGGCAGGAGAGGCTTCTGCCACTGCTGCTGCACTCAGGGCTTCTGGCTAAGCGTCACTCCCCCTGTAGGAGTGCACTGACCACCAGGGCACAGCTCTTGCATTGAGCGTCTGCCCCCTGGTGGTCAGTGTTTGTCGTAGTGACCGGTCCAGTCATTCTGCTGTTCAGTCAATTTGCATATCAGCCTTTTATTATATAGGATTGTCTGAGTAAAAGAGAAGCATGGAGAATGCTAAGGGAAAATCCTTTCCATTATCTGCTTGGTAGGCACTGTCCTTTGCTGTCCACCCCTACAAGCATTTTTCTGAGCACTGTTGGCACAAGGGAGATGGTCACAGATGGATGGCAAAGAATATGGAAGGATCTGGAGTTTACCTTCCCTCCTGGGCCAACCTGTAGCATCATCACCTATGCGTGAAGGACTTCCACCAGAAGAATGAGGCATCAGAGGCAGTGTCCATTCTCATGGAGCTTATAATCCAGCAGGGAAGGTGAATATTACATATTAAACAAGTAGGCCCAACAACAGAGCAAGTGCTCAGTGATATGGCAGAATTTAGCAGTGGGACCTGGCTTTGTTCAGGTCAGGGAATCAGGAAGGTTTGTGGAAGGAAGTGATGTTTTAATTGAGGATAGAAGTATTAGCTAGATGAAGAGGGGTAGGGAGAATGGTCCAACATGGTGAAAGTAAGTACAAAGGCCCAAAGTGGGGAAAGATGATGGGTTAGAAAAACTGAAAGAAGGCCATTGTGGCCAGAGGCAGAGACTAAGAGGGAGAGTGGAGAATGATGAGACCATGATGATGACTGTCCCATTCCTCCTGCCCCACACGTCTGCCTTTTTGCATACCCTCTCCTGACTCAGAGTCTGCCCTGCAAATTTTAGCCTTTTTACCACCAAGAATTCCACGCCCCCCCTTTTTTAATTTCTGTTACTTTTGTTTTTGACAACTGAATATTTTGTTTTGACACATCTCATCAAATACAGAGCATTTATTAATACATGAATTAATTTTTCCATTTTAATTACTGTCATCTTTAATTGCTAGTTGCAGCTGCTGATCAGAATGAGTATCATCATACAAAACTGATGGAATTTCAGTGAACAGACAAATGTGACCATCTGTTTAAAATAATACTAGTGCCGAAACCAGTTTGGCTCAGTGGATAGAGCGTCGGTCTGCGGACTGAAAGGTCCCAGGTTCGATTCCGGTCAAGGGCATGTACATTGGTTGTGGGCACATCCCCGGTAGGGGGTGTGCAGGAGGCAGCTGGTCGATGTTTCTCTCTCGTCGATGTTTCTAGCTCTCTGTCCCTCTCCCTTCCTCTCTGTAAAAAATCAATAAAATATATTTAAAAAATAAAATAATACTAGTAATCGCTAATATTGGTTGAATACTTGCTCTAGGTCAGACCCTATGGTAAACACTTTCTATGCACTTCACTTCTATTTAATTCTGACAATCTAGAAAATATCCCACTTTTTAAAAGAGGCAGCTGATTTCTGGAGAGGCCAAGTAACTTGTCCAGTTCCTACAACTAACAAGGGGTGAACCTGGGACATAAATTCGGGCAGGAGACCTCTGATTTATCACTCTTAATCACTTCATTTGCAGTTTCTGGTCTTGTAAATGTTTTCCAAGTAAGCCCATTTGATTTTTAAATAATATTAATAATATCCTTAATATTGCTCCTTCTCACTTTCCCGCAACTTGATGCCTTACAGGCGTCCTCAAACTACGGCCCGCAGGCCACATGCGGGTGTTTTTGCTGTTTTGTTTTTTTACTTCAAAATAAGATATGTGCAGTGTGCATAGGAATTTGTTCATAGTTTTTTTAAACTATAGTCAGGCCCTCCAACAGTCTGAGGGACAGTGAACTGGCCCCTGTTTAAAAAGTTTGAGGACCCCTGCCTTAGAAGATACGTCAAGGATTCCAGAGGGTTTTTATATCCTTAGGTGGTTGTTCTTGCTTCCAAGCCTGGGCTATTCAACTTGACTACCAGACTCACAAAGCAGGGGCCAGAGTGTGGCACTCTCTTCTATCTATGGGCATGTGTAGAAATAGTTCTTCAAGGCCTTTGACTTGAATTTTTACTTGAACTTTAGAGAAGCATTTATTTGTGCAACTAAGTCAATTTGAATAGGTTTACCAGTGTGTTGGGAATTTTGCTGAGGAAAAGCCCCTACTTTTACTTCTGCACAAAATAGCACTTAAAAATTGACCCCACATAGAGCAGTCTTCAGGTTACCATGAGACTCATGAGAAAGAAAACAAAACACTGATGCTTTATGCATAGCTCTAACTATATGCTAATGAATCAAGGCTAAAATTTCCAACAATCTCTAAAAATAACGATGGATGGATTATGTGGTATCAAAATAATGATACTTAAAGTTGTGGGAGAATTTTAGTCCTTCCATTTGACAAGTTTTCCATTCTCAAGTGAAAAACAATACATCAAGGAAATTATTTGTACCATGCCCAGACAACTGTATTAATCTAGTTGCTCCTATGGCCACGGAAGATGAAAAATGCTGAGCTTATGTGGTTAGGTATAAAAAAGAAATTTGCTGAAAACAGTCATTTCAAATTAAAACTCAATATTAGGCTTCCTTCCAAAATAATGCTGGGTGATAATAATGGTGTGATAATGGCTTACATATTTCATGGTATTATACTATTTCTACAATGAAATAGGGATGTCATTACCACTTTGAACTCAGGTTCTGACATAGCTGGATCTCAATGTTGCTGTCTAATGAATGTTTTAGCCATACAAACTTCAAATAATAAAACTGATTGGGAGTTGACTAAACTGAATGAATTGACTATTTCTTTAGGTAGAATTAGCTAGGTGATAACTCAACTCAAGAAAAAAAACCCCATAGGTGTTTTGTGATAAGACATCAGCACCTAACATTGAGCCAATTAACTCATTGTTGCAGTACTGCCTAAGGAAAAAAATCTGCAAAGGGAATTAAATAATTCAAATCGGTAAATTTCACCAAGCAACTGCCAGATACTTGGCAGGGAACAGGGTTGGGAAGATAAATGAGGCCTTGTATCTAACTTCAGGGAACTTTTGAGTTTTATATGTTATTTAAAAAAAAAAAAAAAAAGGAGGGGGTTTCCTCCCTCAAATTTTTTAAAATACCAAAACGTTTTGATGAAAATTCAAGACTCTTATTGCCGGTGGGTGTGTAAAATGGCACTGCCACTTTGGTATATGTGCTGCCGAAGCGAGCACAGCACTGCCACTTTGGGAAAGAGGTCAGCAGTTTCTGAAAAAACTAAACATCCTCTTACAATCCAGTAATCACACTCCATGGTTTCACCCGAAGGAGCTGAAAACACGTCTACACAGAAACCTGCACGTTGGTGCTTACAGTAGCTTTATTCATAAATGCCAAAATCGTGGAAGCAATCAAGATGTCCTTCAATAGGTGTCCAGATAGACACCCACAATGGAATATTATTCAGCACTAAAAACAAATGAGCTTCAAGTCCTAAAAAAGACATGGAGGAAACTTAAGGGCATATTACTAAGTGAAAGAAACCCATCTGAAAAGGCTACATACTACATGATTTCAACTATATTGCATTCTGGAAAAGGCAAAACTATAGAGACAGTAAAAGGATGAGAGGTTACCAAGTAGTGTAGGGGGAGAGAGAAATGAGTTGGTGGAGCACAGGGAATTTATAGGGCAGTGAAACTATTCTGTATGATACCATATTGATATACATGTCATTATTCATTTGTCAAAACACAGGGAATATAAAGCACCAATAGTTAACCCTAACATAAACCGTGGATTTGGGGAAATTATAATATGTCAATGTATGTTCATCAATTGTAATGAATGTACCACTTAGGTTTGGGATATTGATGGTGAGGAGGCTCTGAGTGAGTGTTGGAAGAAGGTATATAGGAACTCTCTTTACTTTCTGCTCAATTTTATTGTGAAAAAAACCTAAGTAAAAATCTTATGATTAAAAAATAACTGTTTCAGAACTGGGTCTTTAGAGCAATGGTTTGCCATGTTATATTGAGATAAAATAAAAATTATGGAAATGAGTCATACAGAAGAAAAATAGGAACCCATTTAGAATTGTAAATTTTTCCCTCTATTTTATTGATTTCAGAGAGGTAGAGAGAGATAGAAACATCAATTGGCTGCCTCCTGCAGGCCTCACACTGGGAATCTAGCCCTCAACCCAGGCATGTGCCCTGACTGGGAATTGAACCATGACCTCCTGGTTCATAGGTCGACGCTTAACCACTAAGCCATGCCAGAGGGGCAGAATTGTAGAATTTTGACTCAAAATCCTAACACAAGTGATTTTGTCTCACTTAAAAGCAGTTTATACATTCAGTACAATGTAACTGTAGGGAAGGCTGGGCTTGAGGTAGCAGGAAATAGAGCATGTGGAGAAGGAAAAGGAGGAGGAGGAAGAGAATCATGAACATTCTATCCATGGGCTAATAAAAATAACTAAGCTTAATGTCTCCATTATTTGTTATTCATTTATTTAGCAAATAATTGAATTTAGCAAAAAAAAAAAAAAAAAAAAAGAATATTTTTATTCATTTATTTAGAGAGCTAGTTGCTAGGGTTACAGAACCAGAAAGCCAATTCTTGCCCCACCCCCAAACTCACATACCCTTTGATAAACATGATCATTGTTTTCTTGTAGGATGTTAGACTTTCCCCACCTGTCTTAACCTGATGATCTGTCCCTACCTCTCTTCCCTAAATCTTCACTCCTTCTCTGAGCATGCTGGTCTCCTTCATATAAGAAGCACTGACCAAATTCCTTCTACCTCTGGGCTTGGTCTGCCATTTCTTCCTTGGGGCGTTTGCTGTCTGTCTTATGCCATTCCAAAGCTAATCTTCTTTTAAATCTCAGCTCACATTTCTCCTACTCTTAATAGCCTTTCATGACTACTCCAGCCAACAGCTCCTTGGTATTTCCTTCCCTGGACTCATTCTTCACTGATAATTAGTGTCCTGGATTCTCAGTTAATCATTTCACATGTGTATTCCTTATCTCCAAAGCCAGGCTGTGAGTAATGGAACATACCTTGTTTTATACACAAGTCCCACAGATCGTCAGAATGCAGGACACATAAGGGGCACTCACATGTTTGTTTATTGATTTATGTAAAATTTTATTTCTGCTAGTTAAAGTTTACCCCTTGAAAAAATATGTTGCATTTCCAAATGAAACCCATGTTAAGTATTTATCTCAGAAACTCATAAGTGATGTTAATACCCTTTGAAATTCCTTCCTCCCTGATCAGATTTCAGTGACGGAAGAGGCCATCTCAGGATGTTGGAATTAAAAAAATGAGCCATCTTTGTGCTGGTGGCTGTCAGGTGAGATATTTTATATGTAATTAGTGTCCAATGTGTGATTTAAAACATTTTTTACATTGATTATTATTAACAGGAATTTATTGATAATTCTACATGGTTTAGCAAAATTAAACATCTCTAAAGTAACAAGAAATAGCCCTGTTACCATCACTGGCTAATCAAGAAAAATGTCTATATTTTAATAAAATGTTTAAAGTATTTCATACCAAGGGAAGAGAAAGGCTTAAGAGCTATACTCCTATAAGTGAAGCAGCAGGTACATTTGTCTAGAACCATTAAAAGATGGGGAAAAAATACTCCCTCTCCCCTTTATTAATTCTGCAGAAATCTTTATTCTCTTTTGCTTTACAAAATCTTTGATTATGTTTTTCCACACTTCAACTTCTTAATTGTTAAGAAGTAGATGTTTACAGAGCCCTCCCCTAACTTATACCCTATGATAACAACAAATATTCATGAAAACATCACACAAATATACAAATATTTGTTCTTCAGCAACTCCAGTGTCCAAATATGCATTAGAAAAGATCTCAAATGTCGGTCTCCAATTTAAGAATGTGATATGGAAGACAGAATACTGAGTATATGTGCATATTTCACCCATCACTCAAAATTCATAGAAATAACAGGAAAAAACCATGCACATTTAAAAGAATAAATACATGACTTCTGGTATGGAGAAGATAGTATAGACTTGATTCTCCCTGCTCCTCCTCATATATGATATTTAATTTTGTGTGTCAACTTGACTGCTATTACTGGGACATCTCATCTCATCCTCTTCTGCCCATACACTAGGATTTACACCATCAACTCCCCAGGCTCCCAGATCTATATCTGTATTTATTGCTATCTCTATAATGTATCTATGTCTATGTCTATGTCTATATCTATGTCTATCTGTATCTACATCTACACCTACACCTACACCTATTCTATCTCTCTTATTGATTATGTTTCTTTGGAAATGCACCATTAAATACACCTATAAACCTACAAAAATAATGCAACAGATAATGCTAGGAAAACTCAAGAAGGTGGGAAAAGGTAGTTAGATTGCTTAGATGTCCAGAACTGGAGCAAGAACACATTGGTGCAGTGTATCACAAATACCATCCATTAGCAGAAGGTTATCCAGGCCTGGAATCTCCCAATTCCCAATCTAGCAGCAGAATATCTGGTACTTAAAGCTGAGAGACAAGTTAAGATCTTCTAGGGAGTGGATATAAACAGAGATGATAACCACAGCAAGTCCCTGGGTACCACCATCAGGAAGCTAGCAAAGACTTTGTGTAGCCAGCAAAGTGGACTGAGGGTTGGCAGTGAAAACACAGATAAGAGTGGGATCCTGAAGTCTAGGAAAGAACATGGTTAAAGAAGGTGGGAGGGGTCAGCCCTGGGAAATGCTGCTGAGAGGTCAAGTAAGATAAAACCTGAGACATGAATATTGATTTTGTCAACATATGGGAAATGGTTGATGTTTATCTTGAGACATTTCTGTGAAGTGGTAGCAATAAAAAAATCCCTTGGAGTGGGAGTGAAGGGAGTGGGAAGCGAGGAATGAATGCTTGAAGGAATGTGTAGGGAGCGGCTCTAGGGTCAAGCCTCGGGCTGACCTGTGGCAGGGCCACAAACAAGTCCCAGCCTGGCGGGCAGAGCTCTCCTAGCATAATTAAGCCTGACCTAGTAGCCCTCCCTAATTCCTCCTTAAGCAGCTAATGGCTGTGGGAGGTGCAGCAAGTGTTGCCAAAACAAGAACATTTGTATACATGTTAATCTATTCTTGTTTTAATCAGACTATAAAATAAAGCATCAGCTTGTAGGCTGGGTCTTTTGTGTCCTCATCTAGGCATGGGAGATCCACCAAGCCCCAGCTGTATTCTCTTGTCTGTCTTTTCTTCAATCCTTCGCCACCCCTCCTCAGGTTCACCATTGGCCATGCTGGCACGGCACAGGAATGAATGGTTGTTGATTTTCTCTGAGATTCCAACTTTAACATGACATTTAAAAAAGTAGTCAGTGATCTCAATTACAAATGGAAATGTGCATGATAAAAAAGCCAGTTTTAACTCTAAACCTCTAAACTCAAAGAGGAAACATTTGGAGTATCCAGTCCACTGGGTTCCTGAATAAACTGAAAGTTAGCAAAAATACAGTTAGGTTAATAAATAAAGGATCATAGCCTTTTCACCTGGGATATTTTTTCTGACTTATAGAGACAAAGCCACATATACATAGGTCATACACAGAAAGGCTGTTTTCTTTCATTTTAAAATTATTGTTCTCCCCAACCACACAATCTATATACATAAAAGGCTAAGTGACCAACCATACGTCCATCCAACCATCCGACCAACTGACCAGCTGGTACATATGATGCACACTGGCAATCTCTATATAGAAAAGCCCAGTGACCAGAACGGTAGAACGACCAGAATGACCAGAATACCAGTAGCTATGATGCGCACTGTGGCAGCCAGCCAGCCTGATCTAGGCTCTGATCGGCACCCACTTGGCTGGCTGGGCCCCCGATAAGCCCCCAACACTCCAATCGGGGGTGGGGCCAGTCAGCCAACCACATGTGGCCCCTCCCTCCAGTTGGCCTGGCCCGATAGGCCCCCATTGGGGCTGGCTGGCCAGATCCCACCCATGCATGAGTTCATGCACTGGGCCTCTAGTTTAAAAATGAACGTTGACTCGCGCATGTGTGATACATATAAAAGCTCTCACTGGCGCCAATCTAGACAGAGTAGGAATATTCCTCCCTGAACCTGTTTTTGAACATGGTCAGTTACATGTTGCTTTCTCTTGAGTTCGATGAGCAGCCATCTTTGACGACATGGGGGCGGCCATCTTGTGTGTTGGAGTGATGGTCAATTTGCATATTACTCTTTCATTAGATAGGATAATTTCTTAAAATATTTTATATTTATTTAAGAACTAGAGGCCCAGTGCATGATATTCATGCACTGGGGTGGGGGTTCCTCAGCCCAGCGTGCGCCCTCTCGCAGTCCAGGACCCTTTGGGAGATGTCCACCTGCCGGCAGTCAGCCATCCCTCTAGCAGTCCAGGGCTCTCACAATCCAGGACCCCTTGTTCCTTACCACCTGCCTGCAACAGAAGCGGGAGAGGCTCCCGCCACTGCTGCTGCGCTCACCAGCCGTGAGCCTGACTTCTGGCTAAACGGTGCTCTCTCCCACCTCCTGAGGCAGTGCTAGGAGCAATGAGCCTGGCTTCTGGCTGAGTAGTGCTCCCCCTGTGAGAGTGCACTGACCACCAGGGGGAAGCTCCTGTATTGAGCGTCTGCCCCCTAGCGGTCAGTGCGCATCATAGCGACCAGTCATTCTGTTTTTTCCGCCATAAGGGTTGCTTAGGTTTTTATTATATAGACTAGTAGCCCTGCGAACGAATCCATGTGCCAGTAGTTCTCTGCAGGGCCTGGCCACTCTGTGCCTGCTGCCCAGAGGCTCTCCATGGCCCTGAGGCCCATCTGCGGCCCAGAGGCCCATCCGCAGCTGGGTGCGGAACACTTGCCTTTTCACCGTGGTGAGGAAGCAAGCATTCCGCCAGGCCGCTCACGCTGCCTGCTCTCAGCAGCTGCCCCCCCCAGGACTGGGGGACTCTGTCAGGGATGAGAGGACTGGGCGCCGCCATCTTATGGCTATGGGCGCTGCCATCTTTGTGACAGAGTGACAGTTAATTTGCATATTACCCTTTTATTAGATAGGATAATTACAGTTTAAGTGATAAGGTATGATTTTGTGTTCTGAATTTTTTCACCAGACTCATAGATTTTTCCAGTCTTCATAATGATCATGTTTTAATACTTGCCCAGAGTTAACCATATATCCCATTCTTTATTTGTCCTTCTCTAATTGCTGGATATTTAGGTTATTTTCAGATTTTTTCTTTATAATATAGATAACACTAAAAATAAATGAATCTGGCTCCTTGCAACATGGCCCTTGCTCACTTCTTCAGCCTATTCTCTTGCTTCTCCTAAGCTGAAATTCTATACTCAGGTCATGATAATACTGGGAGGATCCCAGATGCCTAGGTATTATCCATTCTCTATATCACTTTGCAGAGTTTATTACTTCTGTCCACTGGCAGTTTGCATTTTTTTTATTTAAAAAAATCTTTATTGATTTCAAAGAGGAAAGGAGGGGGAGAGATTGATAGAAACATCAATGATGAGAGAGAATCACCAATCAGCTGACTCCTGCATGCACCCTTCTGGGGATGAGCCTGCAACCTGGGCATGTGCCCTGACCAGGAATCAAACCACAACCTCCTGGTTCATAGGTTGATGCTCAACCACTGTGCCACTCCAGCCAGGTGTATTTTTTATCATGTTCAGTCTTCTTAGACATGTGTTGATTTCATTAGTCTTCAATGTAAAAAAAAAAAAATGACTTGGCTTTACTAATACCATTTGTTTTCTGTGTTATAAGTTAGTTCTTTATTTTTCTTTTTTACTTGTGTAGATTTCTTTTGGATTCTTACCACATTAAATTTTAGCTTTTTTATTTTATAATAATATATAAGCACTTCCTTGAGAAAGGCTTCTCTAAATTCTCAAATTGGATTTTTATCATGTCATACAAATTCCTATTTACATGATTGCTTCCTTTGAGCCGTGAATCTTTCTAGAAAAGGGGGAAAGCATTACACAAAGAAAAACAACAACTCATACACACAGACAACAGTGTGGTGATTACCATAGGGAAGGGGGATGGAGAGAGATAGAATAGAAAAGGTAAACACATGGTCTATTTAATATGCAATTTTTGAAATTTTTTCTCCAAATGTATTCTCATAATGTTGGGGATCAAGTTTAATAACTGCATAATTCAAATCTCACATATCTTTCCTAATTTTTTGTACTTAATATGTCAATTACAGAGAGAAAGAAAGGGAGAGAGAGAGAGAGAGAGAGAGAGAGAGAGAGAGAGAGAGAGAGAGAGAGAAAATCCCTCACTTCTCTTTGGAGTTCTAGCAATTTTTGCTTTATGTATTTTGAAGCTATGTTGGGAGCTTGCATTACCTCCTGGTAAACTGCCGTTTCTGTTATTATATAGTGACTGTCTTTAACTGTAGTAATGCTTTTTTCCTTGAAGTCTATTTTGTCTGTTTGTAACAGACACCAGCAACATTTCAGTAGTATTTGCCTGTTATTACTCTACATTCTCTGGGGTTCAACCTTCCTATGTCCTTACGTTTAATGTGTGTCTCTTTTAAATAGCATTTAATTGATTTCTTTTTTTATCTTCCCTAATAATCTGTTTTCTTACTGAAGAGTTCAATTTATATTCACTTATTGTAGCTGGTTTTACATGTAGATTTTCTGTGACATCTTATTTTGTGTTATTTGCCCTGCTTTTATGTACTTTTGTTGTTTTCTTCCTTGCTCTACTTTGCTGTGTTTGTAAATTTGAAGGTTTGCTTGTTCTTTGAGAGATTACATTTTTGTGCTGTAACTTTTAAAAGTTTAAAGTTCTTTGTGCTTTATTCATGGAAAAAAGTTTCCAATCTAACTCCACGCCCTTCACTGGGCCAATTTTTTGCCACCTGTCTCTTGCTGATGAGATTGTTAAAGCTGAAAATATAAGCCAATCACATGAAGGGTACATACCCCCAAGGCAGCAGGCAGTCACTGAGTGATGGTCCCATTCTTTCCCTGACTTTTGTGCCAAGTGCACTCATTTATTTAAGCAGCCCTTTAAATTTTCATTTTTTTGAGGCGATTTAGTTGCTTTGTAAAAGGAGAGTTTCTGGCTCTCTATAACTGTCATATTCCCAGACTACTAGTAAACGCCATTAGCATTGGCTTTCTTGTTCACTATTGAATTCTGTCCCCTAGTACAGTGCCTGGCATGGAATAGACCAGGCGTCCTCAAACTAAGGCCCGTGGGCCACATGCGGGTGTTTTTGCCATTTTGTGTTTTTACTTCAAAATAAGATATGTGCAGTGTGCATAGGAATTTGTTCATAGTTTTTTTAAACTATAGTCGGGCCCTCCAACGGTCTGAGGGACAGTGAACTGGCCCCCTGTTTAAAAAGTTTGAGGACCCCTGGAATAGACACTAGGTAAAAACTGGTAAAATAAATGAGTTAACTTAAATGTCTGATAACTGTGTATGAAGTTTTTATTTCTGGATCATTTTCTCAGGATAAGTTGGACTGCTCAGTTCAAGCTATGAACAATTTATGTCTCTCATTACACTCTGCTATATTACTTTCCAGAAAAGATGCACAATACACAGAGAAGGTTAATAAGTTAGGACACATATTAGGTGTGCATTTTTTTTTCTAAATGGTTAATAATTTTTTTCTTTTCACCTCTGAGGCACATATACATAATTATTCATTTAGCCTTGTCTATGTAATGTGTGCTCACTAGTGACCTCCAAGGCATAGATCAGAATGCTCAAGGGGACAAAGTTTTAGCTTTGCTGCCAATCCTGAATATTATAGGACACATAGTATTCACTTGGCCTTTATTATGTGATGCAAGAATTTCAAAGACAGGTTAATTAGTATAAATAAAATCTATATTTTTCCCTGGTGAGACATGACTTCATTGCCTCCCTCAGGTCTCATCCTATTCTCAATTTCTCTTCTACCCAAATAAACACTTACAGAATCTAGATAGAAGAAAACACTATCCTTCTAATACTCCTTGTAACAATTTGATCAAGAAAGGTTAAATACTTCCATGAGCAAGTTGAACCTATATGACTAGAATTTACACACACAATAAACCAAGATCACTATCCTTCTCTGCACCAATAGGCTGGCATTTTTCTAAAGAAGAAAGGTTCTCCTGTGTATTAATTAGCTTTGGTACTGGCTGATATACACAAGAATGTCTCCAGGGCCTGATGTATTCTTTATTATACAACTACAGTCTAGAAAATCAATTTCAGGATAACCATACTCTGGCAATATTTTCCCTGGGGTTTTAGAAAGATTCAACTGGGGCTCTGAAAAAGAAAGTGATTCTGGGGTGTGTGTGTGTGTGTGTGTGTGTGTGTGTGTGTGTACACCATGATACAAGAAGCGGTGCTTAGTGCATGTTTCCTGAAATGAAATATATTAATATTTAGACAAAGGCTTCTTTTTCCTGCTTGTCACAGAGGAGCTTGATGGTTAAGAGACCATGCCTTCTCCCTCATAGTTCCAGTTTTTTTTGGGAGAAGGAGCCACTACAGCAAAGATCATCTTTACAGCTATGATGACCCACCAGACCAGATAGCTTAGAATGCCCTCCTGTTTTTAGTATGCCCTCATGTGCAATCCTCATCCAAGAGCCTAGACCCAAGCTCAATTTTCAGTTTCATGGTCCTTCACACTTGAGTCATTAATCACAGACAGAACTTGAATCTGAATCTATTCAAGTAGTTGTTGATAAATTGTTTGCCAAAGGCTAGTATATTAGCACAGTTATTACCAGCAGCTGAAACATTCTTAAAATCTCAGAGGCTTAATAAGGAAATTTGCAATAATCCTATTCAGATCAGGCAACTCTCCTTAGTGGTTTGCCTCTGAAAAATAAATAGGAAACAAAGTTCCAACCTCTGTGACTCTACCATCCCCTCAGGACTTCCTCAGAATCCTTGGTTGGATTTCTTATATTTAGCCAATAAGCAAGAAAAAGAGAGTGAGGTAGATCTTGCAGGTGATTTTATAGCCTGTTCTGGAAATGTTCTATACTATATCAATTACATCTGCTTACATTTTATTGGCCAGAAGGACTGACATGACCTCAACCAAAGTGCAAATCAGGGTAAGGTATGCACATAGGAGGAGAAAATAGTATTAGTGAACATCTAGTTCCTCTCTGATATAACTAATTTTTATATCACATATACTTCTCAAAATAGATATGGGCCCAATATGAAAAACCAAGATCATAAAAATATAGAGAGTTCTTATTTATCTATGTTATTATAATTTGGCATTATATTTTAATATTCCAAACAATAGAATTAACTAAAATTATCAACATTCTAATATATAAAAAATGACCAAATTAAACAATATGTAAAGAAGAAAATATTTCATGTCATTAAAAAACTATAAGATTATTAGGAATAAATCTAATAAATTATTTAAAACTTTATGGAGAAAATTACTGAACTTTATTGAATGAATAAAAAAATCTTTAATAAAATTGGAAATGCATTCTGTTACTTGAAATGAAGACTATGCTAAACATGTCTTTTAATCTCTGATTTATCTTTGAAGACTGCAATAGAAAATATGACAGGCATATTCTAACCTTCATACGAAGAGAGGGATAAATGAGCTAAAATAATTTTGTAAAAAATGACAAGGAGAAGGATTTTGCCCTACCAGATTTTTAAGTCTTGTTATAATGCCATAATAATTAGAAGTGTAAAACTGATGCAAATATAGGCAACAGACTAATGAAATAGAGAAGAGAACTCAGGAACATATTTCTACATAAATGAGATCTAGTGCACAAGAGAAAACCCCTGACAAATCAGAGAGGATAATGAGAAATGGATAGACTACTTAATGGCTTTCTACTAGAAAAACACAATTATTTGTTTGTGTTTGCTCTAATGTGTGACTCATTTTGTTAGTTAGATGCATAAAAAAATAACATGAAAAATAATTCTGTAAAACTCCCATAGAGAACAATATAGACTATCTGTATAACTTCTGGTAGTTTCAAATTTTTAAAACAGCTTTTGGAAAATTCCACCTGGTAGAAATGAACTTCTGACTTGGAATCAACAAACATTTTCAGACAAGGAGCAGGTGGACTGGTGAGGGCAAATGAGAAGCCAATGATTGCCCCTTCAGCTGTGTAATAAATACAGAGAGGTGGATATCTGCATTGAAATTCCCCGAGCTAGTTGCTAATGATCTGTTTTAGTTAAGAATTCTTTTTTGTAGGGCTCTATTCTCCAACCTAAAATCTCTAGTACATACCACTTAGATATTTCTTTAGAGAATCTACATTTTTTGATCTGGGGAACCTTATAAAACTAAGCATTCTCTTACATGCTACTGGGTTATCAACTAAAACAAGCAGAAAACCAGTTTGGCCAACCTTAAAAGTCTTCATGCCCTTTGGCCCAGAGGTTGAGATATACTAGGAGTATAACATGAAGAGAAATAATCAGAAATACAGGAAAATATTTATTTCCAAAGATATTCATGGAGGACTTACTATAATAGTGTGTGTGTGTGTGGGGGGGGGTGGTTTGCTGGGTGGGGGGAGAGAAAGGAAATGTCCAACAGATAGGTTAAAAAGAATATGAGTGGAATAATATACATCCATTAAATCAAAGGCTATCATGCAATTTTTAATGGGATGGAGAAATGTTTATGGTATCATACTAAAAAAAAAAAAAGATACAACACTTTGAAGCGAAATTGCCTATATCAAAAAAAGAAATAAAACATTAAAATTGTTAAACTCCAACCACTGTTACTCCTGGGCTATGAGATCGTGCATTGTTTTCTGCTGCTTTAATCTTTTCAGTGTTTTTTGTAATTTTGAAAATGTGTGTGTATAATTTTATCAAATCAAATTTTAAAAAATAAATCACTATAAGAAAAGAAGGCATTTACAAAGGCACAGAGCAAAGCTGTGTCTCTTCAGAGCTCAGAAATTTTCAGAGCTTCCTTAAGGGAACAGAAGGAGGGGTCATAACCCCATGGTTGACTGACAAGGAAGAGAGGATGAATGGAAATAAGGGCAACCCCTTACCCAAGCCTGCCCCTGAGTAAGGCACCAATTCAATTATTTATGCATCCTCTAGAATTGCTGTCTAAACCACTTGTCTTCAACTGGGAAAAAAGAGACATTTTTCTTTAAGGTGTGATGTTATTAGGGGCATTGCTTGACATTTAGGGGTAAACTATTTTAAATGTTTCCTAGAAAGTTTCCTCCTAATAAATGTGTCCTGATAGCCTCCAAGGACATAGTCAATACACCACATTTACTTAAATTATGGTAAGATGCAAAATTCAGCTTAACAGCATTTTGCTAAGATCATTATTAATTGCTTTTATGAGAGTAATATCAAAGCAACATTAGAAATGAACTAAGTCAACTTCTTTAATTTGAGGTATAAAACTGAGGCCCAGAGATATGAGATAACTTTGCATTTGACTTGGCAATTAAAACTCTAGTTTTTTTCTACAAGTTAAAAGTCTCTTTCAATACTACTATGCCAACTCTACCATTCTCTCATCTATTTAGAAAATCTAGAGGACAGGCTCACAAACCAGGAAGGCTAAGCTCATCCACCAGTCTGTATTGTGATATTCCTCTGTCACTCCCACCTCCCATGTACTTTACTCAGTCATCTAGTCACTGACCATTAAGTGGGACCTTTGGGTGGTGATTAGGTAAAGATGAAATCACGAGGGTGAGGTCCTCATGATAGAACTAGAGATTTTAGAAGAAGAGACCAGAGGGCTTGTTCTTTCTCTCTTCGTTGTGTAAAAAGGCCGGGTCATCTGCAAACCAGGAAGAGGGATCTCATCAGGACCTGACCATGCTGGCACCCTGACCTTGGATTTCCCAGCCTCCAGAACTGTGATAAACATCTGTTACCTAAGCCACCCAGTCTATGTTATTTTGTTATAGCAGCCTACAGTAACTAATACAGTAGGGGTGGTCAGATTATGGCATGTAAGAGGCCCTCGCCTTAGTAATTCACATTCCTTCTATTCTTTACTCACAAATATATCTCTTATTATACAGTAAGTTTCCTGTTTGCCAAGCAGAGTTTAATGTGAGCATAGTTATCCAAAGAAGAGCTGGTGTCTATATATTCATACCAGTTTGGTTGTTTAAACAGAACACATTTTTAAACATAGCATTACTGATGACTACTGGTGGTTGAAAAAGCTAACACAAGGTGGAAATCACAAAAGCTAACACGTGATGGAAACCTAATACTTTCAGACTCTATTACAAATGTTTCATATGGATTTTCTCATTAAGTTATGTCAATAGCTCTATTAGGTAGATACTATTACCGAGAAAATAAAGTTAATTAGCTCACTGTAGGTACATAGGTAGTCCCTTTTGGAAGTCTGACCCAAAGTAGCTCCTGGATTGCCTGGTATTTTTATAGGATTCTTTGTATTTTTATACTGATTTCTCCAATAGTGTTGTATACATTTTTTAGTTTTCACCAACTCAGTCAATAATAGCCTGAGAATCCCATTACAATGTATTGAATGGGGCCAAAGTAATTTCATCATCCTATATTCTTCCTGTTTTGTTTACCTCATCTTGAATGTTCATTGGGCATAATGATGTTCTCTACAGCAATAAATATATTTTCAGTGGACTGAACCATTCTGGATCTTTCAGCTACTTCAAAGTACATCATTTTTTTCAAATACACTGATCTATCATTGCACTTCTTTGGAAAAAAATTCGTTTAGAATACCTGGTAAACAGACTGTGATTTTCTCCATAATTACACCATTAGACTTCATTTTCTACAAATATATATTCGCAGCAAATCATTGTGTCATACTTTGGCTTGAGTCAGCATCAAGGTATGTGAAGGGCATGTTTTTTTGTCTCAAAAATGAATAAGCTGTTTTCTCCAATTATGTTCTCCGTGTGTTATATGCCTTTTTAAACTAGTATCATCACACAGCCTCTCCTTGTAGTTACTGTCTAGTCAAAATGCAGAGTCCACTGAATTATTTGAAAACAAATCAACATTAGGTAGGCATATGTTACTGTTCTCACAAAAGTCATTTTTTTGCTTATCCAACTTTCAAAAGTATCTTATGAGAAGAAAAACTTTTCCCATTTTGATTAGTCATCCCTGATGTGCCTATAAAAGAATTCTCATAGAAAATTCACTAAGTTTTTATGACAGAAACCAAATTCAATTTTTTATCTTATTGGTATAGAGGGAGCAAAAATAGTTATAAAAATGTGTAACTTTAAAAAAGACTACTGTCTTCTATGGGCCAGGCTCAGAGTTAGAGACAATCAAATTCATCATTCTACTTAATCTTTACAATATTCTTGTAAACAGTACCTTCTCATTTTGTTGTTGTTGTTGTTAATCCTCACCCAAGGATATGTTCCCATTGATTTTTAGAGAGAGTGGAAGGGAGGGGGAGAGACAGAGGGAGAGAAACATCAATGTGAGAGAGACACATCTATTGGTTGCCTCCCATATGAGCTCTGGGCCAGGGATCAAGCCTGCAACTGAGGTACATGCCTTTGACCAGAATCAAATCTGGGACTCTTCAGTCCACAGGTCATGCTCTACCCACTGAGCGAAACTGGCAAGGGCAGCACCATTCTCATTTTATAGAAGGTGAAGAAATTCAGGCTTCCAGGACTTTAGAACTAGCCTGGTATTGCGGCACCAGTTACCTATTTATATGTAATCAACAACCCCAAAACCTAGTGGCTTAAAACAATGATTTATCACTTCAACTTATTTCTTCTCACAGTTCTGGGTTGGCTGGCTGGTTTTCCCATTAGATTCCCTCAGGTGGCTAAATGCAGCTGGAGAGTTGGCTGAGGGCAGGACTCAGCTGGGAGAGTTGGGATGGCTGTACCTCTCTCTCCCTATGGTCTTTCAATTTCAAAAAAGTAAGATGGTCAGGTCCTGATGAGAGCCCTCTTCCTGTTTGCAGATGAACTTGCCTTTTCACACAGTAGAGAGAGAAAGGGCATCGTTACATGAAAGTCAACTATTTTTTTTGTCCCATCATAAAACTGAGTTCACAGGGCAAACTGCCACCCTGAAATCTAGACAGACAGGTGAATTCAGAAAGTCACACCTGAGATCTGCTTCTGAGGAACTGAAGCAGCAGGGGTCATGAACTTGTAGGGATACTTCAATGGTAATTTGAAGAGTGGTTGTTGGCTCACTGTGGACTAGCTTGAGAATGAGACACTTTTAAGGTTGTAGTCTCAGGGTGGGGGGCACACGTTCGTGGGTTTTACCCCCAGGAACCCCACAAAATTCTAATGGTAATCAGCCTCCCCTTCCCTCCCCAAAAATCCTCTCATGGCTCTGGCAGAGGGAGGGAAAGAATACCATTGTGAACAAAGACCCCGGAGGAGAGAAGCTAAGACACACTTGTGAAGGTCACAGCCCAGAGGCACAAACCCACTAAAAGATTTAACCATGGGTTTATAGACTATGCCCTACCGTCACACCTTACCACCACACCAACTGGACTTCAGTATAACACTGCGGCTGAAGAGATGCAAGGCCCATATGATATCTAAGTACCATATGATTCCACCCATACATGGAATCTAATGAACAAAATGAACTAACAAACAAAATGGAGACAGACTCATAGAGAAAGTGCAGGCTGTTGGGAGGAGTTGTGGGGGTAGGAGGGGTTAAGTTGGGGGTAGTGGAGGAATTGAGCAAAAAAGGGGGGGAAAAAGAAAACAAAAGAGGAGTTCTTAAGGAACTCGAACAACAACAGAAGCAAAAACAAGGGCATTAAAGAGAATGGAAGCCTCTGGCATCTCCAGCTACAGCAAACATTAAACACAGCTCCACTCCAGCTTGGTTAACATAAATCCTCATGCTAACAGTCCATTTATCTCACTTCCTATTACCTGATCCCTCACATTCAGCTTTCAACAAAAAATACAAGGCATGCTGGAACACAAGAAAACACACAGTCTGGAGATACAAAGTAAGTATCAGAACCAGATTCAGATCTAAGACAAATTTTGGAATGCTCAAACAGAAAACTTAAAATAACCTGGATTAATATATCAAGGACTCTATTTTTTTTTTTAAAGTAGACAACCCACAAGAATAGATGGGTAAAGTAAGTAAAGAGATGGAAACTCTAAGAAAGGATCAAAGAAAATGCTAGAAATTAAAAATGCTGAAACAGAAATAAAGGATGCTTTTGAGGGGCTCATCAGTTAACTGGACATGACTGAGGAAAGACTCAACAAGTGTGAATGTTAGTAGAAACTTTCCACACCAGACTAAAGAGAAAAATAATGGGCAGGAAAAAAGGAGTTTCTGTAAGAACTGCAGAACAATTTTAAAAGCTGTAACATGCATAATTAGAATACCAAAAGCAAAAGAGAGAACAGAAGAAATATTGAAGTCATAATGGCTGAGAATTTTCCAAAATTAGTGACTGATACCAAACAACAAATCCAGGAAGCTCAGATAACACAAAGCATTATAACAACCAAATATATACATCAGGGCATAGCATATTTGCTAACATAAACCCCAAGAAAGCTAGTAAGCTTCCTGCCAGGCTGTTCTTTGTTGTTCTAGAATTATTCTGTCCATAATCCTTCTTCTGCTTAAAATCTGCATATCTGGGCAGCAATAACTGAGTTCAATAGAACCTCAAACCCCTCTAACAGTTACTGGGATCCATATATAAGGTTCCTTTCTCTTAGTGGCCTCTGATTTGGACAGAGAAGAAAGAGCAGAGCATGTACCCATTTCCCCATATATTGGATTAGTTGGATTCACAGCCCAGGATTGGAGGTGGGGCTTGGGGAAGGATATCCCTAATTTCTCTCTACTTCTTTTGAGATAACAAAGGTGAGAAAAAAATAAGTCATGATATGACATCAGCGCTTCCTGCCAACAGCAGTCCCTGTGTGAGCAATATAGCTACAGCTGTGTGCTCACCTTCCCCATCTGGGGAAGCTCAAAACAAAAGCCAAGGATTCATATATGGTCGTGGCTGTGAAAATTAGGAACCTTTTCAAAGGCTCAAGAAAGCCATCTAGAGACTAAATAGGACTCATTTTGTTACTCTCTATTCAGAATTTAGGACAGATTTGTACTTGTAGTAATGTCCTAATTGGATAAATAATAGCATCTCCTAGTTGTCAAAATTATTTGCATTAAAACTCAGTTTGGACAATGCAATAAAGTGCCCTTCTTAGCACATTGTGTCCCGATCATGATGAATGGTGTGATTAAACCTTGTCTGTCTTCTCCCTAACATGATTAAGAAGGATTGGTTATTAGATAAAGGTACAGAATAAAGACAAATGCAGCCAGCAGAAGCCAAAGTCATTGCTAAACGGATGCACCCAGGTCGTGGGTACAAATGGCACCACAGCATGTTCCTGGGGTGGCTAAAGAGCACAAAATACAATTTGGGTCTTTACATCAACAGCAGAGCTACACTGGTCTGGGAGAAGGCAAATGAGTGGGGAAGAGCTAGAATAAAGTTTGTGCAAAATCAGAGGCTGCTGTCACTGAGAATCAACTCCAAAATGCCACATTTTCTAACATGTGACCCAAAAGCTTTTCATCTCTGTTCATCTCATAGCAGGGAGTCTTATTTACTATGGAGTTAGCTTTGGGAAAACAATGCTCTCCCAAGGAATTCATGTTGAAGTCTTTTATGGATGGGTCAACCGAAATATTTATTGAGTATCATAAACAATAAAGGCGGACTAGATGTAGCAAGTGCAACATCTAATAATATGTCTTAGTCCTCGTCTTTAAAAGGCCTGCACTTTAGTTGGGGAGGTAAAACTCACAATTATATTCCTGGCTGAGATGACTAACCTTACAAGGAAACAGAGTGTCACTGGGGAATCAATGTCATGAGTCCACAAGTCATCGCCATCAGCAACTCCACATATATTAAAAATGCGGTATTCAGGTCTAGATTCAGTTTCCACCTCCATCACTCCCTCACTGTGTGATCTCGAGGACTTTGCTCCACCTCTTTTGGCCTCAGTTTCTAAATCTGTAAAATAGAATGCGAATGTGTGTGAGAGACTTGAGTAGAGCCAATCCAGTAGCAGGGACCAGGGAGATGCCGGCTATTCCTGTGTCTAACTTCAATCAGCACTAGAAACATCAACCAAGCATTTTGAAATTTGTTTGTTTGTACCAATTATTTTGTTATTTTGTGTTTTGTCTCCATCATGAACCTGAAAGGATGTTCACAAAGAAGACGTGTCTGCAACCCTCTCTGAGTTCATGAGCACGTGTGGCTGTGAAGGGGAAACACTTGGATTTGCCAGGATTTCGACCTGGGTGGGCCAGGAAGCAGCACAGATGGAGAGTATGGAGACCTGAATTCTTATCCAGTTCACTTGTCATTGTACATGGTACTTTAGCTAAGTTTCATACCTAAGTCTTTTCTTTTTTTTTTTAATCAAACGAGAAAGACTGAAACTTCCACTTACTGTGTCAGCCCTTGTGATAAGCAAATTCTGAGCATACTACCTCATTTCATTCTTACTCCAAACCTTCAAAGAACCTAATGTTACCTGTCTTTTGCAGATCATGGAACTGAGGAGAATGGAATCTGGTGCCCAAAGTTTCATGGCAAGGCAGAGCCATGTAGTAAGATCATAGGCTTGGACTCAGATCAATTCCTCTCAAGCGTGTTCTGGCAAGTACCACCTTGCATAAACTATTCAGGGCCTCTCAATCTGAATACTCTCATCTGTAAAATGGGGATAACAACGCATATTCTGGGGGCTTATCAGTATTAAAATAATTACTATGTGTTGTGTCAAGATCAGTTCCTGACACTTGGTTGATGTGTGTTAAATGGTACCTGTGAGGACATAGACCACAATCTGATGCCAGAGTGGTCAGGTGATAAGGATGCACTGGAAATATCTGCATCTGGACACAGTTTCAGAGAAATAATATTGGCCCTGATGGGCTTCTTCAAAGCTCTGACATCATCTCCTACCCCCCTGTCTTTAATCCTCTTAAAGATGCCTAGTTGTTCCTGCCATCCTGTGTGCGGGGTCCAACTCCCAGCTCTTTTCAGAGATGCAGCTGAAAAAAACAGCCAAGATACAAGGCCACCCAGTTCACATCAGGGCCAACAGATTTATTAATGAGCAGATTGAGTGAGCACCTACTGGGTGTCAGGCCTTCTTCTAAGTGTGAGTTCACATCAGTAAACAAGAGAGACAAAGATCCCCACACTCACAGAGCTTCCTACTATCCAGCAGAGGCAAAGGCAATCAACATCATAAATAAGTAAATTATAGAGCATGTGAGAAAATGAGCAAAGTGCTGTGAAAAAAAGAATCAGGATAGGGATTGGAAGCATGGGGGTGGGGTACATTGTGACAGCTTTTAAATTGGTTTGCCGTGAGTCTCACCCAACCGGCATCATAATTAATAGAAACTCAAAGATAATAGCTCTGAGCTGAATCTGCAGATGTTTAATGCTGCTTTGTGTGAAAAGTGGATTGAAATGATAATTTAAGAATAATTATTTTAATTGATGTTTGAGTATCAGAGAGGCAGTGAGTTCAGTGGTGGGATGAGAAGGCGTGTTTGTGCTCAAGGATGTTCGTCTTCATTTATTTGAATAAATTTTCCATTCAAGTCTCATTTCTGATGCAAGGTAACCCTTACAGGTAATCGTGAGAGTTCTCTTTACCTAGAAATAGCATCTAATTTGTTCTCTTGGGCTGAGCAGAGAGGGTTGAAAGCAGCTGTGAGAAAACGCAAAATTATCAGCCAAATATTAGAGGAGAGACTCAGCCAGGTGGCTAAAATAGCACCACTGTGCTTGTTACTCTAACCTGCCCATATGCAGGTGGCAGGAGCTCATGAGAAATTTTCTGCCATTCAGTAGTTAAGAGACTCCTCTCTTTCTAATGGAAAGAATTACGCTATGAATAATACCTATAATCATTCCATGCCCTAATGATGCCAAACAACCACTACAAGTGCTGTTGCCAAATAATACATAACTACCTGGAAAGATGATCAAACTATATTGTAACTTGACAAAACTGTTTGTGTGGTATGATACTATTTTAATATATTATTGTTTACATGTAAATTCAAAGAGACAAAAACATTAACAGAGGTTATTTCTGGGTGGTGGACTTCTGGGTGATTTTTATTTTCTTCTTTTTATACCATAAGCATGCCATTTTTGCCAAAAGAACATATAAACCAGAAAGGTTATATTTAAAATATAATAACAAATCCAGTCATCCATGGATGTATAGCCTTGTTCTCACCAAAGACTTGAAATCCCGTTGGCTATTGGGCTGCACCCTCATTGTACGTTGCATGTGTGCCATTTGAGTAGAAGTAACCTTTTTTTTTTTTAAATATATTTTATTGATTTTTTACAGAGAGGAAGGGAGAGGGATAGAGAGCTAGAAACATCGATGAGAGAGAAACATCGACCAGCTGCCTCCTGCACACCCCCCACCGGGGATGTGCCCGCAACCAATGTACATGCCCTTGACCGGAATCGAACCTGGGACCCTTCAGTCCGCAGGCCGACGCTCTATCCACTGAGCCAAACCGGTTTCGGCTAGAAGTAACCTTTTAGCAACACTCTAGTAAATACTTCACAAGTGGTTCTCTAGACCACTCTCCCATTCCAAAAATAAAATTTTATTTTAAAAAATTCCTGATTTTTAGTGTTTGCCGATTTGCATGGTGTAAATACTCCCTCCACGCTCAGTTTCAAGGTACCAATATCATGTACCTGAACATGGTACCTCATGTATTGAAAACACCAGAATTTGGAATGTCCATATTATTAAAGGGATGAAGAAACCTCACAGAAACAATTAATTGAGACCTGGAATAGCAAATACCATCCTAGCAAAAGACCTTGCATTATGTCCCCAAATGAGGATTTGGGAAGAAATGCTCTCAGTTGAAAGGCTCTGTGAGCCTTTATCTGATACTCTGGTACACCACTAGGGCAGTGGTCGGCAAACTCCTTAGTCAACAGAGCCAAATATTAACAGTACAACGATTGAAATTTCTTTTGAGAGCCAAATTTTTTAAACTTAAACTTCTTCTAACGCCACTTCTTCAAATAGACTCGCCCAGGTCATGGTATTTTGTGGAAGAGCCACACTCAAGGGGCCAAAGAGCCGCATGTGGCTTGCGAGCCGCAGTTTGCCGACCACAGCACTAGGGCATGTTCACATTGGTCTGAATACAGATTTAGGCATGGAGCAAAACTGGCCTTACACATTGTTGGGTCACTGATACTTCTCTATTCTCTGGGGGAGAAAGAGACAGATAAGCCATAGGATCTTTTGCTGGCAGAAAATAAAATTTGCTGCTTTCTTTCTTAAATAACCATTCTTGCAAGGTTTTTTTTCATTTAATAGTATGAAGATCCAGATTCTAATTTTTTTTTTAATTATGTGAGGTTTCTTATCCAGTGCTTTAGAAACTTTTTCAGAGATTCTTTTGGAAGGAGGAAACCAGGTAATTTCAACACAGCCTTTGCTGCATGTGGATGGGATTGGAGCTTTAGCTTCTGAGAAAGGCAGCAAGGATTCACCCTGAAGCCAGATTATTGCATAATATCACATGACAATGGCATTTGCACTGAGAAACTATCAGAGGTAGGTGGGGGTAGGTCACAGCAAGGAACCCACACTGTCCAATAAGGACTGCCACTTACCAAGCATGGTACATAGCAGGAAAAAGCTCAGTTAAACCTTTGTGACAACCTTATGAAGGAGGCATTGTCATTAATCCTGGCATTATATACAAGGAAACTGCCTTGTACTGTCTTTGACTGACAAAGACAGTAAGGGGTGAAACTCTAAATTCAAATCCAAATCAGCCTTATCTGAACCTACCTAAGTGGATTCTCAAGAACATGACACAAACTGGCCTCCCAGGGTATGAGTCAGTCCCTGAAAAGCCCCTGAGTAAGAATATACACTCTCAGAGCCACAGCTGTGTGCTTGCAAAGCCCAATTCATTTTCCTTCTGGTTTCACAGCGAAACTTTCTTTTCCAGGCTACTGGGAATATGTTGGAGCCATGCGACTGAGCACCGATGAATTGGAATGAGTTCAGAAGTAATGTGGGCCACACCTGGCCCCCAAAACCTCTGAAGCTCAATGTTCCTCATTCGTTTCTCCTTCCAAGGTGACTTTAGAAGATACATTTTGAAGATGGAAGTACCACAATAGGGGAAAAAAAACAAAACAAAACTAAGTTAAGCCACAGGGATTTGGGTTTATTTGTTACTGCGGCATGACAGAGTCCACCCTAACTTATCCACATATCTCACTGAAACATTTTGGTTAAAAGGAAACAAGGTGGCCAGAACCTTCCTCCTCTCAGATGTCCCTCTCAGAGAAGTCCTCCAGACATCCATCACATAGTCTAAACATCTCTCTTTTCATTCTTACTGTCTTTTACTGTAACTGACACTTCACATGTTTTTCTCTCTGTTCCTGAAAGGCAGGCTGGCCTCTGGAGCTAGTCCAGGCTGAGGACTGGTTGGCGTATTGATCGGACCTCACACATTAGCCTGCTATTGTCTGTAATAAAGGACAGTCAAGAACCAGTGCAGCACTTTGAAATTGTTGCAATGTTTCTTTAGAATTGCCTTTTTTTCTGCCCTCTTCCCTTTAAGCCCCAGACCCATGTGGTCCCTACATCACTGATTCCAGGAAAGAAACTTTTGATTGAGATTACACAGCAGTGCTTCACCTCTCCCTGGGAAAATTGCATTGAAAAGCTAACTGAGGAAGGAGGAACTCTGAGTCCTGGGAAGGGGATCCAGAGGGCAGGAGTTGGTCAAAATCCTTGGGGGCATGAGAGCCTTCTCTGCTCCTGCAAACCCATCCCTTTGCCAGCTCAGCTTTTTTGTACTCTGACATGGGCTATGACAGCACACTGTAGTTCCTCCTTATGGCACTTGATTGCATTTTGTACTCATGTATTTCCATGATTATGTGATGTCTGTTTATCTCCTTACCAGAGACTGTACAGCTCCCTAAGGATAGGGACTGTAGGTTGTGCTCACACTGCAAGCCAGTGTCCCGCGCAGGCCTGTTCTATTGTAGGTGCTGAATGTGTGTGCCTGCCCTGCTGCATTGCGATGGGGACATTTTATCCCTTATTCACTCTGATTTTTTTGTTTGTTTGTTTCAGAGGTTCCTCATGCTTCAATATTAAAATATATAGTCAAAGTGATTAAGGTTCTGCTGGGAACCTGAGCTCAACTCAAGATAGAGGCCCTTTCCCTCCTATATCATTCAGAAGAAACAAAAGAAAAACTCTGAGTTCATACAATGCAAATGCCACAAACTCACTCACATTCTCTCAGGGGAATCTGAGAATCAACCTTGGCCACCTTCCCAGCTCGTTTAAAAGTGAGAAGTCAATAGAATGAAGTTGCTTGTGCCAAGTAATAATAGTGATAAATAATGCATGGGCATTTATGATCTCCACAGTCCTTCCCCTCCCACTTCATCAAGGTCCTGAGCAAACGTTCCCCTCCTCATGCTCATTCTCCACCAGCTAAAGGGCCCACCCAGTCTGAATTAGCAGGGAGATCACACCCAGCCTCCGCTGGAGCAGACCTGGAAGTCACATGTGCTCTGCCAGCCATGTAGAAGGATGATGCACCTTGCTGGGGTCTGCCCCAAACTTCCATTCCACCAAGGAAGCTCCTCACAGCAGGCCTGTGCTTCAGGGAATTGGCCTGACCCAAGCATGGCTTGAGTTTTCTCAGCGTGGCAGGATGTGGTCACTGGGAAAGAAGAAGGTGACTGTCCTACTCAAGAAAGGACAGTCAGACTGTGAATTGTCACTCAGTTTGCAGCTCACAGGTCCACTCTGATTGGGTTTTCTTTTTGGAAGAGAAAACTCAGGCTCTTTCCTTGAAGCCCTGGCAAGACTGGTTGGCAGGGACAATCTGGTGCAGACTTTCCCAGCCAGAGGTCCAAGGAACTAGTCCCTGCATATGTAGGAGAAAATACAAAGTGTTCCAACAGCAAATACGCTTAGGAAATACGGGGGTTTTATTAGTACAGGATGTGTGGTTGTCAAAAATTATAATTTTATATTGTGAATCTCCAAAAGGGGGATATAGATAATAATGGTGATTCTCAAACATAATCAACCATAGAATTATCTTACTAACCCATTGATAACAGTCACTAACTAGCTGTGTGAAATTGGGGAAGTTACTAAACTATATTCCTTATTTTCAAAATGAGGAAATGAAAATGCTTAAATGAGTTAATATACTTATAAAGAACTAAGAGTAATGCTTGGCCTATAGTAAGTATTATCTAAACAGTCAGTAGTTATTGCTATTATTTTTATTATTGCTGCAGAATTCAGAATTGCCATGAATTAACACTTAGGAATTTATGACACAAATTTAAAGCATAGTGGAAAGAACATAAACTTTGAAGTCAGTCAGTTGTGGTTTCAAATACCAGCTGTCATTGTCCAGCTGTGTACGGTAGGGCAAGTTCATTTGTCTACCTCAGTCTCTCCCCTATAAAATGGATATATCTTAGCACCTTCTAGAAATATTTTGAGAATTCAATGAGAAGGGGTTATATGTTTTAGCACTGTGTCTGCCCGCATATTGTAAGCACTCTCAAATATCACCTGCTACCATCATCATCATCATTTTTTACCACCACAGCCATCATTTTAATTAATATTTACAACAACCCTGCAAGTTGAAAATTACTAAAGTTGGAAAATTAAGGCTTAGAGGAGTTAAATAATTTGTTGAAGGCCACACAGCTGGTAAAAGACAAAATGTAGATTTAAACCCAATTCTGTCTAATTTGAAAAATTCCATATAAATGAGACATTAAGTAGTTTTATAAATCCATGTGCTCCCTATATTCCCCAACCTCCCTTGCCATTGGATTGAGCCAAATGAATGAGTCTGGCAAGTGGGAAATGATAAGTCATTTCTGGACCAAACCATTTATGCTTAAGTGGGACTCTTTTATCCTTCTCTGCCCTGCCATGGCACATTTAGAAGGCGTGTGCTGAAATGATGGGTCAAGACCGAGGGAGGCAAAGTCCTTGAGTCACCAAGTGGAGTGATATTGTTACCAGCCTTGCTCGGCCAGTGTAGTTCAGCGGTTGAACACTGACCCAGGAACCAAGAGGTCATGAGTTTGATTCCTGGTCAGGGCACATGCCCTGGTTTCGGGCTCGATCACCAGTAGGGGGCATGCAAGAGGCAGCTGATTGATGATGTTTCTCATCTCATCGATGTTTCTATCTCTCTATCCCTCTCCCTTCCTCTCTCTCTCTAAAAGTCAATAAAAAATATCTGTAAATTTTTTAAAAATATATCATTACCAGCTTTTATGTATTAAACCACTAGGATTTTGTGGTTTGTTGTGGCATCTAGCAATACACAATACTCTACCCATTATGCTTAAGCTACTGTCCCTGTTCTCAAAGAATTTACCAACTAGTGTGAGGTATAAAACATGCACACAAAAAGAATATGTCAGAAATTGTATTATTCAGGATCCAATCAGAAAAACAGAAATCACTCTAGGTCAGTGGTCGGCAAACTCATTAGTCAACAGAGCCAAATATCAACAGTACAACGATTGAAATTTCTTTTGAGAGCCAAATTTTTTAAACTTAAACTTCTAACGCCACTTCTTCAAAATAGACTCGCCTAGGCCATGGTATTTTGTGGAAGAGCCACACTCAAGGGGCCAAAGAGCCGCATGTGGCTCGGGAGACGCGGTTTGCCGACCACTGCTCTAGGTATATTAAACAGAAGATACTTAGTAGAGGAATTGATTACAGGTTATTAGAGGATTAAAAGAGGGGGAAATAAAGTTACTTAAAGTGTTGGAAGGAAACTGGTACTGTTTCTGGATCCTCAGAGGGAAAATCCACCTGGAGGCCAGTGTGCTGTGCGACTAAAAAGCCTGCAGTTGGAGCCCAGCTGCCTGAGTGTGACCCAGAAGCCTGTCCTCCGAGGCCACTGCAGCCTCTGCTACAGCTGCCAGGGCTGGAACCACTGCTGCCACTTGTCACTGCCACCAACACAGTTCCTGCATCCAATGCAGTTACTGCTGCTGCTGCCAGAGACACCACCAAAACCCACTTCCCAACCTGCCACCTGTGCCCCCCAGTGGCAGAATCTAAGCCAGTCACAGGGAGCCAGGGAGATGTTACTTACTATTCAAAGAAGTGCAGCATAGAAGAATGGGAAAAAGAGCTGAGGGCTTCAACATATGGATTGATGGGGCAACACTATTCAGTCCATAGCAACCCCTAAGAAAGTGTACAATCCCTGAAAGACCTAAATTAGCCCAGAACTGGACTTCACAAACGCCTTTGTTTTCTAGAATTCCCGTAGACAAATATTGGAGAAGTTAATTTTAAATTTTCATGAACAGACAAAGGAAGGAATTTAAAACAATAATGAAATGTCATTTCACTCCCATCACATGGAGGCACATTTAAAACTCTGATGACACCAAGTGTGGACACAGATATGGTGCATGGGAACTCACATCTGGTGACAGGAGAGCAATTATACATTTTGGAGAGCAATTTGTCAATACCTCATAAAGGTAAAGATGCTCACACCCTATTAGCTGGTAGTTCCACTTAATATATTAAATACAGAAATGATGATGATGATATAGGAAGACATTAGAATATGTAGCCTTTTTTAGTAGGGAGATAGATAAATAATTGATGGCTTATTCCAACATTAGAATAGCATTCAACAGTTAAAATGAATAAATGAGCTAATCTATCAACATGGGTAAACCTCAAAAACATGCTCTTGGACGAAAAATGTTTGAAAAATGCATGTAAATCTTTAAACATAAACATTTAGCATGGATTTTTTATGGACACATACACACATAGTAAAATTACAAAAACATCCATGGGGAGAATGTACATGAATTGCAGGAACATGAAGAAAGTGGAGAGAAAAGAGGGTAAGGCTTTAACTTTATCTGTAACAGTTTTTGGGGGGTGGAGGGAAGAAACATCTAACGAATGTTCATAAAACGTTTACGTGGCATACTATGTGGGGAAGATGCATATGTCGTGATATTTTTGGAACTAGTGTGTTTTCATGCTATTAAAACATGCAATTCTTTTATCGTTTAAAATAATTAGAAAAGAAACCAAGGAGACAATAATAATAATACTCAGCTTCCCAAGGCTGATTTGAAGATTAAATGAGATACTATATTGAAACCATCATGCACAATGTCTGTCTCCAGAGGCTTGACTAGGGCCTCAGAGAAAGAAGTCTACCTTCTCAGATTTCCTGTCCCATCTTGACCATTATGTGGTTATTTAGGGTTCACAAAAGGCTTTTATATCCATTATTTCATTCTATCATCATAACAATCCAATGGATATGGCAGATATCCTATTCCTATTTTAAGACCCTGGGGTCTAAGGAACAGATATAGGTGCTTTAGAGCCACGATCTCTGTAAGACGGGGCAGTAGTAGCTTATCAAGAGCCAGAGAAAGCTGTTCTCCTGCAGTGGGAAGGCAACTCCAATAAGCTTCACTGGCAGGTTGTAGGGGAGAGAGATGGATTGGAGGGAACAGGGCTCCCCTGAGGCCTGTCAAACCCCCTAAGCTTTCTGTCTGAATGCTCCTGTTCATCAAGTGAAGATAAAAAGCCAGTTTCTCCCTATTGCACAGCCTTGTTCCCTGTATATGCTTTAGAAAGCTATATGGATCGAATGAAATCACATGTGTAGTCATGCTTGGAAATAATGATGTGGTAATAAGTGTAAAATACTATTGTTATTGCATAAGTGGGCTATTGGACTGAAC
This sequence comes from Cnephaeus nilssonii, assembly GCF_951640355.1. Lineage (NCBI taxonomy): Eukaryota > Metazoa > Chordata > Mammalia > Chiroptera > Vespertilionidae > Cnephaeus > Cnephaeus nilssonii. The sequence goes on from NC_137087.1 coordinate 51,469,508, forward strand.
ATTTTGATATTTCAGCATTTTCATATGGTTCAGATTCTTTCTAAAATTCCAAGAATTGGGAAGGAGTGGGGGGATATCCTAGGCCTTTTAAAGACCAGTCATTAGCTCTAGGTGGTTTGGCTCAGTGGATAGAGCATCAGCTTGCGGACTGAAAGGTCCCAGGTTCGATCCCCAGTCAGGACACAAGCCTGGATTGTGGGCTCGATCCCCAGTAGGGGGCGTGCAGGAGGTAGCCAGTGAATTATTCCTTCTCATCATTGATGTTTCTGTCTCTCTCTTTCTCTCCCTTCTTCTCTGAAATCAATAAAAATATTTTTTAAAAAATAAAAACCAGTCATTAGAAAAGCCCACGAGAGGATTTCTAAGTGCAAAGAAGCAATTCAGCGGAGCCTAAAAAACACAAAGCTATGTTTCTGTGTGTGATACGTGAGTATGACAATGTCATCTTCAATAAGCAGCTTCAATGTATTCCCATTATTTTCCATTCTGAAAAAGTCATTTCTAATTTACAATATCTGATATGATTCATTAATCTAGAAAATTAGATTTTTGAGGGAACACGGTCTGTGTGTCCAAAAATTAAAATTCAACTCTCTATACTCTTTTGTTTTCCTTCAAAGAAACTTTTAGATTTGCAAATGCAGAACAAATTAATTTAGAAAAATAATTGCCCCCATATTTATAAAAATGCATGTTTGCCTTAGTCATCTTAAGCTGCAGGAAGTACAGGACGAGAGGGCTGACACAAATGGAAGAGAGTGAGAGTTAGCAGAGTGCTAGCAGGACCACCTCTGCAATGAAAAAGGCACTCTGGCACAGGTGAAACCCACTATCTGCCAAGGGATTGGAATGCTGACATGGGGGATGAGTGACTTCCATTAGCCCTAGAGAGCTTGCCACTGAGATCTTCAACACAACTCCTTAGTGAAGAATAAGGAACTAGGAGGTGGTTTTCTAGACATTTAGCAGTCGGAGGCAGTTGGCTGTGTTTGGAACCACTAACACCAAGGGGACAAGACTCTGGGTGCTGGCCAACCTGCCTGGTCTACACCTTCTCATCTGTGCAGCGGAGATAATGCCTACCTTCCCAGAACAGTAGTGACATTTCAGTAGAGGAGATGTGGCAAGTGCTTTGAAATACCTGAACATGTATATCACTGTCTAGTAGTATTTTCCCTGAGAAATATTTTGGGGACAGGGTGCAACTCACATCTATCACAGGTTTGACACCATTCTTCCAACTAAAGTTCTTATCTTTCTGAGCCTGCTAGAAGCACTTAAATAAAGGCGTATTGAAGTGATCCTTTGGGAACAAGACAAGGGATTGAACAGAGAAGTAAATTATTTATCATTGATGACAGTAATGGAAAGCAAAGCTCAGGAGAAATTCATAAAAATTCCTATTGTACCAAGCAGTGGATTTCATTTGGATTGATCTATATTGACCATAATTCCCCAGCTCCTTACTGCATGCCTCATATCTAAAACAGTTCTTTCCAAGCTATCCATCATAAGCACTAGTTCAAATTAATTATTACAAAAATAATTCAGTTCTCTAAGTCTCTTGTTTTTATATCCAGTGAACCACATGTGTTTAGAACTACTTTCATTTAATATTAAAGAAATTAGATATGCTTATAATCAAACTCCATTATTCATAGAATCTAAGCACCCACACTTTTCAATGCTTTTATTTCATACTTTCGCTTCTTCGCTTTTATGGGCTGAATAAACTTGATTAGGCATTTTTATTGTTTAGTGTCAGCTTTGCCTTTCTTTTCAGTCTCCTTCCTGGCATACAGCATCTCTATTCGTATGCATTTCTATAGGTTTACACTTGATTATATTCAAAGAAGCTTCCTGCTTTAAAGTATGAATGCTCAAAAGACTACAGTTTCATGATATTTTTGTCTTCTGGCCCTTTAGTAGTGTGGCAGCTTCAGCTGTGTAACAAACCATCCCCACATTTAATACCTTAAAATAATAGCCATTTCATTAGTTCAAGACTTAGTGAGTTGACATTTTGGGGTAGGCCCACCTGGGCAGTTCTGATGATCTCAGTTGGGCTCATTCAGGCATCTTCCATCATCCATGTGTTTGGCAGTTACCTGGTGGGTGGTTGGCTGGCTGTTAGGATAACTGGAACAAAATGTCACTCATCTTTCAGTAGGCTAGGTCAAGGTCATTCACATTGTGATAGTCTCAGGGTTCCCAAGGGCATCGAGAGAGAGTAAGCCCAAATGTGCAAGCATTTTTCAAGTCTCCCCTGTTGACCAAAGCAAGCCACATGACCAAGCCCAGAGTAATTGTGTGGGAGGAGACTCCCTAGGGAGATGTGAATAAATTGGGAGCCACCTACCACAAGCATCCATCGAGGGCAATTATTATTCTACCATTCTTATATTGTTCTCTCTTCCCGAATGGACCCCTTTCCTGTACCTTCCTTGGGGAGATTTCAGAGGGAAGTTCTTACACAGACTTTCCTTTCTGCTCTAAACCTAATAGAAAAGGCATTTTTTCTCTCATCATTTCACCCAGAGGTCTAGACACCTCAAGATTGGGCCAATGTGGGAGATCTTCCTACATTACCTTTAGCTGAGCACTAACCAGTGGGCCGCAGAAACATACTAGCTGTCAAACTCAAACCTGGATAGCACCATTGAGCCACAGACCTTCACTGATGCAAGGAAACTCACCACATAAATAAATGCATCATGTTTTAGTCTTCAAAAACATTATAGATCACCAGTTCACTCTGTTATGTGATGAATTGGACCACTTATACCTTGAGACATGATTTGTTTATTTCTATGAGATTTCTGTGAGAATGCTGGGTCAAGTGGTGTGTGTATTTTTAAATAAGATATTTCCAGATTGCTTTCTCCACAAGACATAATTCAGATTCTGACCAGCAAAGTAGGACAGTTAAATTCTCCATCAGGAATGGGTAATAGAGGCTTTGCCATTTTTGTCAGTTTGATAGGTGTGATATTTCATTGTTACTTTAATTTGTGTTTCCCTGACTACTAGTGAATTGGAGATGTTTTAAGTAGGCATGCTAGCCATTTGGATTTCTTTTTCTTTGTCTTGTTTATTCTATTTTTGGCCCATGTTTCTGTTCAATTGTTTGTTTTTCCTGTCAATTTGTAAGACCTCCTTGTATATAATTAATGTTAATTTTTTGTTGGCTGACTTCAATTTCCCCCTAAATATATAGCTTGTTTATTGATTTATCTTTTGCTATCAAGAAACATATTTAAAAATATACTTTTATAAGTAACTATGCTTATTTGTTTTTTAAATAGTTTCTGATCTTCCTGTTTTGGTTAACAAAATTTCTCCTGGTTTTAGATTCTATATGTAATCTCCTTGATTTTTACTAAGACTTTTTTACAATGGTGTTGTTTACATTTAAGTCTATCCTCCATCTGGAATTTATTTTTGTATGTGATGTAATATAAAGGTCAAACATTATGTTCTTCATCATGGATAAGCGGTTACACTATCACCATTTGCTTGATGATTAATTCTCCTTTCCCCAGTGAATTGAAATAGCATCTTTAACGGGTATTAAATTTTTAATGTAAAAAAATGCTAAGATCATTTTCCAGGATTCTCTATTCTAGTTCATCTATTTCTCGGATATTTCCTTTTTTATTGTTGCTTTTCTTCTTATTTGTACCAGCTCCTTGCCTGATTTTACACATATTCACAATTATTTTCTCTTAAGTCTGAGTTTGAATTTGGAAGATTGTGAGTCCAAGTAAAAGCACTTTTTAAAAAATAAGATTTGATACATTGGGCAACATGGTTTGCTTCTCCACACCTCAGCCCTCTCCTAGATAAAATTAGAGCATTGATTCCTATCAGGTCCACAGAGCTGTTATAAGGATCAAATGGAAGAGTCTGTACAGTGCTAGGGACCATATAAGGTACTATAAACATGTAGCTATTATTGTACAGAGAGACTGAATATATTGACAGGTATATATGGTCAGACCATACATGACAATAGAATTCTGACCCACAAACTCTGCAGCAAAGAGCCCAGGAAGCCAAACAGCAACCTCTGCAGCAATTGGCCCCATACAGTCAAAACTTGGTTAAGAATAGCCAGTTTCCCTAACTTTTGTCACATCTTTCCTCTCACTTCTAACTCAGAACCAACCAGAGAAAGCCAAATGTGCCCCTCCCCGCAAAAGGAAATCACACAGGATTCCTCCCTTCTAGTTAGCCTACATCCAACAACCACAAGTATGAGCTTTCCTAAAGCCTTCTCTTTCTTTTCACTATAAAGCTTTTCAACTCCATTGTATGCCTGTTTGCTTACCTGCCTGCCTTTGAGTCACTACCAAATGAAAGTAGAGTGACTGACTCCTTTGCTAGAGCAAATCTACATAAATAGTCTCTGATTATTCACACTTGGTGAGTGGTCTTTGTATATCTTTATAATACTTTATATATATTTAAATTTACTTCTATAAAACTTGACATATCTAGTTATTTCTTCCATAGAAATCCATTCATTCATTGGCTTATTATTGGCATTTATTAAACATCTCCCATATAATAACACTGTGATAGCTCCTCCAGGGTTTCAAAGAATTTGTGTAGAAACATGTGAAACACATGGGCTTGCTTGGAATATCTGATACAGAATATGAAAAAAGCTAATAAAAGGAAAGTCAGCAATTCAAGACAGACTAAAAATAGTATGCATAGTATGCATGTGGAGGTAAAATCAGTGATATAGGCAATTGTGTTAATTCCAAAAAGTAAATATCACCTGTGCTTACTTGGGTCTGGGAAGATTTCAAGCAGAAAATTTGAAGAAAGGTCATACATTTAGGATGGAAACAGGAAGTGAAGATAATTTAGACAGGGAAACATCTATTAGTAATGTCCAGGGCCGGATTGTGTGAAACCAGGTAATGATTACAAGAGCAATATGTTGGGAATAGATAGTTCCATTTTAATTTGATTGCAGTACATGCTAAGGTCTGGTAGGGCAATCCTCCCACTGTTGTGTTTTTGCAGGCTAATATTGGGAACTTTTATTTCACATAAATGTCTATCTAATATTTTAAAAAATAAACTCTTCTGGGTTACCAATCCTGGGACAGTCAACACTTTTATGCTATTAGGACACCCCAAAATATGCATGCTTTCCATTTGCTTATTTTTTTATGTCCTTCAGTGGCATTTTAGCATTTTCTTCACATAGAACCTATTTCTTTTTTGTTAAATCTTATGCCTACTAATTTTGTAGTTTCCTTCGTATAAGTAGCACAGCTGGTATTTTTCTATCTCCATTTCTTTGTACTTATTTCTAGAATAGACAAAAGCTAGATGATATCATCTAGAGGTAGGATAGCATAATGATTAAGAGCAGGAATAAGATCACTTAAGTTCAAATCCTAAATTGATTTTTGCCACCTAGGTGGCATCAGACATACTATTTAATCTTTCTGTGCCTCAGTCTTCTCACCTGTAGAATGGAGATAATAGTGTCTATTTATAACACAGAGGAAAGTCATCCACCAAAATTTATATTTTATATATTTCAAATCATGGTTGAGACTATCCTGTAGTTTTTTCTTTTGTACTATGACTATCAGGTTGGGTATAAATATACTATGGGTTTAATAAAATGTAGCGGGAAAGTTTCCACATTTTTATAAAAGAATAGACAAAAACTTTAGAATTATTTTTTATTTAGAGAGCACTCACTTTGGAATCCATCCGGTCTTGGTACCTTCTAAATCCTAGACCTTAGCATATCTTACCAATCTCTGTGGTAATTGATCCAAATGAGTTTCCTATTTCATTGGATATTGTTAATAATTCAGTTCACCTCCTGAAAATTTTAGTTTAAAAATCATGAGTTCACTATGTTTTCTGTGCTGCATTTGAAGCTCTTTAAACACTCAAATGTTATTTTTGTTCCCGTAACTCTGTATTCCTAGACACCTAATCTATTTGAACTTCCTTTCTCTGTCTCCTGAGTCCCCAAGTTGAGTTATTGTTTGCATTGTTAGCTTACCAGGTCCCAAGTCACAGTAGCAATCTTGAACTCTCCCAGCCTTAGGAGTCAAGATGCCTTATCCAATTGATCAACTCTCCTTTAGTCCTTCTTGAGGACTGAGGACACCAGAGATCCTTATGTGTCACCCCAAGATTCATATTTTCTTGGGCAAGTATATGTGACTGTGTATATGGCTTGACTGTAATGTTAATAGATGATGAGTATAAAGAAATCAGTGATGAGACAAGAAAGGTGGGTTGAAATCACATTATGAAAGGCCCTGAATGCCACAGAAAATTTGGTCCAACATGTGAATGAGAAGACAAGATCGGGAGGTCTGCTCATATATGATCAAGTTCTTCTATCATCGACATGAAAATGTCCTGTTGACCCCATTGGTCCTGGGAAATGCCTCCTTGCTTTCTAGGCTGCCCTTCCATCCTGGTCCCACCTTCCAAAAAAGGTGATTCTAATAAAGGAGGCTACAATACTCAGGGCTGTAATCATTGGACGCTCCTTGATTCTTAGTCCTGTATGTCATCACTATCTCACTCTACCCTGGTCTGGGGATGGATATCTGGTCTGTCCCCTCCTATCTCTGACTCTGACATTGACTTACGGTATTGACTCCAACTCCCTACTCTACGTGGATCTCAGAATTCAATTGCAGAAGCTGAACCTAGAAAATTCCCTGTGAGGGAAAGCCTTAAGCAATTCTTCCCAGAATGCATGCTCCAATCTTCTAACTCCTTTCTTATTCCAGCCACAATGTATCATAAAGAAGTATATGTTTAACATATTTTAAAAGATAAAAAAACAAATTATGTTTTCTGTATGTCATAGAGAAAGAAGAACAGAATGCAGACAAGTGTGAAGATATCTTACTGTGGTCATCTTTTTTTGTTTTGTTTTGTTATATCACTCCTAAGGGCTGGGTCATTCAAAGATTTTGTCTGTTCTACACATCCCTGTGGGCAGCCTATAGAAATACCCACAATTTATCCCCATAGGTAGCTATTGTGGGAAAGTATATGGTGACATCTGGACATACTAAAGTTGTATTTTCATTTCCTAGAAAGATGACTTATTTTGAAAGATTGTGAACTTGTGCTTTGAAAACACGTTTTCTCTCAACAGAAACTGATTAGTTCAACTCTAAAATACAAGTACCATGAAAAGTGATGATTTTGAGATTAAGATGAAGTTTTCAAAGACAAAAAAAAATGTATATAGTTAGTTCAACTTTTTCTACTGTGCAACAAAGGACTACATTATCCGAGTCATGATTTTAGCAACTTACTTTTCCTTGTGGCAGACACTACAGCTTATTTTGAATGAACATTTGGAAATATTCTTAAATCAACAAAGACTACAACTACCAGCTAACATAGCAACCACTCACTTTACTTTTCATTAATCAACTAGTTAAAATTATTTATTTATACAATGAATATCTAAAATTTTTATGCAATGAAAAATGAGAAATAAGAATGAGATGTTATTTCTGCTTTCTAAAAGCTTATAATCTAATTATAGTGACAAGATACTTAGACCAATAATTATGACACAAAAGAGTATATTATAGACATCTTATGAGTGATGTAGTAAGTAAATGCTATGGTATAGATCAGGAGTTGCAACACAAATGGCTAGGACGTCCAGCAAGAAATGAAGGCTTGATAAAGCTGGCCTGTGAAAGAAGAAACAGGGATTGGTAGGGATTGTGGCAGACTCAAGAGTACTTACATTACTTAAAAAGGGCAGCTTCTATTCATTTGAACTGTATGTTATCAGGCAATAGGGGCCTTCATCTGTCAATCTTCTTATTTTTCAGAATAATTTAATGATTGAGATTATAAAAATAGCTTTAAAAAACTAAAAAATTCTAAATGTCCAAAAAATCTGAAATATCTTTAAAAAATTAACCCTATGTAAATATACAATGTAGAAGCCAAATGAAACATGTCTCCATGCCATAATGAGCCCCCAGGCCACCAGTTTTCAAACTCTTGTTATAGTCATTTAGAAAAAGAAATAATTACAGTTCTCTCTCTCTCTCTCTCTCTCTCTCTCTCTCTCTCTCTCTCTCTCTCACACACACACACACACACACACACACACACACACACACACACGCTCAGGCCTATGGCTTCTGCATTTATCCTCCAATTAGATGGTAATGACACATTCAGACTAGAGATTGAACTAAACTGACATTAATCTTCGTGAAATAATCACTATAATATAGTTCTAACTTCCTATTAATTGGTATTTAGACCTAGAGGTTTGATTAAATTCAGGTTTGATTTTGTTGGTGTGGGTTTTTTTTTGGTTGCTAGTCTACTTTACAAGTGAACTTCTATTAGAACTGCCTAACTTTCTTTTTGTGGTGGTAGCAGACATTGATATCAATTCCTGGAACCATCCATTCATAAAACAGTAATATTATAATTCTATTATTCTTTTCTTGTTTGTTACCTAAAATACTTCAATGAAGAAAAATTTTCTCATTAACTATTTTGTCATCCTGAGACATAAATCTTATTGGAAAGACAAGATAAAGCTTGTTTCTTTCTTTAAATACCCATTTTCAAAATAATTAATCTCTACCATCTTAAAAAGGTCAAAAACTAGTTTATAAATTTCATCATTGTCATCATTAATATTATCATAATGAACTCATAAATTCAAATATATTTAATGCCATGTAATCCAGTACCATTACTATTCTTATTGATGGATAAGTTTCTCTTTTGATCAGGAGCTTACTCATGTTGGTTTCTAAGCCCTTTTGTTATGACCTTAGTTGAGTTTGATACTTTCTCTGCTTTCTGTGTAATAAAATATTCCAGGATTGTCTTTAACACTTCCTTCTGTGTGCCTAGAAACTGCCACTTCTTAAAAGACCCCTAGTTCTTTCTTTCTTTTTTAAATATATTTTTACTAGAGGCCCGGTGCATGGATTTGTGCACTGGTGGGGTCCCTCAGCCTGGCCTGTGGGATTCGGGCTGAAACTGGCTCTCTAACAACCCCGAGGGGTCCCGGATTGCAAGAGGCTGCAGGCCAGGCTGAGGGACCCCACCGGTGCATGATCGGGGCCGGGGAAGGACCACAGGAGGGCTTCAGGGCATGTCTGGCCCTTCTTGCCCAGTCCTGATTGGCGGACCCCAGCAGCAAACTAACCTACCAGTTGGAGTGTCTGCCCCCTGGTGGTCAGTGCATGTCATAGTGACTGGTCGAATGGTCAAGCAAATGGTAGGACACTTAGGATATTAGGCTTTTATTATATTACATAGGATTGGTTTCTGAGAGAAGAAGGGAGATAGAAACATAATGGTGAGAGAGAATCATTGATCGGCTGCCTCCTGTATGACCTTTATTGGGGATCAAGGCTGCAACCCAGGCATGTGCCCTGATCAGGAATTGAACCATAACCTTCTGGTTCATAGGTTGACACTTGACTACTGAGCCACACTGGCCGGGCACTCCTAGTTCTAGGGATATGATACCTAGAAATCATGGTCTGGGCTCTTGGGACACTTATTCCTACTGAGTTGGTTATGATTTCTAGTTAACTTTATTTGAGAAAACTAAAAAAACAAGTATGAGTTTTTAAAATACACTGTATATTAAAGATCTGGCTGAAAAAGGTGAAAGGATTAAGAAGTACAAATTGGTAGTAACAAAATAGTCACAGGGATGTAAAGTACAGCATAAGAAATATAGTCAATAATATTGTAATTACTATCTATGCTGCCAGTTGGATACTGAAAATACCAAGGGGAATACTTTGTAAAATATATGATTGTCTAACCACTATATTGTACACTTGAAACTAATACAAAATAATATTGGATGCAAACTATAAGTGAAAAAAATTTAAATTTATTCTACCAATTTCTGTCTTTTAATTGTACCTTTTAATAGATTTACATTTTAAGTAATTACTTATAAAAAGAAATTACTTGTAGCATTGTGCTATTTATTTTCTATATGACTGACAATTTTTTGGTTTCTAAATTTCTCCATTGCTGCCAATCTTTGCTCAGATTTAAGGATAGTTGGAACTGTGACCAAGGTTCTCTGGGTCTGTTGAATTTAAGAAGAGTTATGATTTTGTGATTTTTGTATATTATCCACATTTTTCTTATTGTTGGTTTTCTTGTTATCTGGTATATTCTTATTGTTTGGGAGTAATGCTTTTTCTAACCCAAGTGCAACTTGTAAAATTCAGGTCATTCTTTTGAAAGGAAGTTTTAGTTATTAATTCAAAGAATTCATAGGACCCAGGGTGCTCCAGTACCTTTGGTTCTAACTCATTTTAATTCCTTTTCATTCACTGATAAATTACATATATTGGAATGTCTTCCCAGTTTCTGTTGCTGTTCTTATATTGGCTAGCTTTATTTCCTAGGGAGTACCTAGTGAAAAATTTTGAGGTTCTTCTATCCTCAGGGCCAGCAACCTAATTACCTTTTTTCTTCTTCCTCCTTCCACATTGTCTGATGGGGATAGGCCCTGTCAATGACCTGTCTCCATCCATTTATATTTAGGGCTCATGGAGCTAGTGAAATCACCTAATTTTCCTATAGATGTAAGTAGGTCCTTAATTTGGATCTCTTAACTATTCTGCTAATTTAATGGAGGGAGAATGGAAAAATTATACCTATCGCCACTATTATTCCAGGATTTATAGTCACTTTTTATTGCCCCTTAATTCCCATAAAATGGCTACCATTAAGAGATTAAAAATGGTGGTAGAGTACGTGAATGCTGCACAGACATGCTCCCAGGAACAAACTGGTATTACAACTCAAATACAGAAAAACTTCCTGAACAATCAATGGAAAACTCACAGGAGAGAACCCTGACACCTGAGGACCGAAAGTGAAGACTGCATAGAGACTGTGCATAAAATATTTAAAGTTGTTTTTCTTAAAATATTAATGTTTGTTGCATGGGAAAAAATAAAATTTTATTTACATTAAAAAAAGTAAAAAAAAAATGGCTATCATTCATTGAGTGCCTATATGTTACCACTAATACTTTTTATCAAGCTTAAAATATAGTAGTCCTATTTTAGAGATGCAGTGACTAAGCAGACTTACTTACCTAAGATCCCGCAGCTAGGTAGTATTTGAGCTAGGATTTTCAGACACCAATGACTGTGCTGTTTTCACTATATCATATTGCTACTTCGCATAGAATAAAAGTGAAGGTCAAAGCAGAGCCAAAATCTTAACAAGAGTCCCAAAATTAATCTCAAAACTATGACTTGTCCACATAACCTTTCACTGACCCTATAGGTTTACAGTCACTTATTAAATCGACAAACATTTATTGAATTTGTTTTATGTGCCAAGAACTGATTGACAGAGGTGTAATAAGTATTATCGATAAAAAGCTGCCCTGTGTTACTCAGTTTAGGACATATACTCTGAAAGTAACAGATCCTACTAAATAGCAACAAGATATACATATGCTGACTTCAAAGGCAAAGAAGAGAGCCTCGGGCTATAGTGATAGAAATACCTTGAAGAGGGTAGAATTTAACCAATTTGAAGGGCATGAGGAAGTCCATATATTGCACTTGGGTATTCCATACAGATTGGGGATAGGAAAAGGTTAATAGTGTAAATCCTGAAGATACCATAGGATGGAAACTAAGGAATAAGATTAATAAACACCAAGTTAGTAATGGGAACATTAAAAAACATTCTTAAAATTATATTTATAGTTAAGATTTAGATAAATAAAAGGAACATGGCAAGCATTCTGGGTCATAAAGGATAACAGCAAAAGTATAAATGTGGGAATGCTGTGGCCAACTCAGGGGACAATGAGGAAATGAGTCCGGCCTATGAGTGTAGAAGGCATTGGAAGGAAAGATTGGGCTGGTACCATGTGAACTTTAGTTAGTAAGAGCTTAGTTAGTAACTATGACTTTGGATGAGTGACTTAACCTCTCTAAGCCTTGGTTTTGTCACCTCTAATATAAGGATAAAAACAACCCTTTTTCATAGGGTTGTAGTAGGAATGAAAGGAGCTGAAGTACAAGCTATGTTTGTTTGATCCAAGAGATAAATCTCAATTTTCTCACAACCAGTGTGTAGCTCCATTTAACACAACTTGAGAGAAAGGGAGAGGGAGAGAGAGATAGAAACATCAATGATGAGAGAATCTGGCTGCCTCCTGCATGACTCCTACTGGGGACTGAGCCCACAATCCAGGCATGTGCCCTGGACCGGAATCGAACCTGGAACCCTTCAGCCTGCAGGCCTTAGCTTGTACTCCACTGAGCCAAATGGCTAGGGCTGTTTGTTTCTTATTCATTTATTTTTCCAATCTTTAAGCGGTTCCATATTGTTTCCCCTCCTGCGATAATAAGAGCTGGCCTTATTTTCCTAATCATTTCATATCTAGTCCCAAAGAGAAGGCACTACTGTTATTCTGAATTTCCCATTTCTAATTAACAAAGTGATAAAATTTCAAACACTTTTATAGCTCAACAAAATGTGCATCTGTAAGGACATTTTATTTACTTGGCAACAAATGGCATTTTAATCTGAAGTGCATTCGTGTTAGAATGGGTACCATTTTAGCTACTGTTTCTATTGTCAAAAAATTTTTTTTTCTAGAAACGTTAGTTATTGCTCAGTAAAAAGGACATGTTTGAGTTACTTCTGAATCGTCAGTTATAAAAAAACTATATTCCCTGAGTTCTTGCTATTTCATTGTGTATAAAACAATAATCTTTTCAAAATTAAGGTTATTGTCAATACTTAGAAGAATAAAATCTGGTGCAGTGTTCTAAACTGGCAGACGAAAGAACAGCTCACTCTGAGAAAGAGATGGCCTTGCCCTTGAGTCTGAGAGTCATGGAAATAGCAGACATACAGTCCACAACTTGGCAGAGCCCAGCCTTGCAGGAGACCTGGTATCACCTGAAACAGATGGGAGCTGTATTCATACTCCCCACCCTTGCTTCTCCCCATTCTGTGGAAGATGACTTGCATTCTGGGTAATTCTGTTAAGAGGCTGAAGCCTGGAACACAGCAAGCAGACACAGATGAACACCATTTTACTGTACTTTGTACAATCAGGAAAGACCTATGGCTCCTCTCACTTCTTTGCAGTTTTTCCCTAGAGGGTAAGGAGCTTGACAATCTTTATAATTTTTCCATAAAAGATTTGGGCTGCATTAAGGCTAAGAGAAGGACAGGATGCGACAGACAGTCATATGGAAAGGACAAGAGGTTTTGTTTGGGTTTCCTCCTGAAGACATGGAGATTTCCACCTTTTGGGTAAAGGAGAACATCCTTGATAACTCATAGCAAACATTCCTAGTGATAGATTCCCTGGTTCCAGAATGCAGAGCCTCTTCAACATTCCCTTGCCAAATAAAAAATTCAAAACCTTCCATCATGCAATCTACTAAAGTAAGAACTCTTCTCTTTGTAACGAGAGGCTGTGCAAGCTGGAAGTGGTCACCTCCCAACGAATCCAACAGTAAAGGCTGTCAGTTCCAATTCTGAAATGTACCTAAAATCTAATCACTTTTCACCCTCAGCACCTCCTCTGCTAGGACCCAGACCACGCCATCACCATTTCTTGCCTTTCTTATTACTTAGGTCTCCTTGCCGATCTCTTGGTTCACACGTGCCCCTTATAGTAGATTATTTCAAAACCAGAATGATCTCATCACAGTGTAAATTTGAACAGCATCATTCCTCTGCTCAGGGTACTCTCATGAGATCCTCCTTTCTCAGCATTAAACCCACAATTCATTTCATGGGCTCAGATGTCTGATGACCTGGCCCACTTTTCCCTCTGATCTCATCTCCTCCTAATTCATACCTGGGTGGATTACCCCAGCCGCTTGATCCTCCTCTAATTTGGTCACACCCTGCCACCTCAGAACCTTAACACCCACTGTTCCCTCTGTAGGAGGTCCTTTCCCAGATATCCAATGACTAGCTACCTGCCAAAGCATAGGGAACAACAACTCCTCTTTCTCTTGATCACCTTTTCTTTCTTAATTTTATTTATTTTATTTTTTTGCTGATGTGGAAATTCTACAGTTCTCACTTTGAGAAAATAATCCTAGAGAATAAATTTCAAATTCCTTACCATAGATATTTAAGATCTCCTTATTTCCCAGGGATCCTTTTACTCTGTCCTCCTTCTATGCCCATCATCCTCTCTTCAAGCTATGCTGATCTGCCTTCAGTTCTCAGAACCTGTCTTGCTATTTTAGAATGTATGTCTTTGCTCCATCAGCCTAGAATGCTTCCTTTCTTCCAACTTATCTGCTCTGGGAACACATATACACCTTTACAATTTGAAAGTGTTGATGATACTCACCTTGTTCTACAGGTAGAATTGATTGTTCTCTCGGTTCTGTTTTCATTTTATCCTTGTGGACTTTTTTCATAGCTCTCTAACACCTAATTATACATATGTGTTTTCTTAAGAGATGAGACGTTCCTTGAATTTAGAGATTGTGTCTTATTCTTCCGTATGGCCAGGCATCTGATATTGTTCCCGGCACACAGAAAGTGTTCAATAAGTGTGTGTGTTGAAGAATGAATGCAAAAGTGACATAAGTTAAGAAATTTGTGCATTTTCCCAAATCAGATTAAAAGTGGGAGTCATATTTCCTCCAGCCAATGATTAATGAAGGAAAACAAAGCCTTAGTTTCATCACATGGAAGGAAGGTCATGAGCCCTGGTCCTCGGTAACTTGGGGAACTTCAGTTGCCCCAAAATTTAGTTTTGAGGAATTTGTCAAATGTGGACTCTTGGGGCCAGTCCCTCAGAGAGTCCAATTTTGAATGTCTGCAATGGGGGACCTAGAAAGCTACATTTGAAACAAGTGCCTCATATGATTCTCATGTCGATGATTCCAAGAGCCCAAAAGCATGACAGTCCTAAAGGTTTGTATCTTCACCAGAAGGAAGCAGCCAAAGCCTGAGGCAACCCAACATCCTGGCATCTACTAGCATTAATATAATGTACCCATGCTTAGTTGTGACTTGAACACTTTTTTTTCTCTTTCTGACATAAATACAGTTCAGAGCTGTTGAGACCAATTGGTAGGAGGGCACTATTAAGATGCAAATTGTTGACATCAGTGGGGAAAAGGTATAAAGCTTTTTTTTTGAAATTATTACTTATTGATTTTAGAAAGAGAGGAAGGGAAGAGAGAGAGAAACATGGATTTATTGTTACACTTCTGTGCCCCAGAGTCCTGTCTCTTTGCTCTGCATTCACCATCCCTGACCATTCGGATGGTCACTGTTTACTCACTGTTTATGCATTCATTGGTTGATTCTTGTATGTGCCTTGACTTGGGATCAAACCTGAAACCTTGGTGTTTGGGGAGGATGCTTTAACCAAATGAACAACCCAGCCAGGGAGGTGTAAAGCTCTTGAAGAGCTAATTGCCTGAGGCCATTGGTTTGCCTCAAGTGTCCTATATATACACTCCCAGGTGTGCAGGCCTACACTCTCCCTGTGTCCTCTGGGAGACAGGAATTTCAGGAAGCTTGGGGCCAGGCCTGAGAGACTATAATATCTTCAAATTGAAACTTTAAAAAAATTATTATTCTTTTTTTGAGGTGTCACAGAAATTTTTTTCTTTTCTTTTTCTTAAATTTTTCATGTACAGTTGACATACACTATTATATTAGTTGGAACTTTGTCCAAAGTATTTCTTCTCCACCTTGGAAACCCTTTCTTGTTGACCTTTACGAGTGAAAAATCTCCAAGGAACAGAACTGCCAGGGAGGTGTCTCCCTCCACTGCTAGTCACAACAGGAAGTTACACAAGGGCCAGCCACTCATGACATTGTTCTAGGGCTTCCACTTCCAGGCTTAGCATAAAAATGAATCTTATCAAAACAGGCAGAAGGACACCAACAACAAAAAAAGGGGTACCCTGGACAGACTTTCTGGGAGGTGCCTCCTGCAGGCAGTGGGGTGAGGTGAGGTGAAGTGTCTCTGCTTTTACACATGCTGGTTCTTGACTGGCTGAATAGTGCAAAAAACAAACAAACAAGGAGTTAGCAGGAGGAGGTGGCGGTGGTGAAATGATTTATATTCATGAAGGCAGTCATGACAGTCTTCGGGTCCTTCACATCAAACTGGAGTAATCACTAGTTTAGGGGATCTGATATGAAGAAAACTGGGCTCTATCAAAGACAAGACAACACTGTAGGGCTGTTTTTATAATGGAAAAACACTGACTAACATTACTTAGCATTTTTATGTGCTGCCCATCTTTACTCAGATTTAACAAACAAAAAATATTTCACAACAGCAGCTACTACATTTTATGAGCAAAGTATTTGATGGGACACATTATATTTATTGTTGTAACTTTCATAGCAATCCAGAAATTTAGATCCCATTATTCTAATTTGTAGTTGAAGAAATGAACATCTCGGAGGAATAGCTTGCTTAATGGTTATACTACAGCGAAAACTAGCATGTGTCCTCCAAACTACAGTAAGTCACACTTGTTTGAAAATTAATAATACGAGTAGCATGGGAAATTTAATTACAAACATGTTTTATAGTAAAGAAAAAGGCCATAGGAGTGGTACAGATTAAGATGTTAAAGTCAGGAGGAGAAAAAGATACCTGTGGTTAGGGTGGTCAGAGAATGCTGTGGCTTGAAGCGTGGGCAGAGTTTGGTCTGACTGGATACAAGCATCGGAATGGTCAGGGATGGTGAATGCAGAGCAAAGAGACAGGACTCTGGGGCACAGAGGTGTTCAGTATGGTAGACAACTTATAATAAAGCACTGTAGAGAAAGGGTTTACAGGCAGGTCTATTCTTCCTCTTTAACCAAAGTTTGAAGCCTTCCTGATTTTCCCAGGAGTCAACAGAAAAGAATTACTACTGTACACATTTGTTTTATTCTGCAGGTCTAAAAACAGTGCCATGAACACAAGGAAGTACTCATTACAATGATGGGTTTGGAGAGTTTGGTAAGAAGCTACATTTCTTAGGCCAGACTCTAAGAAGAAGGCAGGCGAGAGGCTTCGTGACTTGGTTAGGCATGTCGAAGGAGGCATCTGCATGGGTAATGCCACCTTCTTAGCAATTGTAAGACAGGAAATGCAGTAAGAAAGAAAGCCAAGTTCATTGTGTGACCTTGTGAAGAATACTACCCACAATGCCTTTCCACCAGAACATGCACAGAGAAAACTATTAAGAACACTGAAGCCAATTATTTTTACATGTAAACACAAAAGAAGGAGGTGGTCTTGGATGTGAAAGGGACTGCCGTTGTGAGCAACGTAAAGTTGAGCATAGCGCATAGTTACCTGGGGATTAGAAAGCATTCTATGTAATTTTTTAAATCATGTAATACACATTGATTAAGTATGATATTTTCATTTTCCAATTTCTATTAAGTATGATATTTTCATTTTCCAATTTCTATTGATTTTCCAATTTCTATTGATTTTTAGGAAGGAAGGAGAAAGAAAGATAAACATCAATGTGAGAAGGAATCACCAATCGGCTGCCTCCTACTGGGGATCCAGCCTGCAGCCCAGGCTGAGAATTCGAAATAGGCAATGATGGTAAGGCACCATGGGAATTGGGAAACACCATTGACATAAAAGACTGAAAAATGATGATGATATTGATATCAATGATGGTAAAGATGATGCCTATAATAATAAAGAAGCTAAAGAAAATGGTGGTAAATAGATACAATAATCGAATTACTGTGTTAAAAGCTGACTATATATTGGACACTGTTCTAGCATATGGATACAATAATACACAAAAAAGGTATCTGCCTTATTTTTTAATTGGGAATAAAACTATAAATACACAAGTAGTCATATAATTATTAGGTAGCAAAAAAAAATAGAGAAGGGAAAAATGATGGTGATAATCATGGTGAGGATGATTCTGGTAACAGTTGAAATCTTAAGATAAGAGCAAAATTAAAAACCTGTTGAAGATCAAATCAAGCAGGCAGATCCCAGTGGGCCCCCTTCATTTTTATTCTGATTTATTCTTTGTCACTCTAGTTCAGTGATTTTCAACCGAGTGTGCCACAAGAATTTTTAAAGCATGCAATACCTGACTACCTCTTTACCCATAGATTGCCAAACAAAATAATGACATCAGCCAACACAACAATAGCCATCCAGTGTGCATGAATCAAAATTATATCTTTCTTTTTCAGATCGGCAAAGATATATCATTTTGGCGTGCCGCAGAATTTTAGTAATTCGTTTATGTGTGCCATGAGATGAAAACGGTTGAAAATCGCTGCTCTAGGTGATCATGGCGGCATATGTGTGGCACTGTGGCATTAGGCTCTGATCTGGGTGTGTGAAGGCCAGCATGTGGAAGAAAGGATCTTACAGGTGAGATTTCACTAACCCTATTCTGAGGCCAAATGACCAAATAATCTGGGCACACCAAGACCCTGGTTGTTTCTTTCATTTAGAACATGTTTTGAATCTTGTCTCCCCAGCTTCCAAGAGTGATTTCTGTGTAAGTTTCAGGAGTCTGGTACATACTGCTAGTTGGTAACATCAATTTTCCCCATAAGAAATAATAACGTTGTTGTAATTGTCATTGGCTTTAAGCTCATGTTATTGTTTGGGGGGAAATGAAGTTGAAGGTGGGTGGAGAAAGGCTATTAGAACCCCGGGTTCTTTCTGTATACACAAAGAGCATGTAATGATTTCATTCACCCCGGATTTGGCAGCCAGGGTCAGAATCAGCTCGGGCAAACCCTGAATTAGACACCTGAACATCATGGGTGCAGAGAACAGAGAAGCAGAGGAACTGCAGGGAAGTCTGGATACAATTAGCACACTCTGTGATATTTTCACATTCAGTGCATGTCAAAGAAAGGCCCACTGGACCCTGGAAGGTCACCAAAAGCAGGGTCCATGTTTAATTCACATGAATATTCCTTGTCCTTTATACTGTATCTGGCCAAATAAACCAGCAAACATTTAGTTGTCTGAATGTGGACAGAATAAAAGAGAATAAATGAGTGGGTGAATAAATTAGCAGAGACTGGGGTGGCACAGAAGGGGAAGGAGCAGGCAAAGGTGGAGTCCAATCCAGACTTTATCTTCACCAGCCACAGAATTCTGGACATGGATTTGACCCTGAGCTTCATTTTTTTCTCAACTGGGAAATGAGGATAATTATCATATCTACCTGATGAGGAAATGACATGTGGCATATAAAGTTCCTAAAGCAGTGCCTGGAATGTAGATGTGCTTAATAAATGGTCGGTGTGAATAGTCCTATTAGTTCTCATGCTCTTGATCACTGTCAGGACCAGAGGAAGAAGGCATAATCCTATATAATAAAAGTGTAATATGCAAATTGACCAAATGGGACCACGCTATGATACCCACTGTCACCAGGCCAGCCAAGGCAGGTGCAATGCGATTGGTCGAGGGCCCGGCCATCACCCTATGATCGCCCCACAGAGGGAGGCCCAGGCCACCGACCGGCGGTCCCAGGTGCCAGCAGCCAGAGGGAAGCCCAGGTCCCGGGTGCTGGCATCTAGGGGAAGGATGGCCTACTCTTGCATGAATTTCATGCATCGGGCCTCTAGTATAGACCTATTTTGGTAAGATGGCTGGTTTCAGTATCACTTAGCAAGGGCTTTGATCCCTTTACACGTTGTATCAGTCTTACCATCCTTGAAATAACAAGAAGTACATGTATGTTTATTGATCACTTAATATGTTTAAAGGCATTAGGGAGCCAAAAGAATTATAAATTATGGGCTCTATCCTAAAGTTGCTTTTACTATTTAGAGAGATATTCATGAAAACAAAATAAAACAAGAAACTATGACCCCAAGAATTGCACACTAAGAATGATAGAGGAGCCTGGCTGACATGGCTTGGTTGAGTGTCACCTTATGAAGCAGGAGATCACAGTTCGATTCCTGGTCAGGTCACATGCCTGGGTTGCGGGCTCAATTTCCAGTGTGGGATGTGCAGGAGACAGATGATTAATGACTTGCTCTCATAATTGATGTTTCTATCTCTCTTTCACTTTCTGAAATTAATTTTAAAAATATGTATTTTTAAAAAAGAATGATAGGGAATCAGAGAAAAAACAAGGGCTACTCGGAAATAGAATAATTAGAGATTCTAATAAAAGTACAGCTCAGTTGCACCTTCCTAAGAAGCAGATGTCCTTAAACTGGATGATGGGTAAACAAAGCAATGAAAATGGAAATGAATACTAAACATTTCAATTTAAAGAACTTGGAAAATCTAAACTACAGCACTAAATAAACTTTAGATCATAGAGGAAATGAACACTGTAGTTATAGACTTTTAGAGAATGACTACTATAAAAACTCTACACAGCAAATTTATGAGATCTGGTCAAAGCTGTACTCAAAGGAAATGACACTGTCATAAATGCTTTCATTTTTTAAATGCCAAAGAATAAAAAAGCTCCCGGTTCAAAGACAAGTTCAGATGTGGGACACATTACAGAGGCTAACCCCTTCAAGTCACAACTAATCCAGTGATGCTGTTACCAAAACTGTCCTAATAACCACTCAAAAAGGAGGACATAAAGGACTGCAAGCCACCATAACTGCATACATATAGAAAGGTCTCATTTTCCTCTGATTCTGCCCTTATAATATTCCTACTCTGCCCGCCTAAAGAACAAATGGGCATGGCCACTGCTTTGCTTAGAATTTAAGGATCATTAAGAAGATTGTGTCTCTTCACTTTCTTGCAACCCAAACTCTAATACCATCATGTTCTCAGTCTGCAAGGTAGCTGCTTACTTTACATTGGTATAGCTGTGCTCTTCAATCTTAGTAGACTCTTGCACCCAGACTTACATTATCTGTTTGCATTTCCTGGGGGAAATCAATAATATATATAAACAGTCTGCCCCAACAGTTTACAAAGTACTCTCTTACTTCTTAAAATTACTTAACCATAGCTTCAGAAGCATCCAACTCAGCCAGGATTCTGTTCTTAAATAATATGTGGATGATCTGTTACGTTCGAATCAAAAGTCTTACGGAATTGAGTCCCTCCATTTGCTGACAGTATTAGTATATGAGGGACACAAAGTCTCTCAGGATTATCTTCCACTTGTCATACCCAAGTACATTATCTAGGTCATGACGTAATGCATAATGGAAAGACTCTATCCTCTCAAAGACTGTAAGTTATTTGCGACCCTCCTAGGCCAATTACAAGACTTACAGAGTTTTTTGCTGTCATAAAATAAACAGTCATTTGATGTGGAACGTTTCTAGAGTGGCTTCCCTTCTGTTTGTTCCAGTTAAAGGTGACACACTTGAGCCCTTGCCCTGAAAAACTCACTGGAAATTGGTTGAAAACCTGCTAGCCTTGGACTCACCAAGCATCATCAATCTTTCTAATAGTACATTAAAGATCAAGGCAAATTTGGGGGGGGGGTGTTCTACTCAACAGTACAATGGACATTGGTGATCTATATCACTTATTGTAGCCCCTCACTTCACCAGGTAGCAAAAGCCTACCCTTTTTATTTGTATGCAGTGGAAGCAGACACAGATTTAACTGAGGCCGCTGCTGCCTTAGGATCTATCTACACTGAGCCACATGAGCCCTCATGTTGTTCATATCTTACTCTTGACTGAAAATACTCAAAACATTTCTGTTTCTAGAATGATCTCATATGAAATCCTTCTCTTATTTAAACATATTTCTACTCATCATTGTAACACCCTATACTCCACCACCCTTCTTCAACCCTCAGCGAAAAGAGATTCTCATGACTGCCATGCTCTTACTCAGTTGTTTTCCTTGTCCTGCCCTGACTTCCTTGAAACTCATCTAGAAAATCAAAATTCAGAACAGTTTATAAATGATCCTATTTAGGAACTTAAGAAGGAGGCAATGAAGCTGGATATGCAATCATAGCCTATTCAGATTTGCTTGAATCCAAACATTTTCCAGAAGCTGATTCTGTACAATTTGATGGACTTGTAGCCTTTACTAGGGCCTCCCAGTTAACTAAAGACAAGAGACTATGTGTTTATATAGGTAGTAGATATGCTTTGTGGGTGATTAATCATTTAGATATGATTTAGAAGCGTCATGGTTTCTTAATTTCCTCTATGTATGATTATAAATACGCTCATACCAGTGTCTGTCTGTTTCTGGTTGTCCAAGAGCCTGTCCTTGTTGTAAAGCAACTTGTGTTTGGTTTCCATTTAGTAAATATCCACATATTTGTTTTGTGATGGGGTCCCATTTCACTGAAGCAGTTTAAGAAATTGTAAGGCTCTGCCTGTCACATAGAAGTTCCAATGTCCATATTTTCCAAGAGAAATTGCAAGAATGAGTGGCAGATTCCACCGAAACTTAAAAAAATATCATAGGAACTTAAGTTGCCATGGTTAAAAACCTTACTCACTCTAAATAGAAACTCGAAGACTATTCCTATATGAGCTGGTCACTGGATGTTTTATGTGTCTCAGCTGCTCACCTCTTATTCTTGACTTTATTTTACAGGTCAAAATGGCCAAATACTATAGAGATTTAATGCAATTTATCTAAGCTTATTAATAGTAGGTCGAGGTGGCATTTCTCAATTAAGGCCATGTGTACTTAAAATGACACCAACATACAACTTCTCTTGAACGTCTTTGGAAGGAATTCCAGGTACTATTAATTACAAACACTTTAGTAAAAATCTAGAGAATTGACCCTCAGCTATATATCTCCCATTTAAAAAGATTATATATATATATATATATATATATATATATATATATATATATATATATCTCCTGGACTTTCAAGCTAATGGCACATTCTCCAGAAACAGTCTGTCATGAAGGAAACAGCCTTCCCAAGAACCTCAGATCAAGCAGCAGACTGTTGTGTGTGCATGCTAGTTAAAGATTCTCCAAAAAAACCAAACCAGTAAGATTTATATAGGAAATTTATTACAGGAATTATTTCACATGGCTATAGAGGCTAAGAAG
Source organism: Cnephaeus nilssonii (assembly GCF_951640355.1). Lineage (NCBI taxonomy): Eukaryota > Metazoa > Chordata > Mammalia > Chiroptera > Vespertilionidae > Cnephaeus > Cnephaeus nilssonii. The sequence goes on from NC_137087.1 coordinate 51,492,551, forward strand.
TCCCCTGATATATTATCTGCAAGCTGAAGAACCAGGAAAGCTTGTACAGAACCTCAAGGCCAGCTCATATAGGAATAGTCTATGAATTTCTATTTAGAGTGGATCTAACCAGAGGATCTGATAGTGTAAGCCCCAAGGCCTGAGAACCCAGAGTGCTGATGTCTGAGGGCAGAAGATAGATATCCCAGTCCAAGCAAAGAAAACAAATTCATCCTTCCTCCTCCTTTTTGTTCTATTTAAGTCATCACCAGATTGGCTGGCACTTACCTGCATTGATAAGGATAGATCTTCTTTATTCAGTCTATTGATTCAGTGCTAATCTCTTCCAGAAACACCCTCACAGACACACCCAGAAATCTTGTTTACTAGCTATCTGGGCATCCCCTTAACCAAAAGTTCCAAATGGTCCTTTCCAATTCTGAGATTGTCGGATTCTAGAAGGAACTAACCTGGAGACTCAACATAATTCTGTTAGTAGAAAATCTTGGTTCTTGGCTCAATTCTTCTACTAACAAACTAACTGTATGACCTTGAGCAAATTACCTATTCTTTATGAACTGCAGTTCTTTTAGATATAAAATGCATGTTAGGGGTTGTAAGAGATAATCTTTATTTAATTTGTCTTTTGTTTTAGAAATGCTAAGATTGATATGAAGACTTGGAGTGGTCTGGAGCAACTGTATTTCAAATTGGCTTAGATGAAGATGCTCTAAAGGGTACAGCACAGTGATGCTCTAGATCTGGATTCTACCAGCTCTGAGAGCTGATTATACATCTTTTTCTAACTGTGCTGCTCAGTGGTATCAGATTAGTATCATGGAAATATTTATAACATGGAACTCAGCAAATATGACAAATCTGAGCTTTTTTGTTTGTTTCAGAGAGTAGGTTTATCTGAACACTGTTGGTTGGTTACTGGACAAGCTAGTTTTACAGAAATCAATCTTCAGATTGAAAATTGCCTGCTAAAGTGCCTGAGTTGGTGGTATAGTTTTTTTTTGTTTTTGTTTTGTTTTTATGTTGTGTTTTTCTTTGCCAGCCCAACTTCACAAAGAAAAGCACATCCCACACTATCCCAAATCTCAATAAGGAACATTGCCCCAGGGAGTAGAAACCTCTGGGGCACCAGACAGACATCTTTGGAAATGCTGTTACAAGTGTAGAGAAAATAAATGACTAATGACTTAGGAATCAATCTTTTTATGAGACAGATAGTTTCTAATTTGTTTTCAATAAAATTGAAGGATAATTCAATATAATCTGTCAATAGGTAGGTTATTAACAATAATTTTATGATAAATTCCTGTGATTTTTTACTCAGTTCAAAGAATCAAGGAATAATTATACCAAATCTTAAATGTAGCTTGTCATTGTTTATATTTTTAAAGACAAAAAGAGAAAGAGAAAAATAGACTTGATTTTAAATTTTGCTTCATTTTAAAAATATTTGTCTAAAATAAATTAGAATGTTTGCTTGTTCCTCTTGCCCTTAATGTTTAGAGCAAGTCCCCATGAGGAGAGGACTGGGTTGTGCAGTGCAGCCCTGACTAAGTGGGGGCTTGGTATCAGTAAGCCTGTATTGCTGGGTGTCTAAGCCGCATTCTCCCATGCAGCTTCATTGGTAATAAGATGGATAGTTTGCTCTCTAGTGATCTATCTTGGTTGCTTTGCTCTCTAGTGATCTATCTTGGTTGCCTCTCAATCTGAGACGGGGAGGAAAAAGGCACAGCATAGTGTTGTACCTCCAAATAATGGTCCATCTGTGATATCAAAGTAAGAGGTACATGTGGCTAGTCCAAAGATCCTTTTAATCAGGACTTGGAAAGAATGCAGGAATCATCAAGATCTCAGTATAAAAGATGTTTGGGAGTCAAGACAGTCTCTTTAATAAATAGTGTTGGGAAAATTGGACAGATACATGCGAAAAAATGAAACTAGACCACCAACTTACACCATACACAAAAATAAATTCAAAATGGATAAAGGACTTAAATGTAAGATGGGAAGCCATAAAAATCTTAGAGGAATCCACAAGCAGCAAAATCTCAGCCATATGCCAAAGCAATATCTTCACTGATAAAGCTTCTAGGTCAATGGAAACTAAAGAGAAAATAAAAAAATGGGACTACATAAAAATAAAAATCTTCTGTACAGCAAAAGAAACCATCAATAAAACAACAAGAAAGCCCACTGCATGGGAGAACATATTTGCCAATGTTATCACTGATAAGGGTTTAATCTCCAACATTTACAGGGAACTCATACAACTTAACAAAAGAAAGATAAACAACCCAATAAAAAAAATGGACAACGGCCCTAACCAGTTTGGCTCAGGGGATAGAGCATCGGCCTGCGGACTCAAGGGTCCCAGGTTCGATTCTGGTCAAGTCATGTACCTTGGTTGTGGGCACATCCCCAGTAGGGGGTGTGCAGGAGGCAGCTGACTGATGTTTCTCTCTCATCGATGTTTCTAACTCTCTCTCCCTCTCCCTTCTTCTCTGTAAAAAAATCAATAAAATATATTTTTAAAAAATGGGCAATGGACCTAAATAGATACTTTTCGAAAGAGGACATAAGGAAGGCCAAGAGACATGTGAAAACATGCTCAAAGTCACTAATTATCCGAGAGATGCAAATCAAAACGACAATGCAGTACCATCTTACACCTATCAGAATGGCTATCATCAACAAATCAACAAACGACAAGTGCTGGCGAGGATGCAGAGAAAAAGGAATCCTCGTGCACTGCTGGTGGGAATGCAGACTGGTACAGCCACTGTGGAGAACAGTATGGAGTTTCCTCAAAAAACTAAAAATGGAACTCCCATTTAACCCAGTGATCCCACTTCTAGGAATATATCTCAAGAAACTAGAAACACCAATCAGAAAAGATATATGCACCCCTATGTTCATAGGAGCACAATTTACAATAGCTAAGATTTGGAAACAGCCTAAGTGCCCATCAGCAGATGAGGGAATTAAAAAACTGTGGTACATCTACACAATGGCATACTACGCTGATGTAAAAAGGAAGGAACCCCTACCATTTGCAACAGCATGGATGGACCTGGAGAGCATTATGCTAAGTGAAATAAGTCAGTCAGAGAAAGATAAATATCACATGATCTCACTCATTTGTGGAATATACCGAACAACATAAACTGATGAACAAATACAGATTCAGAGATAGAGAAGCATTGATCAGACTGTCAAACCTCAGAGGGTGGGGGTAAGGGGAAGAGATCAACCAAAGGACTTGTATGCATGCATATAAGCATAATTAATGGACACAGACACCAGGGGGGTGAGGGCATGAGGAGGGGGTGGGGGGCAATGGGGGGATAAGGACACATATGTAATACCTTAATCAATAAAGAAAATTAAAAAAAAAAAAGATGTTTGGGAGAAGAAAGAGGGAGAATTTTGGAATGCTTTCTCCAAGCCCCCTTCCTATCTTTGTAAGATGACAGTACGGCATGTATTTTAAAACCTGACCTGACCTATCATAAATCTTCAACTATGTGGTTGCTGTAACATAGTGGGAATTCCTCTCATATATACTAATTTATTTATTTATTTATGGACATAAATACAGATTATGGCTAATTGCAAAGCCTGGCCTATTGGTAACTGATTTTTTGAATTCATGGTCCTACATTTCCCAGATTGGTAGGTTTGTGCTTCTAGTGATATAGTCCACAGCACATATATCTAGTTTTCTCTTAGAAATGTATCCACCATTGTGGGTACAGAAGGCTTTATAAACACACCCCACAGAGGACATGCTCTATAATGAACTTCTAGCAGAATGTTAGACTGCTTTGAATCATGCACTCTTTAAGGGCAGAAACCATGAGGTGATAAACATGATTATTAGAATCAGAAACTAGAACTCGTGTGAGGGACCTGAGATTACCCCTGGACAGTTGGATAGTTCATTTTTTTATTCACTTATGGATTCATTCACCTAAGAAGAATTTCATGATTACTTTATGATATTCCTACCATAAATGGCATAAATAGTCATATATTCCTCCCATCTCTGTATCTGCCTTCCTATCCTATAGCCCCTTTGCAATGTGACTTGAAATGTATTTCTCTACTCCTTTCATCTAGGCTTCCCCATGTGACCTGCTTTGGACAATGGGATATTAACATGCATGATGCAATCAGGACCTTGAAAAATGCAAAACATTGGGCTTTACCCTCTCTTGTTACTCTTGGGAACCCTGTGACCCTCACCATATGAATGAGTCCAGGCTTGCTTGCCAGATGAAGAATAACATATCAGCAAATAGTTATCTCCATTGACCTTGCTGACAACAGCTAACCCCAAGATCTGTGAGTGAACCATACACCATTAGCTGACTGTAAATACATGAGTGCACCCAGTTGACATGATGTTGAGCAGATAAAAATGGTCTCAGCAGAGTTCTTCCCAGACTTCTGACCCACAGAACCATAATCAAATAAATAAATAGTTCATTGTTTTAGGCCAGTGGTCGGCAAACTCATTAGTCAACAGAGCCAAATATCAACAGTACAACGATTGAAATTTCTTTTGAGAGCCAAAGTTTTTAAACTTAAACTTCTTCTAACGCCACTTCTTCAAAATAGACTCGCCCAGGCTGTGGTATTTTGTGGAAGAGCCACACTCAAGGGGCCAAAGAGCCTCATGTGGCTCGCAAGCCGCAGTTTGCTGACTAAGGTTTTAGGCTACTAAGTTTCAGGGGTGTTTTGTTACACAATAAGTGCTAACTGACCAAGTGCTAAAGATTCAAGAAAATAAAGCAGAAAATGTCCTTGCTTGCTTTTATGGAATCATCTTTCCTTTGGAAGAGTACAATGATGGAAGGAAGGAAGGAAGGAAGGAAGGAAGGAAGGAAGGAAGGAAGGAAGGAAGGAAGGAAGGAAGGAAGGAAGGAAGGAGGGAGGGAGGGAGGGAGGGAGGGAGGGAGGGAGGGAGGGAGGGAGGGAGGGAGGGAGGAAGGGAGGGAGGGAGGGAGGGAGGAAGGGAGGGAGGGAGGAAGGGAGGAGAGAAAATATCAGATATGATAGGGCATTATGATAGAAGTAGGGCATTATGATAAAAGTGCCTGGAGAACTACTTAAGATCAGGTCAGAAATGGCTCTTCTGATGAAGTGATATTTAGATCTGAATGTCACAAAGCAGTAAGCCAAGACTAGGAGTAATATTTTTTCCAGCTGTTTCCTTTATGTATTATAAACTGCCAGCCTTTCTCATTTGCTATTAGTCTCTTATAACCATGATCGTTAGACTCATTCTGCCCACAGAGCATGTTAGACAGGGACCAAATTTCTGGCATACATTGGGATGGCTTCTAAGTGAGTACAAGGCAATGGCTTTCAAGACAGCTTCTTGCTGAATTTTCGAATTTTCAAATCTGAAAGTGTCTGGTGCTCTCACTTTGCTAGGACAAAGGGGTCAGAGAGGAAAAGGGAGGACACAGTTCTCATGGGTTGGAATGAATATCTTGCAAGAGGAGGCCCCAAGAGCTTTGTGCATTTGCTGTTGGGATTCGGGAATTTTCCACCTGACAAGTTTGTCCTGGCTATAAGATAAATTTCAAATATGTATACAACAGGGGCAAAAATATGGAAAATGAAAATACAGTAAGATGGATGATGTAGAGACTGGCTGTACAACGCTTCATTGGTCAGCATATATATTTTTGAGAACAAATGAGAACAAGGTTGTTTATGGGAACTAGATTGTTTTATGAGAACTAGATTGACAAAACAGTTTATTTCCTGGAGCTACAACATGAAGTATTTTAACCAACTGTCCATTAATTCTCTGTCCATTTATTCACAGTGGTCCAGGTTGTCAAGATGATACCAAGCCTGTGTCCAGAGAAAAGATTAAAAGTAAAAATATGCAAGAAAAATAGGGGTGGAGTGGAAGGAGCATAGGGAGTCTGCCATATATTTTTACTCCAAGAAATCACATCAGGAAGCTTGTTATAAATAACAAAAATACCATTTATAAAAAAAAAGTATTATACCAACCTTAGGGCAGAATTCTAAACTGTAGCTTGGTTAGTATATAAAACCCTTTATGTGCTGTTATTAAAAGATGAAATAGTGATGTAGAATAACAGAAAAGCAACATCCAGTATGTGTATACATGCACACAGGCAAATAAATATTTTTAGCAGAATCCACTATCAGTCTTTTAAGATCTTTGCTGTACAGGACTACATTAGAGTAAAATATGAAAGAAGGAAGAAGGAAAAGCAGGAAGAAAGTGGAACCAAAAAGAAGGGAGAGAAAGGAAAAGCAAGGGTAAGAAGTTATCAAATTGAGGTTAAAGTATGAAGTATGTAAGTGTGTGTTAAAGTGAACAACAACCTATGCAAACCATAGAGCTCTATTGGAGGTAGACTGCAGTGCCATCTCCTGACTGGGAAGACTGTTTGGATAACAACACCCAGAGGCTTTGGTAGTAAGGCATTGCTTCTCCAGCAAGGGAAGGATGGATAGTCTGGTAGGGTAGTTGCTCTTTAATGCTAATATCGTCTTTAATTGATTGTGATTCCTATTAATTCATAAATGACCAGAAAAGTCAGCCCAGAGGATAAAAAAAATTCAGCATTTCACCCCCATCGTTTGTTTTTAGGTTATTTTCACCTAAATTTGTTTAAATTTGCATTAATTGTAAAGGCTTGGCACTGATGTAAACTTTTATATTCTGAGTCATTAACTAGAGAGCCCTGCAGAAGTCAAATGTCTTCCAAGCAAGTCGTGGCTGTCAGTATAGGAATAGAGACACAAACGAGGCATTTATTCTAATCGTATTGAGAATTCTTTAGAATTGCCTTAGGGTTTTGGCTGAGAAGTACTGTCAGAGGGGATTTGTGCAATTAAAAACATGAAAAAGAACAAAAAGAAACAACAACATTCTTCCTGCAGTTGGTTTTGAAGGATGTCAGGAAAGACTTAGGGAAGCAATATCAATTAACAGGATCAGTATAGAGAAGTGAAGGAAGCTGATCAAGGTTAGCAGCAACTGAGTGGTGGAGAAGATAGCACATCTAGGCTTTCTGCCTCAAGTGCAAGCTATTTCCAGTAGAATATATATCCTAGTGAACAAATAGACTTCTCTGAGGGTGATGGTTGCCTATGGCCATGACAGTGCTTTTCCAGTTCAAGATAATGCCACATAATTAAATAGTCCCTTCTTTTCTTAATGTTTCAAAGTCATGCTTGCTTGGGACTGATTTTTTAATAATCACATTTGCAATTAGCCTCTTATAACCATGATCATTAGACTCATTCTGCCCACAGCGTAGAGCAGAGTGACCAGCTGGATGCCCTGAGTGAGCACAGAGAGGCCCAGGCCCACCATGCAGTATGTGGGCTGGCCCTGCGCAGAGAGCATTAGCATGGGCTAATGACCCTTCCCCGACACTTGTCTACTGCCACATCCTCCTCTCTTCCCCTCTGTGGGAGTCTCACCAGACACGCAAAGAGAGACACTGGCTACGGTGAAATGGGGTGAAAGTGGCAGAAGGGGCTCAGCTTCCCTGAAAAGACAATAGCTCAACCAAGCAGTTGGCAGTTACCCATCAGACCAGCTTCAAAAAGTGCTGAGAAATTCCCATTTCCACCAATGATTCTGGAGCTTAAACAGAATGTTGCTCCCTTATTAACCTTTTGACAGAAGAGATGAAGGAGATTGCTGGCTGGGGAGAGTGAGGATTTGGGAACTAGATAATCTCTTAGAGCAGTGGTTGGCAAACTCATTAGTCAACAGAGCCAAATATCAACAGTACAATGATTGAAATTTCTTTTGAGAGCCAAATTTTTTAAACTTAAACTTCTTCTAACGCCACTTCTTCAAAATAGACTCGCCCAGGCCGTGGTATTTTGTGGAAGAGCCACACTCAAGGGGCCAAAGAGCCGCATGTGGCTCGCGAGCCACTGTTTGCCGACCACGGGCTTAGAGGATGGTGGGAAGGGGCTGGTATGATGGTTTCTGCAGGCCTTGCACACTGGCCTGGGTTATGTACAGAGAAATGTACCACACACTTACCTCGATATGAATCGTTTTAACTGGTTTCCCATTTCTAAAATTGGGAATACTAATGATAACCTTACATGGGATTTTGGGGAGGAGTAAGGATTTAATGCAATAATGGATATGAAAATGCCTTACATATCTTCATCACACGTTGGATATTATTTCTGATTAACCAATGGCAAACTGAGGCTTGGAAAGGTAAATTACATTGCCCAGGGTCACAGAGCTAGCAAGTGACACTGTCAGAATGCAATTCAGTTCTTTAGAGCCTGAGTCCAGCATCCTTTCCATTAAACGTCATTCCTTCTAGCTGAGAACATGAAGTAGCAGAAATTTCATGGGTACTTGTTGTTTTTGTTGTTGTTGTTGTTGTTGTTGTTTTGGGGGGGTGCAAGGATGTGGCCATTTTAAGGTCCTACATCATTAGGGAAATAATCTACCCAAATGATTTCAGATGAGAGGATTTGAAAGGAGGCAGAGTGAGATGGTTATAAGCACAAGTTCTGGAGTCTAACAGTGAACTCAGGTACTTCACTACTTAGCTCCGTATGCCCTTCAACAAACTGTTTAACATCTCTAAGTCTCAGTGTTCTTGAGGTTTTTGTATAAAATGGAAATGATAATAATATATTTACTTTGTAGTTGTGAAGATTAAAAGATAAGATATATTTTACTATGTGAAATACTTAGTACCGTGCTTGGTCCATAGTAATAACTTAATAAATGCTATATGCCATTACCATCAAAGCTATGATTTCCAAAATACTCCAGTGTGGGGTGGGGCTGGTGATTGAATTAAACTGATGAGAGAAAGGCCATCAATTTATAATCAACCCAAATATTTCCCTCTCATCTCTCCACTAAAGGCACATACACAATTGTTTTTGTTTTAATCAACCATGTATATTCAATTTCACGCCAGATCTCCCTCACTTTTTAAAAATATTTATTTTTTATTGATTTCAGAGAGGAAGGGAGAGGGAGTGAGAGATAGAAACATCAATGATGAGAGAGAATCATTGATCAACTATCCCCTGAATGCCCCATGCTGGGGAATGAGCTTGCAACTTGGGCATGTGCCCTGACCAAGAATTAAACCACGATCTCCTGGTTCATGGGTCGACTCTCAACCACTGAGCCATGCTGGTCAGGCACTTTTTGTTCTTAAGTGGTGTTAGGCTAAGCACAACCCTATTGTTGGAGCAGGCCTAGCAGGGGATCCAGTAACCAGGCCAGTGGGAAAGAGTCATGAATGAGGGTGGGGCCATAATAGATAGTCACCTGGAACTATGGCCAGAAACACAAAGAGCCAGGAGGTTACACTAACACACACACACACACACACACACACACACACACACACACACACACACATTAGAGTCTAGGCTGAAAAAGGTAAAGAATAAAATTGTCCAAAATCAAGAAGGGTAAATGAGAGTTAAGGCCAAGTTTGGAAAAAGACTCTACATATTCTTCTAGCTATCGCCCTATCTCCCATCTGCCCTTCATAACCAAACGTCTAAAACAATTGTTTTTCTACACTTGCTGTCTTTATTTTCTTATCTCTCAGCCACTCTTCAATCCACTCTGATCTGGCATACATCCCATCTAGCATAGTTCACAGAACAGTTCTTGAGAGGTCACCAATGAATTCCAAGTTGCTAAATTCCATGTGCATGCTTTCAGTATCCATTTGCTATGGTCTAAATGTTTACACCCAACCCAAATTTCATATTTTGAAATCCTAAACCCCCCCCCAAGTATATTAGGATGTAAAACCTTTGGGAGGTGATTTGGTCATGGAGGCACAGCATACCTATAAAAGAGACCTCAGAGAGCAAGCCCCTCCCTTCTTCATCCCATATGAGGTTATAGCAAAGAGACAGCTGTCTATGAAGCAGTCCTTCATTAGGCATCGAGTCTGCCAGCATCTTGATCTTGGACTTCCCAACCTCCAGAACTGTGAGAAATAAATGTATGATATTTATGAGCTACCCAGTTCAAGATATTTTGTTATGGAAGCCCCAAAGGACCAAAACACCATTTTACTTAACCAGTCAACAGTATTCTTCACAGTATTTCACTCCTCCCTCTTCCTAAAGGACTTTCTTCTGTTTTCCATGATATCCGGTTGTCTTCAGTTTCCTCTAACTTCCTGCCCATTTATTTTTAGTCTCCTTCTCAAATCTTTCCATCTTTATTGATATTTCAAATTTGAGTTCCTTGAAACTTAGTTCTAGACATTCTTTTCTTTACATTCTCTCCCTAGGCAATCTCCTTGTTTATGATCTTGATTATCTTCTCTATGCCACAGACTCTGAAATTTATATTTGTTATTCAGAGTTCTCTCCTAAACCGAATACCCATATATCTGACTGCCTACCTAACACCTTTATTTTAAACTCAAACATGCTCCAAATTAGAAAAATGGCCCCAAACCAGGCCCTCTTTTGGGGCTCCCTGTTATTGTCAAATGACACTGCGGCTTATCAATTATGTAAACCAGAAAGAACTCATTCTTTACTGCTCTATGTAAATCTTGCACCAATTCCTATTAAATTCATATTCCAATAGCTTTACTGGTATAATCTATACATTTACCTCTGGTTCCAATGTCAATATTCTAGTCCATGCCATTTTGCCTGAACATCTTTACTAGCCTCATATTTGATTTCTCTAATCCCCTCTTGCCGTCTTTTTAATCCATTCTCCACTCTGAGGCCAGAGGAATCTTTTCAGAACATAACTCTGATTACAGGAGATATGTGGCCTTACCCAAGTACCGAAACCAGTGGCTTCCCATACTCTTAGGATAAAGTCATACATGTGACCTAGAAGACTGCATGAATTTGCCCAACTCTGCAGACTCACATTTTGTCATCTTTCCTTGTGATTTCTGAATTCTGGCCTGAAAGGTATTCTGTGCTGTTCTTTTTTTTCCTGTAATGTTCCACCCTTCTACCTACACCCAGCTTACATCTATTCATTTTTTAGTTTTTGCAGAAGTCTTTTCTTATTCTCTCAGGCAAGGTCAGGTGCACCTGCTACATGGTCTCCTAGCATCGCCATACATATCCTCCTTAGTGCACTTGTCCAATTTAAGTCTGTGTATAATTGTATTATTCATTAATTTTGTCTCCCTTTCTTTCAGATATTGGAAGCATGTTTGTTCTGTTTACCATTTAATCTCTAGTGTCTAGTCCAGAGTTTGCACATAGTAGAACTTTAATAAGTATTGTAAAATGAAGGGAAAACAAGGTAGGATGAGGAGGAATTTCATGACTCTTAAAAGGACCAGAACTGAGAAAACCATAGCTCCCTTCCTTGGGGTGCTGGTGGCACAATGCCAGACATCTCCATGTTCAAGGATATTGACTTGGGGAAAATTATAATTGTTTCTAGGGAAAAAATAGATCAAAATGATAGCACTATCTTTCTTCCCAATGGACAGAATAACCTCAGATGAAACAATCAAGATAAATGACAGAGCATCTAAAGGGGTTAAAGGAAGACTAGTTAGAGGAGAATGAAGGCAGACAGAGGATGCACAGAGCAAAAGCAAGGAAACAGCAGAACATTTCCCACAGTGATTGAGTCTTCTCCCTGCAGGTGTTTAATGGGATGTTCCTTGAGCTTCTCTCTGACCTTATCTCTGCCAGTTTGAGTATCTCTAGGGTTAGCTCCCTGCATTATTGGAGTCACTGTGTTTTTGTTTTTGTTTGATTTGGTTTTTGTTTTGATAAAAATGCCCTCCTTTTTCTTTTCTTTTTTTATTTTAAAGAATGGTAGTTTTATTTTTTAAAATATGTTGTGTTTTTTTTAATTTCAGAGAGGAAGGGAGAGGAAGAGAGAGAGATAGAAACATCAATGATGAGAGAGAATTATTGATCAGCTGCCTCCTGCATGCCCCCTACTGGGGATTGAGCCCGCAACCCAGGCATGTGCCCTTGACTGGAATAGAACCCGGGACCCTTCAATTTGCAGGTGGACGCTCTATCCACTGAGCCAAACCAGCCAGGGCTGCCCTCCTTTTTCTTAAAGATAGTAGATATCTGAAAATGGCCAAGGAATTCTTTTGTTCTCTCCTTGGCTGGAGGGACAGAGAAAAAAAACACAATAAATTGTCTTGCTGTAAATAAGTCACAGCATTTGCTTCTAGTACAATGACTCTTGGGGAGGGAGGCATATGAATCAGAGAAGCAAACATATTCTGAGAACTGAAAGAAACTCAGAGGGAGCAGCCAGAAAACATGTGGTTGTGAGTTACATACTAGTACAAACCCCCACCTCCACCACTTGACTTGCTTTGTGACCTGGAACAGGTGACTTAACTTTTATGTGGTTCTAATTCATTATTTGAAAATTGAGCTTATGATACTGTTCTTACTTTAAAGGCTTGTGAGGCTAAAGTGAGATTATGCATAAAAAAACTCAATAAGTGTTAGCTTTTAATAGTGAAAGACTTTATATATATGTAATAATAAAAGCATAATATGCTAATTTGACTGGACATCCTTCTGGACATCCTTCCAGATGAAGCCAAAGGGAAGCCCAGGTCCTGGGTGACAGAGGGAAGCAGTGCCAGCAGCCGGGGGAAGGAAGGACTACTCTTGCATGAATTTCGTATATCGGGCCTCTAATGGTGGAAGGTATTGTGGAAGGTATTTATTACTTAATGAGATAGAATGTAATTTTAATGTCCTTGGGGGAGATTAAATATTGACAGTTATTGAATGTTTCCTTTAATGATTTTGTGGTTTTCAGGAACAAGGTGAAAAGATAAAAATCTATCTCCATCTGTTGTTTAAAGCAATAGCCTAAATTGCTGTTCTATGGACTCCCCTTGTCTTTCCTATGGACTCCCATAGCTGATTTCTATACTCTAACCAATAGATAATTTTTGTTTTAAGCCACTGAGTCTTGAAACGGTTTGTTCTATAGCACTATTGTAGCAATAGATCATCAACATAGCGATATTTAATTTATCTTATTTGCTATGTAATAAATAAAATAAATTCTTTAATTAGGACAAGTCTAAAATAAGATGCTCTGGAAAATACCACTAGTATACATCATTCAAAGAGATACTTCCTGCTTCCTTCCCTCATGATTTTTGGAGTTAAACTCTCTGAATCCCTTGCTATACGCTGAATGTTCATATGTTGAAGCCTTATTTTCCAATGTGATGATATTTAGAGGTGGAGTCTGTGGGAAGTAATTAGAATTAGATGAGGTCATAAGAATGAAGCCCTCATGATTGGATTCATGCCCTTATAAGAAGTAAATCAGATCTCTCTCTCTCTCTCTCTCTCTCTCTCTCTCTCTCTCTCTCTCTCTCTCTCTCCCCACACACACACACACCCACTGTGTGAGAACACAGAAAGAAGGCAGCCATCTGCAACCAGGAAGACAGCACTTACCAGACACTGACCGCACCTGGATGTTGGACTTCCTAGCCTCCAAGACTATAAGTAATAAATGTTTGTTGTTAAGCTACCCAGTCAATGGTATTTTCTTATAGAAAAATACCAAGCTGACAAAGACACCCTTTTTGCACTTGTTCTGTCCTTCACACACACAAAAAGTGACATTGAAAGGTTAGTCACAGAGAAGTGACTGTACTCTTTGTTTGCTTGGTATCTTGTTTCAAGGTCCTCAGGTGACCACTTCTAAGTTCAAGTTGTCAACTGAATTATGCAAACCTTTGGAGCCTACCAAAGTGAGCCATTTAGCCTTCAGCATTAAAAAATAATAATAACCTCCCCAAACAGATGGCCTTTCCTGTCAGCATGCAGCCTTCCAGCCTCAGCTAGATTCAAGGAGTGCCAGAAGAAACACATTTCTACAATAAGGTTAAGCTACCATTGGGGAACACAAAAGTGATTTCAAATATTCCTTTATGGATCTTCTTACTAGTAGTTACTCATTTTGCATGGCAAGTCATTGGCATTTTATAAATGGCATTTATCACTAATCCTAGAAGTAGCAACCTCTGGGTCCTTTGTCCTTTAGAGTAGACTTTGAAGATGTTTTTTCCTTTGTTAGTTGCTTAGCATGCTCTGAACATCCTGGCCTTGGACAGTCAAGGACATCTGGCATTAAAATCTGTCTTCTAACTCCCTGCATGGGACTTCCTGGCTGTTCAGCTACTTGCCTCCTTCAGCTCCATCTATCCTGGCCATCTGTTTTTCAACCTGTGGGTGGATGTGGCCAAGTAAACAGACTTGCCCAGTTCTCAAGCAACAGAATTCCCTATGTAGGGAAATCCTGAGTGAGGCAGATCGCCAAGATATTAAAAAATGGTTGTTTGAAAATTTTAAAAAGGTAGTTACAACTACCTCATTGGTCTACGTACATCCAGCAGTCAGGGGCTTTGTCACCATGAACATCATCAAAGTTGGGCACAAGGTCAGTATCGATCCGACAGCTGGACTGAATAGGTATGGAGGTGCTCAATTTCTCCCAAATGTCCCTTATAAAGTATAGAATTAAGTCTGAGTTGGGAGGAAGACCTGACTTACAAAGATGAGAAATCAGAAACAAACATCAGGAAGGCTAAGGGATCATTACACTGAAAAAAAGTCCAAAAGGAGGGGATTGGTCAAAATTACCAATGCTACAAGAATGGAGGAATTTTCACAGACAAATAGAGGAAGGCATTCAAAAGGGCATCACTCCTAGGACTTGGTTCATCCTCTTGGCATTACTCTCAGAAGCTTGGGATGTATCCAGCTTCAACAGAAGTTAGGGAGGTTCCATGTTACCTTTTTGGCTGAGCTGTCATTGGTAATTTCCCAGATTATGCAACTCTTGTTAATTGCTTAAGTGGAAGGACAAGGCATTCAAGTTTGCTCTCTCCCAAGGAGCTTTTCTTTGTACCAGGTCCTTTTTGGAATTGTCATCCTAAAACAAAAGGACTCATTTAAAGGGTAGCAGAGGGAATCACATCTCTTGGAAGGCTGGCGTGTGGACCTTTTGCTTTGCTCCAATTTAGATTAATTGTGTGACCCAAAGCAAGGCAGGTTCCCTTTCTTGGACCAAGTTTCCTCATCGTGCTTTCCTCCCCTGGTGTTTCCTATTCTTTTCAAATCTAATTTTTGTGCAGAGACCCACACATGGTCAGCTGAATGTTGGTCTCTCTGTCAAGACAGTTCTCTCTTGAAGTAAACCTTGTAGGGTTTACTTCTAGGGAGTGCAGTCCTAGAAGTAAACCCTACAAGGTTAGCTTACTCCTGAGTTAAAAAGGTTTTGACTTCTGCCCTGACCAGTTTGGCTCAGTGGATAGAGCGTCGGCCTGCGGACTGAAGGGTCCCAGGTTCGATTCTGGTCAAGGGCATGTACCTTGGTTGCAGGCACACCGGGGGTGTGCAGGAGGCAGCTGATCGATGTTTCTCTCTCATCGATGTTTCTAACTCTCTATCCGTCTCCCTTCCTCTCTGTAAAAAATCAATAAAAATATATTAAAAAAAAAAAAGGTTTTGACTTCCAAGTGACTCCATCACCAATAACCAGGAAAGAATACTGGGCCTGGATAGTGCCTAAAAAGTCTACCTGACTTCCAAACAAATGTAGAGATTTTATTTTAATTTAACTAACAAGCACCAATAACACAACATGCTAAGTAGGGGCTCCCAATGACATTTATTTATGTGAACTTATAACGGTCTGAAAGAAGATTACTGAATAGAACCATTTATCTGCCAACTTGTTAATGACATGAGACTCATGGATCTTCAACCATCTATCCCAAAAGGCAAGCTTAGTCAAAAAGCAGCTATTTATCCAGGGGAAACATTGGCAACGATTCTTATTATGGTGATTTGGTGTGATAAAACTCTATTGTCTGGGGATAGCTAGCAGGCAAGCAGCCATTTAGCAGAGTTACAAAACTAATGTTTACTGGATGCGTTACAAAGGATGAAACCTTTACGCAAGGAGTCAAGATCCATCCTAGGCTATAAGCAAGCTACTGTTCCCCCTCCCAACCTGCTGGGGAAATTCAATACATTCATACTAGTCAGCAAACAGACCAGAACCTCTGAAATTGATTAAATCTAAGATGTGTTTATTATGTTCCTTGTGACTTAGCTGTCAGGGCCTCCTAGGGGAAGGGGGGGAAAAAAGCTAAATGAAAGAAAACTATTTGGTATTCTAAGTGTATATGCTGTTTTCTGCTTATTGGCCTCTGTGTATTTCAAGGAACCCCATGGGCTAACTATTTCACACCTAGGATCAGGGCTCTGTAGCAAAGGTAACTGTGGGTTCTCTTTGTACTCAAGAATAAACCCAAAATAGATATGCCTGAGCCTTGGCTGACAGTGAAGGGTCTCTGAGTTGTACTCTCCAGAAGAAAGCTGACACACTGTGAACTCTTTTTATTTCTCTAATTAAGACCAAAGCCACAGATCTGTATCTCTGTTGATTGGTTCAGCCACAGAGAATATGCGTACACACAGACACACGATGCACATACACAAGCACATGTAGACACACAGACAAGTCCACTCTGATAGTTTCAATTGAATTGAATTAGTGGTTCAAGAAACTGATTTTAGATATGCATTAGGAAGTTTAGTCCAAAAATGTTCAAATTTTTGAGCAGACACGGGTTAGCCTTGTGGATGTTGCATCAGTTCTAGGAAACCTCTCCAAAGACAAAAGTCCTTTCTTCACAAGTTAATTTGAACAGTATGTGCCGTCCTGATCACCTACTTTTGTTTATTTTCAGCATCCTTTCATACTCCCTTTTTCCTACATGTGTGTGTGCGTGCACACACACACACACACCATCTTCTTAACCTCTCTCCTTTCTTCTCTAAACATGTGGTTTCCTTGCTGTTGTAGAAAATGCTAACAGTCGCCTTTGCCTATTCTTTCTCCCCTCACACATGCCAACATCCACAACCCAAACACTTCTAACTGGAGATGGCTTTGTAAGTGCAATTTATTGTCCTTGAAAACATTGAAAGTTCTTTTCTCCAGGTGGTGTGATCTTACATGACTATGATTATGCTTACTCCATTCTTTGTACTTCTTTGCATTGGATATACTTTTACAATAGCATGCAATTATTTTTTTACAATAACAGTGGACTTTTATTTCAGAAAAGAAACAAAAGCAATTTGCACACAATATTGCACAATGATTGCAATTTTAGTAAAACTATGTTCAACAATAAGAATCAGGAGGAGAAATACACTTGAAAATAACTCTGTTTGCCTTTCCCTTTCTGATTATAACATGGCTTAATAGTCAATAGAAAGTAAAACTTCCAAATGAATGGTTTTAGAGGTCACCTGAGACTTAGAGCCTTAGAGCCTTAGAGCTTCTTCTTTCTTCTTAGACAAGAAGAAGTACCTTCTGCCACACACATGAACTCAGCAGGCAACTAAGCAGAGAAAATGTGACTCACCCTCTTCAGGGTATTGCTTCTAAAGGCTTCTCCAGGCATGGAGTACAGTTCATGTCAAGATTATGGCTATGGCTATTAAATGGAGTAAATTGACTTTCTATAGTTACAGAGCATGAACGCAATGCTGCTCTGCCCAGTCACCAGGGCATGATCCAAGCCTGGGTTATTTTTCATCTTTGGTATCTTAAAAACTGATGTATATTCTCAATGTGGGATAAAAATGTCCTAGGTAGAGTCTTCATTGGTGATTCCAGAAGTACCTAGCTTTAGAAAGATAGAGGGATTTTTTTCTTCCCATCTTTCCTAATCTTTCTCTAAAGCACTAAAGAGTGAGCATATGTTCAAGGATCAGTTGTCCTAAATCTCCATCACAGTGAGAAGAGGAATCCTGGAACTTGACCAGCTGTTCAGAAGACACTCAGAGTCACTTCTCAAAAAATCCTTTTAGTTTATGGTAGTACTCATCTTTTAAAATATATTTTTATTTATTTCAGAGAGAAAGGGAGAGGGAGAAAGAGATAGAAACATCAATGATGAAAGAGAATCATTGATTGGTTGCCTCCTGCATGCCCCCTTACTGGGGATCGAGGCCGCAACCTGGGCATGTGCCCTTGACGGGAATCGAGCCTGGGACCCTTCAGTCCACAGGCTGACGCTCTATCCACCGAGCCAAACCAGCTAGGGCGGTAGTACTCATTTTTTAAACACATTCATGAAGGGAAGGAGAAAGAAAAACAGAAAGAAAAAAGAAAACAAGGAAGGGAGGGAAAAAGAAGGGAAGGGGATGGAAAGACAATGTTTTCAGGATTTCTTTTAAATTATAACTAACACTCCCTTAATCGGTTTGCTAAAGTTACCCTATCCTTTACATATCTTCTTTTTATTAGAATTATATATGCCCTTTAAATACAAATTAGTTTGAAAGGGAGACATAAAATTGAATGAGTAACCCAGGATGATATTTGAATACTGGGATCCTGTTCCCAGCTATGGCAGAGATCCCTGAACATGCTGGAAGATACTGAAGGCCAGAATTAGGGCAACAGAGAACAAACCCGAGCCTCAGAGTTGGTTTACTTAGAACAAGAACATTGAGCACGTAGGCTTGATGTAAGGACGCTATGAATCGAGGAAAGACTGTTTAATATTGGCAGACTGGAGATACTATTGCAATTTGATGATTCTGCTCCCTGGGAGAGTGTATTTCAGATTGAAATTGGGAAGTTACTTTTTCAGGAAAAAGACCTTAGAATCACATATGCATTTGCTCCAACTTAGCAGCAAGCACTGAAGTGAAAAGTTAACCCCCCCTGAAACCCACACCCCCGAGAACTCAGAGTACTTTGGGCAGAGAAGAAAGATATAAAGTCCCCATCATCTTATAAACAGCAGGAGAGCCCTTTTCCAGGGTGACAAGTAGTGTTTTGTCACCAATGTGTAAGAAATAAACATCTACTGAGCAGTAGAACTGAAAGAGGCCATACTCCAACTTGGAGAAATGTGTAATATGAACAATTCAATGAAATTGATCAAATAACAACAGCTTTCCTCCCCCAAACTAAACCTCCCCCAAACTAAGGAGCTCTTCCTCCTGTATTATCCAGGTTCATGAATGACACCATAGTCTAGACTTTAGAAGATTGGGAGTAATTTTGATGCCCACCTCAATCAGGATACAAAACAGTTCTATTCAGCCAATAAAACACCCTCAAGCTCTCCCTTTGTAGGCACACTGTGCCCACTCTCAAGCCCTAGCAACCACTAATGGATTCTCTATCACTATGATTTTGTCTCTTGGAGAATATCATATACATGGAATCATATAGCATGGAACCTTTCCACACTCATCTTCTTTCACGCATCATAATGACTTTCAGATTTATCCAGCAATAGTTCATTTTATTGCTGAGTAACATTCCATTGTATTGATGTACATATATATCCATTTACCACTAAAAAGACATTTAGGTTGCTTATAATTCTTGCCTATTATGAATGAGCTGGTATAAATTTCTGTGTACAGGTTTTTATGTAAGCACTAGAGGCCCGGTGCACGAAATTCGTGCACTGGGGGGGGGGTGCCCCTCAGCCCAATCTGCACCCTCTTCAATCTGGGACCCCTCAGGGGATGTCCAACTTCCAGCAGTTGGACATACCTCTCACAACCCGGAACCACTGGCTCCTAACCACTCACCTGCCTGCCTGCCTGCTCACCCCTAACCCCACTGCCTGCCTGCCTGCTCACCCCTACCTTGATCTCCTGCCAGCCTGATTGCCCCTACCTTGCCCTCCCCTATCAGCCTGATCACCTCACACTGCCTGTGCCTTGGCCCCCAGTCTGGCCTCCCTCTGGAGGCACCACCCCCATAACCCCAATGCTGCTGCCACTGCTGGCCTGAGCCTCAGCGCTTCGCAGCTGATAATGGCTGCCTGAGCCTCGGCCCTGGCAGGGGTCTCCTCTGGGGTGCTGGCAGGCCTGGGCTAGGGCTGCGGGCGGTTTGGAGGCCGGTCACGCCCCCGATCCTGGCGGGGGTCTCCTCTGGGGTGCTGGCCGGCCTGGGTTAGGGTCACTGGCGGTTTGGAGGCCGGTCACGCCCCCAATCCTGGCAGGGGTCTCCTCTGGGGTGCTGGCCGGCCTGGGTTAGGGTCACTGGTGGTTTGGAGGCCAGTCACGCCCCCAATCCTGGCGGGGGTCTCCTCTGGGGTGCTGGCCAGCCTGGGTTAGGGTCACTGGCGGTTTGGAGGCTGGTCACGCCCCCGGTCCTGGCGGGGGTCTCCTCTGGGGTGCTGGCAGGCCTGGGCTAATGGCCGCCCTGGTTTGGAGACTGGTCACGCCCCCGATCCTGGTGGGGGTCTCCTCTGGGGCGCTGGCAGGCCTGGGCTCTGGCGCCGCAAAGGGAGAGGTTCCTGAACCTGCTTCCCACACACCTAGGCTAGGATACACCTTGTAGGAGGCGGCTTCAATGCCGGGGGTCAGTGACCAGGTCCTCCGAAGCCTCGCCTTCTGGGCTGCAGTCCCACGTCTCCCAGTGCCCCAGCCTCGGATGTGCCCCCGCAGTTGCCCCCACCACCAGCCACCTCAGCGCAGGCCACAGCAGCTGAAACCAGCCTCTTGGAAGCCAGGCTACCACACTCACCACCGCTGGTAGCTCTCTGCTGCTTGCTCGCTGCCGAGCCCTGTCCGCTGGGGTTGGGGAGTGCTCCCAGCCCAGAGGCCCTCCCTCCCTCCGCAGCCTGGCTTGGGAAGCTGGCCTCCTTGCTGGGGCTACGATGCCAGCGTCCCCACACGGCCACTATGGGTGCGACGCGGACCCCACGGAGGCCAACCTGGAGAACACAGACCCGAGCTCTGCATCCGGCTGCTGCAGATGCCCTCGGTGGTCAACTACCACCCGCTCCTTCCCCCGGCCCCATAGGTCTCTCCTCAGCACCGGCCATTTAGGCCGGCGGGAGGAGCGGGGGGCGGGGACTCACGAGTCCCCGCCCCCCGCTCCTCCTGCCAGCCAATCGGCCACCCTGAGTCCCGCCCCCCACGCCTCCAGCCGGCCCAATCGTGGGCGTAGCGGAGTGATGAATTTGCATAGTACCTTTTTATTATGTAGGATAAGTTTTTATTTATCTAGGCTAAATACCTAGGAGTGGGATCCCTGGGCCACATGCTGTGTATATGTTGAACTGTATAAGAAATAGCCCAGCCCTAACCGGTTTGGCTCAGTGGATAGAGCGTCAGCTTGTGGACTGAAAGGTCCCAGGTTCGATTCCAGTCAAGGGCATGTACCTTGGTTACAGGCACATCCCCAGTAGGAGGTGTGCAGGAGGCAGCTGATCAATGTTTCTCTCTCATCAATGTTTCTAACTCTCTATCCCTCTCCCTTCCTCGCTGTAAAGAAGCAATAAAATATGTTTTTTTAAAAAGAAAGAAATCGCCCACTGTTTTCCAAAGTAGCTGTATCATTTTGCATCCTGAGCAGCAATGTAAGAGAGTTCTAGTTGCTTGCCAGCACTTGGTATTTTTATTTTAGTCATTCTAATGGGAGTGCATTAGTGTCACATCGTGACTTCAATTTGCATTCTCCTAATGTCAACTAATGTTGGGTGTATTTTCATATGTTTATTTGTCTTTATATATCCTCTTTGGTAAAGTGTCTGTTCACTTTTAATTGGGTTGTTTGTTTTCTTACCGTTAATAGTTGATAATTTTTAAAAACATATCCTAATACAAGTCCTTTGTTAGATATGTGATTTACAAATATTTTTCCTAGTCTGTAGCTTGTTTTTTCATTCTCTTCAGTGTCTTTCAACAAGCCATAGTTCAAAGTTTTAATGAAGTCTAATTTATCAATTTTTTTCTTTTCAGTTTCTTGCTATTGCTGTCATGTTAAAAGAACTCTATCTAGCAAATAGTTTCTTATGTGTTTTATATTTTACATTTAGATTTATGACTCATTTTGCATTACATTTTGCAAAAGAGGTGAGGACTAGGCGAATTTTTTTCTTTTGTATATGCATGACTAATTATTTCAATGCAATTTGTTGAAAAGACTATCCTTTCCCCATTAAATTGCATTGCATCTTTGTTAAAAATCAATTGACCTTATTTGTGTGGGTTTATTTCTGGATTTTTTATTCCGTTTCAGTAATTTATGTGTCTACCCCTATATTTGATTACTATAGCTTTATAAAAAATCTTTAAAGTGGGTAGTGAGATTCCTCCTACTTTATTCTTTCTTTCCAACATTGTTTTAGCTATTCTACTGTATTTGTCTTTCCACATGAGTTTTAAAATCACATGACAGCATGATGGTAGAATAGGAGGTCCCAGGCCATATCACAATGGCCAACAGGAATATGACAAAGTGCTCAACAGCATTAATAATCAGGGGAATGCAAATCAAAACCACAATGAGTTTATCACCTCAATGAGATAATAAGATAGATATTATCAAAAAGAACAGATGGTGATACATGTTGATGAAGATATGGAGAAAAGGGAACCCTTGCATGTGGTTGTTGGGATATAAATTAGGGCACCTACTATGGAAAACATTTTGGAAGTTCATCAAAAATTAAAAATAGAGCTACCATATGTTTCAGCAATTCCACTTCTGAGTACATATCCAAAGGAATTGAGTTCAGGATCTAAAGAGATATTTACATTTCCATATTTATTGCAGCATTATTCTCAATAGCCAAGACATGTAAGTAGCTAAATGCCCATGGATGGATAAATAAATAAATAAAAATTTGGTATTTACATACAGTGGAATATTATTTATCCTTAAAAAGGAAATCCTGCCATTTGCAAAAACATGAACAAAACTTGAGGACTATGCTAAATGAAATCAGACACAGAAAGACAAACACTGCATGATATCATTTATATGATGAATTTAAAATTGTCAAAATCAGAGAAGCAGAAAATAGAATGGTGAATGCCAAAGGATTAAGGGAGGAGCAAAGAGGAGGTATTAGTCAAAGGATACTAAGTTTTAGTTATGGAAGATAAATCCTAGAGATCTACTATACAGACTAGAGTTAACAATACTATATTATATACTTAAAATTTTACTGAGATTAGATATTATATTAAGTGTTCTTATTACATAATTTTTTTAAAAGATGGGAGAAAACTTTAAAGGTGACAAATGTGTTGATGGCATTGATTGTGGTCATGGTTTTACAGATGCAACTTATCTCTACACTTGTCAAGTTGTGTACATTAAGTATCTTTGGCCTTTTACATGTCAATCTTATTGAATAAAATAGTTTATAAAAATGAACAAATAAAATCACCTATATTTATCTAAAAGAAGTCCTACTGATATTTTCTTGTGTTTAGTCTTCCAATCCATAAACACAATGTCTCTCCATATATTTAGGTTTTATTTATTTCCCCCTATCAGTATTTTGTAGTTTTTAGTTTACAAATTCAATGTGGTTTTTGGAACTATTATAAATAGTAATTTTTTAAAAACTGTTCCTTGTCAGTAGTATATAGAAATATGATTGACTTATGTTGACATTGTAACTCGCAACCTTGCTAAACTTACATCTTAGTTCTAAAAGTGTGCTTTTCTTTTGTTTTGTTTTATAGATTCTTTGGATTTTTATACATAGACAATCATGTTATCTGTGAACAGTAACAGGTTTTGTTCTTCCTGTCCAAACTGTGTGGTTTTTTATTGCTTCTTATTGGATTGACCATGACTTCCAGTGTGACATTGAAGGAAGGGTGAGAGTAGATATCCTTAATCTTATTTCTGAATTTAATAAGGAAAACATCCAGTTTTTACCAGTAAGTATAATGTTAGCTATAGGTTTTTAAATGCTTTTGATCATATCAAGGTAGTTTCCTTCTATGCCTCATATGCTGAGATTTTTTAAAATCATGAATGAATATTAAAAATTTTGACATGCTTTTTCTATATCAATAGATACGATCATGTAGCTTTTCTTGATTAGTCTATTAATACACTGGATTATATTGTGTGTGTACATTTGAGTAGCTGATGAATTTCTGAGCTAGGCAGTGGGATCCATTCATCAACTCCTCTGCCTAAGACTGCCTAAGGAGAAACAGCACTATGACTAAGCAGGCTTCGCAAACTCTTGAAAACTTCTTTTGTTGCAGTCAAATGTGTTTTGTTTCCTTGTCATTCTCTGACAGAAAAATAATTAAAAATGTTATTATCCCCAAAGGACCTGCTCAAATCTTCCCAGTGAATTAGGTAATGAATTATCTCCACCATGATTTAAAGAAAGACAAAGGGGAAAAGTTTCCTTATAGGAAGATGCAAAGGGAAATGGTGAGAACATGATCACATTTGGAAAGGGTGTAAGCTATTAAGTGCTAAGAAGACATTATGGAATTGAAAATGAAAAGCATCTGAAATGTCCTCACTCCTCTGGTTGTACTTTTATATAGCCCTTGGTGTGAGAGTGACCTGCAGCCAACTGGAAAAGCATGCATTCATGCTTTCTGTGTGTGCTTTTAGTAGCACAGATATGAATCACCTGGAATTTTCTATTTTATTCTGGGCTGTGGTCTTGATAGCTCGGGAAGACCAGATCTTAAGAAGAAGCTGAAGTTTTAAACCTGAGCTGGGATAATAGTAAACAAGCCTGGAGGTATCTGTCTATCTCATAACAATCCCTATTTTTCTGAAAACTATTTGCATAGAGAGGGAAAGGCACTGGATATCTGTGTTGGAGAGGCCCCTGATAGCATAGTGATTAAGAGCACAGCGTCTGTAATCAAACTCCTTAAGTTCAAAAGCTGGCTCATCTCCTTTCTACCTGTGACCTTGGAAAAT
The DNA here is from genome assembly GCF_951640355.1 of Cnephaeus nilssonii. Taxonomy (NCBI): domain Eukaryota; kingdom Metazoa; phylum Chordata; class Mammalia; order Chiroptera; family Vespertilionidae; genus Cnephaeus; species Cnephaeus nilssonii. The sequence continues at coordinate 51,517,320 of NC_137087.1, forward strand.
GTCTCATCTGTCTATGTCTTACTTCCTCCTACGTAAAATGGGGAGTATGATAGTAGCTATTTGGAGTTACTCTGAGAATTAATGAGATACATGCCCAAAGCACACAGAGTACCACCTGGCCCACCGTGGACACTCCCTATGTGCTATTTACCCCCTGCCATGGAGATTGATCCAGGGGAGGATAGCTCCCCCAAGGCAGACCACTCAAAGTCTACTTAGAACAGTAAATCAGAAACAAATTCCTCAAAAAATTAAGAATAGCGCTATCATATGATCCAATCCCTCTCCTGGGTATATATCCAGAAACCTCAAAATCATGGATTCACAAAGATATATGTACCCCTATGTCCACTAAAGCATTGTTCATGGTGGCCAAGACATGGAAACAACCAACATATCCTGTGATAGAGGACTGGATAAAGAAGATGTGATACATATACACAATGGAATACTACTCAGCCATGAGAAAAGATGAAATAGCGCCATTTGCAATCACATGGATGGATCTTGAGAACATTATGCTAAGTGAAATAAGTCAGTCCAAAAAAGCTAAGAACCATATGATTTCACTCATATGTGGGATATAAAACTGAAACTCATTAACACAAACAGCAGTATGGTGGCTGCCAGAGGGAAGTGGGTGGGGTGAGAAGGGATCCTAATATATGTTGACAAGAGGAGATTTAACTTTGGATGGTGGGCACACGGTGCAATATACAGATCTTGTAACATAGAAACTCACACCTGAAACCTATATGTTCATGTTGACCAGTGTCACCCCAATAAATTTAATAAAAAACAAAAACCAAGTCTGAATCATGTTCATCCTAGCTTGAGAAAAGGTCCCTGAACTTCCTCTCTTGAGTTTTTGGTCTTTCCCATCTTATCTGTTAATCCCCCTTTTCCCATGAAAGGACTCAGTATGTGCCCCCTGACAAGGAAGTAAACTGAAAGAATGTGGGGTGTCTCAACAATGACCAGCACCAATGTCCTAGCTGGTGACTTGAGGAAAGAGAATAGAACAAAGGCAGAAAATAACATGAATTCAGATACAGATGGTTCATGTTTGACTATTCCACTAGCCTGTAAGTTGCTGAGAACAGAAAATATCTGACCTGCTCATTACTATATTCCCAGCATGGGGTGCAGTGCCTGAGACAAAGCCAAGGTTCAAAGGAGATTTGTTGAATGAGTAAATGAGTGACCGAATGAATGCCCAGTGCAAAAGCTTCCCATGACTATTCTGGTTCCCACGCAGAATGTGCTGTGTCCTTGTCGATGCTCCCACAGTGCTTTCAGACACATTGGTTCTTTTTGCCATGTTATAGCCTAGCTCAGTGATGGCGAACCTATGACACGCGTGTCAGCACTGACACGCGTAGCCATTTCTGATGAAACACGGCTGCTGAGGCGGCCGCATGCCGAGGATGAAACATTTGCTGCTCCTGAGGATGAAACCTTTGCGAAATAATGTTTTTTCCTCAAAGTGACACACTACCCGAGTTAGGCTCAGTTTTTTGGCGAAGTTTGACACACCAAGCTCAAAAGGTTGCCCATCACTGGCCTAGCTAGTAGCTCCCAAACTAAGTTGTGAGTTCTTGGATAGCAGGATTTTATGAAATAACTTCTCATTTTATTCCTACTGTCCCTGTGTCTGGCACATGGCAGGTACTCGATTCAGATTGTTAAAATGGAAGAAAATTGAATTCCCTCCCACAAGGCAAAACCAACCAGCAGAGTCAATTCATGACTTGTCCTGTAGGAAAAAAATCTCTTTAAAAATGGCTGGTTTCCTGAATTGTACACTCGATTTAGTCAAGGTGATTTATTGTTATAATCTTAGAGTGCAGTTATATCAGCTTTTAACACTTCAAAGAACCTTCAAGTCTATCCGTTCCTGTGAGTTAGCCAGGTGGGTATTATTATGCCCATTTCACATAGGAACTCAGCATGTGGGTGTTAAAGTTGCCTGAAATCAGCACTTACAAAAGAGTGAGCTAGGGCACCACCTAGGTCTCCAGATTCCTTCTGAGTTAAAGACTCTTACTCCCAAATCAGGGATCTCCAAACTGTGATTGCTGGTTTTTAGACAGGAGTACCTCCTAATTTCTTTGAAGACTCAAAATTGCTGAGTGTGTGTATATGAAGGGGGAGGGGCATAGAAAAGAATGACAGAGATATAAATAGGGAAATAAAAGAGTGAGGGGAGTAGGGGGTTGAAGAGAAGGCCTCTGAGTTTGAGATGTAGAGAAACTGAGAAGGACACATAAGAGGGGTGTCTCCATTCCATGCTACAATTCTGCCAGTTTCAGAAGGAGGAAGTGGAGGCCCAAGATGGAGATAAGCCAGGGTCTTAGCTTGTGAATCCAAGATCATCCAGATAGCTAAAGTGTTGGAGTTGTGCTAGTTAATCAAAGACATGTTTTCTATTGCATTATAATACATTGTTTGTTTCTGTGTTTTTAAGTTAATTTTGGAGAGAAAGGGGGAGAGAGAGAGAAACATTAGTCAGTTGCCTCCCATACGCACCCTGACTGGGGAGTGAACCTGCAACCTTTGGTGTATGAGATGACACTCCAACCAACTGAGCCCCACTAGCCAGGGCTATAATGCATTGTTGACAGGATACCAGGGCCTCATGAAAGATAATGCATGCTTAGATTAAAGTAGACCTCAAAAAATGATCTTGCAGATGAATTGCTGCAAGGCATTATGGAAATTATTTTTGATTTATGTGCAAATTAAAAATTTTATGATTAAACAAAAAATGGCAAATTGAAGAAATCAAATGCTTTTCATTGTATTAAAAAACTTGGAACAGCATCTCACAAATGCATGCTAAAAGTATCAATCAGGAGACATGACAATGACCTAGATGACTCACATCACCTGATTGGTTCTTGAACTTGGCCTGACCATCATGAGCTGCTAGAACCATAGTCCCTCCTCCCTCAGAAGATCACACTCCACTTCCTTGGTTTGCTTCACCTTCTTTTCACAGCAGATATGGCAAATTATCATTGAAGAAAAATTGTTTATGTATTTTTAAGATTATTTTTTAGAGAAATTCACTTATAGAAAATGTTTCTTAAAAGTGAACTTAGAAATAAAATTAGAATATGTGTTGTATATGTATATATGTATACATGCATGTGTGTACATGTATGTATGTGTACACAGACACATCTTAAAACCTGTGTGTCTGTACTCAAGCTGAGATCTAACCTAGAAAATCCCTCCTGCAGATCATTTCCACCTATACCCGTGGTCAGCAAACTGCGGCTCGCGAGCCACATGCGGCTCTTTGGCCCCTTGAGTGTGGCTCTTCCACAAAATACCATGGCCTGGGCGAGTTTATTTTGAAGAAGTGGTGTTAGAAGAAGTTTAAGTTTAAAAACTTTGGCTCTCAAAAGAAATTTCAATCGTTGTACTGTTGATATTTGGCTCTGTTGACTAATGAGTTTGCCGACCACTGACCTATACCATCTTCTAATTCCAATATTCACAGTAGATATTGCTGGGCTGGTGACTGACCTCTGGACCCACTCACTTGACCATTGCTATGGAAGTGTTGAGCTAGAGTTCTGGATGCAAAGCAGCAATGTCACATCCAAGGCCAGGATGATTAGTGATGTCTTCTTTGGTTGAGAAGGGGGAAAAGGAAGAAATATCAGGGTGGATATTGGTGTCATTAACTGAGATTAATGGGTGGAGGGTAGGAAAAACAAGTGTGTTGTTTTAAATATGCTGAATTAGAAAGAGTTACCAGTTAACATTGGTATTGCTAGTACCTAGTGTGGTTTCAGTCCATGTGATGGAGGAGTCTTTTTGAGTTCTAATGATGACTTAAGGTCTATTTAATGTATAGATTATTTACCCACTAGACCTCAGGGGCTCCCTCATCGCATGCCCTAAAGAGCACCCTCTGGATTTAGAGCATGCTGCTTTAATCATAGGCGTATCATTAGCTTCAATAGGATTTATATAGATAGAGGGCCTATGGATGCTGGAATAAAGAAGCCTTTCAACCTGCTTTTGCCTTGTATGATAAATTATCATGAATATACTCTTCCCCATGGGAGAGAAATTTCAATCGTTGAACCTAGAAACAAATATATGCTGCAAAGCCACGATCCCAGCTTTGGCTCCTAGTCCCTTGCCAATGCTGGCACCCTAATTCATCAGTGCCTGAGAACCTGTCTAGCTCAGGAACTGCACTGGGTGACTTATAATTAAAACAATTGCAACTCCTTTTTAGAATTTAATTTCAAATATAATTTTTCATTTGCTTCACAAGGGTATGGCATGTGAGCAGCTTATCTGTGGGGAAATTAAAGCAAAGCCGAGGGATATGCACCACACGGTGCTTATATTAAAATAATCATTCAGATTTTTCCTGGCAACACTTTTTTAACGTGTCAAATCTTTATTACTTCCTTTGGCATTTATGTCCGCATTAATCACATTGAATTCATATGGTATTTATTTCTGGAGGTTATAAAAATCAACACGAGGGCTTCCCCAAGCTAATCAATTAGTCTAAATCCACTTCTGGGTTTCGGACCTGTGGAAGCTATGCTGGCTCAGGAAGTATGCGAGAAAGCAGACTCAAACTTCGTGATGGCTCAGGGATAGGGATGGACCTACAGCCCCATACTGAGCCACCTGTCACAGGTTTTCCTATTACTTTAGCCACAGAATCAGGTTCCTCTTGGGACAAGCTTTCTGATTCTAGAAGCCCACATGTCACTACTTCCCCATAGCCAGAGAATGGCTCTAGGTTGGTGGGTGGGTGGGCTATAGCTCTCTTAGCTGTCCTTTGTAGAGTAGAGGAGGTCTAATGGGAGCAATGTAGATAATTGCTGGTTTTACTAGGGCCACCCCTCTAAATTATAGAAAGAACATTCCTAGCAAAGTGAAAGCTGGAAAGACAACAGCTGCCTGGTGTGGCAGAAAGCATAGCCTGGAAGTGAAGACACATGAGTTCTAGTCTCAGCTCTGTCAGAAATTATTGAAATTTTCCTCTCTTGACCTCAGTTTTTTATATCTTTAAGATGAGCTCACCTACATGGCATCTGAGGCTCTACTCATACTAAAGCTAATGAGGGACATCATAAAGTATCTTCAACCCAGGAAGAGACTCCTAGCACAGAATTTGGAGGATATGGTGGCCTAACGTTAAGCTTGAGCAAAAGTGGAAGTGATAATCAGGGCCTGAACGTTATCAATGCCATCTCCACTTTTAGGGTTGAAGCCTATAATGTTGACACTATTGATGTAGAAGTGAGGAATCTGGGATTTCTGTGGGTTTCACTCATTAAAGAAGAAAGACAAATGACCAGGAAACTCAACACAGTGGGGCTGGGCCAATCTGCATTTTAACACAATAATCCAACATCTGGTGTGGAAATTTTATTCATTCCTAGTGCAAGAGATAGAGATGAATTTACTCACATTTATCCTCAAAGTTACAGGACAGAATGAACTTGAGGGACCAAACTAATCTTTGCAAAACTGTGAAATTGGCAGGTTTTGCCTTTTCTTCCCCCAGCTTCCTTTTTTTTGCATCATTTTCTCCATGGGAGTTCCCAACTATCTCTTTCAGGTACTCAGCGTTCTGTTCCTTCTTTTTGCCCTCCCACAGCCTCTGTCTACACGGTCTGCTCTCAAGCAGCATCCCTTGACAGTAATTTTTACATTATTGTGAATTTGCACAACCACTTCCTTTCTTAAATGGAGGTGGAAGGAGACAATCTGAATTTTGAGAAAACAGGTATGTACACGGAGACTTCTAATTGTCACCCAAATCCATTATTTTCTGCATCTCCTCCATGTTAACAGAACCCCTGATGAAGATGTGACTGCTGAGAGTAAATATTAGGTAATCCAGCTCCCCTTACTGATAGCTGTGTTCAGGTTATTACATCAGGGTCAATGGAATGTGATAGGAAGCCATGTGTGTAACTTAGAGGATGTGTCCTTAAAGAGAAGAGGTGCATCCCCTTTTTTCTTCCTGCCTCTTGGAACATGGTCATGGAGGTGGGAATGACTGGGCAACAGGACACAGGAGCTTGGGTCTCTGAACCCAAAAAACAAAACCATCAAATCGGCATTGGACTACCCACTCAGGAACTGTTATGTCATGGAGAAAGATCATTTAAGCCACTGTGTTTTGCCTTAATTACACATAGTCAAACCTATATTGTAACTAAAACCCAGGACACAACATTTACTGTGGTAAAAATGGCAATGTCCTCTCAGTTAGAAAACCTAGTTCTGAATTCCAAATCCATCCACCATGGACCATCTGGGTGACCTGAGACAATTTATTTCCCACCTCTGAAACATATTTTTCCTCAGGTCCCTTCTGCCAAATAAAAACAAGAATTCCTATCTCATAGTCTTGGCACGAAAAATAAATGAAATGTTGGTGAAAGTGCTTTTGTACACTGTAAAGCACTTCAAATCCTAGGGTGGTGGACAGCAGTACTCAAGGCTCTCTGGATTATGAGGCAGAGGGACCCACTCACACTAACTTAACGAGGGGTTTACTTTAAGAACACAATGGGAGAGAATATAGACATCCAAGAAAAGACAATGAAGTGTTGCTGAACTTTTAGGAAGGTTGAAACTAGAAAGTCAGAACTAGATGCCATATTCAGTGTGCCCCAGTACCACATGATCTCTCCCCACAGCTGTCTCAATACCGTAATAGTTTGTGAACTTTCAACTTAACTACCCACCACCATCTGACTATATTCTTCTAGTCTTAATTCAGATTCCTCAGAGAGAATCTGATTGGTTGATGCCATTGGCTGGCTTTAGGTTAGGTGTACACTTTGATCCAATCAGTGATGGCCAGGGATGCAAGGTCACGTGGTATGAAGAGCTAAACTCTTCAGGAGCTGTGGTCAATTAACTTCTCTAGAGAGATAGAGGGTGGGGCAGTCAGTATCCCTCTGGCGCTCAATGGAGATAATGATAAACAGGATGTTAACTGTTCAAGGCCAGAGGAAGAGTATAAATAAGTAGCTAGAAGTTTAAATTTTACTTGAAAAAAAGTAAAATTTGGACTTTATCACAATTACGAATTTCTACTCTTTGAAAGTTACCATTGGTCACCTGGTCACAAACCAGGGGCAGCAACATCCCAGCCATGAGGCTAGGCAGGCGATGGAAATGAATGAAATAGGGGACCATAGTGAAGTAGAAATCTCAGCTCCATTCAAGAGGGTGGCCACTACTTAGCTAGTCAAGTCTGCCATGTGGGAGCAAAATTTATTTTTTTGTGAATCCCTCTGATACTTCAAGAGAAGTCAGAAAATAATTATTTAAACCTGAAATCTTCTGATTTTTAAATGTCTGAAAATGCCATAAAATATGGAAATCACTGTCCACAGAACAGAACACAGCAGTGGGTGGCCATGCCCTGGGGACTGCCAGTTTGTGGCTTCTGCCAACAAAGCTTCTCAGCCCTGTGGTCCATGTTAGGATGCCCTTTCACAGTGACCACTTCTTGGGTGCCATTTCTGAAGAAGCTCATGGGTTTGTGTGTGGGCCACACGTGCCTTTGTAGAATTTCTATGCAGGAATAAACTCTACGTGTTCCTTAAGGTGTGTTTGGCAGATTGCCTGACTTGTTTGAAGCCAATTAGAGAAGTTAGTCTCATAATTCATATTTAAGGCAGTATATTTTGCATGTTTGTTTCTCTGTAGAATTCTTCTTCTATTCTAGACAAGTGATATTTATCAGAATATGATTTTTACAAATAACATCTCAGAGTGTTTTTCCCCACCAAATTCGCTATTACTAACAGCCTTATATCATGCAATCCCCATACCATATTAAGAATGGTGGTTCTCAAATTTTAACATGCATAAGAATCACCAGGGGTCCCTGTTAAAATGTAAAGCTTCAGGCCTGGAGTGCCCACTGAGTTTATGATCAAAGCAGGGAAACTTCTGAGAATGAAAGTAATTTCGAATTTATAGGAACAAACCAGTGTATGTGGTCAGCCCACTGAGGCTCTGCTTGTACAAATCCTGGCTCAATGCCATGTGCTGGAGCCAGGGACTCCTCCCATTTAATGAAGCACCCCAGGTACACTGGAGGTAGGTGGTTTGGACCATACTTTAAACAACACTAACAGCAGGGGAAATGGAATTGTCTTAGAGGTAAAGCTCTCCACAAGCTGAAGAATAGTTCTATATCATAACAGCTTACCAGGCCAGACAAAAGGAGGCAGAACAGTTTGCACATCACTGGGACTGAAATGGACATGTGCCTATTCATTCATGCATTCATTCATTCATTCATTCATTTTGTATCCCCATCTATAACTACAAATGATTTGAGAGCGGGTTTCTAATATGAAGGCACATCCAAAGGAAACAATATAAGATTAAAACCACACATAAAAAATTAAAACTAAATAAGCAGAAATCTAGCTATACCAAACATTGACGATTGATTAATCATTGCAACTAACCACTAGGCTTTCTCTGGGATTACTAGAAGCTAAAGTAGAAAGGAGAATAGCAGGTTATGAAAATAGCATTTTGAGCACATACAATGTCCCAGTTACTATGTGAAATGTTTTACATACATCAGCCTATTTGACCCACACATCAGCTTATGGCCATCAGTTTATGACAGTAGCCACCACATATCAAATTTACTCTCAGTGAAATGACGTAGAATGTCTCAAGTACAGTCGGTGAGCAAGGCTAAGTTCTAACACATCCCTACTGATCCCCAAATCTGTGCTCTTTCCAAAACCTAATAGTTCTCTTGGTCACATAAAAAGAAGCACACACTTAAATAGACACACACAAAAAAACAGAAGATGCATGTATTCTCTATTCTTACTATTTTTTGTTTAAAAAAAGGTGGTATTTTAATAAGCTGCAAGTTAGCAAGTTCAAAATTTTCCTCACTATTTCAAACCACTTGGAAGTGAAAGTAGAATTCACTCTGAGGGTGTCAAAAGGTCCTACATCATGCCCGTGGCAAGGAGTGGATGTGAAAACCAAGGGAGGACAATAGTGCAGGTAAACACAGGTGAAGATTTCTCTGTGAGGTCATACAGCAAAGTAGTGCTCGAGACGTAGAGGGTTTCTAGCACTCCCTTTATTAGATTGGATCAGATTAGATTCTGAAGGCTAAAGCACTCAAAGAGAGTGAATTTTCATTTTTACCCAAGAATCAGAAATGAAGAAGAGAGAGGAAAACCTGTAGGCTACATATTCATTACCTTTACCATCTTTGATTGACACATGGGCAGTCATTTGGCTTATTAAACTTGCTAATGGCATTCTTGCTTCTCAGCAGTGCGGTACTGCACATCATCTCCCTAATTAACGGCTGTTTCCAATAGTGCCGGCTGCACAGATTCAAGGCTGAAATACATCCTTTCCTAAGCTAGAGACCAAGTATCATCTAGTGCTGGGCATTTGATAAAACTGTGGGCTTTGCCTACTTTGCAGCCACTGCATGAGGGCTGGTCTGGGTGTCTCTGAAGCATAGAGCTGAAAGCAACTCTGTCGATGAGGGGCCAGTGAGCAGATATATGTCCTGAATTACAATACAGACAGCCTTCACTCTGCATGGTTCTGAAATCTAGTATATAGATTTTTTCTACCATGATTTAGTTCAATAATAGTCCCCCAACAACACAGTTCAATTTTCAGTTACAACAGTATATTAACTGTGAATAATTGAATAAAGTGAAAACGTTGCTGCCAGCTCTGCAGTCCATAAATCACTATGTAATTAACAGATACGCCCACAGTCAGTGACCAATCATGCCATGTCTTTCAAAGTCTGGCCCTGATTGCTCATGTATTCCGTTCACGCACAGCCAGCAAACCTTGGAGTTGTGTTGCCCCCTTGTCTCTCAGTGATAAACCCATGGGACATTTTACCAAAATGCATAGTCAAAAGAGGAGTTTGGCCAACTAAGAGAAAGGTGCATCAAAGAAACAGGAAGTAAAAACACTGGAAGTAACATGTGAATGGAGTGTAAATAAGAGCAATAATAGCTGACAGTGAACTGTTGACCACCATTACTGGAGAGACCCTAGACAGGCAGCCAGAGGAACTTCGTGCAAGTGACTCATCCACATCAATGAGGAGAGGCAGGAGAATGTCCCAGTGAAACTGGCACTGTCAAGACACTACACATGAAAGGAACTCAGAGCTATTTCATAACATGGGAAGTACAAAGGATAAAATGTTGGAAACTAATCCTAAGAAAGAAGTATGTCAATTCACCAAGGCACAGAAAAGAAGTTCACTCAGTATTAGAAGTTATATGATGAGAAGAAGGCAGGCACTATTTAAACTACTCTTTATAACCTTTTTATAAAAAATAAAATACTGCCTGGCCGGTGTGGCTCAGTGGTTGAGCATGGACTTATGAACCAGGAGATCACAGTTTGATTCCCGGTCAGGGCACATACCCAGGTTGATGTTTATATCTCCTCCCTCTCCCTTCCTCTCTGAAATCAATAAAAATACATTTCTTAAAAAAGAAATAAAATACTATTTTGGTTCTCCATGTCTCTGATGTTTAAATAACACTGTATTAAGTAAATATTAGTTTTACTAGTTTTCCCTTTTCTCTATACATTTATGAATGACAGCAAGAGAGCTTTTAATGTTTTGATAGAAATTTTTAAAGTCACCAAACAATAGTACATTTTCCCATTGATTATTAAGATCATTTTGTGTGGTTTCCATTTGCATGGTCACCTTTACAGTCATACAACACCATGGAAAGTGAGGAATTCCTGTATTTTTCCGATATGTCCCTGAGGAGTTCTGCTCACATAAGACATAATAAAAAAATAATGGCCCTGAAAGATGTCCATAGCATGCACCGGAGAATGAGATCCATTGGCATGGCCTTTGTTCATTTGACTAACCTCTGGGGAGCGTTCTGGTGGCCTGGGCACAGTCCTAGATATGAAGCGGGTAGACTAAAAAGTCATTTCATACTTCCAAGAAAGAGCTTGTGGGATGTCTAAGTGGTCTGTAACTGGAGGAATGTAGGCTATCCAAAGGAAGATTTGTATATCTAAATGGAGAAGCTAAGCAGATATTTGGAATTTCCCTCTGATTCTTTGAAGAAAACCAAGTCAAACATTCAGAACTATGAATCATTTATCACCTACTGTTTACAGTGAAGGCAATAAGCCACACCAAGGAGTCTGCCCAAGAGATAATGAGACAGACACTACTACCCGGTGCAGCCCCGCTTCTTTTAGTGAAAGAACCAGATTTTTTTTTGTCATCTCACTCCATGTGGTTAACTGTTAGGAGTGGGGCCTCTTCCCCTCCACAGAGAAAACATCCTGATTAGTCTAAGTCTGTGAAAGTTATTCCATGCCTCCTGCAAGATTTAGACATGGGCCTAGGATGCAGCTCTGGCCACTGAGAAGTAAGGGCTGGGGGCTGGGATAAGGGCCCTCACAGATGGCAGGAGGGTGAGACACAAAAGTGACCATCTTTGTTAGCCAGCATAGATGTGACATCTTGGATTTGAAGCCAACTGCAGCAAGGACAAGCCTAAGGCCCTAGGCAACCTCCTGAGGAGAGCACAAGAGAGGAATGTGAACTGAGCAGCTCAATTAACCAACCCAGAACTAACCAATATGGAGACTTAGGGACATGTGGGGCAAATGTCCACACCAGGTAAGCTGTCACTTGCAGCTGAAACATCCCAATCCATCAGACAGGAAGCTGAGAAATGAGAGAGACTAGGAGAGCCAGGGAAGGAAGGGAGAGAACTATGAAGGTCCAAAGAAGAAACCCGGAGCAGGAACACCCGACTCCCACTGAACTCTCTGATTCAAAGATTTTATTTCCAGCTTCAAAGTATAATTGACATATAACATTGTAAGATATTTCAAGTGTACATCTGATGCAAAGATTTTTAAGCAGACAAGCCTCCTTTTCTTACAAGTGTTAATGCCATTTTCAAACATAGATGTGAATCAGTGAGGACTTGAGTCAAGTAAGTAGAGGAAGAAAAATCATTGTCACTGCCTTAACCAGAGAGAATTTGATATTTATCTTTTCTTAAACATTTTGGTAACATCTTTCAAGGCTCTCAAGCCGATGACACATGCAAAATGAACATCCTGGCAGGTGTTAGGAAATGAACAAGCATGGGCAACCAGCAACAACAGAAATGAGATAAAATAATGCTGAAATGATCCACAACCCAGGAGGAGATTATTAGGGATGAAAATGTACTGATAAAGGGACAAATGGAACTATTGACAACTAGCCCAATCTTGTTTCTGCCTTTCCAATTAAATAGGATGGGGCATTTGTATTTAAGCAAGAAATGTCTGTGGGGAAATTTTGTTGTATGTTATTAGATTGGGATGTCAGGAAAGCATCTTCTACTCAACAGTCTTAAAAATTAAACAAGGGGTCCTTGTATAATGGATGCTTTCTAAGTATGATGAGACACAGGGCTTAAGGCCACAGTGGTACAAATTACTACTATGGAGCTGAGACTGCAGTTAGGTTAAGAAAGAAAATTTCCTCCTCTCATCTCCCAACTACCAGAGATTGAATTCATTATGTAGAGATCAAGAGCTTCAGCTTTAGACAAACCGGGATAATATCAGTCCCACCAATTCTTAATGGCATGATCTTGAGCAAGTCGCACAGCCTCTGAGCTTCAGTTTCCTCATGTGAAATAGGAGCAATTATAATATAAGATTATTACATATTAGGCTATTATAAATATTTAATGAGATTGTTTCTTGTAATAACCTAAATCAAAATGATGGAAATTACTAATGTACATTAAACATTTACCATGTGGTAGATATTTTATTAAAAGAAATGACAGAAAGATGAGAGTTGGGTCCATCAGCAATGTCAAGTTGTGATGAGAAAATGTGATACGGCTTTTCTCTTAGAACTTGCTCCCTCATTATCTTTGAAGTTCCATTATAGTTTTTCTGTTAAGCTTTGCCCTCTTCCTGCCATATTGGGTAATGCATATGTGTTCTGTAAACCAGGCCAACATTTTCCCCTCCTTCCTATCAGCCTCTTGCCTCCTTTGAGCAACGGCATGTTCCCCAACACCAAGAAGTTCTGACAATAAGGGAAAGGGGGAAGATGGACAGAAGCTTCCCATGACCCAGGCCTGGTTGACTCATCCCCCTGATCCAGGATGGGCAGTGACTCTGGGATTTTATAACTGGATGCTCAGAGACAGAGCTCTCTGTCTGCTGGATCACAGGTTGAGAGGATGTGATCCCCAGAACTGCTGGCATCCAAGTTATATCTACTTGGAAGAAATAAATCTGAAAGAGGAGAAAATAGAATAAATAAAGAGAAGCCGAAGGAAAAGTAGAGCAAAGACAGGAAGCCCCGAGGACATTGGGTCCCCAGATTCAGTCATATTTCCAGGTAGCATCTCCTCCATCCCTCCCAGCTATGGAAACCAAAAAATTCTCTTTTTTTGGTTAAGCTACCTTGATTGGAGTTCTGTTACCTTTAATTAAAAGAGTCCTGATTAATGTAGAGCTAAGAGTCCTGATTAATGTAGAGCTAATCTAAAGTAAGTGAAGGATCATTGAACTCAAAGAAAAAACAAAACTAACATTTTGTAGTGGAGAAATATGATGGAAAGTTGCAGGGTGAAAATGCTTGAATTTTACCAGTTTGGCCTCCATGATTCATCCCTGGGTCCCTTTGAGATTTCATGGGAAAACTTTATGCCATGTGTTGGAATCTAACTCTGCCTCCAAAGACTTGTGACTTATTAGAAAGAACTTGCTTCTACTCAAGGTCAGCTGGCCCTCAGAGAATCATGTACTGGGACCTCAGTGCCAAAAGCCCTCTTGATGTTTATAGAGTGCCTGCAGCTAATGTAAAGGTCTCCTGCTGCCAAATTGTCAGAAGTGATTTAAGAAGAAAGGTGTGAGAGGAGGGACCCAGGGCTAGAGGAGGGGAGCTGCAGACAGCTGGAGGTAACAGAGAAGAGACAATCATTCATACTCAAGACAGGCCAGTGGATGGAAATAGGAGAAATAAGATACCAGTGCCAGGATAGCTGATTCCAAAGTGAAATCTGCCTTTGGGTTTTCAATACATTTATTGAGCACAGTGATTGATAGCTTTGGAAAACCAAAACTCAATTACCTTTGATCTTGAAGGTTCAGAAACATGGCATACATCTAGGATGAATTCCTGCTGTCCCCCCCCCCAACACCCCTCCACACTGCCCCCAAAGTTTCATTTGCTTTCTAAACTCATTTGACCAGGGAACCCTTGGTTTCCTGAACACACACCATTGTTGTTATTTCAGGTAACAGTATAAACATACTATTATTAGATAGTCTTAGGACTATCTTATCTTGTCAGATAATAGTTCTCATTTATTGAGTACTTGCTATACACCAAGTTTCATGCTAAGCACCTGGCATGCTATCTCTGTCCATTCTCACAACAGCTCTATTACTTATTAGAATCACTGTCCCTACATTACAGATGAGGTAGCTGAGCCTCAGAATGGTGAAATAAATGGCCTTAGGTGAGTGTTACTCAAAATGCTGCTCTTTGCTATTAGTCAGTAAGGGAATGAGAAACTTACACTAGAGTGTAAATCAACACACTGCTTCCTTCATTGGGAAAGACTTGGTTTGGGGAAAAACGAGTCATAGGAATAGTGAGCTTAAGGATGTAGCTGACTTGCATTCTGGCACAGTTCCACGTGTCTTCACTGACGGGTAACAAGTGTGGACTGATGGTGGTCTGTGACCTATACCTTGTGTAGCACTGCCCCAGGTCACAAACCCAAGCATGTCAGGTTTCAAATCCTCTTCTCCTTAAAACCACTATGATCCATCTCCTACATGTCCACCATCCACTTACCCAGTCTCTGGGTCAAACCTGTTGGGTTCCCCAAACTACTAGATCAATATACCCCAAAGGGTTTCTGTTCCCTTTCAAAGGTTGGAACAAATACTTTAGTCTCAGAAGAACCTGTAGAATATTTCAGACAAGTTCATTGTGACATGGCCATAGACCTGGAAGCTGAGAAGCAGGGAGCGTCTGAGCCACATGCTAACTGATGATCTCTGCTCAGGTGGTGGGAGAGCTTGCCAGAGTCCCTTCCTGGACTTGATTCACTGTAGCTTATCTTTAACTGGGCATTGTCTCTCTGTTGACTGAATGAATTTGTGAGGATGACGTGGGACCCAGCAAAGGCTGAAATGCAGACTTTACAAAAATAAACAGCCAGAAAAAAATTGTTCTGAAACAGTAAGTCAGACTGCTGGGAAGCAAGTATCAGGGGAATTCTATACTAGCATGCTCTGATGATTTAAACAACAAAGGCATACGGTGTCTGTTTTCTCTCCATCCTTGATTCCTGTCTGCATTTGTATTTCCCTTTGAAATAGACACTTTTCCTTCTTCCATTCTTACAGGGACAAACAGTAGAGAAACAGGACATTTTAATTCAGTTAATATTTATTCTTTCATTTAAACATTTATTGAGTCCTCATGTATGTCAGGTACTGTATTGAGTATAAAAGAAAAAAGAGAAAAAACCCTGAAGCATCACAGAATTTCAAATAAAGCTGATCTGCTGTCTTGGATTCCATCCAAGGAAACTGAGGAGAAAAGAAAGATCATCTAATCGCACTATCTTGTAATATAGGCCTATAGCAGAACTCTGAGCCAGGTTATAACAAGTCTCCAGCATAATACTCATAGTAACAGGTAACATTTTCCGATAAGTCAAGTACTATGTTAAGTGCTCCACATGTTATTATGCTTAATCCTCACAACTCCTCTAGCAGGCAGGCTTTATTATTAGCTCCCTTTTAAGAATAGGAAAACAGGCACAGAGATGTTAACTTATCCAGGGTCATACAGTTAATGAGTGTTATACCTTGAGCCAAACCAATGAGATCTGGCTTCAGAGTCCTTGTTCTTAGCTTTCAATTTCTTGGGAATGGTCTGTTGGGATCTCCTTTCTACTCGTTGGAGCCGATTTTCTATTTCAATTAATTCACCAAGAACAAGCACCTGCTGAATTCAAGCCACATACCTTTCAAGGGTTAGGGTGGGAAAACAAGGAGGCCTGAGCCCTGGTCAGCAATCTTGGCACTTATATTCTTTCTGGACACACATGCAAAATATCATTTATAGACAAGATGGACTTTGATACAACAGTATCCTATATAATAAAAGGCTAATATGCAGCCGAGACCGGTTTGGCTCAGTGAATAGAGCGTCTGCCTGCGGACTCGGGGGTCCCAGGTTCGATTCCGGTCAAGGGCATGTACCTTGGTTGCGGGCACATCCCCAGTGGGGGGTGTGCAGGAGGCAGCTGATCGATGTTTCTCTCTCATCGATGTTTCTAACTCTCTATCCCTCTCTCTTCCTCTCTGTAAAAAATCAATAAAATATATTTAAAAAAAAAAAGGCTAATATGCAAATAGACCAAACAGCAAAACAACCAGTCGCTATGATGAGCACTGACCACCAGGGGGCAGACGCTCAACGCAGGAGTTCAATGCAGGCTGGGCTCATGGCTGGCAAGCGCAGTGGCATTGGTGGGAGCCTCTCCCACCTCCGGCAGCGCTAAGGATGTCCGACTGATGGCTTAGGCCCGCTCCCCCTGGGAGCGGGCCTAAGCCATCAGTCAGACATCCCCCAAGGGCTCCTGGACTGTGAGAGGGTGCAGGCCGGGCTGAGCCACCCCCCCTCCAAATGCACGATTTTCGTGCACCAGGCCTCTAGTCGTATCATAAAACTGGGCCAAACTCCACAGTTCATAATGTTTGCAAAGAGACTAGAAAGCAGTCTAAAGTATTGGTTCCCAAACCTGGCAGCACCTCATAAATTTTTAAAAATATTGATAACCACCCCTAGAGATTCTGACTTAATGGGCCTAGGAGACTACATGGGCATTAGAATCTTAAAATCTACATGGGTGATATTTTGTGTCACATTGTGTGAGAATAACTGATCCATTGCTTATCCTGTGGTGATTAGAGTGAAAACTAGAGAAATCACTAGTTAGTAGAATTGTTAGTAGGCCGTTTATTTTATACATAGCTGCCATGTTACTAAGTAATTTCACAAAAATGTGCTTTCATGTAACTCTTAAAACTCATAGCCAAAAAGGTAGCTATAATTATTCCCATTTCACAGATTAGGGAATTGAGGAGTAGAGAGGAAAACAGCTTGCCCGGGGCATAAGTCACAGAAGCAAGACTTCCACCTAGGGCTGTCTGCCTCTGAAGACTGTTCTTATAAGCATTAGCCTATTATGCCTCCCCACAGGTGGAAAGAAGAACTCTTGAAAGAGGTGGTCCAGGGCTGTACTCTGAAGGACACATGCAAAGCTAAGCAGAGAGGAAAGTGGACATATGGGGGTAGATGCGCAGTCAGCCAAGCCTGGAGGCCTCTAGGCAGTCAGGACAAGAGACTGAACAAACCTGGGCTTTTCTGCACCAAGACTGACTATGAAGCCAGCATCAAGCTTGAGTAAGCATTTAGGATCACATTGAAACACCCCTACACCCCACCCTCAGAGTTTGTGATTTAATCGGTCTGAGGTGAGTTCTGAGAATTTTTATTTCCAATAAATTTCCAGGCGATGCTGACTACTGGTCCAGAGACCACACTCAGAACCACTGGTGTAGTAGCATGGGCCCGTCTGAAGAATAAAACAAACTTCCATTTGAAGACAACCAGCGATCACCTTCCTGGAACTGGACATAGAGTCTGGATTTTAGGATTATTGAACCTGGAAAAGAATATTCTAGGTATCTCACACAGTTTCAGAACTTTAGGGTGGAAGATGAAAGTTGTTCCATCTTGGGGCAGACCTTCTCCTTCCTTCATAGAGAAACCAGTTTAGTGGGTCCCTTTATACATGTGTCCACTCATTTTTTCTCCCCCTGGGGAAGAGCAAAACCCAAGAAATCATCCAAATATGAATGTTTCCACCCTGGGTCTAGAGAACTTGAATTCATTCATTTAGCAAAATTTTTTAATCTCTTCTTTGGCCTGGATCCTAGGACCTTGGGGTTTGTTGGTGAACTAGAGAATCACATTTTAATGAGCAACTTCTTGGCAGCAAAGTACAGATGAAAGATCCCTACCTCTTGGGATGTTGATTGAAATGTTAAGAGACCTGACTTGCACTGAACTTTCCATCATTCACTCTCTGGGCCTCAGTTTTCCCTTCTGTAAACTGGGGAGTATTCCTACTTTACCTATATATGTAATGGGAATAGAGGATGATAACATAGATGATCACAAAAGAGAGAAAGCATGCTGTACTGACAAACAACAAACCCTCCTCCCGCTTCAAACCCACTTTTATATAATTGCCAATAACATATCACTCAAGAGCGGGGAGGATGTGCTGTCTGCTCTTCTCCTTTTGAGCTCCAGGACTCCTGCTCCCAGAGGGGCTTGGCAGATGATTAACAAGTCATCTGATGAATATGCAACATGATTCTGTCTTAATAAGTCCTGCAGCTGTTGGGAACTTAACAAGAAAAACAAAGCCATAGAAATACATGATGTTGAAAAACTGCCTGCCCACCTCACAGAGCCCCCCAAATGAGGTCTCCCAGCTACACATGGATCCTGGCTTTTCCAGAGATGTAAAATGTGCCACTGGTGGGACACACCCACCCAGTCACGGGTGCCTGCTCTGAAAGCAGCTCCTTTCCCCTAATAATTTGCCTCCTTAGCCATAGGTCTTACAACTCTCAATCTTGATAAATACACACATATGTACCTAAGCATACACTATTGTGTGTGTGTGTGTGTGTGTGTGTGTGTGTGTGTGTGTGTGTTGTTTGTTTGTTTTTCGTATCAGATTAGGAGTAGGAAGTGCTCACTTAAGGATAAGCACAATGGACAGAGCTTGCATCCTAAGATCTGAGTTAAAATCCTGGCTTCCCCACTTACTAGCTATGCAGTCCTGGCAATATATTTAACCTTTTGAGTTTCAGTTTCAT
Organism: Cnephaeus nilssonii; assembly: GCF_951640355.1. Taxonomy (NCBI): domain Eukaryota; kingdom Metazoa; phylum Chordata; class Mammalia; order Chiroptera; family Vespertilionidae; genus Cnephaeus; species Cnephaeus nilssonii. The sequence goes on from NC_137087.1 coordinate 51,536,340, forward strand.
CATTAGTAAAATGGGCATAATAATACCTATCTTAAGGTTTTGTGTTAATGATTGCTAGTACAGAACTTGAAATACAGAAGGTGTTGAATAAGCAATGGTGATTATGTTAATGAATATCATCATCACATCACCATTTCATGTAAGAAAAGTCAAAGCCTCCTTCAGAGTTTTTGTGGACAGTTGTTATGTTCTTCTTCAGCATCTATTCCTCTCATTTCTGGTACTAGCCCTCAAGTCATTATCTTGCTTAAGGCATGGGGTGAGGATGGAACTCATCCTCACAGTAATAGGTTTTGGGAAAGGCATACAGCCCAATTCAAGCCAAAGAGCTGCAACCTTCTGACTTTAGTTGGAACTATTATAAACCTGCAATTACTAGGGCCACTCGGTGAGAGAGGGTGGCTGAGACCAACGAGGCAGAACTGAGAAACAGAAAGGGGCTGTGCTGATGACATGCCTGACCCCCTGCATCCAGCTCTTTCTGACGCCCTGGAACTTTCAGTGACGGGAGGCAACACACTCCTGCTGCTTAAGCCACTTGGACTTACGGTTTTGACAAGTTTGGTTACATGTAAATTAAAGAGTCCCGACTCTGTGTTTCACTATATGTAAATTACAACACTAAAATATATATTTCTAAGTTAACATTTTTGTCTGGGTTTTATATAGCTTAACTCATCTTCCCAGGAAGAATTTGCACTGTCATTTCTACCAAGACAGTTCTCTGTAACTCATTCTGGGCCCATAAATATGGCCCAAGTGCTAAAAGCAGCAGGTTTACACCACCTCCCACACAGTATCTGTGATTTGACACAATCTTGCATATTCAGTAGAGATGTTAATTGATGCATTTTCTTCTAACAAAGGGTAGGTGGTTTCTAATGTCTTAAGACCCACATTACAATTCACAGCATTTGTAGGCACTGCTGTTTGGTTTCAGTGTTCAAGATTGTTATTTTAAAATGTGGGGATCTTCCAGAAAACATTAAGGTCTTGTTTACATGCAAACTACAGTTTAATTCTGCAAATCAAAAGAGTTTTGTGGAACTCTGAGGGGAATGAACAGGGTAATAACCACAGTCAGCCTCTTCCCTTTAAGCTTGCTGACATATGGCCAAACGTGCTTCATCGTTATTCTCCAGTAAAGTACTATTTGTGCTTTGCATTTCTCATTAACAATTGGTTTTATTTGAGCTCATTCAAGCTTGGGTAAAGTCACTGGAAAGTGTCTACGTTCAAGCGGTTTCCGGGTGCCTGGACAAGTTGCAGGTGCCTATAGACAGAGAGGAACCACAAAGGTTGTGACTGGACACAGTGGGGCTCCCTAATTCTGAATAGGATGGGAGCAGTGGTGTAGCACTGTGCTCTCTCCTCACTCAGTTTTGGATTCTGATGACAACCCACAATATCCATTATAGCAAAGTAATGTCCTTATGTCCTGTTCTATGTTATAGCTAGTGATAGTTTAACTCCTTCATGAGAAAATAAGCAGCTGCAATTTGGCCGGGCACATGTTTTTGAGTTGGACAGCATTAAATTAAAACCCTGGTCATGTGACCTTGATTTGCGTCATTTACTTCTATCTAAATGATACATTCGATTTCTTCATCTTTAAAATAGAGTCAATAATATCTACCCTCCGGGGCTGTAGTGAAGAATCAATGCGCTAACACCTGTGAAGTGCCTACTGCAGGGTCTGGTCCTTAGGGAGGAATGGAACAGACTGACATACCTTGATGTGGGGATAGAGGGATAAGAAGAGATAAACCAAATATCTTATATACTTATATACATAGCCCATGGACAGGGGCAATAGGGTAGTGAAAACCTAGCAGGGGTGGGTAGAGGATGGGGGTGGGGGGAAAGGGGGAAAATGGGAGATATCTGTAATACTATCAACAATAAAAAATATGTTTTTAAAATGAAAAAAATAATAAAATAAAAGTTATCAAGGAAGGACCTGTTTGTCTAAAAATGATATACAGGGTGGAGCAAAAGTAGGTTTAAAGTTGTGAGTATGCAAAATGGAGTTTATTCTTATATTATTATTGTATTATCCTATCTAATAAAGAGGAAATATGCTAATTGATCCACACGCCATCGCAAAGATGGTGGCACCCACAGCCAATAAGGAGGGAATATGCTAATTGACTACCACACCCTCAAATATGGTAGTGCCCACAGCCACAAGATGGCGGCACCCAGTCCCCTAAGCCCTGCCACGCGCCTGCCTCCAGAGTCCCCCAATCTCCTCAGCCCCCCAGCCAGCCAGGGCCGGCCCAAGGTGCAGGCAAGCCTCAGATGGTGGCTGCCCAGCCGCCCAGGGCCACCCAAGGCTCAGGTAACCAGGGATGGCCGAGGCTTGCACTTCTGGCAGTGGCAGCAGCAGAGGTGTGTTGGGGCATCGCCTTCCTCTGATCCCTGGGTGGCCTCCCGCCCCTGAGGGCTCCCGGACTGTGAGAGAGGGCAGGCCGGGCTGAGGGACCCCCACTCCAGTGCATGAATTTTCATGCACCGGGCCTCTAGTTTTCCATACATACCATTGTAAATCTACTTTTACCCAATCCTGTATAACCCGTTTGTTTCAAGAATACACTCTTTCTATGTCTCTTGAGAACAATACTCTCCTTTTTGTCATAGGTTCCATGGACCTCTTCAGCTTTCTGTTTTCCCATCTTAAGTTGCTTCTCCAAGCTTGATGTTAGCCCTTAATCAAGTTGGATATGTTCTACTTGGTCTCTTCAAGTGGGCTACTGCTTGCTTTTAGAATCCTTCACCTCAATCTTACCTTAGAGACCTGGATGATATAAATTGCATTATAAGCTCAGCATTTTAGACACCTCTAAATGAGAAGGGATGGAAAGACCCCGGAGTTTTGGTTGGCTACCGATGGGAAAACTCTAAGCCATTCCTTCTTTATTATTCAGTGAGGCATTTGTGATAGAGCCACATTTTCAACCAGCTTTCTATCCAACCTGGACTTTTAGTCAGTGGCAAGCTTTAGTTCTGCTCAAAATTCTACCCAACTCTATTACCCTCTGCCATCTTTTTATTTCATCTGATTACTATGGAAACCCAGGGGTCTCCAGTGGCACTGACTTTGAAGGCTACTTATCTGCATGGCCAACAAGCAGTTCAAGTCCCACCTTTTATGCCACATAGACCCCCTTTACTTTTAAAAATTAAGGGTTGCCAGCAGAAGTTTTCTATTTGATTCTTACTGGAGGAAGATATCAACGTGTCCATTGCGCCATTGTCCTAGTTTGCTCAGCAGAGTCCCAGTTTACACATGTCATATATCCAGGTAATGCCTACGGATTATTTTAGTATCCTCTTTCATTCTCAAAAGGTGGCCCTGTTGGGGATATAAATTATAAAATTTCCATATGAGTGACCTTTTTAGAGTTGCCTGCAGAGAAGGTGGCTCTGTAAAGAAAGGGCCTATTCCCTCTCACAGGGACATAGATCTGGCCCCATAAAGTAATAAACCTTTCAATACAAGGTGAGAATCTATGAGGTTGTGCATGTGAGATTAATTGCAAAACAATGTACTCATGTCTCTGTTCCATTTGTCTAGAAACTTTTCTCAGAATCATCCCACCCCCTGGGGAACCGGTATCAGAGTTTGCACTTGGAAAGCAACATTTCTAACACATCAAATTTCATAGTTGGAGGCCCTCTCTCTTCTGCTTAGCCTCACTCATCTATCTCCTGCCCATTGCTAATCCCGGAAGCTTTAGGAGGCCACAGCTGACACACATCTCTAGGTGACAGAAATAAGTTGTCAGCTGGTTCACCCTGAGCAGTGGGAGGCAACAACAATAATCAGGTTCAGAATAAATGTAGAAACTGAAGGGTAATGAAGTACTCTCTGTTCCATTTGGTTGTCAGGCAGTCAGGGGTACTATAGCAGCTCCTTCTGCAGCCCAGGTTTAGCCACACTAACAAATTCGACGTGGGAGTCATTTTGGTCACTAAATAATGGACAGGTGTAGTTGGCAACAGGATGATTCTGCTATTCCTGAGTTAGATTTCCTTTCTTTCATTAGCCCCTAACACTCTAGCAGAGGCAGGCTAGAGCCTTAAAGCAGAGCCCATTCCCTCCCGACATCTGGAAGCCTAGGAACTCAAGGTGGAACCTGGAAGCAGGGATTAGGCTTTGTAAAATGCTGGGTGCTGAGAAAAAGGAATTTGGGCACAGGGCTCTCCTGTCCCACCAGCTCTCCTATCTTTAAATTCACCCCTGGGCATAGTGGCTATAATCCATAATTTGCTTTTCATAAAAATGACAAGGAAGACAGTTGGCTACTGACTTTAGTTTCACCTTTCCCCACCAGATCTTGCTCCCACCACTCATTGTAAGAGCAGCACTCAAGAGCATGAGGTTTGAATCTAGACATACCTAGGTTCAAACCCTTGCTCTGCCACTAACTAAATGGCCTTAAAAAATGAACTTGCTTTCTCTGTGCCTCATTTCTCCCATTTGTAAAATGAAGATAAGAATACCTTCCTCATAGTGTTAGCATGAGTAATTAATAACATGTAATTTACAAAATGCTTAGCTCAGGCTTGGCACCTCATGTGGTTTAATTAATGGTAACCTTTATCATGATTGATATTTGTTGAATGAGGGAATAACTGAATAAGTGAATGAATGAAATGGGACTAGATTGGAAGATGGGATGAATGAATAAATAATAACTGAGGGAACTCTCTGAGCTAGGCACTATGCTATACACTGGGGGGAAATGGTGAGCAAAATTCAGATGTCATCCCTGTTGTAATGAACTACACAGATATTGTTTCCAGACCTTAGTTTTAAAAGGAAATACAGCACTAATAAATGTACATTTAAACTGAACTTAAAGTCTCCAGGAAACCTTATCTTAAGGAAGGCGTTTCTGAAGATGCACCATTTCTTTTCTTTTTTTTTTTTTATTCACTTGAGCTGCCTTTCTATTTTTTATGATGAAAACCATATAACATACAATTTTCCATCTTTTTTTCAATTTTAGTTCATATTCAATGTTATTCTGTATTAGTTTCATGTGCATAACATAGGGGTTAGACAATCATATACTTTACAGAGTGGTCCCCCTGATATTTCAAGTACTCCTCCCCCCTTGCTCATACATAGCTATTACAATATTATTTTTTTCCTCCATTGACCTTTCCCCGGCCACCCCCACCCCCAGCACATACCCTTACCCCCCTAGTGATTGTGTCCATTGGTAATGCTTATATGCATGCATACAAGTCCTTTGGTTGATCTCTTACTCCCCACCTCCCCTGCCTTCCCTCTGAGGTTTGAAATTTCTTAAGACATCGTCTCAGATCTGAGGGATGAGAAGGAGTTAATAAAGGGAAGTGATGAGCATTCCAGGGAGGAAACAGCATGCATGGAAGTCCTATGGTAGAAGGAAACATGGTGTGCTCAAGGAACCAAGGTCAGCAATGTGCCAACTGGGCAACTGGAGCCATGGAACTGGAAGTCAGAGGAAACACCTGGATCTTAAGGCCTGTGCTGTCGGCACATGGGCACGGATGAGCTCACATTGAAGACTAAATGTGATTAGAAGCTTAGTAGCCAACCCAGGAGAATTTGTTATCATGCAAGCCAGGGTATTCCAGTTACTATTGCTGCATAAAAAACACCCCCAAAATGTAGTACCTTAAAACAATCATACTATGTTGTTGATGATTTTGTGGGTTGAGAATTTTCAAAGGCCTTGACTCAGCAGTCCTCACTTAGGGTCTCTCATGCAGATACAATCAGATGTCAGCTAGGGCTGTAGTCATCTGAAGGGTCCACCAGCTGAACATCCAAAATGGCTCACTGGCATGGCTATCAGTTGACCCTGGTTTTCATCTGGGGACTCCACTGGTGACTGAAGTGCCTACAGCAATGACTGGAGTGCTTACAAAGAGCCATTCCACTGTGGTGATCTCAGGGCAGTTCAACTTTGTAAATTATGACTGATTTCCCCCAGAGCAACCAGAGAAACGCTATATGGTTGGTTATTACCTAGCCTCAGAAGTCACACAGTCTAACTGATGCTGCACTGCACTGATTGAAGCAGTCACAAGGTCAACCAGATTCAAGGGGAAGGAACACAGGCCCTCCCTCTCCATGGGAGAAATGTGAACAAATGTTGACATCAAGTTGCAGAACCATGACATAAAAAAGAATGATGACTCATGTCAATTGTTGCTAGGAGCTCAAGTACAATGAGATATGAAAAAAGACAGGTTTTAGCAATGTGTAGATTATCACTGACCTGGGCAAGAGTAGCTTTTGTGGAAGATGGGGGGTGGGGGATGGGCTACACAGTAAAGACCATTTCTCAAGAAATATGGCTGAAGCAAGAAGGAGCAAGATGGAATGGCAGCTGGAAGTGGATGGAGAGAGAGTTTTCCTCATTGTTTCCTCCCTCTCTCCTTTCTTTCCTCTTCCCTTTCCAAGTGGGATAGCTTTGACTGTAAACATTGACAGGAAAATCCCAATTTCAAGGAAGCAAACACAATTTCTCCTTTTCTAAAGTTGCCTGTGATCTCCCCAAGCACAAAATACATCAGAGTTAACCTGGTCTTTGGTTTTCCTGTGTGTATATTTTGTAACCCTAGTAAACTAAGGATTTGCTTTCTGCTATAGTTCTCATAGCACCTTACACAGAAAAACTGAGCTCAGGTAAAGTTTCAATAAATATGCACTAACTAGTATATTTGCATTATAGATTCAGAAATCCTCAAGGACAATGGCTGAGTTCTCATTGTCTATTTTTTCCAGTGCCTGAAATACCACCTGGGCCATATGGGTGCTTAAACCCTATGTAACAAACCAAACCAAATAGAACCAAGAGGGAAAATTGCTCCTGTGGGATGCTTTTTGAGGGAAGGAGTAATGACCACACTAACCTCAAAAGTTCCCATGTTGAGATCTTTTCAGACACGTCTGCTAAATGTTGAAGAAGCTCTATCCTTGGCCAATAGTGGGACTCTTCCAGAAATGATGCTCAGGATCCAAACTTCATTTAATATTTATGGAGGACCAACAACATGCCAGACTCCTTGGCCTGAGGAAATCCATTTCTCAGACTTGACACACTCCCAAGGCGGTAGCTATTGGCTTCTATATTATCTATCCTAAATGCCAAATTTCTAGATGAATCAGAGGAGGTCGCGTTATTTAGACAGCAAACAAACATTTTGGTTAGAGGTTCTGAAAATAATGCAATCAATTTTTCCTTACTCCCAACTATTTTCCACTCTTATGTAATGTGTGTTTTACAAAGCTCTGGCCAAGCCAGGAAGCAGCAAGCAGCAGCCAGCTTGCATCTAATGTAGTCAGGACCAGGGGGCCAAGGCTCTGTGCCAAGTAACTGTGGACTTGCTGGATGCCTTGACTCAAACCATTTGCAGCAAAACAGGGGAGTGCAGGTGAGTTCAAAACCCATCAAACAGAGTGATGAACAGTCAGTGTAGGTGGAGGCCGAAGCCATGGACAGCACTGGCAATTTGGAGAATGGACTTCATTGGTTCATATTTCCTGGGATATGGAAAAATCAAGCCTAGGAAATCTGTTGTCAATTGGAAATCTTTCATTCTGGTCTCTTTTTGGCTCTGTTCTTTGGGCATGTCATTGTCTTCTTAGAGCAAGAGTCTAAAGATGACTTTCTGAGTGCATGACTGACCACTTCTGAAAGTTCATTGACTAGTTTAGGAAAGTATTAGAAAAGTCCAGAGGGTTTCTATCAGCCAAGAGGTGTGAGGAGACAGAACAGCTCAAAATTTTCTACCATCTTGTTAGTGTAAGTGGGGAAAAGGTTTTACTCAACCCTCGTAGGATCTCAGGCTGGGTAGGAAAATTAAGCTAATGACAGATTAATAGAAGAACACCATACAAGTTTATTTAATATAACTTTTACAGAACACTGGAAACTTCATAAGGAAATGAAGAACCAAAGAAAAAGACCTGTGTATTTTTATCTAGATTTGATGAGTGGTGGACCTTCGTGAGAAATACCATAGGTTAAGGAATGCAAGGTAAGTATAAATAGGGATGTGGGAGACTTAACAAGGCCTGCTTATTAGGATTCTTCTTGGTGTCCCTTTGTCTTCAGAGATAAAGATGCTCCTTTCTTCCAGGTAGAGGGAAGGAACTTCTCACATAAGGATTTTATGACCTGCTTCAGGGGAGAAAGTAGATGGGAGGAAGAGGTCACAGTGACCTTCCTGCTCCATCAGTTTTCTCAAACTTCTTCAGTTTGAAGCATTCAATATTCCAAGGTGCCATATTTTGGGGTAATATGTCCTAAACCCATCATTAGTCTTTCTCTACTCCCTGTCCCCTTGCTCAACTCCACATAAAATACAATATATTATAATTTGTTGCATTTAATGGACCCATTCTCACTGGTAGCACTTTTGTTTATAGTCCCAGCTTTTGGAGATAAATGTAGATTTCTATGCTTAATTAAATTTTAATAATTGTTCTTTTCTGAGTAGGAGCCTTCAAACGCCAAGTCCAATAGTTTTTAATTCAGTGGAAAGTGTCTCTTAATACTTTTATGAATCTTTAAATACAAATGAGAGGCTGCAATTAGCAAAAATGGCTGGAGAATACAGGGTAAGCTTAATTCTTTTGCACAGCACCAACCTGAATGTTAATCACTTCAGCTAGAATGAGCAGGGGTAAATGGCAGCCTTTCATACTGAAGTGCATTTTGAACAAAATTACTTTATTTCCTTGGTTTCTTTGGGAAGAATGAGAAAACTTGGCCTCTAAGATGAAAAAGATGAGAATATTCTCCAACCCAGGTCCTCCAAAAGCCCTGAAACTTTAAGTGATGCTTCTTGTAAACTGGAAGGTTATATATATATGACCTTTAGGCATGAAAACTCATTGTGGGTATCATCTGGTCCTTTGAATAAAATTCTGCCTAGATTATCTCTTCTTCTGCCCACATGCACCTTTTCCAGCCCACAAAGAAGTTGGGTTATGACCATATTCCTGAGATTTAAGGATTGGCAAATTTGAACTCATTAGGGCAGCAGAGAAGCCAACAAGAGCCAGTGACAGTCACATTGCTAGTTTTCCATCCTTCCTGCATCCTAACCAGACTTCTTCTCAGCAAGCCTGCCTCTTGACCATGTCCTTAGAAACTCTATAATTGAATTTTTCAATCATGTTTTTCCTAGAAGAGTATCTTAATAGAATTCTGTCTATGACTTTGGAAAGACAAAAATTTAAAGGAAAGGAACTGAAGAAAACAGTCTTCTCAAACACTGAAGATCCAACTCAATTATTAAAGAACTAGAGGCCCAGTGCATGAATTCATGCACAGGTGGGGTCCGGCCGGCCCAGCCCTGGTCGGGGTAGATTGGGGCCGGGCCTATCAGGAGGAAGAGACAGTGGGAGGTTGGCCAGCTGGCTGGGCCCCGATCGGGGCCTGATCAGGGCTGGGCCAGCTTGGGGGAGGGGCCACGGGCAATTGGCCAGCGGGTTTCACCCCTGATTGGGATAGGGGAGCCGATCGGGGTCCAGTGCACTGGGGGAGGGACCATAGGTGGTTGGCCAGCTGGCCCTGCCCCTGATCAGGGTAGGGGGGCCGATCTGGGGTGGGACCAGCCAGGGGGAGAGGCTGTAGGAGGTTGACTGGCTGGCCCCGCCCCCTATTGGGTGGGAGGAAATCAGGGGCAGGGCGGGCCAGAGCAGGGGCCACAGGAGGTTGGCCGCTGGCCCTATCCCCTGATTGGGCCGGTTCGCTGGCTGTAGTGGGTGTTATAGCAACTGGTCATTCTGGTCATTACAATGTTACAGTCACTGGCTTTATATATATATATACTAGAGGCCCGGTGCACGAAATTCGTGCACGGGGGTGGGGGGTGTGTGTGTGTGTCCCTCAGCCCAGCCTGCACCCTCTCCAATTTGGGATCCGTCAAGGGATGTCCGACTGCCCGTTTAGGGATCGGGCCTAAACGGGCAGTCCGACTGCCCCTACTGGGATCGGGCCTAAACGGGCAGTCGGACATCCCTCTCACGGTCCAGGACTGCTGGCTCTCAACTGCTCACCTGCCTGCCTTCCTGATTACCCCTAACCACTTCTGCCTGCCAGCCTGATCACCCCCTAACCACTCCCCTGCCAGCCTGATTGATGCCTAACTGCTTCCCTACCAGCCTGTTTGCCCCTAACTGCCCTCCCCTGCAGGCCTGGTCACCCCTAACTGCCCTCCCCTGCAGGCCTAGTCACCCCTAACTGCTCTTCCCTGCAGGCCTGGTCCCCCCCAACTGCTCTCCCCTGCAGGCCTGGGTCCCCCCCAACTGTCCTTCCCTGCAGGCCCGGTTGCCCCCAACTTCCCTCCTCTGCTGGCCTGGTCACCCCTAACTGCCCTCCCCTGCAGGCTTGATCGCCTCCAACTGCCCTCCCTTGCAGGCCTGGTCCCTCCCAACTGCCCTCCCCTGCTGGCCATCTTGTGATGGCCATCTTGTGTGTTGGAGTGATGGTCAATTTGCATATTAATATTTTATTAGATAGGATAGAGGCCTGGTGCATGAGTGGGGGCCAGCTGGTTTGCCCTGATGGGTGTCCCGGATCAGGGTGGGGGTTCCCTTGGGGCAGGGGGCGGCCTGGGCGAAGGGCCTGTGGTGGTTTGCAGGCCGGCCATGCCCCCCGGCGACCCAAGCGGAGGCCCTGGTATCTGGGGTTTATTTATCTTCTATAATTGAAACTTTGTAGCAGAGGCCAAGGCAGGCCAGGGCTGCGGGAGCTTGGCTTCCTCCATCGCTGGGGGCAACCCAAGCCTCCTGCTCTCTCCAGCTCCGTGGCTGCTGCCATTTTTGTTGGGATTTATTTATCTTCTATAATTGAAACTTTGTAGCCTTGAGTGGAGGCCTGGGGCCCGCCAGGGTATGCAGAAAGCTTGGCTTCCTGCATTGCCCGGGAAACCCAAGCCTGCTGCTCACTCTGTGGCCGCAGCCATCTTGGTTGGGTTAATTTGCATATTCACTCCTGATTGGCTGGTAGGCGTGGCTTGTGGGTGTAGCAGAGTGATGGCTAATTTGCATTTTACTCTTTTATTAGTTAGGATATATAAGCTTGATTAAACCACTAGGTTGTAGATGGCAATGTTGAGCTGAGAAATTTCGAAAGTGTAACTTTAGGAATGTGATGCTGTATCTTAGCCTTAGCTCCTAAGTGTTGAACTTGAGTTTCATTGTATTTGAGTGCTGCATTCAGGTTCAATGGCCCTGCCTGCTTGAACCAATCTGAATTGTGCACACAAGGGAAACTTTTGGCCTATCTATTAAATGGTTGTACAAAATTACATTTCTAAGTAGCAGCAAATCCCTTGTCAAAAAGGATTGTTTTAAGATCTCAGGGAGTTGTTATCACTAGTAATTAATAATAAGAAAATGCTTGCAGATTAACAGGAATATGTTAACACTAAGGTTACCTGACATTTACAAAGCAGGTAGATACACACAGATTCATACACTATAAAGGAGAAAGAATGACTGCTTCTCACAGCAACTTTTCTTTTCTGACTCAGGCTGTACATTTAGAAATATATATTTTTTAATTGTTAGAAGTAGTTTTATACTATATTCAGTGCTCATAAAGATTCACATTTACCAGGGAGCTCTGGTAAAAATAAGCATAAGCTGGTTCTAAAATGACCTGCTTTGATGACTATTTTTTGCTTATTTTTCAAACCATGATTGCTCAAAAATCAGCACATCCTACATCTTCCAGTTAAGAGAACTATTAACCAGAGTCCCAACCTGTGTGGTAAGCATGTGCTTCCAACAGCAAAGCCTTGGGAGCCTTCCTGTTTTCTAACCAGAACACCAGTGTGCATTTGTCAAAGCATTGAGCTCCATTGCGAGCAGGAGACAGTAAGTCAAATACAATTTTGAAAATTTAATGTGTCAATTTAAAACTGCCACTCTCAGAGTGGTTAGAAAACCAATTTTCAGTGGAGCAGGTCAGAAGTGGTAAACAAATTCCCACCGCTAAGCAGTGGCTGATGCAAATTGTCTGAAATGAAAGATATTTATTCATGACCACAGTGGGCTCAAAAAATTTAATTTAGAAAAGTTTTTTTTTCACCTTCCCTGGTGTATGCAATTCTTAAATAAATGATCAATAGCTGACTTGAGCCAAACAGAATGACTTGTCCAGGATCAGGCAGGTAATTACTTACAGTGATGAGCTGAGGAAGTAAGGCACCCGGGAACACAGTGGCATTAATCATGGCTCGAAACCATTTCTCCTCCTCTAGCTGCAGTATTTGAAAAATCACTGGACAACTTTGTCCACTAGAAGATTCATAGATCAGCGTGCATGTTTCTGATTCCTCCATTTCAGGCCCACCCCAGAATAGATCGAATTATCAACGAGAAATAATGTCAATTTTGTGCTTTTTAGAACACATTGGGGTCACAGGTTAGCCGAGAGACTCTGAGTGAATGGAGGCTGGAGGAGGGGATGAAGCCTTTAAATATCTGTTTAGTTCCTTTTTTTACAGATACATTGATAAATGTATTTATTTTGAGTCTATGTTGCTAATAATAAATAATTACAGTCACTAACAATACAGATTTATGATTATGTCTTTCTAAGAAATTGATCCCTTTATCACTATGAAATGTTTCTCTTTATCACAGGCAATACTCTGCCTTTAGTCTATTTATTCTCATATGGATTAGCTTTTCTAGGCTACTTATACTTATTATTTTCATCTTTTTTTTTTAAATACACTTATTTTAATCTATGGATTTCTTTAATGTGAAAGTGTATCTCTTGCAGATAGCATAGAGTTGATTTCCTTCTTTAGTGGGAACTGAAGGTAGACCATTTATCTGCTCCATTTAGTTCTCAGAACAAAACGCTCAGAGCTGGAGCTGAAACTTTCAGCCTCTATAAGCCAGACCATGATGAAAAGGCTAATGTTGCGGAATGAATCTGACACTTAGGCCCTGGAAGCTCCTTTACTTTTCCCCAAGGGTGATTCACTCTAGGCCCACGGAAGAAGTTACAGTGCAGTGTAGCAAAACTGAAGGAAAGCTGGCTATGCCACATACTCACTCTACAAATTCTACTTCTAGGAACCTAGAAATAGGTACTCATCTATGTACCTAAAGCCATATCTAAAATGATAAACAATCTAATGTCCAACACCAGAAAGACAGGCTAAATAAAAATTAAAAAAAATATATTTTGTAGCCATGAAGAGCAATAAGGGAGGTCTATATGTGTTGTATGAAATGAATTGCAAGACAAGTGAAAAAAATCTAGAAACAAAGTAGTGTGTATAATTTGTTTCCATTTGTATAAAATATATATATATAGATATTTTATATATTACTAGGGGCCCAGTGCATGAATCTGTACACCTTAAAAGGAACTGTGGGCCACGAGGCTGCAGTGGGCACAGGGGTGGGTCTCGGCCCATCCTCCGTGCCCCCGCCCAGCCCCTCCTGCTGTGGCCCCAGTCCCCTGTCTGCGGGCAGCCCCGCTCCCGCTGTGCCCGCTCCCACACACTGATGGCGCCGGCCCCATTCACACCTGCTGATGGTGCAGAGCAATTGGGGCTGGCGCCAGCAGCAGGTATAAGTGGCAGCTGCTGACCCTGATCACCCCTCAGGAGCAGGGGGAGGTGGAGAAGCCCTGAGGGGCAATCAGGGCCAGCAGCCACTGCTCGCACCTGCTGACGGTGCCAAGTGATCAGGGCCGGTGCTGGCAGCAGGTGCGAGCACCCAGTGGGACCACATTGCGTGGGAGCAAAGAATTTTCAGTAACCACCAGAGGCTCGCCCAGATGACAGGGACCGACGCCCCGCCTAGGTCTGGCGCCCCCACTCTCCTATTCAACCATCCCACTGTGGCTGATGCCTGCCATGTTCCACATTCTGCCACCTGCTGCCAACACCCACCATGTGCTGCGTGCACCCCCTGGTGGTCTGCACACATCATAGCGACCAGTTGTTCGGTTGTTCGGTCTATTTGCATATTAGGGTTATATATATATATATATATACTAGAGGCCCAGTGCACAAAATTCGTGCACGGGGGCGGGTGTCCCCTCAGCCCAGCCTGCACCCTCTCCAATCCGGGATCCCTCTCAGATTCTGGGACCACTGGCTCCTAACTGCTCACCTGCCTGCCTGCCTGATCACCCCTAACTGCCCCCCCCCCCTGCTGGCCTGGTCACCCCCAACTGCCCCTCTTGCCGGACTGGTCGCCTCCAACTGCCCCCCCCCCAGCCACCCTGGTTGCCCCTTACTGCCCCACTGCCAGCCTGGTCACCCCCAACTGCTCCCCCTGCCAGCCTGGTCGCCCCTCACTGCCTGCCCCCCACCAGCCTGGTCGCTGCCAACTGCACCCCCCACCGCCTGGTCACCCCTTACTGCCCCCCCTGCTAGCCTGGTTGCCCCCAACTTCCCCCCCCCACCAGCCTGGTTGACCCTCACTGCCCCCCACCCTGCCGGCCCGGTCGCCCCAACTGCCCCCTCCTCGCCCCCCCCCCCCCCCCCCGCGGGCCTGGTCGCCCCACACAGCCTGTTCAGTCGTCCGTTCAGTTGCAATGGTCGCTTAGGCTTTTATTATTATAGATAGATAATTACATGTACACAGAAAAATTCTGAAAAAGGTCCAGAAAATTATTTATAATAGTTGCCTTTTAGAGTGGGGATGGGAGTCATAACATTTTTCTTTTTATATTTAATTCTTTTTCTTACTACAGCCTGTATTGATTATAAAATTAAAAGTCAGTTAATAAAAAGTCTCTTTGTGAAGAGGAAGATGGATCTAGCAGTGTAGTCTTTAGTTCTAATTCCTCTGTCATGTAATGAATAATGAGAACTTAGCTAAAACCAGGCCCAAGGGGTCAGAAGCAGGCTTTACCAATTACTAGCTGAATGGCCTTGGGTAAGCCACTTACGGGTTTTTCTGTAAATAAGTAGTCTGGACTAGTCTTGGTATAGTCACAGAAGATGTCACATCTGCTACTTTGGCTAAGGGTATGGAAGACTAGGGGAGAAGCAGAGGCATTCCAGATGCTGGGCACCCCTATAAATCTGCTTTAGGAATGGATTTAACCTTATCTACTCTACATTTATGGAGGTTCCATGTAAGTTACAGTTAAAGGAAGGGTTCTGAGGCTAACATATATTGAAAAACCTAATATCCCATGAATGTAATAGATCCACATTGGTTACCATTTATTGAGTGCTGAGAATGTGTCAAGCACTGAGCTAATGACTTAATATGTAGCATTTCTGTTAATCCTTACAAAAACTCTTGAATACTATTAACATTCCCACTTTACAGTTAAGGAAACACAGCTTCTCTTGCCCTGACCTATAGCTCATAGCAACAAAGCATTGAAGCAAAGATGGGGAACAAACTTAAGAACTTGTGACTCTCAAGTCAATGTGCTTGAGGACTAGGAGATACCATTCAAGCATCAAAAGAGGAGAAAGTGTGTTCCTACCTACCAACTATTATCAAGCCCACCAGGAAGCTCACTGGCTGATTAGCATGGTGAGGTAGATGATCAGCCCACCAGCTATTACCTAGCCCAGTGGTTGGCAAACTCATTAGTCAATAGAGCGGCAAACTGTGGCTGGCGAGCCGCAGGTTGCCGACCACTGCTCTGGAGGGTGGCCTGGACTTTGGGATTTTTTTTTTTTTTTATACTCCCAAGCAACCTGAACACACAACCAGTCAAGAACTACTATAAGAGATATGGGAGGACCCAACACAAGTCTGGTTTCTGATTCTAACTGGCACATCTTCCCATATAAAAGTAGCAGAAGCTTAGGTCTAAGGGCAAAATTGCATCAATGGATAACTCATAAACACCTGGACACTCTGAGCAAATTCCTGGTCCTGGTCATGGCACTCCAAGTTTTCAAGTTTTTCCTGGCCAGATGGCTCAGTTGGTTGAAGTGTCATCCTGTACCCCCCAAAAAGTTGTGAGTTTGATTCCTGGTCAGGACACATACCTATGTTATGGGTTTAATCCCTGGTCTGTAAGGGAGTGTACTGGAAGCAACCAATTGATGTTCCTCACATCAGTGTTTCTCTCTCTCTCTCTCTCTCTCTCTCTCTCTCTCTCTCTCTCTCATCAATAAAAACATATCCTCGGGTGAGAATTTTTTTAAAAAGACACTTATTTGCCAAATTGATTATAATGTAAAAGTTCCGCTATGTCTTGCTTCCTGTTTCCTCCCCTAAATCAGGTACAAATGAATACAGATACTGCAATATATGAGCTTGACACTTATTTAGCTGTAACCACATAAATCTGAGTCATCATTCTTAGGGAAGGCCAAAATTGCAGCCTATTGAGAAGGAGAAGCTAGAAGGAAATAAACTCAGACCAGAGCACTCCTGAGAAAATTATGCCTTTCGGGGAAGAACAATGCATCATACCTTTTAATGAACAGGATATATTCACTAGGGTCTCATGTTAATTTAGAGTTCATGCAAATCCCCATTGAGGAGTCAAATTTGCATTTATATAAAGGCTGAATACCAAAAGTCATCTGTCCTAAAAATTTATTTTTCTAGAGAAACTTAATAAAGTGAAAATAACATCATCAATTCATTGGGTGAAGGTACTAAACAGAGTCTGGGCTTCTAAGTCAAAGAGACCCAAGTTCAAGTTTGGACTTTACTTTTTACTAGTTAGGTAAATTATTCCATCTCTCTAAGGTATAAATTCCTCATTTGTAAAATGGGGATATCTCTTTCCTAGGTTGATTGATAATTAAATAGCACAATGTACATAAAGCTCCTAACACAGTGATTCTAATGCTGTCAGCATCAAATAAGTGTTTGTTTTTAATTTCTTTTACTATCTTGTTTTCTCAAACAGAGATTAAATTAATTTATTACCATTAATTGAAATCCATTCTGCAAGTCACCTAAATGCAAGCCACCATTCCAATTCTTGGGGTACTTATAAATTCTCTAGGCTCTTCATCAAAGGGACTATTATGACTCAACCCAGGAAGAATGGGCATCAGAAATTAAAAAGCAATAAGATATTGAAAGCCATCCAAGAAGGAAAAAAAGACTATGAAATCAGAAATAAAAAATGGAATAGAACTTGAAGCATGAGCTTAACTGACCCACACCTTAAGAAGTCTTAAAGATTTCCTCCTTTGGCTGCTTTAACATCACTCATTCCTAGACCTCCTCCTGAATATCTGGCCTCTCCTTCTCAGTCTTCATCTCATGCTCTCCTCTGGCCAATTCTTATACATGTTTTCTCAGGAAGAAGAGAAGAAGGCTGAAGGCAGAAACTTGGAATTTTCTCCTCACACCTGATGCTAAGGATAGCTTTTGAAGGATGACTCTCAAAGCCATTCTTCACTCCATACTCGTCTTCTGAGCTCCAAACCTGAATATCCAACTACCTGATGAATTACATACTTTGATTTCCCACTGAAACCTAAATCCAACATGACTAAAACTTAACCAGCATTTTCCCCCAAATCTCTTGTTTCTTATAATCTACATCTCAATGAAAGATGCCTCAAGTTACAATCACACAAGTCAGAAACTATTCTTCCTTATCTAATCATCAATACATTCTGATAATTTGTCATTAATTTATTGGATAAGTCCAAAATCTATCCACTTACTATTTGGGAAGTCAGATATCCACATATGAAAAATTAATAACAGTAAAATGTAAATTTCATTCATTTGTTCAATATTTATTGAAATTTTGTTCCTTGGTAGACATTGCTCTAGGTTCACAGAAAAACAAGAGACTCTGCCCTTGAGAAGCTCATAGACCAAAGTACAAGTGGGAGAAGAACATGTTTATGTATCAATGACAAAATTCCCAAGCTGACTATGATAACTACAATGCAGTATAATATTTGCTAAAATAAAGTTTCTCAACCTTGAATATTTAAAGAAGGCCTCATAGGGAGATAGAATTAGAGCAGGAAATATAAAGATAAAAAATGTATGTCCAGAATATACTACTACCATCACCACTACCATTACTGCTAACACTGATTAAATACCAATTTATATCGGGCCCTGGGATCAACAGTCTGTATATATATATATATATATATATATATATATATATATATATATATATATATATATATATACTGAATGGCCAGATTATTATGATCTCTGAACGCATAATAATCTGGCCACTCAGTGTGTGTGTGTGTGTATATATATATATATATTAGAGGCCCGGTTCGTGAATTCATGCATGGGTGGGGTACGGCCAGCCTGGCAAGGAGGAGGGGACATGGGCAGTTGGCCAGCCTGCCTGATGGTCAAACTCCTGGTCGAGGGGACAATTTGCATATTAGCCTTTTATTATATAGGATATACACTGAGTGGCCAGATTATTATGCATTCAGAGATCATAATAATCTGGCCACTCAGTGTATGTGTGTGTATGTGTGTGTATATATATATATATATATATATATATATATATATATATATATTATCTTATTCATTCCTCACAAAATCCTAGTGTGGTGGAGGCTGCAGTAAAAATAATTCCATTTTGCCGATGAAGAAACTGAAGTTCACTGAGTTTGAATATTTCCCAAGATCATATAATTAGTAAATGAAGGAGGTTCAAACTCAGGTCCATTCTTCTGAACCACACTGAAAATGACATGCCTCACAGAATATAAAATAAATGCCACAGAGGCAGGGCTCAAGGTGTGTTCTTTGAGATGGCAGTCAGTAGGCACATGTACATTCTGAGTATATTGGGGCTAGTCCACAATGATGTGTGCTATAAACATAAAGACAGTTCACATTTTGAAGTCTTTATATAAACAAAAGAATGCAAAGTATCTTTGTATTGATTATATATAGAAATGATAATACTTTAGATATGTTGGGTTTAATGAAATATATTAATATAATCTTTTTTTGTTTACTTTGTATGTGGCTATTAGAAAATTTTAAATTATATATGTATCTTGCACCTGTATTATATTTCAACTAGAGGCCTGATGCACGAAATTTGTGCAAGGGACTCGGCCCTCACAGCTGCAGCCCTCACAGCCCCGGCTTCATCCGGAAGTCATCCAGAAGGACCTCTGAAGGTTGTTCAGCTGTCTGGTCTAATTAGCATATTATGCTTTTATTATTGTAGAAGATTGGACATTACTGAGCCGAAAGTGCTGAGGGGTAGTAAGATAACAATGGGCAGAACTGTCTAAGGTGTCACAGAGGCATCAAGCCATAAGCTGAAGGTTCAAAAAGATGAGTCAACTTTGAATGAGAGAGAGAGGGGGGCAGAGTCTTCAAATAGGAGGAATTGCTAAGAAGGAAAGCTAGATTGATTTCTGTCAGGGGAATAGAGCAGAGATCAGCAGGTGCTGAATCACAGTTTGTCCAGGATATCTTCACATAACTTAAAACTCTCATTTACACTGACATCTATAAACAGGAAATAGCTTTTATTGAAATGTTCATTAAATAAAATGTAAGGCCTATTGTAATTCTATTGCAAAGGGAAGTAAACTGTCAGTTTAAATGAGAGTGCCATTTGGAGAACTATTATTCTGTGAAAATATCAGGTAAGGCAGGTCCTCGAAAATCTGAGATTGCAATTTGCTCATCCTTGAAATTTTCAAGTACATTATCTCTAACTGAAAGGTAACACACTAATAAATTAAAGATGTTACTTCAGATAAAGGACTGTACTTCTGACTGTAGGTTCTGGCCCTAAATGTGTGTTAAGCTCTCCTTTTTCAAAAACATTCACCTGAATGTGTCTCCAGTGGAGATACTGTGCTTGTGTACAGATGTGAAGTTGAGGTGACACTGTCTCAGGAAAGGTCAAGGGCTTTGGAGTTAAACAGATCTGAGTTGTCATACTGGGTCTCTCACTTACCTGCTAGTTACTTAACCTCTCTGAGTCTAAATTGCCTCATCTATAAAATGGAGCCAACAATACCTATCTACTCACTTACTCACACAGAGATGGTAAAAATTAATTGAAAAAAAGGTAGGTAGGGCATTTAGCACAGTGACGGGAATATGGTGGAAGTTCAGTGAATGGTAGACACACCTACTCACCCCCATTCATAAATATATGCACCCAGAGTGAGAAACACAGGCTTGATTTTTTAATATATTGACTGTTGATGCTGAATGGTCATGGGAAAGCATATGTAAACCTGTCCAAGTGACTTCCTAAGATATATGTCTAAGACCATGCCACCCATGGCTGTCTTTAGGAGTGTTTGGAAAGCTCCATTAAATGCCAAGTAAACTGAGAATACACTATTTGTATAGTAAGCAGCACTTTCCTTTTCAAAGTTTCTTAAACAAGACAGGAAACAGTCTTTCAAATGAAGAAGTATGTATCACAAGAGATGGGGCATATATTGATGAGATCCCAAGTATAGACAATACAGAAGTATTAGTCAGAATCAGCAGAATTAGTCAGCAATAGAGAAAATCTGGTATCTATCAACCAAAATGACCAATTCTCTTTTGGCTCTTCATAAAAACACAAATAACCCAGCCAATTCTGAATTAATCATATACCTATGTCTGGAGAAGTAGGCTGGATTTTTATTTTATGATGTTGATTCTCAAGATACTCAACAGGACTTTAGTCTCTGATGAAGTAAGAATTATTTCACCCATTCCTGAATCTCCCACAATTATTAGCTCTAGTGCCAACCAAATATTGAACTAAATAAGTGAACCAAGGAATGAATGATTTGGGTTGAAAATGAACACATTTTTACATACTTTCATAGGGAATGAGTCCACTCTGGTACAAGGTATAAGTGTTGGAACCTCCAAGGATCCTTGGGACCATGATGTTCAAAATGTGATTATAATTGAAAACTCAGAGGGAATGTTTTAAGGTTACAGAGATGCTTGCCCCTGATCCCAACTTTGCGTTTCTAAGGTGGGGAGTATAAATATTACTCCCAGACAATTCTGATAATCAGACTTGAGCCTCACTGTCTCAATCAGAATCCTGAAAATCTTCCATACCCGGAGTAGCTACATGGGCACTCAACAGAGAAAGCAGATTTCTAATATTTAGGAGCAGTGGTAAATAACTAGTACCAACACTGAGAGAATGGATATGTGTTCTTTGAATTTATGTCATCCTAAGCTTATCTGGTAAATGTATTTAAAGCTGAGTCATTAGTAGGGCAGGCCTTTCAATGGTGATTTCTGTTCATAAATGGAAAGTGAGATGCATTGAGGTAATTAGAAGCCAGACTGGCAACTGAGCTGATCCTTTCCCAAGTTTGCTTAATCGGGAAGGAAGGAAAGGTACCAGTATGGAAAGACACCAAGGAAGTCAGGAGCTTCAGACATCATGTCTGTACTGAGTAGCAGAGCATGGGGTGTGAGAAGTTGTGTGAATCTGTGTGCATGTATTATCTCACAAATTAAGAGCAAGGTTGGACATGAGGCATCTCATAACATCTCAAGCTCAGAAGCTAGCATAGGAATGCATGTATGGTTGCATGTTCCTTACCTGTACCCAACATGTAACCAGCAACCCTTTCCAACCTCAGGATGCTAGTGTTGTCATGCTTACCAGAAGCCCAGCCAATTGTAAAGAATTCATGTACAGGAGGAAAGAGATTCAACATCCAGTAGAGAAGTGCTTGCTCAGCTGATAAACTTAGCTCGGAACTATAGATGGATCAGGTAAACCCATCAGCTCTCATTTCTAAAGACCTCTTGAAAAATGACAGCTTAGAAATATAACCAGGGAGACTTATCTGGTTGTTAACAATGATGCCGGTTGGGATATTCAGTCCAAATAGAATTAGAAGGCAGGTAGCAGTAGAGGCAGGGTGCAAAGGGTACCCAGAGGAAGCCAGCTGACCTGGATTGTAGTTGAAATGAAAGGATTTTAATTCCTGCTCTGCCCTTTGCTGGCCGTATAAACCTGGACAAGTTGAGTTTTTTTAGTCTGTTCCATCTGAAAAAGGGAATAAAAAAAAGTAACTCATAGGATTGTTATAGAGGTTAAATGAGATAATTATTACGAAGTATATAGCTAAATGTTTCCTACTTCTTAGCTCAGATTTATGATCAGAGGGTGTCCACCATCTGCTGGGAACACACCTAAACAGCAAGTTTTCTGTTTTGGATACATAAATAAATGACATAAAAAAAGCTGAGTTACCACTTAACAGGGTAACAAAGATTAGAGTTCTATTTTCCACTCATTCTCTCAAGGCTGGCATAAAGAGTAACTCTGAAGGAGCCTGCTTCGTTGAGATCAGCCGATCAACTTTTTTTTTTTCTTGCCTGAGTTTGGTCATTCATTCTCCAGGATATGTGCCACATAGCTTTGTGAACTCAGTCATCTGTGGTCCCATAAATTGATATCTAATTTGTGTCAAATGTGTCAACAAGTTAGCAAAAAGACAGCAAGACTGGTTCTTTTGGCACATGTAGTCTTTCTGGCAGCTAATTTATAAGCTAAATTGAATCATCAGCACCCAATTAAATTCCTCCTGCATCGTGGCACAAATTGTTCATTTTTATTTTCTTGATGGAGAAGTGGAGGAGGAGGAGGCAGCTATCACTTTCTCATCTGTGTATCTCCTTGAATTAGAATATGTTTCACTCTTGAATTCATCTAGTTTCCCAAGTCTAGTGAAGTAAGGAAATGTTATAATTATATTTTCTGGTCTCCTACAAATTTATCTCCTTTGCTATAATCTCTGTTACTCATTAAACTCCTACTGACTCTATCAAGGTTAAAAAATTTATCTGCACAGATCCCAATATCCGCTGCAGTCCCCAAGCACCCATGAGCCAGAAGCTTTTGTACTGAATCTCATCCAGAGAAGGGGTTTATCATTTCTGGATGGGACCTGCCAATAAAATATTAAAGTCTCTGCAGTCTCAACAGCCACCACCAGAAATCAACTGTTCTGTCTAGCTGGGACAAAAAGCATAGTTCTTTCTTCTGGAAGGAGATTGCCAAGTAATAAGCCATACCACCCAGCTGCAGCGCCCATAGTCCTACTGCTGGCACCACTGGTTGCCTGTCTTAAACCTGTCTGACACCTCCATATATCAGCTAGACAATAAAGACAAGTTGAGAGCACCCTACCCTGCACCAGATCTAATCTCACTTCTGTCTGGATTCTGACTCTTGGCCACAGGTCCTGTTTACAACTTTAGTCTTTCCTTTTAGGCTAATGTTCAAATGAGAGTGCTCCAGATCTATGTAAAGCCCTTCCCTCAAAGGCTGTTGCTCAGCATTGTACTTCCAGCTTCCCCAGTTTGGTCTACCTCAGTGATGGTTTCATTTGGATTCCCCTGAATCAGACCCTAAGACAGAGATTTGGGTACAAGATCTTCTCAGAAAGCTCTGTACAAAATCATGTCAGAAAGGGTGTGTTAATGAATAAGTTACAGTTGTGGAAAACTTGTACTCAGTCTCAATAGGTGTTGCCCAAGAGATTGCATGGAGACAACTTAGAGTTGTTCCATAGATGAGTGAAGAAGCTGGTTGAGGGCTCTTCTGCTGCATTACCTACCTGGGGCATCCAGCTTACCCTACAGGCAGACTACTAGTATACTCTACACCCAGAGAAAACCTTCAGACAGGAAAGCTCAGGAGACCACATAGTATCTGTTGACCACCCAGAGGGCTGAGGGATATAGCCAGGCACCAACAGTTTCAATAAGGACATTATCCCAGGTCAAAATGAGCAGAACCTTATCAGTCATCAGCTGAAGAGGGTCCAAACACCAATTGGAGATGGTGATTTCACTTCCTTTCAAGAACATCTCAGGCAAGAGTTTCATAGATGAACATACTGAACCAAACAGATGGTATACAAAGCCACAGTTGTGGGCTGGAGTTTGTCTATTGTGGGTACAGAAAGTAATGTTCGAGGAACTCCAGTTAAATGCTAAGCAGTGCACAGACCTTGCGTGCATTGTTTACTCTGCATGTTTACCATAGCATAGGTTATTACATTTAATTCTCACAACACTGTGAAATAGGCATTTGTGTTCTCATTGTACAGATGAAAGTGTTAAAGTTTGGAGAAATTAAGTAATTTACCAAAAATCACACTGTAAGTCATGAAACTGGTGCTAAGACCCTCTAAAGCCATCCTCTTTCTGCTGAGCCTCATGCTTCTTGCTGCCCCTACAGCAAGGGTTGCTTTCTGGGGAGGTAGAACAGAGAGTCTTCCATCTTGTAGGCATTTTAGACACTCATAAGAATACATCCCACCACCACTGGACTGTAACTGAAGCCTAAAATTTCATGTCATCAATTCATTCATTTGGGGAAAGCATAAAAGGACCACCTAATTCCCTTGGGAAGTATAGCAAGTAAATCTATTACACTCTGAGTTAATCTGGTGCAAGAACTTTATGAATCACCATTTTATCTCCAGTACCAGCACAGAGCTTGGTAAGTTAAAAGGTCCTTAGTATTTATTTGTTGAATAAATGAGTCAGCCTCAGTGTGAATAAATTTAGGAAATAAATATATGAAGTGTATATATTTAGGGAATGTAAGAGTGCTCCAGATCTATGTAAAGCCCATTCCTCAAAGACCATAGCTCAGGCTAAATATTTTTTAAAAAGTAAACAAAGAAGGCAAAGAGAACTTAGAATTTTCCCCATTTCTCAAATTTTGTTAACTTGGAATCTGTATATAAACTTCCCCTTTGTTTCTTTGACCAATAGTGCTGACACTTACAGGCTTCCTGCTACTTTCCCAAAGTCTTATGCTTATGTTTATCTTTTAAGGTCTTACTAGGATCCTAGATTCCCCTCTAGACTCAATACTCAGAAGAAATCATCCTTATCTGTCCTGTATTCCACCCTATACTCGTTTCCTACTTAGTATGGGCCCAAACACAGAATGCAATGAGATATACAACTGGGATCCCCAAAATTGAGTTGCTGATCTTCACTCTAAAGAACACTGAGATGGCCAGAAAATGTTCATAGCTGCTGTTTGCTCCAGAGGTCATAATGACACTCAAGACATCAAATCCTCCTCTTTGATTCCACGTTGTAGAAAATGGGTTTCTGTGGTCCCATTCTGGACCAAAATATTTTTCTTCAGTATGCACTTAAAGGTTAAATGGCTTTTTTCCATGGAGTCCTTGGGGGATATTATGGGTATAGCAGGGTGATAATAAAATGTCCCAAGTTCCTATTAAAGAAAAAATTATTCATGACACTTGTTAAACAGACATTATTCAAGACTATCAAAATAGGTATAGGGACTACTGCAGTGGGGTTTTACAGTAGAGGAGAGAGTAGGCTCTTCTGTTTGAATAGCAAGAAGGTAGAGTGCACATTTATAGCCAAGGAGTAGGGTTCTGCAGGAGAGGACCAGTGGATAGTAAATTACTAAGAGAAAACACCAGAGGTCAGGGGGGATTCTGGCTAAAGTAATCTAACAGGATTCTTGCTGAAGGCAGCCAAGGGTGATCAGACATCACCTGGAGGAGGGTAGGTGATGAGAAATTTGTTCAGATACCAAGGGTGATCAGATAGTGAGGGTCGGGCATTCTGCCTAAGCTGACTTAGTGTGATTCTTACTAAAATTGGGCTGTTGAGTACACACCTAAAGATGAGGCCTTGTTGAAAAAGAGATCAGAGGAGCCTGACTAGAGTTGGTATAGCAGAGAGTCTTTTTCATTACTATCTACCAGATTTGTCTTTTGTCTCAGGAGCCCACAACTGCTCAGGCAAATTCCAAACTATGACAAATGTATCAGACTAAATTTGTTACAGCCCCAAAGAGTATATGAGTCGTTATAATTTTCAACCACTGCTACACACTGTACAGTCAAATAATTTTTCAAATTAAGAAACTAAACCAGAAGATGTCAAAGTAAGGATTTAAACCTGGCAATTGAAATTCTGAATTACTGCTTTTCTACTACACCAACTGATAGGAATGTTCAAGGGTAATTTTTTTTTAAAAAAAGGAAAAATGTATATGTACAAATGTAAATATAAAAGAACACATCAAAAACTTATTTTTAGTCTAGTTAATAATGAAAGAACCACTAAGATGTTATACCTGATTCAAAGGAGACACCAAAGGACACACATATAGGCATTCAGGAATATACAAGTACATTTTCTAACAGATGCAACACTGACCTCTTCCACAGGAAGGAAATCAAAGGCATCTTTACTGGACAAAATCTATGCATTTCTATGATCAGGAATCATTTTCATCACCATCAGGTCCCCCTGAGGTTAACTTCTATCTCTACATAATTGCAAAATAATCAGACAATGAAAAGCACTGGCCTCTATACAATCAGATAACTTTGGTAGGATCTTCAGACAAGACCTGGATCCCATCAAAAGGATTCCAAGGAATTTTGGGCCCATTTCAAAGCCTTTCACAATTGCTCATGTTAGTAGCATGACATGGAATGAGATGCTTCTGAAGGGATCAGTTAAAAGGACAATCTCTCTAAAAGCCCTTCTGGTCATTTTGCTAACCTGCTCTGTATTATTCCCGCTTTAAAATGAGAATCAGAATCCCATCCCACGGTCCAGTTTAGGGAACTCTGCTCAAGTGGAAAAGAGATGTTGTGGAGACTTCCAGAAACCACAAGAAACTCAAGCTGCAGCAATTTTTAACAGTGCAAAATCACAGTGCTCCGCTTCCCCACTCTGAAAGAGTTATTTCCAAGGGCTAATCACTCAGATATAAAGGAAATAAACAACCTCACCAGACAGCCTGGCTTCTGGTGACCCTCTCACAGAAGCAGTACTCAAAGAGTGAAAATTAACTTAGAGCAATTTTAAATGTCAGTCAAGAATTCTGTACACTGTCCCTTCCCCATACAGTTTTGAATGTGTACATCAAAACCAAACATTAACTAAATGCCCAAAGTATTCTTCGGTGAAGTAGGCATGGTGTGGGGTCCAGAAGGAGGAACGGGGGATGTTTGGGATCTGGCTACATATTTGACCACCTGGAGCAATAAAACACAGTGCTCATTTGAGGATAATGTTGTATAGCACATTTTAGGGGACATTTAAAGGAGTGAAAGAAAAAACAAGCCTACTATGGCATCAGGGATGACTCGAGGCAGGGAGGGGTGGACACCACAGCTGGGTATTAAAAAATAGGCAACACTTAACCAAGCCAAGTAAGGTGGGGAAATAGTACTCCTCCCCTAGGGAAATGCTACCACAGCTGCAAATAACATTGAGCTATAGCATGGCAACTCCATGGAATCGCCCAGGGCCCTAATGTCATAGTTCAGAAAAACTAGCCCAATTCTCCCTTCTCCCCAATTCTTCAGGTAGAATCACCTGAATCTTGTCTACTACAAAGGTTGCAGCAACTAAATGTATCAAACCAGTTAGTGGGGGATGTGTCACCAGCATGAACATAGCTACAAGATGGACAGAAGAGGATCCTGAAAAATAATACACCTTAATTCAAAAAGTCAGAAACACTTCCAGGTCACCTGGCTGGTGTTGCTCAGTGGTTGAGCATCAACCTACGAACCAGGAAGTCACGGTTTGATTCCCGGTCAGGGCACATGCCCAGGTTGCAGGCTCGATCCCCAGTAGGGGTTGTGCAGGAAGGAGCCTATTAATGAATCTCTGTTATCATTGATATTTCTATCTCTCTCTTCCTCTCCCTTTCTCTCTGAAATCAATCAATAAATATATTTTTATTATTATTATTTTTAAGAAAGTAAGTCTTCTAAGTCAATGGAGCAGAATCAGTTAGGGAGGCTATTGTGGATGTAAATCTTTGTTCTAGGGTCTGGTATTTAGTAAGTCTCCAATAATGACTAGCTATGAGGCTCTCTAACTTGCTGCCCCTCTGAGTGTATTTGGAAAATGTATACTATTTTATTCAGTATCTATTGGGGCAATCATGACATTTGATATCATTTACCTGGTAGATCTTATCATCTGCACTGTTCAATAAAAAGAAAAGGACAGAATGAAAAGAAACAACTCTCATGAGTAAGACTAAGTTATTTCGTGTAAAATTTTATTTTCATACATCCAGAAGGTCACCAGTTCATGGTGTTCATTTCTGTTGTAAAACCACTGTAGACCTCCACTAATGAGATTCTTTAAAAATAAATAAAACAAACAAACAACAACAACAACAAAAACAGTTCTATAAGTCTCCCCATATTGCATGAAGGACTCTTAGGAGACTATTGATTTTCTGCAAATAATCACTTTATTGATTCGTCCTAAATGTAATTGTAAACACTCAGTGGGACCATTTAACCTTAATGACATGTGAGCAAGAAAAAGCAGAAAGACGGATGGGCTCCTGCAAGAGAAACTGAAAGTTATGAAAATGGGTAAGGGTTTGTCTACTAATTAAACAGGATCAATGGAGTGGTCCACTTGTAGGCAGAGCAGCCTGGTGGTTGAAAAAGAAAACTCATAGACAAGACAACAGCATAGTGATTACCAGAGGGGTAGGGGAGGAGATAGATGAGGAAAAATGAGGATAAATGATGATAAAAGAAGACTTGCCTTGGAGTGGTGAACACACAATACAATATACAGATGATATATTATACAACTGTACACCTGAAACATAATTAACCAATGTCACCCCAATAAATCCAATACCCTTAAAAAAAGAGGGGGGGAGGGGAAGACAAGACACCTCAGACATCAGATCTTAACCTCTGTGAGGCTGTTTCCTTTTCCATCACATGAGGACTGTGTTAAACACCTCTGAGGATGAATGTGAGAAATCACTTAAATGAGGGCATAAATGGAAAGTGCTTGCACACATGTGATCAATAAAGTGTAACTATTTTCTTCATGACTCTCATATACATACGTATATGCCAGACTCAGACACTCTTTGCTCTGGCCCTTCACAGATTTAACCTCACTGAGATGCTTTCTTCTGGGGAATCAGCAGATAATCAAGGACTTGGAGTGCAAACTATGGTGATTTTTTTCCTCTGAACTTACATAGTTACGTTATTGAGGTCTGCTCACACAAGGACTGTGTAAATTAGATTTGTGGTAGGAGGGCTCAGGCACAAGCGAGGAAGCAGACAATTCTCTCCAAGAAGTGTGTTCCCCACACTTAGTTCTCAGCACTTTGTTTGGAATCCAGTTAGAAAATTGCCACTATGCCATCTGCAAACTGTTTTGCCACGGGGAAAAAAAATAAAGCTTATTTGAGATAATGGTAAACAATCTGTCTTTTGTTCGTTCTCTCTCTCTCTCTCTCTCTCTCTCTCTCTCTCTCTCTCTCTCTCTCTCTCTCTCTCTATCAGACAGGGTCCAGCAGTTAGTATAACAAAAAAAAAAGCAATCTTCAAAAACAAAGTTCAGAAACCTCCTTCTGGAATATGTGCTGATTTGCACACACACACACACACCTCCACACACACCTGCAGACTATGGTATGCCATTGGTGCTTGACATTACATTCAGGAATGAGAATTTTGAAGTTTGTGCATGTGTGTGTCTCCCTTTTTAAAAATGATGATGCAGATGGGCTAGTGAAATGATTCTCACCCCATCTATATTTCAAAGTAAATCCCCAAGCAAAATCAATCTGCTCTTCAAAGATGTTTTTCCATCAAAGAGTATTCTGAGATCCTTGACAGGTTTCACTGTGGAATCCTAAATAGATCAACTAACTATTTTACTAGAACTTTATAGTTAGCTTTCCTCCAATAATTGGGGTTTTACATTCCTGCTAATAAACTTTGAAAATCAGCTTTAACAACCAGGTATCCTCAAGCTGACAATGCCCTTGGAATTCATCTGTCCAAACCCATTAGTTTACAGATGAGGAACCAAACTCTTGTTGGTCAGGATGTGACAGAAACCCAAGTCA
This sequence comes from Cnephaeus nilssonii, assembly GCF_951640355.1. Taxonomy (NCBI): domain Eukaryota; kingdom Metazoa; phylum Chordata; class Mammalia; order Chiroptera; family Vespertilionidae; genus Cnephaeus; species Cnephaeus nilssonii. The sequence continues at coordinate 51,566,201 of NC_137087.1, forward strand.
GACTGGCTTAAAGCCAATTGGAACTTTTTTTTCAAGTAACTAAGAAGTCCAGAAGTAGTATAAACTTCCTACATGAGCAAAGTGCTTAAGCATCATCATCTAGCAAGTATCTGTATCAATTCTCATTCCACTTGTCTCTGTATTGCCTTAGTTTTAGACAGATTCTCTCTCTGAAAACATCACCCTTGCCTGGCATGACCTCCAATTTACATCTAGGATATCCAGAACTTCAGCAGGAACAGAGCTGTCTTCCCCAGAATTCCAGCAAAAATCCAAGGGTTCACATTCATTGACCAACCTGTGTCACTCCAAGGTCCTCATGTACTTGGAGTGAATGGAACATGCTGACTACATGCCTACCCCAAAACTATGGGCTGAAGAGAAGTCGCCAAAGGAAAGTAAGGCTTAAAAGACAGATGAGTTGATATTGGGCAAAATCAACAGATATTTATTGCGGGTCTCAAGAAGGGCTATGACTTACCCAAACTCACACACAGTTAATGGAACACAAATCTTCTGCATAATGTTGTATTGAATTTTGACCATTATTAAGAGGAATCTGAAAATGGATTTGGTTTTTTAGTCAGCAGATTCATATCAGGATGCCTGAATAGCGTACAACTACATATTGTCAACTGAGAAAATACATAGTGGCAAAAGCTGCTAAGAATTCAACAACACCTTTAACATAATTATTCATCACAAAGACATCTACATACATTTGCAAAATAGCCTTTCAGGTATGTGCCAGACATCCTACTTACTCTACAGACAATTCTTGCCTACATGGATTCACAGATCCTCTGTAGTAACTGTTAAACACATCACTGGTTTCACTGCTCAGAAAATTATTGAGAATTGCTGTTCTAATCCTAGCCTTGCCAGAAAAGACAGCAATGTCTCTGGTAAAACTCAACTAATAATCATTCTCAGAGACTCCTCCATGGAGGAGATGAAACTTGAGTGCTGTGGGAAGAGCATGATTGCAGCGTTGGGAAGGGATGAAGCTACCTTCCTTTTGGTGGGAAGAGGAGGACTAAAGAACATCAGGAAATCAGCCTGGGTAGAGGAGAGATGTGGGCTGGAAGGCAGTGGTGGGCTGGATTTTGGAGAGCCAGAAAATCAGCTTCTGGCTTCTGTTTCCATACATCTTCTGAACACATATCTTGATACAACACTCAATGTGGGTGTGGTTAGAGATTCTTAAATTGGCAGGTACTAGAATGAACAGAGTGATAAATTACAAAAAAAATCTTTGACTCTGTTAGGAAACCAGTTCTTCTGATCTGGACTTTTGTGGAATTACAATAAATTAATTTCAGGTTATCAGACTTGGACTGAAGATAAATCATCATTTCAGGCTCCACTGAATTTCCCCTATATGATGAGCAGGGAAACAGTTCCCAGTTACCATTTTCCATAAAAATGGAAATGGAGGCTCTGAGTTGGAAATGATACCCAGAGCAGCAGAAACTCCTATTCTCTTATTCTGCTGAGGGGACCTTCCTGGTATTGTGTAATCAAGTTAATAATTTTTTTTTTCTTAAGGTCTTCAAATTACCAAAACCATTCACTGACCTCAAGGAGCCTAGAAGGTGTTGGTATTGTGACTCATGATAAGACATGTTACTCTTTATCTTGCCTACCTGAATGGTCCACAATGGGGCTATGCACTAGACTTTTGGAAAGGACTAAGCTCTTTATTATGAGCAAAGATAGAACGACAGTGAGGTCATCCCAAAGCTGAGGAAGCCAGAGACAATGCTAGATACATTCCAACTCATTTTTTCATTTAACCTTCCCCAAAATGCACGCTAGGTGTTACCACCTTCAGATGAACTGAATGGGGCTCAGAAAGGTGAAGCCACTCACAGGCAAATAGTTGACTATTTAAGAGTCAAATCAAGGGCTGGGTCTAAAATCCATGTACTTTCCAATACATTATACAACTGTAACAAATCAGGACAGGGAAAACAGGAAAGACAAAATTGTTTTGCCTGTTATTATCCCATGACTATTAAATTGAGAAATACCCGAGACATGGAAAAATTAGAAAATCTTACTCTTCCCTTCTCTTTTAAGAATTATTTACCCCACTGTAGATGATTAAGAATTAACCCATTCTCACACAACTTATTTTGAGCTCATTCATTGAGCCCCTGTAATGTGCTGGCCACTTAATGATGAACTTAATCTCATAAAAACTCAATGAAGTGGGTACCATTTGTCCTTATTTAACATATGGGAAATTTAAGGAATGAGAAAATGAAGTAACTCACCAAAGTTCACAAAACAAGAAAAGTGACAAAGGTAGAATTTCCACCCAAGTCTGGCTCCCAACCCTCGCTCTCCCCTGAACAGCGGGCATATAGCCATGTCAAGCGCTTGATGGCACTCTACCTCCAGCCATTTTTGTCCTGAATCACTTGCCACAGAGATTTTTAATTAGGCTGGGAAGGCCCACTGCCAGCTGAGCATTCATTGAATGAAGCCTCCTCATTCAATTATGAATTTTCCCAAAGGTATGGAAACTCCATCAGGGTTCCTTCCCGCTCAAGGTACTCGCTGCCAAGCAGCAACTGGGTGTTCCCTACAAGACAGAATGGTGCTGAGTTTGCCAGGTGTCATTAAGCTGTCAAATCCTTTTCTGGAGCCCCACCAGCATGACAAGCTAATTGTCAGGTGTGGAAATCAACAAGTTTCAAAGGGTTTGACAATTGATGTCCTTCTGTCAGTGAGGCTACTCTCACTCTACTAGCACTGCTCAGTGTTCTGTGTCACTCGCCTTCAAGCCCAGCAAACCCATATCTGTTTTAGCAAGGCTCATGCAAAGCATAATCATGGAGGTAAATCAGCTGCAACAACCACATGCCTTGTGCATTCCCAAGTCAAAGATATTTTTTATTATTCACTGGGTTATTTGCCATAATACTGTGAACCCCATTATCATTAAGCACAAAGCAGAAAGCAAAACATTAAACTGTAACGTATATGCCCACATATCTCAATTCCCTTATTTGAGACAGAGAAGACTAGAAATATTATTTCCCAATTAGTCAATAAAAAACATAACAGCCCTGGCCTATTTTGCTCAATGGTTAGATGATAGGCCTGCAGACCAAAGGGTCTCAGGCTCAATTCCTGGTCAAGGGCGCATACTTTGGTTGCAGGCTCCATCTCTTGTCCTGGTCAGGGCACATTCGGGAGGCAACCAATCAATGTGTCTCTCTCACATTGATGTTTCTCTCTCTCCCACTTCTTCCCTCCCTCTACTCTCTTTTTAAAAAATCAATGGGAAAAATATCACTAGGGGAGGATTTAAAAAAATTAACTTTCACACGTAAATTTATAATAAAAACTGCATTAATTTGAGTTATCTAAGTTATAAACTAACCCTGTTTCAAGAAAGGGGAGGTGGTGCTTTTAGCTGAAGGCAATACAAGTGGTGATTATCAGAATGTGACATAGAAAATAATTTTCTGACTCCTTTTTCAGTGGTCTTTCCTTTGGGCAATTCCACTTAAACTATGAGCAGCAACTGGGTGTTCCCTACAAGGCAGAATGGTACTGAATTTGCCAGGTGTCATTAAACTGTCAAATCCTTTTCTGGAGCCCCACCAGCCTGACAAGCTAATTGTCAGGTGTTGAAATCAACAAGTTTCAAAAGGTTTGGCAATTGACCCAAATCTGGCTCCCAACAAAAGAGAGAGAGAGAGAGAGAGAGAGAGAGAGAGAGAGAGAGAGAGAGAGGAACATGACCAGTTGGAGCTCAGGAATACACCTCCAGGAAGAAATCTAACCTCCTGCAGAGTTAGCCCAGTCTCCCTGGCCAATCTTGTAATTTTAACAACCACTTAGATTATCTATGATGGGCCAGGACAGTTCCAGGTGCTAGAAACGCAATTTAACAAATTGCATAAACCAATTGTTCAACCATGATCTACAGAAATACTTGCTGTTAGAGAAGGGTGTGCAATTCCTATGGAAAATCAAGGATGGATGGGGGGAAAGGTACCCCAGATAAAGAAAAAGTATGTTCAAAATGTATGTACATTTGGTAACTGTACCTTATTTGGTATGGCTAGAATGAAGCTAGAAATATAGGTAGGAAGAAGATTCTGAAGGGTGATCTTGAATATCATGATAAAGGACTTGAACATTATTCTGAAGGTGTGGGCAACAAATGGAGAAATGTTAACAACTGAAGAAATTTGAAATTATTTAACTTGCATTTTTGAAATATCCATCTCTTGGCAGGGGGCAGCATCGACTGGACAAAAATAAAGGTAAGAAAACCAGTTAGGAAGTTATTAAAACCATCCAGGTATTTTTTTATTGGTGTGAAACTAAAGTATCCACAGGGGGAGAGTAAGACAGGGGCTAAGTTGAGAGATGGTTATAAGACTGAATTAAGAGAAATTAATGAGATATTAAAAGTAAGGGTTGAAAATTCAAAAGGCCATTGAGGACCCTCAAGTTTCTGATTTCAGTGATTGGAAAGAGCAGGCTGAAGAGAAGATGAAGAGTAGACTTTTAAACATGTCAAGTGTGTCAGTCATCAGATGGAGACGTTCAGAAGATCTATGGATATATAGGTCCAGACTTCTAGAGGGAGGTCAGTGATGGAGTTAAGGACTGGAAAGTTTTCAGTATGTAATTCATAACTGAATCCAAAGGCAAAAATGACACTACCTAGTGGAAGAGGGTAGTAGTGAACAGGTGAAACCCTGGGACATACCAGCACCTGAGTCTGGCAGAGGTCCTACAAATCAAGGACAGAAAGAGGTCAGGAAGGAGAAAGGGTTAACAGTGAGCTGAAAGGTGATCATTTCATCTAGCACCAAAAAGTTGCTGCTAAACTTTAACAAGTTCCTCTACAATGGAGTCTAAGTGTGAGAGGAAATAGTCAAGATGGTATTTTTTTTTTTCTTGGAAGCAGGTTACTTATTTTTCTAGAGAAAAAGGCTTTCAATTATTTACATAAAAAATCTATTCACAGCTCACTATTTTTAAAAAAATATATTATTATTGGTTTCAGAGAGGAAGGAAGAGGGTGAGAGAGAGAAACATCAATGATGAGAATCATTGATCGGTTGCCTCCTGCACACCCCCTACTGGGGATGGAACCTGCAACCCGGGCATGTGCCCTTGACCGGAATCGAACCTGGGACCCTTCAGTCCACAGGACGACGCTCTATCCCTTGAGCAAACGGCTAGGGCACATAGCTCACTATTTAAGTGAAGGAATCAGAAACGGGGGTCATAGGTCTACCCTACATTATCCTTTTGTCTCTCTGAGCTATGTTTCCTATAATTAACTCTCTCTTCCCTAGATGCCCACCTTAAAGAGACAGTACTCAAATATAAGCTGAAGCCTCATATGGTCCTGAATGGAAATGGTGTTGAAGTTAAAGAGACACAGTCCAACAAACATGAGTATTTTTAGAGCAATTCCAATTATTACTTCAAGGACATGAAAGGAAATCAAGTCCATATTAGACCCCGACCTCCTTAGTTCTTTTCTACCCCTTTTCCTTTCTCTCATCTCAGCAGCTGCTTCTGAACCTCACACTTTTAAAACCAAATTTCCTCTTGTACCTCCCAAAGCTGCCAAAGCCCCCAAATCTGTGTTATTCTCACCGTGTCCTTTAGCCTGTGAACCATCTGTAGAGGCAGAATTTCCATCATTAAGGGCAAGATAGAGAGAATGAGAGAGAGGAGCTGAATAAGCAAAGATTAAATTCCCTCAGTCAGCAGTGACAAGTTCAGTAAAGGCTGAGAAATGCACATTTCAATAAAATTTGTCCCAGCTTCATCTAGTACTTTAAAGTTGTCCATACACACATTTGTATTCTTATATTTTCATCCTATTACTACTTCTATGAGATTGATGGAACTGATTTCAATATCTCTAAAAACAGACACTGACATACCAAATCCAGTCTGAATTCATTCATTGAGTCACACCAGAGCCAAACAACCTTCAACAAGGTCTCCTGACTCCAGCACAGACATGTCATCCAAGTTGCCTGGCTCTTTCCCAAGTGCCACATGGCTCAGCCTCAGCAGACTCTCCCTTACCGTGTTGTGGCTGATGAGAATAAATACAAGACTGTGAATCCAATGATGAAATCTGACATCTTAAGTGAACTCCATGATAGAGGAGGAAAAATTAATTTTCTCTCTGCCTTTCTGAGTTCTTAGCTGAAATTTCTATAATGAGAGACATATTAACAAGAGAAAAACAAGCAGAAGTTTACTAACATGTATACCTCATGTACACATGAGAGATACCCAGGGAGAAATGAGTAACTCAAAGAGGTGGCTTAGAATTCAGGCTTAAATGTCATCTTAATAGGGAAAGGGTTAGAGAGATGTACACCTCTTAGAGGAGAGTAAATGATTTTAGAAAAGATGAATGGACCCTTAAATGAATAGATGGGCCATATAATAGTTTGTGACAGTTTGTTAGGTGTGGTGTTGACTTCTAGTCTCCTTTCCAGTGCCAAGAGTTAATTGTCACTGGTTAGTGTAAGTTCAGGGGAAAGAATTTGTGACAGTTGAGTTCCTTTTAGAGAATCTATCTTCAGGCAGATAAAGGGAGTTCAGAGAAAGCCTCTCTCTGCATTTGCTGTATTTCACATGCCTGCAACACAAAGGAGTGAATATGCCATAGTGGCACATTTTGGGGTGGCATATTCTGCTATCCTTCTCCATCCATGAACAAAGGAACTTAAATCCATGGGAGAAGAAAATGGGGAGAAATGAACTCCATTTTCTTCATTTTTTACTACATCAGTAGTCTAGTCACCTGCTGTGGACTTCAACCGTGACCTTGAACATCACATCATTTCTTTTATGATTGAATTTTGCATGCCTACAATTTGTGTTGAAATCACACCAATTCATGCCTCCTGCCTGACAGATAGCTCCCTCCTAACCCCATCATCTGCCAGATGCATTAAATTTGGACGGAAATGCTAGAAACCCAGCGTCCCCTTCTTCAAAGATAACTATGTATAAATTATTCAGAAATCCTGTATCACTGAGCAGTATTTGCTGGCCATTTTGCCCACCCTCCACCTTTCCTCAGAGTGGTGAGCAAAATTCACTCTTCCAGAGGATATCTTATTTCATCTCTTCCTAACTTTCAAATTACATTTATTGACAGATAGGTAACGAAAAAAAAAAAAGAACTAATTTCTCATGGAATAAAATAATGTATCTAACATCACATAGCAGTTTCTATATTATTGTGCTCAGATGAAAGGAGAGAATAGATAGCAATTTTGGTAACAGTAATTCTTCACGTAGTAGTTCGGCAGCAGCCTGGTCTCCTCCTCTGCCAGCAAAGTCAGGGACTTAAACTGAAAATAAGTGTTGAAACCCTATTTACTCTCACATCTTGGGGAGCTATCACTGCAAAATTATTTTTTAAAAAAGTACTATTGGCACCAGGTGCATGCTCAGAATGTAAGCAGTGCTGTTAATCTACTCTAATTAATTAATTACAGTAATGCCTTGATCTACAGGGAATTTCCCTAGAAAGAGAAGTGGAATGATAAAAAACAGCTCTAAGCTGCTTCATCACTCACCCTGGAGGAAGTTTGCCCCAGAAGAACTGCTATGGAAAATCTAGGGCGAGGGTGGAGTTTGAGAGAACCCCCCAGAGGATTTGACATGCCAGTGGGTCTCACAAGCATCAGAACACAATCCTGGGCCTCCCCGCAGAGTTCCTGATGGTTTCTAACAAGTTCCCAGGTGGCATGGCTGCTGCTGGTCCAGGCACCACACTTAGGAACTATGGTCCTAGACCAGCTGCCTCACAGAGTAGCAGGCAGAGAACCAGCTGTTGGGATCAGCCACACCTGGGTGTCACTTACACATCGGGGAACAAATTGTGAGACCCCATGGAAGTGCCTTACCCACTCTAAGAGACACACCGCTCATCGGTGGATGAGTGACAGCCACCACCCCCAGAGCTGCTGGGAGGAAGAGGGGCATATGGCCAACAGTGTGTGACCCAGAGGCAGCAGCAGCCAAGGCGTGTCTTTGCTCCACACACAGGCTAGAGAGCCTCAGTGCAAACCCAGGAAGGGATGCTCATTTCCCCTGGCAGTGTCCTCCATGTGCCCCTTTCAGCTCACATAGATAAAAGCCCAGTTCTTCAGAAAAGACCAGCACGGCATGCAGGGCACTCTACAATAACTGACAGCTGACAAGCACTTCTAAGATGCAGGGCCACATGCCAAGAGACGTACCACCTCTACCTTTCAACCTCCTAACAATCATATGAGGCAGAAGCATCATCATGCCTACAACATGGTAACTGAGGAAAAACTGAGTCTCAAAGAGGATCAGTAACTTTCCCAGGGGTAGCCCCAGTAGGTGGCAGAACAAGGATTCGGACTCACGTTGGTCTAACTCGGGAGCCCAGGTGCTCGCTGCTGTGCTGTGGGCTCCCTATGATGGTAACAGTGATGCTATCTGACGTTTTCTCAGTGCTTTCCAGCTTACACAACACTTTCCTCCCCATCAGTGAAGCTGTCCTCCCACCGCCCTAGGAGATGAGCAAGGTGAGCGTGACTGTCCACCTCACAGACTCAGGGAGAAGATAGGTGGCTCCACATCTGACACTCCACGTCGGAACGCTTTTCCTTACACACAGACAGCCCCTGCTGCCACTTTTTTATTACAAATCCACCTGCCCAGGAAGGAGCAGCCTGCTGTTCACAGCGTAGGTGGTAAATGCGGGTCCCTGTCTCCACGTACAGAAAGGCTATCTGGGGACCCAGCGTTAGCTGCAGAGTTCATGGGCTTGATGTCTGACTTTTGCTACGTACTTGCTGTGTTCCCATGAAGAACTCATTTAATATCTCTGGGTAACCTTATAAAATCCTCAGCAGCTCGGTGATTATTTGTGGAGATAACAAGAGATAAGAGAGAAAGAAATGTCAGGAAAGAAAATGAGATATAATCCCACTGTCTACGGCCATACCACCCTGAACGCGCCCGATCTCGTCTGATCTCGGAAGCTAAGCAGGGTCGGGCCTGGTTAGTACTTGGATGGGAGATATAATCCCACTAATAACCACCCACACCTCATACCCATGTAAGGATCTACCCACATGGCCTACATCAGAGTGTGGTACCTTCTATTCCCTCAGACCAGGGGTGGATTAGAAAGTGATACAGCTCAGGAAGAAGAACAAATATTGAGAAGAGAGAGAGTGACGTGTATGAGAAGCTTTTGTGTACGGGGCACTCTGAGATGGGGCTTCAAAATAAATTTGTATATTTGATTTCATCCTTTTAAAGCATTGTGGGGGGATCAGGGAGAATAAAAAGGGAAAAGGGGGTCAAATATATGATGATGGAGGAAAACTAGACTATTGGTGGTGAGCACACAATGGAATATACAGATGATGTGTTATAGAATTGTACACCTGAAACCTCTATGATGTTATTTAACCCATGTCACCCCGATACATTTAATTTTAAAAAATAATGTACTGTGGATGTCGTCTAAATGTTCTGGTCTTCCAGTTAAGCTTAGAGAAGCCAAGTTACAAACCTGGAGCTGTCTGCTTCCCATGCCCTCTCTCTCTGTGGTCAACCCCACAAAGTTCTGGAGAGAAAGAAGCCTGGCTGTCAGCCCCTCCAGAGATGTGCTGCTGCTGGCTCCACCTGCTCTCAAGAGCCCCTTGGACACATCTCTTCCCAAGTCTCCTTTCAGTGACTTCGCGTGGATGGCTTAACACCAGCTGTGGTGGGAGTGTTCACACCATGCAAATCATTGAAAGCTACAATGCAGGGCTCCCCGCCCCCCACCCCCACCCCCACCCACACACCTCCAAGAGAGCCCTTTTACCAGCACAGGAATGCCCTCCTCATCCCATGCACCAAGAAAACCAAACCTTATATTTTCTTTCAGCCAAGCTTTGTCTCCTACTAGACATAGAGATGTTACAAGGCACTAAACCACCACTTAATATTTCTAGGAGGAAAACTAAAGTTTGCTCTGATCAAAAATTGTCTTGACTTCAAAAGAGACTTTGTTCCTTTTCCTTCTCTCCATGAATTAGTGTTCATTGTCCCCAGCGCTCAAGCCAAGACTGAGTGTTCCAGGAACACTGTTCATTTGCCCTCTGAGCCCATAAGAGGGCTGAATAACAGCCCAGAACATGACAGCGGGGTCCTCTTCTCTATCCCAGCCTTGGGACTCAGGAAAGTGCGTCCATGAAAATGTCAAATGGCAAAAACAAAGAAACAAAAAGGACCATCATCACCTAATCTCCAGGATACTCCTTTCTAGGGATTGTAAAGAGCCCCCTCCCTCTGGGCTCATGAAAACAAAGGGGTCTTTTCAACGTTGATACTGAAAGACTGTTTCATTCGGTGTTTGGAAGCAGGTAAATTCTTCCACCTCCAAAGTCTGTCCCTCTCTCTCCTCAAGGCTCCATTTCCCTCTCAGTAGGGTGATCAAAGGGATCAAAATAGGCCTTTTCTTTCTCTTGCCTTTAAATTGCCCTTCACACTCCACACAGCACCGCATGGTGCTCATTAGTAGCTTCTTATCTGATTCTTCTGTTTTAGAACTTCACAGATATTATGATACAAGGAATTCTGATAACAGCCTCTTTTGCAATTCCCCAAGAGCTTAAAACAACTGCCTTTTATGTTTCTTAATTATTTAAAGAGTAAATAAAAATATAAGCATAAAAACAGCACCCCCTTCCCCTCCTCACCCGCCCCCCCTCACTCCCCAGCCCTCTTGCCTGTTCCATCTTCAGGGAGAAAACATGTTATTCTAGTGGAGTTGCTTCTTGCTCTTAACTTCCTGTTTTCAAGAATCACTTGCATTTCTCTGCTCATTACCAAGCCTACACTCACTCTGCAGTCTTGAAGTCCCTCCATGCTGCCAAGGAGACAACTGGCTCAAGCTCTGAGTGGCTCAGGTCGATGCATGACTGTGAAGCTGGACCATAACCTGAACCGGAGAACAAACACCAACCAGAAGCCCCAGGCTCCTGCTGCAGGCTGGAGAGCATCATTTGTGATAAAACCCACACCTGGAATTTGAGGACTTCCTTTTTTAGTGAAATATAAGTAACAGAGATTCACTTAGGCAATAGAACCTTATTTTAATTTCCAGGTCTAACCTTTCAATCAAAATTTGTTTTTCACTAAGCAAACGAACATTTTGGGAGGGGGATTTTATTTTCATGAACAGAGCATAGTACTAGAGGACACAGAAAGTAAATAGTTTATAGGAAGAAACTATACCCTGCCCCCCCACACACATACACACAGAGGGAATCCAGGCATCTTGAATCTTTTTTTGTTCAGTCCAACAAATGAATCAGTCAACTAATAAGAACTGCAGTAATCTTATTTACATAGCATTGGACCAATCAGGAACCTGGGCAGGAACTTTATAAAAGGCAGTCTGTGCTTTGTCTCTCTGGAGCACACTTTTGGTTTCCACTGGAGGCTGTGTTTCCCTAGTTTGCAAATGGTTCACCTGAATAGTTTCTCCTTTGCTCCCCACTACACACACACACACACACACACACACACACGCATGCACACACACAATTCAGGAACAAATAATCAAAGTATGGTCCACAAATTGGATTTCTCAGAAAGATATAAGTGAGTAGAGAGGAGAGGTTGCAACATAAGACATGCTAGGCTGTAGTTCTATCAATGCTGCAAGGGTTAAAATGTCATGGCATCTACCATTGCTGTTACTTCTTTGCCAGGGTCTTAGGGACTGAGGTTACCCTATCATTTGAATTAACTGTCTGCTCACCAAGGCTGATCATCCACAGTGGGGTTGAAGTTGTGACCTCACAATGATTGAGTTCCTCACCCTTTGAAACTATGCTGAGTTATTCAAACTACTCATAACTAATAAATCCAATATAAAAATTCCAATCTTTTAAGGCTAAGCATCTTGCTGCAAAACATTTCTTATAATGAGGTTTTGTTGGTATTAGAATGTCTCAAAAGTAAAATTTCCAAGTATGTTCCTCACAAACTAATCTCATAAAATGCTTGGCATTGGGAGAGACAATCCTAATTAAGTCTGGGTATAATCCATACTAATCTCCTCCCATTGAGATTCACAATGAATATTAGCAAGTTAAAGACTTTGAGAAGCAGACACCTGTGTAACTTTAACCCAATACTTTCCCAATTTCTTTGACTAAGGATGTTATTTGATGTTTAACTTACCACTGATTTCCTGAGAAGTGGAACTAAGGTAAGGATTTGAATGCCAAGAGTTTCTTAAAGGAGTGGGGAACAGGATCGAGAGGTAAGCCTGTACAGGTTACATAAAGGAGCAGGTTACCTCTATAGATTCCTCTGGGGAATTCTAGGTGACAGAGTTGAACATACCTCAGAGTAGTCCCATATAAGAGGCAAAGTAGCTAAGGTTTTCATCTACCAGTTCCCTTCCTTCATTGGCCAAAGATTAAACCCCCAGTTATCAACTTCTCAGCACCTCCGTTATGTCCTGCATGCAGGTTGAGCTCAAATAGAGTCCTTAGGTAGTGATTTCCAGGGGTTGGCAAGAGAAAGCCATTACAGTTCCTGGAACAGTGTATGCCAAAAAGAGATGAGTGGCTACTTCCAGCATGCCATACACTGGGTGACAAAGCAATACCTGCACCTTGTGGAATTAAAAGCCCACACTTTGGAGAACAGAAATGGGGAATGAACACAAATTATGATGATACCAATCTTGGGGGTTCTTTTTACTGTAAGGTTGAAGGTTAAGGAGAAGAAAAGTGATGAAAAGACGAAGACACCATATTTGATTGTGCTAACCCTGTTTCTCTTCTGGCCTCTGATGGCACCTAGTTTTATTTCTATCTTGAGTTACTGCAATAATTATGACCTTTAATTGTCTGCTTTCCTCTCTCTTGCTCAGCAAACTTTTAAGGAGCATCTACTATGTGCCTTGTTCTGGGCTGGTAACAAAGTTCAATAAGCCAGATTCTATATCCCATCTACACTAATAAAAGAGAAAGATGCAAATTGACCTTACCTTCATGATGCCCACCAGCCAAACAAGAGTGAGTATGCAAATTAATCCAACAAAGATGGTGGGTTAATTTGCATACACAGGCGCCGAATGGCTGGGGACAGATGCTTGCGTCATCACCATGGTGACGATGTAGGCTTTCTGCACTGCCCCAGCCCACTCCAGGACTCTGGGCAGCATGGGAAGGCAGAAAGGCAGCTCCAGGCCAGAGTGAAGGCTGTGCTGGCAGCCATGGGAAGGAAGGCCCATTCTTGCACGAATCTTCATGCATCGGGCCTCTAGTATTCCATAATAATAAAGGTGTAATATGCAAATGGTCATTACGCTTCATGGCGTAACGACCTACCACATAATGACCGGATCACGGATCAGCAGGAGGGTGGGGCAGCGAGCTACAAGTGGTGGCGGAGAGCTACAGGAGGTGGCAGGGCAGCAAGCTATGAGGGGAAGGGTAGGGGGTGGAGGGAGCTAAAGGAGGGTGGGGCAGTGGGCGGTCAGCTACTGGAGGGCGACAGCAAGCTATTGGAGAGCTACTGGCGCATGGATTCATGCACAGGGCTACTAGTATTCTATAATAGAGAAAACAAAAGAGAGAGAAACATTTTTCTTAGCTTAAGCCAAGGGATCCATCAAGACTTCATCTCCAAGAATATTTTAGAGGTTTGCCTCCTCAAATAAACCACCAGTCTAAAAAATGACACCACTCATCCATCCAGAGGAATGATCATTTATCAAGCAAATACTACTGGTTCTGTGCAGAAACTTAAAAATACCCATGATATTTAAGCCTGCCAGAACAACTCATAGAGAAGAAGATGGCAGAGGTGGAGCCGAGATAATCCCAACTAAAAATGTTTCCACTGAGTTTAATGCCCCCAAGTACTTTGCCAAGAAGAGATCAATAATGATTCACATTTTTAACAGCATCTGAACCAAGGTGACAATGAAATTATGGAAATAAAATCTGGAGAGTTTTTCTTGGATATTAGTGATAATTGGAATCTTTTCAGTTACCCTATCTCTCCACATACACATTCTTTTCATGCAGTTAAATGCTGAGGTCTGTCCAGGTTAAGAGCCTCAGCTAGACTTTACATCAGGCCAGCTGAATAAGAAGTATCAACACTTTGTACCTACGTAACTCAGTTCATTCAATCATTCATTTAGTAAATATGAGTGTCTCCTACGTGTCAACATAAGACAAAGTCCCTTCCTTCAAAGGAGCTTATGTTCCCTTGAAAGTAACAAAAAGGTGATTGCCATTCAGTTATGTTAAATGCCATAATAAAGGAATTTCTGGATCCACCCAGAGAATATCCCCCCATTCCTCAGAGGGGAGCAAATTTCCAAGGGTAGATATTAGGGTGAGTAGGATTTGGCTAGTTGCTATTTCAAAGTATGAAAAGAAAATAGCTGAAGTGGCTCAAATGAAGGCTGTATTCAGCTGCTGCACCTCAGAGGGTACCTGAGACAGGAAAATGCTCTGAGTTTAAGCAGGGTCAGAGCTCGATAAGCGCGAGTAGAAAAGCAGAAAGCTATGAGGTTGGGCTCAGGTAGCAGTGTGTGTCGGTAGCTGCTACAAAACTTGCAATTAGAACAGTGGGTGACTCTTCTGGTTTCCAGGCCTCTTGCTCAGGTGCATCCGTGCAACGCTTCCCGATAAGTGTCAGAACTTTACTTTCAAGACCTGTTTTAGCCAGTCTTGCAGTTTTGTTTGTTTGCTTTTTCAATTAATTAAGGTTCAAAAGCAGGGAAGGTAGCCAAAAAAAATGTGAAAAGGGGAAAATTAGAGAAAAGAGGCAAAGCTTGAAGGCAAGAGAGACTGGAGACACTCTGTCACATCTGTTTTTATCTTTTTACAAAAAGATAATGCCATGGACCTCATTTTTCTACCTTAAAATGCAAAAACAAAAATATATTTTTTAAAAAATAGGAACATCTATACATATAAAATGCTTAGTTAGGTTTCCAAAGGATGCAGGAGTGGGTGGTTTCACATCATTCCTCCAGCCAATGAATTCTCAAGGGTCCAATGTTTGCCTGAAGGCCATGGTTGTTAATATACAAATGTTGAAAGAACAATTTTTTTTCCCCAAGAATTGGTGTGACCTTCTGGTATTTTTATTTGATTGTGGTCAGCTAATGTAGCCCTCTCAGAATTTTCTTCTTTGAACCTATTGTTACATCTAAGAGGAACAAAATTGCTAAATATGTTTACAAGAAAATATGAATAAATACATTATATGTATTAATATTTTATATATAACCCTTAAGATCTGCAGAATGAGCATGATAGGTGCCAGGTTCTGCCAGCTGAGATAAAAGACTTGAAAAGGGTTTTGATATTTTCAGAAGAAAGACAGTCTGTACTGAAGCTGTTGTTGCTAAAGCTGTGAATAATCACAAATATAACTACACATACCAATGACAAAATTTGTGAGCAAAGAAGGTAGTAAAAAATCCCCACAATTCAATGGCTTTGCCAATGTTAATTTTTATGTTACAAAAGGTTAGAGGCCAAGATGTTTTCTTGAGCAAATCTCTTTTCCCTTCTGTGCATGGGGCCCCACTGTCCTCATCTGAGTGACAAGAACATTAAAAGGATCATCAGGAGGGGAAATTCCTTCTCAAACATTTCAACACTCTGTTTGGCTCTGGTGCTCAGTAGCTGCATGGAAATGGTTTCAGCTCTGGACCTCCTGGCTGGATTTCACAGACAATTTTTTTACTGCAAATTGGAGTTTTCTCTACATCATGATATTCAAAGTCCTCTCTGAGGGCTGACAATTGTGATGCAGGGAGGAAAAAAATGGGAAGGGAAAAATGTAACCAATGTCTCGTGAATAAGGTCAGCATTTTCTAGGCCCAGGGACCTATTCTTGGGTATCAGAGAAAGAAAGCCTCCATTTTTATTGTTAATAGCAGAATTGTGGAGCAGGGAGATGGATGACAATAAAAAAAGATGGCTGAGAAACAAAGAAAACTTGACCTGTAGGACTTTAGACCATTGCAAATAGACCTCACTATGCTGATGATTCCTGATGAGTAGCCTAACACTGCGTGGGCCTAGAGAATTCACTGGAAAGGGATCAACCAACCCATTATATTATCTCAAATATACTACAGGTACACCCAGAAAACTATTTTCAAATTTTAAACCATAAGTATACACTTACTAAGCATCAGGTTTATAGGGATAATCTATAACCTAGATACCAATCATTAGAAAACCATTGTAGAGTGGTCAATTAACCAAAAATTATTTCCAATGATTACAAATGAAATATCCTTTTGAAATGAAAAGGGTTTTGTTGTTGTTGTTGTTTTAGTTGTAGGTGGCTTTTTGGGGTTAGGTTGGTTTTGTTTTTCTATTCAGTGGTTTTCAGCACATAGTTGTCTTGCAGAAACCTAATTTTTGTTAAGTTTCTAAACTGTTGCTTATTTCCTTAGCACAAAAGGCCAAACTTACACCCAAAACACTCCAATAAAAATAATTCTCAGGTTTTCCATAGATTCTATACCCAAGAAGGATTGTAAGTGGAGAGAAAGAAATTATGGGCTCTTTCTCCCTATAGAGACGATCCAGAGTCTGACTTAAGTCACTACTGCTCCATCAATTGCTCCACTCCTGTCCATCTTGGGCTGCTCCCTGAGTTACCCACTCTCTGGATGTCTGCAGCTCTCTGCCCTTTCTTCTAAGAACCAAAACCCCATTTACATAGCTTACTTTGTCTATATTAACATGACTATACTATTCCATTGTTTCTGCCAACACAACTTTACCTGGAGACTCTTGCCCAGGCAAATCACACTTATTTACTCATTATAGGAACTTCGCAGAACTCTTCAATGGAAAGCATTCACTAAAGACAATTTTCCCACCAAGACTCCTTAACACCCCTTGCTGCTTCGCCTTGCTGCTTCTATCAATCTTAAACTTAATTACATTGTGATCCTCACATAATTCTAATCAAATCCTACTTCAAAAGACCTGCCCAGGTAAAGAACAACTTTCCTATAACTCTGCCTAACTATCTATTTCATAGATTTCATTTAAATAACTTGCTTTGAGTCACTGGCTTGGAAGGCTTTCCCAAACTCCTAACTTGGTAGAATGAGCACTGGACTAGAAATTAAGAATGTTGAATTTTGGCCTTGACTTTGAAATAATAGACCTTGTGAACTTGAACCATTCTTTTCCCTTTACTTTTCTTAATTAAAAAAGGTGGGAGTGTCTAATAGGCATGGCACAGTAATTGAATGTCAGCCTATGAACCAGGTGACCAAGGTTCCATTCCTGGTCAGGACACATGGCCGAGTTGTGGGCTCCATCCCCAGTGGGAGGCATGCAGGAGGCAGCTGATCAATGATTCTCTCTCATCACTGATGTTTCTATCTCTCTCTCCTTCTCCCTGCCTCTCTGAAATCAATATTATATTTTTTTAGAAAGGTGGGAGTTCACTTATTCAACATTTATGCATAGTAGGTGTCTGCTATGTATCAAGCACTATGAGATACTCCCAGTTCTAAGTTTATACCATTTCTGTAAAATTAAGGACTTAACAAGGGTCATGACTGAGATGACAACACACTGACCACTCAGGGCCATGGCTGGCCAATATTTTGTTCCACTACATCATAAACTCCAATATCTCTCAACATGACAATTGAAAAAGTCACACCCCCATTATGGTTATTAATTATAGTTAGTTCCCCCAAATGAATTAATTTGTGGCATTTTGGTATAGTTTTTGGATAGCATTTATAGAACACACAGAGCAAAAGAAACAGAAAAGCAAATTAAGACTGTCAGATTCCAGCAACCAGAAGGACATGTTTTATGCATTATTTTTTAATAATTTTCCTGTTAATTAATGCTTGTTCTTATACTTTTAATGAAATGAAGAAGCTCTGAAACTTTTAATTCCTTGCAAAAGTAATGTATCATGTCCTGTAGATTTGGCTGGTGTAATGCTCTTCATGAATAAAAAGCTCCCAGCATTAAGAATTTTTAACATCCCAAGTCCTTAGGGATCTAAAAAGTAGAACATTCAGACTGAATATAAAAGACAAAAATCTAGTTAGAAATTGCCCAGGAGAATCAAGACAAATACAAAATGCTTAAGTACTGCTGTAGGAATTTAAAAATAAATAAAATCAGCTTAAAATGACCCAGTTTGGTGCCTACTCTGCTCAAGGTGTGGGATTTCATAGCTAATGAAGACAAGGTAGTTTATAAATGGCTCCACAGTGAGTTAAGAGACATGGGTTCAAATCTTTGCTCTTACACTAACCAGTGGTGTGACTTTGAAAAACACACATCCTTTCTGCATCTCTGTTTCCTCACTTAAGAAGTAGGAATCATAAAACTCATCCAATCCACTAGCTGGGAAAGGAGACAACATATTGAAAGTGCTCCAATATTTTAAAATGTGATTTCTTTATAAATAAAGACCATGAATGGTATTTCCCAAAAGCTAATTTTTAAAAATCTAGGCTACCCAGTGGGTATAGGACCTCCTTCTTTTCCTGGAACTGGGGAATGTGTTTAAAGACAACAGCATTTATAAAGTAGAGTGAAGCTGGCCCCAGCATCCTGCCTCGGTGTCAACTGTCACAAAATGAAATAAACTGTGCTTCGTTCACAGTTAATGTCACATGGCCCTTATTAGGTGATGGGTCATCTTCCACTCCTAAAAGTTACATGACTTAGTACAGAAAATAGTATATGATATAAATGATAGATAATGAAGAAATGGACTGGTGCCCCATGGAGCAAATTTACAACATCCAGTCAAAAGGCCATTAGTAGAGAGAAAGAGAAATTAAAAGATAAGGCAGAGAAGACAAAGATGGTCTCTGAGAGCAGATCCTACAAGATGGAGAGTCAATGAGGTGTGGAGAAATGCAGGAAAGCAGAATAATTATTCTTGAAGGCTTCGCATTGATTAATTATCACTAAAAAGAGATGTCAGCTATAGAACATTTTGTGAACTTTTCAGTGTGTATAGCAGCCATTCTGAGTCAAGGCAATCGAGCTAGTCCATCTGCACATTCTGCAGTTATCTAAAGAGTGAGAATGGTAGAAGTTTTTAATAGAAACCTCACCTCCCCCCACCTCAACTTTTTCAATAGATGTGACTTTCACACAGAGGCACACTGACTCCTAGTTGGCTGGGTCATAGGCCTCAGCTTTGCCTCATAGAGCAGCTTCCATTGTCCATTTCATGTACAGATGATCTGTCTGTAAGTTCTTTTTTTAAAGGTACCTACTGTTTTTTCTTTTCTTCTATTTTAATAGAAAACCTCTTTTTTATACCCAAAAGAGTAGCACTAAAGCCATAAAGACTTGAGCTTTATTGCCAGGAACTAAGCCTTCAAGAAGGGTTTTCATTTTATTTTGTAAAAAGACCACCTTAAAATATACTTTAGAATCTGTTATAGCTTGAGAAGAACACTACCCGGCCAGGTTGGGGAGACCCCATTGGCCAGCTGCTCAGGAAACATTGCCTGCCTTGGTGAATTCTCCAATGCTCATCTCTGGCACCTGCCTCTCAAGTCTCAGAATCTGGATTTTGTGCAGAGTGGATCCAATGATCTGGGGCGCACGCATGTTAATCCAAGCTAAGGGAGGCTGATGACAAAGCCAGAAGGCCAAGCAATTTGTTAGTATGATGAGAAATAGAAATGTCATGCGAACCAGAGCCCTTAAACAGATGTGCCTAAAGCCTTCCCTATAGACAGATCCACATGAGAAAAGACTGAGGAACAATTCTCTCAGTGCAGGAAAATAAACCATCAGCAGACATACTTTTTGTTGCCAATGTCCCCCCAGTGAGGAAGGCTTTAGCACAATAGCAACCCAAGATAGTTTCAGCCACCCAACCCCTGCCCAGTGTTGGTAGAGAAAAACAGGAAAGTGTAGACTTCGGCCATCTTGGGGTCCCACGGGCTAGCCTCACCAGCTAGGCTTTGTCAGACACAATGCTTTGACTGGGTTAAGACTCTACTGAAGTGACTATCCCTTCTCAATCAAGCAAAACAACTCCTTTCAGGGAATTGGGGAGGAGGGGCATTAACTTATTCTGCCCCTTGGGGATGAGGATGCAGGCTGCCCCTGAGGCTGCAGAGGAAGCCAACCACATGTACATATACAAATACTCCAAATTGATATTATTATTTCAAACTTCACATTCTTCTTGCTAGGGCTCATTTCAAGCAGCCAACCTGCCCTTAGCAATTATGGCATCTTATTAAAAGGAACACTCTCTTATAATCAATTAGACTCATTACCTTGCATATTCAATTTCTGCCAAGCCACAGTTGAAATAATCACTTCAGAGAATCTGTTTGTGAACATCAGACCTACAATCATTACTGAGTGCACTCTAGGCTAATCTGTTCCCTTCTGCTTGCATTTATTATTTTTTCCCCCAACATGATACAATACAATGATTAGGTTTCTATTTAATGACTTAGAATTATATGCCGGTCTTGTCTCTGAGAATAAACTTAGATGACCTTACATAAAGTTTTGTGCTTCCTCAAAGTCTGCAGTGCCAGAGTTAGAGGTAGAATCTTAGTTTAATCTTATAGCTGGGTAATCAAAGCCATAGCACATGTAGGTTTTATCTGTTTAACTCTCAGAGATCAATCTCATTTCTACGGTAGCTGCATTGGGTCTCATTACTGACTCCATGTCATGTTAATAACATTGACACCCTTGGTGAAGTCTTGGCCAGTTGTCCAGCTATTGTCTCTCAGCTTCAAATCCACCAATTTATACTCTGCTCTGGTGCTTGGTCAGGGACTCTGCAACACCTTTGTTCTTGATTATCTGGCTTCCAGTTAGGTTTTACCCATGTGGGGTTCTGAGGAGAGATCAGAAGTTAGGAGAGAAGCAGAAGGTCTCTGATTCTTCCTGTTCAACTGCAGATCTGAAAAGAGAGCCACTCTTGGGCACATGAAACTTGGTATACTGAGTGCAGATGCATTTAATTCTTTTTTTCCAATTACCCCAAGTTTTCTAGTTATTGCCGAAAGCACAAAAATTGGGGAGGCCTGGCAGGCCCAGAGCCAGGTTATGAGATCTATCTAGAGAGGGATTGGCAAACTATAGTCTGAGGGCCAAACCTAGCCTATCACCTGATTTTGTAAATAAAGTTTTATTGGAACACTTTATTGGAATGGAGTATGCTCATTCATTTCTATATTGCTTATGACTGTGCTCACAACTACAGCAGAGTTGAATGGTTGAAACAGGGACCATATGGCCCACAAAGCCTAAAATATTTACTGTCTAGCCCTTCATCAGATAAAGAGTTTACCATCCTGTGATGTAGAGGATCATACATCCTCACTGTACCTTCCAAAAGTGTTCATATCCTACCAATCCCATTTCCATTCACTCTGGCTCTCACAGAAGACCTGTAGTTAAACCCAATGAGACCCTGAGACTGAGTGGAGAGCTACATACTCAGGATGAGGATGAGGTAGAAAGTCAACATGGGTTATTAACAGCAATAATGATTCCAGGAAAGGAGAAAAAGTGGCCCTTTGATCTTTTAAAGGCCACTGCCATCTCCAACAGAGAAGAATTTTACAGCCAAGTACAAGCACTTTCATCCACCTCCCAAGTACAGGCGCAGCATGGCTTTGAAGCATTGGCAGCTTTTTATCTTTTTGGCCTCTTAATGGGGAGGCTAGAAAGTGGAAACACTCCCTGCTAATGCTTTCCCATTTCCCAGAGGCATTTCAATAGCAATTTATCACATGTTTTTGTTTTTTTTTCAATTCTGACTGTATATTCAATTTTGGCTTGGGCAATGAGTAGAGAAGGACTCGGAAAAAGTAGAATATAAGGGACCCACCTGTAGGAGCCTGAAATCTGTATAGCAAAACAAGATTTACACACTTGAAAAAGGGGAATTGCCTAGTGCATGAAAGTAGAGTTCATTCATTCATTCGGCCAACCTCCATTAGTTTTTAGGAGAAAGGGGAGTTACTAATTTAGTATGGAGGTGATAAATTGTTAGACCAAATCATTACAATATCTTTTGATTAGTGGTGTAAAAAAGCACAAGTGCTTTGGACACATAGGAATAAATAACTCTCCTAGAAGGATTGGGAAGGATTTGTAGAAAATATATTGAAAGTGTCTTAAATGTGGCTGGGAGATTTCTGGGGAAAGCAGAGTCCAGGCAGAGAGAAAACTGTCACTATTGCCAGGATGCTCCATCACTCGCCCCAGTGACCACAGCCTTCCCAGGGAACTCGGACAATAAAAAGAAGGACCAAGAATTGTGGGGCTCACTGACATTTAGGGACATTTACTGGCCTTATGATTTCCATTGGCATAAGGAGAGCAAAAGGGAACCCCAAATTTGGGGTCTAAGTAGTTCCCTTTGACAAAAATGTATACTGGTCATACCCTTGTTTACAGTGACAAATCCTTTTCTAAAGACACATCAGCACCAACCTCTCTTCTGTCTCTGTAACAATCCACATCTCACCACAAGCAATAAATAAATAAATAAAAATTTTAATCAAAAAAATTGGGCAGCCCAGCTGGTAGTTCTCAGTGGTTGAGCATCAACCTATGAATCAAGAGGTCACCGGGTTTGATTCCTGATCAGTGCACATGCTCGGGTTGCAAGCTCGATCCCCAGTAAGGGACATGCAGGAGGCAGCTGATGGATGGTTCTCTCTCATTGATGTTTCCCTCTCTTCCTGTCCCTTCCTTTCTCTGAAATCAATAAAAAAGGGGGCGACCAGTCTGCAAATGCCCATTGAGCCCAGATTGTCCCCAAGAGGTGTTGTCTTCTCAGAGGTCATCTCTCATCCTCTGTTCATGACATGCATTGGCTACAGCAGTGATTTTTCAATGTGCAACCTCAGTATTACCTGGGAACTTGTTAGAAATGCAAATCCTTAGGCTGCCACCCAGACTCTTGGAACCAGACACTCTGGAGGTGGGGACCCATAACCTGCATGTCAATAAACCCTTAGGGGACTCTAATGCACACTGAAGTTTGAGAACCACTAGGTTAAATAATTCCAGATGTCAGGGAATATTTCTTAGAATTCCAAAGGGCCTGCTTCATTAAAAAATGAGAAGAAAGAAATGAATTCTGGCTCTAGTATTACTAAAAGACAAAAAGAGACCATAGGCATCACTGTATGGCCTAATCTATGGATTAGAAGAATGTGGAATAGTAACAAGTAAGACCGACAAGTTAACTGTGTATCTCAGCCCAGGCAACTAGATGAAAACAACCTGTCCATATCTTCAGGCAACCGTACTCCTTTTTATGCTTACTCCAGCAGAGAGCACTGCAAAGGCCCAGAGACTTGGAAGAGCCAGAACTCCACTGTGGTTCGAGTCTACAAAGAAAGTGAGGAAGGATGGAAAAATAGGCCACAGATATAGATTGTGGCAAGATCATGAAACGCCTTCTTATGTATTGGGGCTTTTATTCCACAGATGCCAGGAACCCACAAAAGCTGTTTTTGTTGCTTGAGCAGCAGAATGAGGTAAGGGAGCCTGGATATCAAAATATTATCGTGGTGAGAAGGTTGGGATGAGGAGGCAGTATTGGAGAGAAAGGTGAAAGCTTGTCACTTAAGAAGCCATTTTCCCAGGTGGTGAGAACTAAACCCAAAGACTCCGCAGAGGGGATGGAGAGGAGGAAGTGTCATCTTACAGAGATCTTTCAGGAAGAATGTTTAGGACAGGGTGCCAGACCAGATGTGAGAATGTAGAGAGAGGGCAGTGGAGATGACTTGGAGTGTGGGATAGGTAATGGTGTCACTCATCCAGGTAGGTAACACAGAGGAGGAGGGTTTAGAAGAGAAAAACAAGTTTTACTTTGAACAGATAATGTTTGTGGAGTCTGTGTGAACTTCACACAGAGGTCCTACTGTCGTTTAATTTCTTTTACCCATAAGGGCAGAATGCATGCAGCAAACTCATTGTGGTGCAATCTTCACTACTCACACCAGATCCCCATGTGTTTCCATGTATTACATGGGTGTCTACCAATCTATATTATGGAACGGGGAAGTCTAACGATCAGTAGAGGTGCTGTCAGTCCTGGTTTCTATATGCAATTCAGGTTCCCAATATGACTTAATATTGAGCTATACTGGAAAACAAGTTTATATTTTGTAAGTCTTATCTGGGGTATTATTTTTCTAAGTGATATTCCTAATCAATTTTCAAATCGTGGCTGACTTGGGCTGGAAATTAAGCCAATATAGAACAAATCCATCACGCTACTGGCGTCTCAGGGTTTTAAAGGATAAGCATTAGAAGACATAGCCAGTTGTCTGATAGCATGTGATGTGAATGTCATATTAATTCACAAAGAACCCCTCTGCCAAGATTTAATCAATAGCGATGAATTGAAAATAAGTTACCAGCCCTGATAATAATGTTGTTTCCTCAGTCTTTCCATACATAATTGACTCCACTTGTCTCCTCAAACTACTTAAAAATAGAAAAAACAAACACACCTAATCACTGGCATTCTTAATCCTTTCTCTCCATTTATGTTTTAAAGAGGCTGAAGAAAGTGTATCCAGTGGAATAATTCAATTTTGAGAAATGGGTCAGAGCCCAATTCAGATGGATGCATCCATGGAGGGCTGGGAGATCATCTCCAGTCCAGAGTCACTTCTTTGTTGAACCTGCATGTGTGTTAGTTAAAAACTGCGACATATGTTGGCAGTGAACTTCTCAAGGCAGTTGGTAGCTCTATTTTATGTTTTCATTCTGACTTGATTAGAAAGAGTATCTTCTAAAAGCATCCGGGCCACCCAGTGAGTAATATCTAGTATGAAATGCTCGAGGAGTAATTAAGGAGGAGAAGGTAAGCTCGAGAACAAGAATGATATCATTTGCACAGAACTCATTTGTATTCAAACAGCCTCAGAGCCATTGGTCTAATAGGACTGTATCAAAGTCTATTGATGTTAACCTTTTAACGAACCAAAAGCTGCTGAGGGAGGAAGCAAAGAAGAAGGAAAAAAAAACATAGCCTGTTCCATTTTCTGGGAAAGATTAGAAATACATACTACTCTCTGACTATTTGAATAGCCCAGGTAAAGATACAATTGCCTGCAGAGATAATTATTCAGGCAAGAGTGTTAGAACAAAACAAAAAAAGGGCATCGTATCTTTAATAAGATGACCAAATACCTCTAAGTATTGCATTAGAGCAGTAGCAGGATTTATTTTTTTCATGTCATTAGGGAAAAATGGAAAGAACTCATTGTTCTGAGCTGTAGCATTCTGGAGATAAGGGAAAGAAGGGCTTGAGAGCTGCTCCCTCAGAGTCTTGTCTTCTATAATTGAACTGGAACAAAGAGGTTGAGGTTGGGGCAGGCAAGAGTAAAGCAAAGTGTGTGTGTGTGTGTGTGTGTGTGTGTGTGTGTGTGTGTGTGTGTGTGTGTGTTGTGCATGCTTATGCGACATGGATGGAACACCTGCTTCCCTAGGATTTGGGTAAAGTATGAGTGAATAGCTGTTCCTGGCTAAAAATATTTTATCTTACTAACTAATATAAGGATCTATCAACAAAGTAAACCATTTCAGCAACCACATTGTGGGCTGTAAAGAAAAGAGATATTGACCACAATTTCTGCACACACACCTCTTGGCCCTGGCTCACAGCTAGGTAGTAATTGTGTGCAGAATGATCAGCATAACGTTCATGCCCTATAGACTGATTGACAGGTAGCCTCCATTTCATCAGCAACATCACTCCCTGCCCTAGGAATCCGGTGAGTGATGTCCCATCAGGCAGGAAGGACAGGCCTAGGTAGACTCTGGCAGGCTGGTGTGGCAATGATCACAGAGACAGAAGGATCCCAGGCCCCACCTTCACTCTCAGACAAGTCAGGCACCAAAAGCCCAAACTGAAAGGAACCAACTGGGTACATAAATGCATCAACAAGGGTAGATGGGGCATGTAGCGAAGGGATTAGCTGCCTGTGCTCAATACCAACCAACTGCTGTCCAATGGGAAGGCGGCCACTGCCATTCTCTAAGATCACCCAACTTCCCAAGAAAAGCTAATGCAGCTGACCTTCATGTGAAATCTCATAAGGTTCCATTTTTCATAGACAGTGTGCAAGCCAAGCCAAACGCTGCTCCACGGGGTCCACAAGGCTATGTGTGATCTTTGTTTCACTCCCAAACCAGGCTAGAAAGCCTTTCACTGCAGAATCAGAGATGCAAAGCTCCACGTGAAAGCCTGTGTGTATAGATGGACAGGTAGGAAAATGTGGAGGCAAGAAAAATTCCACTAGGACCCCTGAGGATGCTACCAAGATCATTTCCTCCCAGATCAATTCCTTTCCTATGCTTCACACCCTCTCCATCAATTCAAAGCATGACCACAGCTATTCTAAATGTAAGGAAAGAATCAAGCTTATTAATAGTGAACATATTAACTAACTTTATACTGTTTAAAGGAAGCTCACAGCATCTCCTTATTGAGGCTTAAAAGAATGGACATTGTCAGGGAAGGCATTTGGTAAATGGGACAAAGCAATGTAAAAAACTGGCTGTGGCTGACGGCTCTGTACCCATCCTCTGCCCACAGGGCAGCCGTCCTCAGCTTTACTGAAATCCTGCTCTCTCGCTGCAAAGGGGTCTGTTTACTTTTTCATATAGAAGGCAGCTTCAAAGGACAATTTTTGCTTTGGTTTTCCTTTGGGCAACATAAAAAGGGAGAACAAAGTGAATTCAGAACCTCTTTTTTTGCCACAGGCCACTCAGTAGGCAATCTAAGTTCAGAAGAGCCGGTAGAGTGCTGGTCCGCTTCTCCGCATGCCCAGTGCCACTCTTAATGCTTCAGGCAGTCTCAGTGCTGTGTCCCCAACCAGGACCAGGTGGGAGGAGGTCCTTTATCAAGTCCAGGAAGGAATTTGTCTCAGCCAAGTTAATAAATGTGTCCACCACCTCGAAGTAGGCATTGAAAGCAAGAGCTCTATCAGGCTGCCTGGTTTCAAATCCTAGCTCTGTCACTTCTTAGCTCTGTGATCTTGGGCAAGTTACTAAACCTCTCTGTGTGCCTCTGTTACTTCATCTCTAAAGATAATAATATCTACTTTGTAGGGTTGCCAGGAGAATTAAGATGATGCATGTGCCTGGTACATAGTAAATAATGATTAGCTAGTTTTCTTGTTATCATTGTCATCATTATCATATACCAGTAAACTCGCACCTTAACTGTATACTTCCTGATTTGTTCTCTCATTACTTCATAGGCAAACCATGTCAGGGCAACAGAAATTGTGCCATCTAAGGAATTCTGATTTGGGGGCCCAGAAGACCAAGAGATGGGCAGCTGAGCAGCCAGGTGACTCTGATTAAGTCACTGTACCTTCTTGAGTCTTGGTTCTGTCACCTGCGAGATGGGAATAATCTTTGCCTTATAGGGTTGCTGTTAAGATCCACACTAGAATTATGTGGCCTTAAACCCGTGGTCGGCAAACTGTAGCTCACGAGCCACATGCGGCTCTTTGGCCCCTTGAGTGTGGCTCTTCCACAAAATACCACAGCCTGGGCGAGTCTATTTTGAAGAAGTGGCATTAGAAGAAGTTTAAGTTTAAAAAATTTGGTTCTCAAAAGAAATTTCAATCATTGTACTGTTGATATTTGGCTCTGTTGACTAATGAGTTTGCGGACTACTGCCTTAAACCATGATGTATTTATCAATCTTAGTTGTTTCTAGTCTCCCTATTTCACACTCTCCTCGCTTTTGTGCTTCCGTTACCTGACACAAATGGAGGGCATGGCTGAGACTAATGCAAACAGAAAAGGAAAGAGAGGAGAGGGAGCACTGAGTGATTATTCATTTATTACCAAAAATGTTGTTTTGTAGATGTTGTTGTTGTTTTTTTCATTTTACAAAATCATCCTTAACCTACTTTCTTATGATTTTAAAGAACTGATATCAATTGGCCACCCTGAATTTGTTACGTTAAAGATATGAGGGTTAAATTGGGTGCAAATCCACTGGAAAACTACATCAGTGTGCTTCAGGCACCATTAAAAACTTACTCCTTATAACTCCATAATCCCACTCCTGGGGATTTCTCCTAGAATATTTTAAAAGAAGAAAAATGATCATTAGATCAAGTTGCTCATTGCAGTATCATTCAGATACTAAAACACTGAAAGCAACCTGAATGTCCAACCACAGGGGAATGAGTCAGTAAGTTAGAGGTCATTAACTTGATGGACTATATTATAAGCATTAAAAATGAAAGTCATGGCACCTGGCCAGAGTGGCCCAGTAGGTTGAGCATTGTTCTGTGCACCAAAAGGTTGCTGGTTCAATTTCTGGTCTGGGCACATACTTGATTGTAGGTTCGATCCCCAGTGGAAGGCAACCAATTGTTCTCTCTCTCTCTCTCTCTCTCTCTCTCTCTCTCTCTCTCTATATATATATATATATATATATATATATATATATATATATATATATATATATATCTCCTTGGGTGGAGATCAATAAAAATGAAAATCATGGCTCTCAGTAGCAGAGTAAACAGGCATACCAAATTTCATAGAAATCATGATTACTACTATGTACATATAAAGCAGTTTCATGAGTGTGGAGAAGTTATGGAGGATGCTTAGAAATTGTTAGATATATCTTAAAGTTTAACATTAGTTTTTGCAATCAGTAAAATTGGAGCATTGAGGGTTTAAAAATATATAGGTCTCAGGGTTTTTTGGCCTGCAGACAAGAAGATTGAAGAGAGACAGCTATCTTCAAAATAGTATGGATTTCTTAAAGCTGGACCAGTCCAGCAAAATGGCCAATAGCTTCCCATGACCATGTCTTTCCAGAGGGGTTTGGCTCACAAGATTCAGTGCCAATTTATAATGCTTAATTACCCCAAGAAATAGCTGCTTTTTCAAAAGAGTCTCAACTACCAAGCTTTTCAGCCCCAAAGAATGAGCTATTGATTAAAGATAGGCCATTGAAGTAAAAACATAGGGAGAGATGAAATAGGAGCTAGCGGGTATTGAAATTCCCTTTTCTTGGTTCTTTTCTCATCATTTCCATATTCCATATTCCTCACCTCATTGATTCCTCACAAAAACCTCAAGAGACAGGCAAAAAATCATAAATTGATATGATCAGAAAGGCTATGTTAACAGGCTGAATGCCATGCAGCTAGAGACTCAAATTTTAATCCAACATAACATTTATACAGACGGCAAAACAACATGGAAAACTGGATTTGGTGTAGCATTATCTGAAAGGAAAAAAAGTACAAAATCATATTGACACTATAATTACTGTGGAGTAAAAGCATTCAACTAATTTAGGAAGAAATGGGAAAAAGTAAAACAGTTTTGCAAGAGTGGTGAAATTATTATGATTTCTTTTCCTTTTCTACTACTTTTAATATTGTTTTGTAATAAGGAGGCCAGAACTGTACTAACTGTGTCACACTGCATGGTGTACCCTCACCTCTGACAGGCTTGGAATGTCCTGGCTTAAGCCATAATTATGTTATAAATGAAACTGAATAAATGAATAATAATAACAATCAGAGCTGCTGTAAATTATCCATAATTGTCTTGATGATTAGAGCAGCTTTGAATTAAGAAGCCAGTTGTGATTTTAACAGCCATTGACGATAATGAGCCTGATAGAAAATGAGTGCATACAAACAAATCCATCAGGAAGACAGAGGGTCTGTGTGGGTGGAGATGGAATATTATAAGAGCATCACACCAGCCAGAAAGAATTCCAAAAGAAGCTTGGGTCAGAGTTCATTCTCCTACAGAGTGGCTTGGGCTGAACCACATCCAGCTGAGAAGAGCAAATGCAAGGTGCCATATGGTACCAGCTGATGTCCTGATATTCTAAGGATGTAGATGATGAAATTGGGCTCTTACAACTAGGGAGAAGACTACAAAGCTGCCCAACAAACTCAGTGAGGCTACAAGTAGACACAATCTTAATAAGGGCTATGTATGGGGTCTGAATTCTATGTAAAACAAACTCCCAAACCAGAAATTTTCTACTGTCTTCCATCTACAGAATTAACTCAGATGGACCTTGTGTCTATATATCTACAGTGAACTCTCCAAGTCCCACAGACAATATGGGCTACAAGGAAGTGACGTGTGTATGTGTCACTTATTATCTTATCAGACAAGTACTTAGCTTCTTAGTTTTATCACCTGCAGAGAAGGGACAGTAATAGAACATAGCTGAAAAAGTTTCAGTAAAAGTTAAATGAGATGATACATATCAAGTTCTTAGCGCAGAGCTTACTATACCACGAATGGTAATGTTAGTTATGACAACTCATGTTTAAGAGTAAGATTAAATTACTTTGGCATTCATAAATTAAAATTTTATGTTGAACCAAAATTGTACAGTTTGAGGGGTACTGTCTTCCAACTTTCTTTCCTGGGAGTCTGCATTAGAAAAATGATCTGCTATATTTACTATATTTACTATATTTCAGGGAAATGGAGGCCAGCCATTAGTGTTGACCAAAATGTTGACAACGAGCTTCTGTCCATTTCCAGCATAGATATGATATGAGGAAAGGGATGAAAACAAGAGATTTTTAGACTAGACAATGAATATATTACCAAGAGAGACTGAGAGAGTTCACTCTCTTACATCTTTATAGGCTAATTAGCCTTCTATCTTGGATTGGGGGAAAATGACATAGAGGCATAGGTGTTCAACAAATCTTTATGAGCTATCTATATATATAAAAGCCTAAGCAACCGTTCAACCACAAAACCAGCTCTCCAATATCCCCCAAGGGGTCCCAGACTGCAAGAGGGTGCAGGCCAGGCCAAGGGACCCCATTGGTGCATGAATCCATGCACCAGACCTCTAGTAAAACAATAATTACTAGTAAATGAACATCTGAGTATGTGTTATAATATAGCTAAGTAACAATAAATACTATTTATAGAGCACTTACTATGTGCCAAAGTATTTTATATATATTAACTCAATGAGGCAGCTGTATGAAGTATGTACTTTTTTTAGCCCCATTGTACAATATGAGGCAGACACTATTACTTTTGGAAATGAGGCAAAGAGCAAAAAAAGGGACTTGCCCAAGGTCATTGAGCTAATAAGTGGTACAGACAGTCTGAATTCTATTCCTACCTCTGCCACTTCACCAGCTGTAAATATTTAAACTATTAACTTAATTTCCCTTGGTCTCAATATCTGTATCTGTAAAATGGGGAATAAAAATGCCTCCCCATATATTTATGCCACTCCTGGGACTTTTGATTTTCAAGTCCATTCCTCGTCTTTCCATTGGTTGAACTTGTTTAAATTCTGGCTGGATTGGTCTATAAACGACCCAAGGGGAGCCTGGAGGGCAGAAAGAAGAGAGAAACTGTTCTCTCCCTTCTTCTCTGACTGGTGGCATCACTGCTGTGGCCTCTGCCATGGTCTTTACTCCCACCAGATGGGCCCACCCTGGTTCCAGTTCCTATAAGTAACCCACCACTAGTTACCACACATTCTCCTGCTATCCCTCCAGCCCTCTGCTACAGCTAATCCCAGGTTGACTCATCTCCTCAGTGGCCTTGTCATCTCTTTCACCACCGGTGTAATGAATCCCTGGTTCACATTTCCCCTTAAATAGTTAAGTGGTTCCTTCCCCTACCTCCCATTAGATCCTTATAATGTTCCGAGTGTAGGAATTGCTACTATTTAATAAATTGGCACCATTTTAATCAAGTAGATTGTAATAAGCAACTGCTTATTCCCCAGATGCCTCGTGCCATGGTCCCGTCCTCAGTGTGAGTGCTCAGGGGCAACATGGCTGACTGGAGCCAAATCTGTTTGAGCAGCTTCCCAAGCTTGAAACAGTAATAATGGCCACCATTTATATAGTGCCCCCTCTATGCCAGGAATAGATTTAATTGCTTCACTAAATTAAATCATTTAATCTTCACCGCCACCCTATGAGGTAGACACCATTACTTTTGGAAATGAGGCAAAGAGAAAAAAAAAAGGGACTTGCCCAAGGTCATTGAGCTAATAGGTGATACAGCCAAGATTCAATCCAGGGGAGTCTGGCCCAAGAAACTGTTCTCCATAAGCCCCATACCCTACCTCTTCTCAAGATGCTGCCTCAGAAACAAGGGAAACAGTGTATTTTCATTCTTGGAGGCCACTGCCACTCAACTCTGAAGACTCTGGGTGAAAGGGCCTCTCTCTCTTACCAGTTTCAGACTTACACAAAAACCATGATACCTTGATAGAGCATCCCTGCCCATCCTGGCCCAGCAGAAGGCCCAGCACCCTGCCCTGAGGCTGCCTGGAACCCACTGCCTTTTTCTGCTTTAATAGACACCTCTCTAGTGGAGCGCAACGGCACAAGAATCCATAAGCCATTAGCTGCAGCTATATTAAAGCCTATAAAAATCAATTGCTAACATTCCAATGACCTTATAAATTAGTTTATCAGATTGTTTTACTCATTTTCTAATTAAGTGAAGGCAAAAGGGAACTAACTAACATTTATGCATTGAGTGTTTACTCTGTGTCCAGCTGTCTGCCAGGAGCTCTGTACCTGACATCTCTTTTCCTTTCCACCCTTCCAGCAGCCCTATGAGAGTAGTCTGAGTGTGGTTCCCACCTTGCAGACAAGAAAACTGAGCTCAGACAGATGGAGTGATTGTGAGTGATAGCTTGTCTGACTCCAACATGCCACAGTCTCTTCTGAGCTAAGATAAAGATGCTCTCTAAATGGGAATTTTAAGGTGTAGTCATAGAAGCATAATTACCAAGTTGGAACACTTCCCAGAGAGGAGATTCCAGAATTGCTATAGACCAGATAGGCTCTGCAGCTCACATTCTCCCTGACCCTCCTCTTTTTAAAATATTTTTATTGATTTCAGAGAGAAGAAGGGAGAGGCAGAGAGAAATAGAAGCAATGAGAGAGAATCATTGATCAGCTGCATTCTGCAAGCCCCCACTGAGGATGGAGCCCACAACCCGTGCATGTGCTCTGACCAAGAATCAATCATGATCTCCCCATTCATAGGTCAATGCTCAACCACTGAGCCACACATTCTCCCCTTTATTAACTGGGATTTCCACAGCAGGTATCCTATGCAGGCCCCCACTACTGGGTGTTGGGGAAGGGTGTGCAGATAACTGTCCTACTAGCTTCACAGATCCTCATATCAAGAGTAACTGTACTCGTATAGCCTCATCCCACCTGAGCCGGATACAGATGATAATATTTAGGACTTTGAGCTGATGCTGTCATGGTCTCAGACAATCAGAGACCTTGTGAAGGTGCCCTTTGCACAGCCACAAATCTCTTCTAAACCAGAGCCTGCTGTCCATTTGGTGCTTTATTTTCAAAAAACCAGCGCCTGCTGTCCATTTGGGAAAAGAAAAGACAGAAAATTATAAGTCATTATGCACAAAGATCACCCTGACAATTGTGGTGGTGGTTCTCTGACTGTATACATTTGTCACGTCTCATTGAATGGTGCACTGAAAATTGATGAAACTTATTGTATGCAAATTATACTTGGATAACACTGACAAAAAAATTACCCTGCTATGTGAATAACACTATATCCAAAGAAATTAAGTGGTGAGAAATACCTTGGATGTGAGGTTTTTTTTTAATGAGGGAAAATACTTCTAATATTTGTACTATGAGATGAAGCAAAAGCTTTTGAGCATACATTACCCGGTAACCTGGGTATTGTGATTTGAGGGTGAGGGTTGCTTTTATATGTATTCAGCAAAGGAGGGCAGAAAACAGTCTCTGTCTCTAAATATTTGTTTTTATAGCCTGGGATCATCACAATGTCTGTGTGTGCAGTGCTATTTAGAAGTAGAGACACGCCTTTACAGAGTATTTAACTTGACCACCTCCAATGGCTCGATATGTCAGTAAAGCAAGTATTGCCCCTCTCCCTACAGATGAGGTGTTCATGTCCAGAGAGGGAAGTCACACAAGGTCACACAGATGAGAAGTCCCACAACTAGGCCTTGAGACCTGGGATTTTGTGGCCAAATACAATGTTTTTTCTACATAATTGGACACAGTGATCATATTTCTAGGCTCTGGGATTGGCCAAGTTCCCTTGCAGGGTCTATCAGTACAAATTCCTGTGATAAAACAGGATTCTGCTGGTCGGAGTCTAGAGCCTTGTGTTGGCATCCCGCGGCGAATGCCATATTGTTATCACACTGGCCTCCCAGGAACAGATGGGGGGAAACTGCAGAACGTTCTTCCTCCTGCTCCTGGTGTCCTGCTCCACATGAACTGTGGTGCGGCAAAGGAGAAATGAAAAGGTAGCCGTTTGCCTCCAGAGCATCAAATAGCCATCTGGTCTGAGGGAAATGATTAATCGTTTAACCGTTCTCGTGCAGGATTTGAGGCAACTCCAAAAAGAGCTTTTGCTTTGCCTTGAGGAGTTGGACAGCTTCCCAAGCAAATTTCAGCACCTGTTTGTTTCCTGGCCCACAGATGAGAGGCTGCTTTCTGAAATTAGACAACTAATTGCTGTGCTCCATGCACGGGGAAGACAGCAGGGATCTCCTGGAACCTCGAGGAGGAAAAGGAGAAGAATCAAATGGTGATGGATGAAATTTCCATCTGCAGGGGTAATCCCATTGATTTCTGAAAATGGAAAGCTGAGGACACATGGGGACAATCAAGTTTAATCACTGAGTGTTGGAGACAATCTCCAAGGGTGATGATGGGATGTACTGTGCCTCAGAATGCTGCAACCTCCTTGCATTAGTTTGCTAGGGCTGCCATAACAAAGTAGCACAAACTAGGTGGCTTTAACAACAAAAATTCGTTTCCTCATGGGAAACGAGGACTCCAAGGTTAAATGTCAACAAGGTTGGTTTCTTTTGAGGAGTGTAGGTAGCTGTCTTCTCCTTTTCCTTGTCTGTGTCCATATCTCTTCTTTTTATAAGGACCCCAGTTACATTGGATTAGGGCTAATGTAAACATTTTAATTTTAACTTAATTATCTGCTTAAAGACCCTGTTTCCAAATACAGTCACATTCTAAAGTACTGGGGATTAGAACTTCAAGGGGGAGAAGGGGGCGGGTGACACAATTCAGCTCTATTTCTAATCTTTATTGAGCTCTGTTCTGTATGGCAGAAACTACATCTCCCAGGATCCCTTGCCAATTGGCTCTGCCTTGGTAGAAGACATTGGTGGAAGACTGAATGGTAGAGTTGGGGAGAAGCCAGTCCATTTCTCCCTCTGCCTCAACGGAAGTGGATGACTCTTCTCCACTGACCTATAAGCTGGTGGAAAGCTCTTTCATGGACTCCATTGCTGCTGGGCAGTTATCACCAGCTGTGGTTCCTGCCAGACAGTCCTGGCTTCCAACCCTAAGGGTGGAAGTCACCTTCTGTAGGTTCTAATCTGAGTTGCTTCAACATCCTCTGTTGGCTTCTCAGCTCCTCTATCCCCTCGCTAACCAATTCCTTTTAACTTCTTTCAAGCATTAGATACCCTCCAGTTTCTGCCTGCTTTGGGTCATTCTCAAGTACTTTTAAATGTCTTTTGTTATATTTTATCCAGAGTTTATAGTTATTGTCAGTGGAAGCATTAGCTGATACAAGCTGCTCTACCACTATCAGAATGAATTAGAAGTGACATTTTTACCAATAAAAAGTATGCTTTCAAGGGTAAAACATCACTTCTCTCTTCTTCTCACCTAGCACATTAAGGACGTGTCAGAACCAGCCATTCAGAGACATGAAGTTGTTTTAGTAACCTAGAAACAGTGTCACAGAAATACCGCTTGTATTTTTTCTGGGAAGTAGGGACAACCTTGCAGGAGGTAACACACCTCAGGTACTTCTTGTACCATCAGTCAAACCCTTCTCTCTAATAGATTATTCTTACACACCTATTTTGTCTTCCATCCAAACTTTATGGTCATCGTAAGATGTTTCCTAAGTACACTGTCGAGTACAATTCCACTTGGAAGCTTCTAACTCCTTAAATAAATACAATTCTGCAGCAGGCAGGAGAATTTCTGTTTCCCATAGTTAGGAAAATAAAGCACCAAATGTTCACATTTTCTCTTCCGCGGCACCTGGATTTTCCTGCCAGAGTCAACAGTTAGACAAATATTTATAGAACTCCCTAGGAATCTGACCTCAGGTCTCCAGTCCATCCATCACTCTGACCTAACACAGATTCAACTGTGAAAACCCAATATATAATAGAGATGAGAGCATAACTGCTCTGTTTGAGGTAAATTAGACCCCAGAACCTTGCCCACTGCCTTCTATGCTCCATAAAAGAGGCTTTTGAGTCCCATGCCAGTGAAACAATAGATCTCTAGAGACTACAGTTTGCAAACTCTTCCTTTAGACAAGGGGTCATCAGACCTTTTCTGCACAGGGCCAGACAGTAAATATTTTAGGCTTTTTGAACCAGAGTCTCCATCACAAATACTCAGGTTTGCCATTGTAACACACACACACACACACACACACACACACACACACACACACACACACAGCCCTGGATAAGTAATGAATGGATATGACTGTTTTCCAATAATCCTTAATTTATAAAAACAGGTGGTAGACTGAATTTGGCCTGCTAGCTATAGACTGCTGATCCCTGCTTTAGCTGGAAAGATAAGAGATCCTTAGAAAGTCAGGAAAACTTCTAGAAGCCAGCCAGCACATGTTCTTTTTGAAGGCTTGAAAGGTTAGGTGCTTATCCTTTTCTTAAAGAAGTTTGTGCTGTAGATTATTTTATCATTGTCGCTATTATTGGTTACACTTTGCCTTGATATCTAGTAAGTAAATAGTCACTGACATTCTCAGCATCCTGGAAGTGCCCTTGTCTACCTGTAGAAAATGTTCATTGCATGGCTGGTGTGGCTCAGTTGGTTGAATGTCATCCCATGCACCAGGAGGTCACTGGATTGATTCCCAGTCAGGGCACATGACTGGGTTGCAGGAGGCAGCTGATCAATGTTTCTGTCTCATCGATGTTTCTATCTCTCTCTTCCTTTCCCTCCCTCTCTCTGAAATCAATAAAAAATATATATATATTTTTAAAGAAAATGTTCTTTAAGGAAAAGGTGGGGCACAGCTGTGATGATTGGTAAGTACACCATTACCAGATGTGCAAACCTGGCCAGTTGTCTTCAGCTCTCTGAACCTCCTTTCATCATCTATAAAATGGAAATGAATCATAACAGATGCTGGGTAGGATTGTCATGTTAAGGAGCTTCCGAGTAAGTGCTGAATAAGTGGCACATCCCTTTCCTTTTATACTAAACACAGAGGACAGAGATAAATTCTTCCAAAAAGTGGAATAAAAGGAACACAATTTTTTAAAAATCCAATTCGCCTAGAAATTTACTCTAGTAATTTCTACCCAAATGTCAATATTATTTTAGAAAATACCAAAGTCTCTCTCTACCAATGGAATAATAGGCTCAGCCTGAAACAGACTGAAAACCTCACAATTCGAAGAAGGGTCCAACTGACCCAGGTTCTTGTTCTAGCTCTGCCATGTGACTTTGTGTAAATCACTTCTCTCTACTGTCAATTTCTTTAATTTCCTCAATTGTCAAAAAGAAGGTGGCTAAAGTAGATGGGGGTTCCCAAACCATCAAGAAAACCATCATCAGAGGTTCTTGAATCCAAGCAAACATCAGGTATTGTCTGAATAAAAAGCTCTCATAGGGAGATAGAAAAAACTTAATGTAACAAGTGGCCCTAGAGTTCAAAACTGGATTAGATGACTCCTCCGGTTCCTGCCAGTTCTAACTGCCCATGTTTCAGTGAAACCACAGTTCTACTATTTCCATGCACATCACATAAATGAAACTGCCAATATGCCATTGTTATTCAGGAGGCATTTTATTAGTCATATTGAGTTCACACTATGAATACATACTGGGGATATAGATTCTTTCCTGGGCTGTTTGAAAATCAATTGAGGCCAGCTACACTGTAGGGAAGCATGGTAACAACATACACAATCAATCTTCCCTGTTTGAGGAAGTCACAATGCCCAGTGACAAGGAAATAGGTTACTGTGGTGGAGAAACAGATGTGAGACAAGAGTGGCTGCAGTTAAGCAATTCCATTCAGCAAAGGCACAGCTGTTGCTCTAGAACTGGGAGTAAATTATGGGAGACAGAAGTTGTTTGGCTTGCTCAGCATCTACTCCCATCCTTGCTGCAGCAATCCAGTTTTCCTTGGAAGCAAAGGGAGGGTGAAACATACTCAGTCTGTGTGATTCTGGTGGGTTAACCCTAGTTTTTGGAGAGGTCATGTGATCCTGGTCTGGCCAGTCAGAATGTAGGGATTGATTTAGGATTAAGTGCCTAAGTCAGATAGATCCAGTGAGACTCTGTTTTGTCACTTCTGTTGGAATCATTGATAAAGATTCATTCTTTTTCCTGTGAGACTGTTTAATTGATAGAGTGAAAGACATATTTGCCACCATCACACATACTCACAAAGAGCCTCTCTGAGAACAAAGCCAGAACAAAGGAAATCAGAACCAAGACTAACAATTCCAGATTACTGAACACCCAGATATTCAACATTCTTAATCGTTAGGGAAATTCAAATCAAAACATCTCTGAGGTACCAGAGCATACCTATTAGAGTAGCTAAAATTAAAAAGATTACCAATTCCAAGGGAGGGCTGTGATTCAGAAAAATGAGAAAGAACCCTTTTACATTGCTGGCAGAAATGTAAAGTGGTGCAACCACTTCGGAAAACTGTTTGGCAGTATCTTAAAAACTTAAACATAAAACTACTCTACGATCCAGTCATTCCACTCCAAGGTATTTACCCAAGAGAAATGAAAGTATATCTCCATACAAAGACTTGCACATAAATATTCATAGCAGCTTTATCTAGAGTTATCAAAAAACGTCCTGGTTCAAATAGTCATCTTGCTGTGACCTCTCGTGATGGAAAGAGCAAAGGTACTCTCTGGGGTCTCTGTTATAAGGGCACTAACTCCATTCATAAGAACCTTCCCCTTGACTTACTCATTTACCAAAGGCCCCACCTCCTCACAGGATCAGACAGGATCAACAGAAACAACCCAAATCCCTAAAACCATCAGCATGTGAATGAATGAACTGTTACATCTACACAAATAATCAGAAATTAATGAAATAAATTATGAATAAAGGATTCAATATGTCAAAATTATTTGCTGAGGGAAGAAGGCAGGCAAAAAAAAAATTCTATAAACTGAAACTTTCGCAGCAGCACCCTGGGGATGGGACAGGGGAAGGAGGGAAGGACTACAAAGGGGCATGAGAAACTTCTGGGGGTGAAGGGTATATTCATAATCTTCCCTGTGATTATAGTTTTAATTATAAATGTGAGAGTTGTTTGTTGGTGTGTTACTTATACCTCAATAAAGCTGTCTTTAAAATAGAGAAAGCAAGAAGAATTAGCACAATTATTTTCCTGCCTGTATCCAAGTCCCTTTGCAATGTAAATTTGCAGCTACAGGAGATAAAATCTATTTCTCCATCCTTTGAATCTGGGGTGGCTTATGGAATGTGCTGGAAGTGATGGGGTTACTCATTCTGAGTCCAGGTTTTAAGATACTTGCACACTCCCCACTGGCTTAGTTCGCTTAGGCTGCTATAATAGAATACCATTGACTAGGTGGCTCAAACAACAAGTATTTATTTCTCACAATGCTGGTGGCTGGGAATTCAGTATCTGACAGATTCAATATCTGATGAGAGCCCATGTCCTGGTTCACAGAGTCATCTCACTGTGTCCTCTCATGATGGAAGGAGCAATGGTACTCTATGGGATCTTTCATAAGGGCACTAACTCCATTCATGAGGGCTTCCCCTTGACCTACTCATCTACCAAAGGCCCCACCTCCTAACAGGATCATACTGAGGTTAGTATTTCAACATACGACTTTAAGGGGGACACAAACATTCAATTCATAGCACTCACTTCCCCTCAGAACCCTGTTGGTGCCATGTGAACAAGTAAGCATGATAGACAATGACAAACACATAGCCCAGTCACCTCCCCCCACACCCCTCTGTAGACATCCAGCCAATTTCCAGAAGCAGAGCCATCTAGCTGGCCTGCAAGGAAGGGAAACTAATCATGTAAGACCAAATGACCTGCCCAGATGAGGTCAACTTAAACTTTCAACACTAAGAGTCATTAACTAAATAAATGTTATGTTAAGCCACTAAGTTTGGAAGGGCTTCACATGTGGCACTATTTGTGATAATGCGTAAGTGACTGACTTCCCAGCCGGGATCACGTTCCCCACTAAGCCAGCTTTGTTGGTCTTTGTTGGGCAGCTAGAGCTTTAGGAACTGATCACTATAATAGGTCAGGTACCTTTACGCCATTGGAAACTCCCATTTGTTCATACACCAAACTCTGAGCACCTGATATGTTCCCAGCACTATCCTAAATCCCAGGTATAGATGTGTAAGGGAGACGGTCCCAAAACAGGATATTAAACAGGTTAAAACCAGAGTTAACGGGCTGGCAGTGCCAAGTATATCAAATTCATGTTATACCCTTTTCTGGGTTGGGGTTTGTTGTCCTATATATTTCTAAAATCAGTTAGCTTTTCTCTGAACTCAGTATCAAGTCCCTCTTTACTCTAAGAAGAATTAAAGAAAAGGGAGGGTAAACCTCTGGTAGAGTAAGACGAAATGTAGGCAGTGTGAGAGAACGATGCCAGTCAAGGAAGGGAGTGACCAGAAGTGAGGAATAAGAGAATTTATGGGACAAATCCTGAGGGGCAAACTTACATGATTTGGGGGCAGATGAGAAGCCAAAGGGGTAGGCCACAAAAAAAGAACTGGATCCATTAAGTGCAAGTATCAAACACTTGCCCTTTATAATTTTTAAAGGTTTTAAAAGCACAGCTTCCAGGTATTCTTTTCACTTGAGAGACGTTGAGCCAGGAGACAGGCTGATAGTCTCAGTCAATTGCCATTTAGGTGTCCTGCCCAGAACTTAAGGAAACGATGGACTTAAAAACTACTCTGGGAGAGCCTGGCCACAAGGCTGGGGGCATTCCACTCCCAAGAGATGGTTTATGTACATAACAACAAGGGCAAGACACAAAAGTAGGAGGTATTCTTCATTCTCTGTATCTTCTAGATCAAGAGAATATTCCTGTGCTTCGGGATATTTGAACATCAAGAAAATCTACTTCTTGGTGTCCCAGATGTCATCCCAGTTGTTCATCTACTTTAAAAGAGAATAACCAGCCCTGGCCAGTTTTGCTCAGTGGTTAGAGTGTTGACCCACAGACCAAAGGGTCATGGGTTTGATACCCAGTCAAGCAATAAAAATACTTTTTGGAAAAAAAAAATAAAAATAAAATAAATTTGCTTTATTCTTTCCGTTTTGATTTTTCATCTTCTGTTTTTGCTTTGACAACTTTGTGTCTTCCATCATTGCAAGTGCAGTATCAGTTAAATACTGGTGAAGAGTGACACTTCTAAGAAAAAGCTTGCTGCTTGGGGACAGCACTAAATTTTTTAAAGGTTATGGCTTCAAAGAACACCCTTTTAGTACAAGATGTTAAACAGCGCAAAGCTTCGCGTGTCCACAGGCTTTACCCCAGCTATTCCCCTTTGGTTCTGAGACCTCGGATCTCAAAAAGCATCTCGTGTGCTGGGAGGAGTCCGGCTGCACTTCGACCCTCTCCACACCAGCGCCGCTGAGAGCGAGGCGCCAAGCCAGGGCCACCTGCTTCGTGAGCAAGATCGATGCTCTCACTCTCCAAGTTCTGCTGAAAGGAAACTATGGCTCCTTCTTTCATTTTTTAAGGACACACTTTCATCACATGTGTTCCCCACTTCTGGCTCCACTTGGCTTACAGGCCAGTTGCCTTGAGAACAGAGTGACGAACGTGTGACCCCTCTGTCCCTGAAGGTATCAGGGAGGTCTTTGTGTTATAGCCTGGATCCATTAAGTGCATGTATCAAACACTTTTACTGTGCTAGACCATCACAGCACAGTAAAAGAGCCCAGAAGTCAAAATCCAAAATAAACCAGCCATAGCCCAGTTCACTGGCAGATGGCATCCTGTACCTTCCAGATGCACTGGCCACTGGGACTGAAGCCAACAGAGGGGACCATTCCGTAGGAGAGATCAGCTTGGCTAAGAGACAGAAATGTAGGCTGTTGGGATTTAGCACCAGAATGCACCTTAATTTAAGCCAGAGAAAAACTAACATCACTGCATTTCTTAAAAAGTTAGTAGTTGGAGTAACAAAAATGGACCTGCACACTAAAAGAGAAAAAACTGCCCTAGCTGGTTTTGCTCAGTGGATAGAGCATTGGCCTTCTGACCAAAGGGTCCCGGGTTCGATTCCATGTACTTTGGTTTCAGGCTCCTCGCCAGCCCGTCCTGGTCAGGGGTCCTGTAGGAGGCAACAAATCGATGTGTTTCTCTCCCATTGATATTTCTCTCTGTCTTTCCCTCTCGCTTCCACTCTCTCTAAAAATCAATGGAAAAATATTCTCGGGTGAGGATTTAAAAAAAATAATAATAATAAAGAAAAGAAAAGAAAAAACTATCAATCACCAGTCCTACTTTTATTATTGCACATATTGCTCAGACAAAATAGTCTTGCTGGAGCTAGTCTGTTATATGCAGCCAATAAAATTCAGAAGGTGTCAGGGTGAAGGGGAATCAAAGGGCCTTTTCCCCCAAGGCCCAGGTGTGTGCCTTATAAGAAGAGAACCCATGTGGTAATGATTCCTGGTATGTTCTGCAGCACCACCCCACACCAATCAGGAAATAACTGTCATCACCAAGCATGTTGCTCACAAAACCAGACTCCTTCATCTCACCTCACTTCAATTGGTGGTTTGGCAGGAGAGATCAACATTAAGCCCAAATGCAATACCAGTGGTACAGAAAATAAATGCTGTCTCTAAGACATAGAATATTAAAGTTAGTGTGTAAAACCAAAGATATATACCCAATTATATTGAATATTTACCAGGATTTCCCCACTACCAAAGAAGTAAATTCCTTTTAAATTTCTTAGAGTTTGACAAATGAAGATGTGACAGGTGGACACGCCCATTCTCTTTATTCTCTTTACAAATGGGTAGTTCAGGGATAACAATAATAATTATTGCTGTCCAATTCAATACTATGAATTACCCTGGCCAGTGTGGCTCAGTAGTTGAGTGTCAACCTATGAACCAGGACGTCATGGTTCGATTCCTGGTCAGGGCACAGGCCTGGACTGTGGGCTCGATCCCCAGTGTGGGACTTGTAGGAGGCAGCGTTCAATGTTTCTCTTTCATCATTGATGTTTCTATATCTCTTTCCCTCTCCCTTCCTCTCTGAAATCAATAAAAGTATATATTTAAAAAAATAAATGCTATGAATACAGTTTAATCACTGATGCTAATAGTGAAGGCCACATTACCCAGCTTGCCCCTTTCTCAGCATTAAATGTGACTCATTATCTGTCACATGGAACAGATTGACGGCTTCAGTCACATTAGGGAACATTACATCTGCTCAGGGCATCAGCCACTTTCTGCAAGTGCTCTTCAACCTGAGGGTGTTGCTTGCGAATCAGTTATAGCCATGGCAAAATCAGAACTTCTTTCAAGTCTGAGTTCCATCTGAAGGCTCACGGGATGAAGTTTCTGAAGGTGGCTAACTCCCTCTCAGGAAGTGGACTGCAGGGCTCAGAGCTCCAGGTCAGTGTTAAAGCTCGTGAACACATCTACTTTTGATTCCCACACATTGGTTAGGTCTCACAGTCAGACCAAATATCTAAAACCAGATGCTGTCAGAACTGGTTTCACATCCTCCCATGCTCTAATATGAGAGCCCCTGCTACCCACATTAGCCATTAGAAGCAAATATCACCAAACGAATAGCACCAGGGGTCTCCTTTGACCTGAGGTGTTACTCTGAGCAGTTTATATCCTCTCTGCATCCAGGTCTTCTTCTCTGATGGGATGAGACTCAGTCATGTCTAAGACCTCTTTTTGTTCAAAGATTGTGTGACCAGGAATTGCTGATGAAAACGTAAATGCATATGAAAAGACTGAGAAAGGTAAATATCACATGATCTCATTCATTTATGGAATATAATGAACAACATAAACTGATGAACAAAAACAGATCCAGAGACAGAGAAGCATTGATCAGAC
Organism: Cnephaeus nilssonii; assembly: GCF_951640355.1. NCBI lineage: Eukaryota > Metazoa > Chordata > Mammalia > Chiroptera > Vespertilionidae > Cnephaeus > Cnephaeus nilssonii. The sequence goes on from NC_137087.1 coordinate 51,610,463, forward strand.
TGTCAAACCTCAGAGGGAAGGCAGGGGAGGGGAGGGGTAAGAGGGAGAGATCAACCAAAGGACTTGTATGCATGCATATAAGCCTAACCAATGGTCACAGACACCAGGGGGGTGAGGGCATGAGTGGGGGGTGAGGGGGCAATGGGGGGATAAGGACACATATGTAATACCTTAATCAATAAAGAAGAAAATAAAAATAAAAAATAAAGGCAGCACACCTTTAGGGGTAGGGAAGAGAAGTAAAGGGAAAGGGAGACTGGAAGAGGAAAAGAAGAGAGAACAGGAGAAACCGTAAAGGACAGTGATTACCACCAGAGCCTCCAGAAACAGACAGACCCTGGATTCGATGTGTATTCTATTTCCTATAAGACTTATTTTTTATCCTTCCTTCCTCCCTCCCACCCTCCCTCTCTTCCTTTCTTCCTTATTTCTTTCCTTCCTTCCTCCTTTCTGTACTTCTTTCTTTCCCTTTCTTCCTTCCTTCTTCCCTCCATTCTTCCTTTCTTTTTTGTTTCTAACAACTTAAGTTATAGTGTAACTATAAATTCAAACATTTCAAGTATACAAATCAATGATTTTTAGTAACTGCAATCAGTTTTAGAACATTTTCATCCACCCAATGAGAACCTTTCCTACTCCAAGCTCTAGACAACCACTAGTGTATTTTCTTGCTTTTTAAAATTGCCTTTTCTGGACACTTCACATAAATGGAATCATAGGATAAGGAGTCTCTTATGTCTGAGATCTTCCATGCAGCATAAAGTCTTTGAGGCTCATCCATCATCCACAGCATAGCAAATGTCAGGAGTTTGCCCCCTTTTTTGGTGAAGATCGGTCCATTGTAGGTATATGAGATTTGGTTTCTTAAGCCTGTTACCTCCCCTGTAAATGAGGGATGAGAATAATAGAACCAATTGGATAGAGTTGGTACAGTGATAAAGGAAATAGTGCATATTAAGACCTTAACAGTGGACACCCAGCACATGTATAATTAATCCTAAGAATCTGCGATGGTAATAATATAAATAGCATTGCTATTTCAACCAACTTCAATTCTCTGACTTCACAAATAGCGCCTTCCTCCTACTCTATTTGGCAAAGAAAAAGAAGGTACCTTTGCATTTTTATAAAAAGGAAAGAAGAACAAAAGCTAAGTGACTGCCTGGGGCCATAGGAGAGCCTCTGGGTGGAGTGAGGAGGAGTGCTAATGTATCATTTCCTAAATAGCATTGCCCGGACTGTCAGAGAGCCTATTACTTCTAAGTGTATCTGGGGGAAGATGGCAGAATTGAGTTCATAATGCACAGATTCGCTTTTAAAAAAATGGAATAATAACAATGTAAAAGAAAGTATTGTAAGTTGGAATAATGGTGTGAAATTGAAGAAAGGAACAAATACAAGTGCATTGGAAAATGCCATCCAGATCCTATCAGGTATTTTCTTGCTGTAGGGTCTTTCCAAAGAAATTGCAGGTACAGGCTCATTCCAGTTACCTCAACACGGCAAAAAGAAAGAGGCTGTCCATTGTCAAGAAGCGTCCGACAGTTTTGACTGTGGGTCCAGCCTTTTCTTTCTGTCATGCAGCTGACTCTGAAAATGTACTTTTTAAAGCTCATGTCTTTAAAGTTCTTATCACTTCTGCCAATAGAAATATATTAACCAAAAACAGATGCGCACACCGATAAATGGATTCTAGGGTATAAAGCAGGGAGATTATTGACACCATTGTCTGCTGCGAGGCCCATGAAAGGAAGAGCTGAAGAGACTTTTGGTGAAGTACATTAAATGTCGCTGGGATGTTCAGAGGAGGGGTAGATTATATAAGGGGTAAGGCTTTAGGCATGGGAGACTTTTATATACATAGTAAATGCTCCTGTAAAGAGTAAATTACCAAAATTTGAATTTCAGTTAGAGCAGAGTTGCTGGAAAGGCCCTTAGACACCTCTAAGTCAATCCTTCAATTGAATAGCCAGAGGAGGAGGAAAGATGGAAACATACATACACACACATGTGCACACATACCCCCATGACTGGCAGGATGGATGAGGACCTTTATCATTCATTTGGTCTGGGATAAGTTAAAGAAAGAACTAGAATTTTAAAGCCTGTACATTCTATGTATTGCTAAAGATAGAGGCTCAACAGACAGCTTTTGTGTTTAGTCAAAATAAATATCTCAGCCAAGTATCTTTAGACCCTTAAAATCAAGACAGGGGCCTAATATGAGGTCAAGGTTAGAAATCAAATTTCTCTATATAACGAAGTATCAAGAAGTTTTTTAGTCCTCTTTTGGTGCATGGGGAGAAAGGAGTCTAGGGATCCAAGAATAATAAAAAATAAAATAAAAGGCATAAGGGAAGATAATTCTAGAACAGCAGTTCTCAACCAGGTATAATTTGACTTCCAGGGGACATTTGACAATATCTGGAGACATTTTCAGTTGTCACAACAGGCATCTGGCATTTTCAGTTGATACAGCTGGCATCTAGTGGGTAGGGTCCAGGGATGCTGTTGAACACCTGTCCTGTGCACAAGGAATTATCAATAGGGCCAAGTTTAAGAAACCTGTTCTGGAAGAAAACAAAAAAAGAAACCTGTCAACACCTGGGAAAGTCAGAGATTAAATAAGAAGACAACCAAGGAGAAATTCCCTGAGGATGGAACAAGAAGTTTAATGACATCTCCCATTGAATTTTAAGCTGTTTTGTGTACCTACAAGTACCAAGATCCCTCTGTTCATTCCCCCAAGTCAAATTCTATTACACAGCAGTCTAGTGGCAGTGATGCTTTGAAGAGATGCTGTGATCATCAAAAGGTGCAAACTCCAAGTTATAAAATACAGTTGTGGGGATATGATGTACTGTAAGGTGACTACAATTAATAGCACTGTATTGTATAGTTACAAGTTGCTAAGAGAATAAATCTTAAAAGTTCTTGTCATAAGAAAAAAATTAAATCTGTGTAATAATAGATATTAACTGTAGTCATCCTATCTAATAAAAGAGTAATATGCAAATTGACTGTCACTCCAACACACAAGATGACTGCCCCCAGGTGGACATAAGATGGCCACCACAAGATGGCCAACAGGGGAGGGTAATTGGGAGGGACCAGGCCTGCAAGGGAGGGCAGTTGTGGGTGATCAGGCCAGCAGGGGAGGGCAGTTAGGGGTGACCAGGCCAGCAGAGGAGGGAAGTTGGAGGCAACCAGGCCTGCAAGGAAGGGCAGCTGGGGGGGACCCAGGCCTACAGGAGAGAGCAGTGGGGGGGACCAGGCCTGCAGGGGAGGGCAGTTAGGGGCAATCAGGCTGGCAGGGGAGCAGTTAGGCATCAATCAGGCTGGCAGGGGAGTGATTAGGGGATGATCAGGCTGGCAGGCAGAAGCGGTTAGGGGCAATCAGGAAGGCAGGCAGGCGAGCAGTTGGGAGCCAGCAGTCCTGGATTGTGAGAGGGATGTCCGACTGCCCATTTAGACCCAATCCTAAACAGGCGGTTGGATATCCCTCGAGGAGTCCCAGATTGGAGAGGGTGCAGGCTGGGCTGAGGGACACACGCCCCCCGTGCACAAATTTTGTGCACCGGGCCTCTAGTCATTTCATAATAAATACAAAATAACCTCATAGGTCATGTAGGTAGTCACAGTCCAGACCTATCACTTCTTCAGGGAAAGGAAGCCAGGCCTGTCCATTGTTCTTGTGCATCTGGGTTAACACACCCTTGAAATGCCAGAAGTTACACCCTGAAGGCTTGACCCCACAGAGAGCACATGTTAACCATCCTCTAGTCCAGTGGTCAGCAAACTGCGGCTCACAAGCCACATGCGGCTCTTTGGCCCCTTGAGTTTTTAGCAAAGGCCAGCTTAGGAGTAACCTAATTAAGTTAATAACAATGTACCTACCTATATAGTTTAAGTTTAAAAAATTTGGCTCTCAAAAGAAATTTCAATCGTTGTACTATTGATATTTGGCTCTGTTGACTAATGAGTTTGCCGATCACTGCTCTAGTTCAATCATAAAGAGTTCCCACCTTGCTTTCTCCCACCTTTGTGTAATCTTCCTTACAGCCCCTCCTTAATTTCAGATGCAGAAAAGAAAACTGCAAAATTGTCTGGTTCTCTGGAGCCCTTGAGATCTTGCTCCCCAGCATGTCATCAGTTCAGCTCAAATAAACGCTTAAAATTTCTGTACAGGTTTGGACATTCTTACATCAACACGTTTCCACTCCAGGGTCTTTGCACTTGACCATTCCCTCTACCTGAAGCTTATAAAACCCACCTGGGTCACTGCCTTCCTTCATTCCAGTGTTTGCTCAAATGCCAGCCATTCCACGAGCCCTTCCCTGAGAGCTCTCTATAAAATACCAATTCCATTCTATCCTCTCTCCCTTTCTCACCTCATTTTCCCTGTTTTCTGTGCTTACCACACCTGACACAAATTTGTTTATTGTCTGTCTCCCAACACTTAGGATATAAATTCCATGAGACCAGCAACTTTGCTGATTTTGTTCATTGCTGTACCTTCAGTGTCCAGAACATTGCCTGGGACCAGACAATGTCATCTTTCAATAAATATTTGACTAAATACAATGGTATGCCTAAATAAATGAAAATTAAAACTACTGGCTACACTTATTGTATGTGCTTAGAGTAGGGCTCAAATTGATTCCAAAATCTTCATCTTTTTTTACTATGACATAGCAGGCTGCCTCCTAAACCTTTATTGTTGCTGCAATACAATTGCCTGCAAAGAAAAGTACAAGTGAGGCCCAAAGCACCACTACTTCCCTTTGGCACCAGAACAAGGGTCTGTAGGGAGCAACCAAGATATAAAACAACCCTCAGGCTGTCCTCAAGAGTGAGAGTGAGAATTCCCACAACTATGGGCCTAGGAGAGCAAGAAGCTGAGTGGTCTAGTTTATTACCATTGCTCAACAGCCAGCAGAGCCTGACTGAGTAGGAGCCAACACATGTTGAATAAAAGAACCACAGTGGGCTTGAAAGAAATGTAAGGGCCCAAAGAAAAAAGAGCACGCTTGAAACTGGGGAGATTTGAGATCCTTATGGTCGAGATGGCTTTTAAAGATCCCCTAGAAGAATAGGTAGAATTAGGAGGTGGAAAGGCCTTCAGACAAGCCTCCAGGCCCCTCACTCACTCTATTTCACTGCCTGCCCCGTGAACACTCCCAGAGTAGCAGATATTCCACTGGACACTGGATCTGCTATTTCACAGAGGCACACAAATGATCAGGCTGCTGGTGGAAGATGCAACTCATCTATTTTTCTCAAGACCAGTCCTAACTCTTCAAGGCAAAAATAGCTGGCATTGAACATCATGACCATTTTCCCACTGATTCTTAAATAGATCTATGCTTTCATTGAGCTCCTAATATGTGTCGGGTACTGTGTTAGACATTTGCCAATGCATCTACTTCTGAAGAGAATCTGAGAGATAGTGATTATGTCCATTTAACTAAGAGATGATGGAGGCTCAGAAAGGTCCAAAGTCACTCAGTTATAATATTGGATTCAAACTCAGGTCCATCTGATTCTAACACCTTTACTCTGTTGACTGCGTTATTTTGCCTTTGAAGACATGAAAGTTTTACAAAGCAACTTCTTCACATTTTGCTCACTTAAGCACCCACTCCAAAACAGGGCTCCTTCCCAGCAAACGATTGGCAGAGCATTATCCAATGTAGTAATTGGTGCCTAAAACTGCATGTGTGTTCCTACTTCATGAATGCCGAAAATGATAAAACAAATAGCAACCAGGTAAATTAAGGGCAACTATTTACTTTTCAAAAGAGTTCTGCCTTTTACACAAGATTGGAATCAATGTCGTAATATAGTTCATTGTTGCCAGTATAAAATGTATCAGCATACAAGGCAAATGATCATCAATTTGCCTGTCCTGCAATTTTCTGTTCCAGTATCATCTGCCCATTTCCCAGCCTGAGCAAAGGACATCTCAGTGCCATGTGACCTGGCCCCTGGTCACAGCCAATTGTCATGATGTTCAGTCTAACCCAAGCTGGCCTGATGACAGTTTCTTCTAAGACAGGGTCATGGAGCCCAGGGAATGAGTTTGACTGTGTTGGACTCTGGATTAAGAGCACACAGAGGCAGGGCAGCTATATCTCTATAGTAATCCCACACCACAAACAAACTGATGCTCTTGAGAAGAATGAGCAGAGAGAAATCAATGTAAGAATGAGAGCTGGGTAATGGTGCACAGCAGACATAAAAGACCATGCCACTCCAAAGAGCCAGAGAGTGTGGCTGACTGAGTTTGTAGAGTAATAACTTCCCATTTTTGAGGAGACCTTACTATTTCTTGAAATTAGCTTCTATGAGATTCCCTAGATGTCTTACAGTAAATTTCCCTTCACTTAAGCAGTTTTCTGGAGATCGATTATCTCTTGCCGTGTAACAAAATATTCCAAAAGTGTAGCAGGTTAAAACTAATATATATTGTGAAGTTTGGGGGGATCAGGAATGCAGGTTTGGCTGTGTGATTCTGACTCAGGGTGTTCCACGAGCTTGTAGACTTGCAGCAAATCAGTCATCAATCCAGGTAGAAATTTAAACAGAAATAGAAAAAAGGTCCCTAAGCACTAATGCATTTCAAAAAAAGCCTTTGACTCACATGGACAGTCAGATTTACTCTTGGACCCTCATCAATTTGCATGTAAAACGAATAGGCAGATTAGAAGCAGTACAAGAGAACACTCACTAAATGACTTACACCATTAGCCCTGACCAGTTTGGCTCAGTGGATAGAGCATCGGCCTGCGGACTGAAGGGTGCCAGGTTCGATTCCCGGTCAAGGGCATGTACCTTGGTTGCGGGCACATCCCCAGTAGGGGATGTGCAGGAGTCAGCTGATGGATGTTTCTCTCTCATTGATGTTTCTAATTCTCTATCCCTCTCCCTTCCTCTCTGTAAAAAATCCGTAAAATATATAAATGACTTACACCATTAGAATACAGCAGAATCACTAAGTTGAGGACTTTGGTCAACTTAGTGTTGAAGCAAAAGCTCAGAAGGTGTATCAGTCAGGAAAGGCAATGTTATGTTACAATAACAAAGAAACAAAAAAAGCTCAGTAGTTTAACGCAACTCCCACTGAGTGTGGGTCCTGAGCCAGCTGCATTTGCTCATTGTTGACATTCTCCCCCCAGCACCAGGGCTGAAGGGACAACCTCAGTCTGGAATACTCTCAGTTGCTCTGGCAAAGGAAAACAAGGACATGACAAGGTGATCAAGCATTCGGTGAACTTTGCCTGTTTTGTAAGAGAGCAGTTGTAATGAATAAAACCCAAACATACAAGTCATGAGTTTTTGCCCCCACGTTATAAGTGATGCCTTATATACATTATCAGGAGGACATGATGAGGTTACATAGCTACTCAGGAACCTGGAAGCTTTCTGTGGCTGGGCATCACCACATCTGGAGGGCAGAGAGAGGTGGTCTCACCTGTGGTGAAGAATGAGCTGAGAGCAGACCCACTGTGTTCCTATTCTGGCTTCATCCTTACGAGCTGTCTGTCTGTAGGCAAGGCACAGAACTTCTGGGTCTTGGTTCCCTCATTAGAAGAAGGGGCTGATGACAATAGCAATTACCTCTTAGAGAATTGATTAGAGGATGCAACTTAGTATGAAGACATGTGAAATGTTTGGAACTAACCTGGCACAGAATTGATGTTTGACCAGTGTTAGCTGTAACTATTGTTTCCTAGTCTGCCATTCAATAGGCAACTTCCCTCCCATGCCTGGAATCCCTGAATCTCAGAACTAGCAGGAGCCTGTCCGCCCTCTCCCCCAAATACAAATGAGGAACAAAGGGATGAAGATACAGGAAATAAGTTTTCTCAACCAGCAAGGGCCATACCAAGAGAGGCTGAGGCTGCTGTTGATTCTTCATCTATACAGAGCAAGTTCAAACCTTCCTCATGTTCTAAAGTACGTCCCCTATTTCACTTCCATTGTAAAACCTTCACATTATTCTGTAAGTGCAAAATCCTCAAAATAGTGGGTAAGGACTTGCACAGCCCCGGCCCCGGCTATCTATTCCAGCCTCACAGGTCATTACTTCTTACACATATTGTTTCGGAGACCGATCTCCATGACAGATTCTGAGCTCATGGTGGATTTTCTGCATCTTTTCTCTGGCCACTCCTCTTCTCTCCTTCTCTCTTCAATCCTTCCAAATCACGCTCATGTTTCACCTGCATCTGCTCCATGTAGCCTTCTTGGACCCATAAGTGATTGCTCTTGCTTCCTGTGAATTCCTGTACACCTCTAGGCTATTTATTTCATTCATTCACTCAATTAGACTATTATTGACAATTTTTTCCATTTGAGGAAATCAAAGTTAGAGCTCTACAACATACACAAAGATGAATTCCAAGTGGATGAAAAAGCTGACTAGAGTGAGTAGGCAATTCTCTAGAGACAGAAATAGATTTATTGTTGCCAGGAGCTGAGGAGTTAGTGGGAAATGGGTAGTGACTGCTAAGGGGTAAGGAGTCTCTCTTTGGGATGATGAAAATCTTCTAAAAGTGATTGTAGTCCTGGTTGCACAACCCTATACATGTATTAAACTGCTGAATGGTACACATTAATGAATAAATTATATGTGTATTGTACCTTTGTTAAAATTTTTTTAAAAGATATCTTTTAAAAACTGGAAGAGCCAAAACTGGTTTGGCTCAGTGGATAGAGCGTCGGCCTGCGGACTGAAAGGTCCCAGGTTCGATTCCGGTCAAGGGCATGTACCTTGGTTGTGGGCACATCCCCAGTAGGGGGTGTGCAGGAGGCAGCTGATCGATGTTCCTAGTTTTCTATCCCTCTCTCTTCCTCTCTGTAAAAAAATCAATAAAATATATTTTAAAAAAAAACTGAAAGAAAGCTAACTAGAAAAATTCATAGAACTTACATTTATGTGCATTTTCTGTACGTGAGCTTAATATCAATAAAAAGATTATTTTTAAAAGCCTAACTGGATAAAAGAAGAGCTACAAAAATCCTAGGAGACACTACAGGAAAATGATTGTCTAATACTCGGATGTGTTATAAAAGCACCGAAAGACATAAAAGAAAAAAAACTGACATGTCATGTTTTACTATCCATACATAACAAATTAAGTTCCTGCCTACAAATGACATAAAAACTTGAAAGGGTAGAAGAGGATATTTATGTATATGAATATATTCATATACAATCAAGGAGTTAATATTCCTAATATAAAAAGAGCTCTTACACATTAATAAAAATTATGAACAACCAAATGTAAAATAAAACTGGCAGAGATATGAATGAGAGATACAAATGGCTGCAACCATGACAAAGGGCCAGTTTGCAGATGATGGGGAGGGAGTCTGTCCCAGGGCCGCTGCTCATGGCTCCTCAGTAGCTCACACAGCACCTTAGTGTGGTTAGTGCATGCTTAACAAGGGCAACGTGTCTATTGTGTCTTCCTGAGTTTCGATTTACCACGCACCCTTTTCACTCTAACAGATTTTTATATTTTCGTCTCTACTGCTGTAGTAGCCAATGTTCCTTTTTCAGTTTTATTTAAAAGCAGAAATATTTCATGTGATTTTAGTAAAACCATTCTCTTTCATACTTATCATTTTTTTAATTAAAGATGATTTTTCTTTTGATGCCGCAGCCCAAAGTACTTCATTTCCCCTCCACAATGAGCTATATGTCATCTGTTTAGAATACGTAGGTAACATTTCAATGGGGATAGGACGGGTCCTTGGCATTTTCATCAGGAATTCCATCCTTGGTGTAACTTGCAAAATCATTATGCTTCCCGTCATTGTCTTGGGCACAAAGTAGAAGTTCCCATTTGCTGATGAAAATACTGAAGAGCTCTCAGGGCCTAAATTGGCTTTAGTGCCATGATTCCCTCTTCAATAACATTTGAAAATAAAATTCACACCAGTGGAATGAAGTCAAAGAAAAACCTTAGTCTTGGCTTAGCCCCAATAGCATGATGAGAGTTTACAAAGAACGTGAGGGGAATTTTTCTTTCCCTTGCACTGGGGAATTTAATGGGAGGGAAAATCCTCTCAGGAAATGGATTTCTCACTCTTAATTTCCTCACTAGCAAGTGAGTTTGAGAGAAAGAGCCATGGAAGTCAAGAATTGAACCTTTAAAATTACCAGCCCTGCCCCACAGCCACAGTGTTTGAAAGTCTATTTAGAAACCAATTCCAAGTGCTATGGGCACTTCAAATATCACAGGTTTGAAGCCCCTAGAGAAGCCATTTCTATTGCTGTGTTTCCTGCAGGCACCACAAACCCTCCTAAGCTAAGCACTAGTCCCCTGTGTCTAAACCATTTCCTCTCCTCTCCCTCATCACCCAGCCGGCCATACACTGAGCCTTGAAGGGTTTGCCTCCACAAAATTCCTCAAACCCTTTCAAACTCTCTTCTCACCAACAGAGCTCTGATTCAGGTTATCATTTCTCACCTGGACTTTACATGTGTCTTCTAACCAGTCTCTCTCTACTTCCAGACTGTCCCCTTCAAACCCCTTCTTATTTATATAGCTCCCCATTCCATCCATATGAAATGCACATCCCACCACGTCACCCTAGTCAATCAAACTGTTCAATGACTTCCTATTGTCTGAGGATCCTAATCCTATTGACTAAGGTGCAATCAAAGCGTTTGGTATGGCAATCACTACCCTCCACAACCCGCCCCCCACACTCCCCTCCAACCTCATCTCTCTCCACTGCTTCCTCACAATGTATGATCCAGCTCTGCTAAGTATCTGCCTTTGACAGTGGAGAAAAGGGTACCTACAGCACCATATGTCTTCCTCTGGACACATCCTATTCACCCTTCAATGTTCCCTAAGCCCAGCCCCCAAACTTAGCTAAGTTTTCCTATTACCCCACCCTTACCTCTGTTAAAGCACCCACTACATCACATTGAAATGGCTTGTTCGTGTGCTTGCTTCCTCCACTGGAATATTAACAACTCGGGACCATGGAACCTGCCTTTGTCATCCTTGTACTGCCAACAGCTGGCAAAAATGTCTGCTTCTTAGGAGATTTGCAACAATTATATATTAAACATAATTGAGCATCATCTTTCTCAGCAAACATCCATAACATACTTTTTGAGTATGGAGAAGTTCTTCCACCCCAGAAAGCAGAGTTCTCCACATACTGTCAAGGCTGTCCTGCCCCCTGACCTAAGTCCCAGAAAGCCAGCCCAGGCAGGGAGACCTGGCCCAAACTAGTATCCACATGTTCAAACTGAGATCCACGTAGGCCCTAGTTATCCCACTTCAGAGTTCTCTTGGACTCTTCACCCTCTTATGGGGCTGACCAGATACCCAAGGAACTAGGTAACTTACCTCTATAGGGTCATCCCAGCATCTGGGGCTGGGTTCTAGTTGCAGAAGGACTGAAAAGCAGATCCTGATAGATTTTCATAAGATGACATAAAATTAGGCTATTGGGATTGTGTTGACATGCTGATTTGGGGTAACTCACTCACATCAGCAAAAGATAAGGTTCGGGTTCTGGGTTACCCAATGATCTACTCTAACTCTTATATTAGAGCTAGGTATGTGGGCCCAATGTGTGTTGGTTACTCCTGTAACCAACAGTGGTGCTTCCTCCAGTCTACAGCACCCAAGGCTAGTGAGGATGCTGGCAGGTGTCCTTTATCATTAGTACCCCTTACTGCTGGTACCCAGGGCATTCTCCCTACCATCTATGCAGGCCCCATGACTCAAGACAGGTAGTCTACCGGGAATGATTGTGTCTATTCCCTCTGAGGGCTTTTGAAACTTTTACACCACACATTCTAGATACCTCCTCCAACTGATGTTCTCTTTTGCCTTTGATAGGTGGGGTGGTGTTGTACCCTCTTTGACCAGTATAAAATCATGCAAGACAGGAAATAATCAGTTCTTACATGAATGGACCACTCCTTTCAGTCCAGCAACAGGCTACAATAGAGGCTTAAACAAAATCTCCTGGAAGTCTGAGAGGATGTAAGTGAGAGCTGAGAGAAATGAGTTCTAAAGATGAACTTGAAAGGTAAGTGTGAACTCATCAAGTAGAAACAAAAGGGAAAGGAGATCTTTCTAGAACTTAAATCACAATAGATAACTTCCCTCATTAGACTTCCCATTATCCTATCTAATAAAAGAGTAGTATGCAAATTGACCATCACTCCAACACACAAGATGGCTGCCCCCATATGGACACAAAATGGCTGCCACATGTCGGCCTGCAGGGAAGGGCAGTTGTGGGCAATCAGGCTAGCAGGGGAGGGCAGTTAGGGGTGACCAGGCTGGCAAGGGAGGGCAGTTGGGGATGACCAGTCAGTCCTACAGGGGAGGACAGTTAGGGGCAATCAGGCCAGCAAGGGAGCAGTTAGGCGTCAATCAGGCTGGCAGGGGAGTGGTTAGGGAGTGATCAGGCTGGCAGGCAGAAGCGGTTAGGGGCAATCAGGCAGCCAGGCAGGCAAGCGGTTGGGAGCCAGCAGTCCTGGATTGTGAGAGGGCAGTTGGACATCCCTTGAGGGGTCCCAGATTGGAGAGGGTGCAGGCTGGGCTGAGAGACACCACCACCCCCCATGCATGAATTTCATGCACCGGGCCTCTAGTTTTTATAAAATTTAAATCTTTCCCATTACCTCCAACATCCTCCATGATTGGCTCCCACATGCTTCTAACCTTATCTCCTGCTGTTTTCTGTATCACTTGTATATTCAGTCACATTGTTCATATTGATGGTCCTTGGACATGCCAAGCTTTGTCGTATGTTACAGTCTTTACACTTACTGTTCCCTCTTCCCAGAACACTGCCCCAGATCTTCATGTGGCTGACTTCTTTGTATGATTTCAGCCTCTCTTGAGTATTGATTATTGGGAAAAGGGAACTCAGAGGAAGGACTAAGAAGGAGTGGCCAGGGAAGGAGAAGAAACCAGAGCTTAGGGTCTTGGGAGTCAATTAATGAAGAAATTAAATCTACTTTATCTTGTCAAGCAGTCTTTCAGGAGGGCAAAAGGCAGGTACTTTTATCTCCATTTCACAAATATGAAAATGAACACTCAGAGGGGCTTAGAGACTTGACCAAGGCTATGCAGAGAGCAAGGAGCAGAGGCAAGACTCAAATCCAGGTCTTCTTACTTCAAGTTCAAAGCTCTTTAACCAAGCATGGGTCCTAAGAGTAAGGGAAGAGTGTGCCAAAAATTGTGATTTGAGGGGTCCCAGAGAACTCCAATTGAATAGACACGTTTTCTTCACTAACTTTCCACACTGCCTGAAATTTTTGTCACCAACATCACTCTTTGGGGTAAAGGAATTTTCAGAAGGCCTTTAAAATTGTACATTTGCAGGGATTTTAACACATGAACACATTAGCAGCTCTTGATGTTATTTTTCTCTCAGGAAAGCCCTGCTCACAGTCCCTTTACATCAAAGTTCCACAGAAGAAATGACAAGTCATGAGGAAAGTCAGAACCTGAGAGGGAGAGAGAGGAAAATGTCTTTTGTCGGCTGAAAAGCCTCAGTGTGGTCAATCAAGTGTGCTTCCACCGAAGCAAACGGGGCAATGGAAGGAACCCAGGACTAGAGCTGAATAGGGCACCCAGGGTGGTAGCTGGGAGGTCGAGATCAGGGTTAGCTTCCACAAGGTTAAAAAATTGAGCAATGGCCCTATCTGAGGCAACACAGGCACTGAGAATCAGAAGGCAAAGCAAGCATCAAATTTTCCAGACCAGAGAAGATGTTCCAAATAGGAGAGGCAAGACTAGGGCATAGAGATTGTAGAACCAGATATAGAAACAGGAATAGGTAAAGGAGGCTGAGGGAATGGCAAGGAGAACAGGAAGAAGGATATGACAAACAACCATGAATATTTTTATTTTATGTTCATGAGCCAATGAATGGAAGGAAGGGTTGGTCAGGAATGAACGCAGCACCATGACCATTTAGCGGTATGACTTTGGAAAATGTATTTTGCCTTTCTGAGTCTCACATTGCTCATCAATAAAAACAACAGTTTTATTAAATTATTGCTAAAACCCTCTGCAGCTCTAAAATCAAATGCATTTTCTTTTCTTATTGAGATCAGAGCCACCCTATATCTTTAACTCAAATGTAAAACCACATTCAAAATCTTTTTTCTTTAAGCAGGGAAACTGTCAGATGCTTAAGAAAAGAAATCATCCATTGATTTATTTCTTACCTTCTAAACAGCTATTCCTTTTAGCAAGAATAAAAGTGAAACAACCAAGGAGTGGAAACAAGAGGGCATTTTAAATCCCTAAATTGAAACAGAAAAGGAAGAAAGGTGTAGAGGTAACATAATAAGGGCTTTTCTGTTTTCCCACTAAGAGCTTTTTACCATTCTAAAAGGTTCACCCAGGATGCTAACAAAGCTTCAGAAATGCATCAAATGAAACCATTTCCATTTCCAATGGTATTAATCACCTCTGTGATTCTGCAAAATTAAAGCTAACCCCTAGGGAATTAGCACCCCCCCCAGATGCTTTTCAAGTACACCTGTCCAGGTGTACCTGAGCAAGGGCATTGATTCACCCCACATTTCTGAAGCTGCCCCATGAACATCTTCTTAAGCATGTCATCCCTATAGTCACCTGCTTTCTGCAAAGGGCACCAAAGACCAATATGATGGGTGCTTTCCATCTACAGGCAGCTCACCATTGAGGATTTTATTTCTAGGACAACCTATAGCTAGGTCATATCATTTATGCTGGTAACAATCTCCTGTGCAAAAATAAAACACAGAATCTCCCACAGAAATAAAAATGTGAGATTATGTAAATTCTACTTTCTGTGTGATTTTTCATTAGTTCATTTATTCTGTAGATTCCAAGTGAGCTAGCTGGTAACATTTGCAGCTAAACTCAGTCTACTTAGCACTAGTCAGTCACATCTTTGACCACAATATCACAAAGTAGCCCTCCGATGGTTTTAAAATATGAAAAATGCAAATAGAGAATATTGTGAGCAATGCCTTAAATTCTCTGGGGAATCTCCTCTCTGAACCAATGCAGTACCAGCAACATCAAGTTCAGTTGCTGCTTGATAGAGACCTTGGATTAACAAAAGCTGCTTTACTCCTCTGACTTCTGTTTCCACTCCAGCGTGGAAACTTCGTCAAGCTTCTACAATGAGAGGCCAGTCATGTAGGCTAGGCAACACTGGAATCTCATCAAAATCATCTTAACAGTTGCATTCCAAAAGAGCTGTAATTTTTCATCTCCAAAATACTTAGTAATTAGACTTGCTGCACCTCAGGAGGAAAATGACAAAGTTGATTTGGTATTTCTACTGAAAAGTCCCTGGAACTGAGGCATCTGTCTCCAAACGTATTAATTACAGGAAGATGCTTTTGAATGGTGGTTGGTGGTAATCGTTAATGCTAAAAATAATGCTATCTGTATGCCAATTCCACTTAGGCCCCCAGAAGTCTCATCTTCTCTGTAAAGTCTTCTCAGATAATGGGTTGTGTTTTCATGGAATGTAATAGAAAAATATAGGCATACCTCATTCTATTGTGCTTTGCTTTATTGTGTAAAGGTATTGCTTTTTTTTCTTTCCACAAAGACCTTCCACTGAAGGGGAAAATAGGGGGTAAACTTGGCCAGGGTGAGGGGGGCTAGCAATCTGAATCTGTACCTAGTTAACCAGTATCCTAATGCACATTCTTGTTAGCCTATAATTAAGTAACTGGCCCTTCCTTAGGCAATAATCTGTTTTCCTAAATACTCCCAGTTTACAAGGGCCACAAACCAAGAATTCAACAGTTTAGCCAGAGGAGAGGTCACTGGCACCACCCAGGCCAGGCCTTTAGCTGCCATCTTACTTTCCCATTCTAACTAACTTAGGTAGGGCTGCAAAAGCCCACCACAAAAGCCCGGAAGTTAGGAAACAAAGAATTTAAGAAATATACACTGAGTGGCCAGATTATTATGACCACCCCATCAGTCCTTCGTTGGACCACCTTTTGCCTTCCATACTGTGGCGATTCTTCTTGGCATTGACTCCACGAGATGTTGAAAGGTGATGCGAGGAATCTGACACCGTGCCTGATGAATAGCACTGTCCAGTTCTGTGAGATTTGATGGTTGTGGAACCAGAGCCTGATGGCTCTTTTAACTTCGTCCCACAAATGCTCAATTGGATTGAGATCTGGTGATTGTGGGGGCCACCTAAGCAAGGTAAAGTCTCCCTCACGTTCTTGAAACCACTCCTGCACAATACAAGCACCGTGGCATGGCGCATTGTATTGTTGGAAGAAGCCATCTCCATTGGGATACGCCATCTACATGATAGGATGAACTTGATCAGCAATGATACTTAGGTATGTTGTGCTATTCAGACATTGTTCCGCACAAATTAAAGGGCCCAAATCATGCCAGGAAAACATGCCCCAAACCATAACACTGCCCCCACCAGCTTGAAGGGGTGCATGCTTTCATGCTGTTTCCACGAAATTCTCACTCTGCCATCTGCATGATGCAACTGGAAACGTGATTCATCAGACCACATGACTTCTTTCCAATGCTCGACTGTCCAATCCTTGTGTTCCTGTGCGAATTGGAGACGTTTTATCTTGGTAACTGCAGACAGCAAAGGTGTTCGAACAGGCCTTCGGCTTCCATATCCCATACGATGCAGTGTACAGCTAATTTGCCTACAAACATCAGGTGGTCATAATAATCTGGCCACTCAGTGTATATAAGGAGTAATCTCATTGTACAAGGTATTCAGGCTTTGGATCTTTGAATCCCCTGAGCCAGCAGCGCTGCTTTGAATAAAGGTTTCTTTTTTTCCTGAATCTTTTGAGTACCTGTTGTGTGTTTTCTGGTCACCTAGTAAATTTTGCAACACCACCAGAAAAAAGATTACAACTCACTTTAGTATGCTACTCTTCATTGCGATACTCATTTTATTACAGTGGTCTGGAACCAAACCTACAATATCTCTGAGATATGCCTGTATACTAATTAAATGCACAGAAGACCCCAAGCTAATGCGATTTACTATATCAAGGAGGTTGGACCTAAAGAACAAGTTTGGCATCAACAAATTAGATTGGCTGTCAGAATCCAAGCCAGTGCCTGCCAGGAGCACACACAGCAGAGTCACTGAGGAAGGTGGGCCAACGAGAGGTATCTTGGCCACTATGTCCTGCAATGGTCAAAAGGCTTATAGGCTCAGCTCATCCCCAGAAAGTTCCAGGCTTATTCATAACCAATGAAGAACAAAGTCAGAGCACAGAGGGTCAAACAAACATTCCTTTTTTGCTCCTTCCAGGTATTCTTTTGGGCCAGGGCTGGGGAGCCTGTCCACATGAGCGCCCTGATTCTTCCCTCATCTTCCTTTCCCTACTAGCCCAAGGGTCATATTGAGCTTTCCCCTGTGTTGACAGTTCTTACCTCCCCTATTTTATTCAGTGGCTTCTTGACTTTTAACCAATTGTAGGTCTTGTTCTCACTGACTCTCCAAGAATCAGCCCTGAGAAACACAGTTTGGTCTGGGATAGTCACATCCATTAGTGTAGAATCTATTAAGAAATAAATCTTTCTCTTACTATTCTAGAACACCTCTCATTGCATAACTTTGATGTATTATTATGCTAAGTGACCCTTGCACACTTAGCTGAAGATGGGGAGGGTTAAAGGGAGGACACAGTCCTGCCACATTCACAAATTAGGATCCAGAACCACCACTACCAGTTTGGTGAATTTAGTCAACACACTTCTCTCTGAGCCTCAGTTTCCTCGTTTGTAAAATAAATGGCTAAGACTCAGATTGTCAGATTTCCTTCCAGCACTAACATTCTATGCTTCTGGTCCCTAGATTGGTTTTGTTCTTCTGCCCTTGGGCCCACCCTATACTCTCCAGCCTTGAGAGTGGTATTCTCAGGCTATCTATTGTGTTAGAATCATCTGCCTAATTTATTTATAAACTCATGGCCTTATTGCATCTTAGGGCAGGATGAATCCCAGCCAAATTCTAATCAGCCTCGGAGAAGAGCTCAAACTCACAGTTGTGATCTATATCCCATATTGTTCCAAAGAGGATTTATCGCAGCTTAGCAGGATACGTTATCTAAACACAAGGTGAAATAAAATAGTAGAAGAAAAGATAGAAAGAAAAGCAAGGGTTGGGACAGAGATGAAACCTGAAATGCACCCCAAGAAACAAATTATAAAAGCCCTCTTAGAAAAGTCTGTGGGTAGTGCCAATTCAGAGCCACATATTTAGCTCTGAGCTCTCTAGCAGCCATAGGGAAAAGGGAAACCCAGTGAGTCAGTGAGAAGTCTTCTTTCCATTGCTCTTCCTCGGGTCCCACACTGCCTTTGGGCTGCACCTAAGACAGTGTTTAGAGCTGACAGTCATCCCCTGAAAGGATATTGATGGATGAGGTTGGAGCTCTTTAGCCTAACTCACAGCTCAAGAAGGAAATAGAAGCCATAACCTAGAAGACTGTCCCTATTTCTGCTAGACATGGCTCACACATGGTGCTCCTTCAGGGCCTCCCTGCCAGAGAAAACCATAGAGAAATGTTTGTCCATTGTAATGTTTCCAGGTTTTCCTGTAATATCTTACTCACTGGAATAAGAATTGAAAGCTGATCGCTGAAAAGATGTTTCCCACTCTGTCTCTTTATAATACAAAAGCCTTCATGTGCTTCAAAAAAGAGTCTTTGATGTATCCTTAAATAAACACCTGGCTTTATAAAGAGAGACACCTCTTTTCAGCAGGGCAAAGACAGTTTTCAAACAGTTCCATTCTAAATCATCAGAAAGAACAAATTCTACCCTCTCCACAAAGAGCAACTATAGGCAGAAATGTTATTGGGATGAACATGGCAGAGGGGGTGTTTTTCCGAAGTCTGGGAGGCAGCATGGTACTGTGGAAATGGCTCTTTGAGTGTCCTTATACAGTAAGTCCTCACTTAACATCCTAATAGGTTCTGTTACTTTAAGCAAAATGACTTAAAATGAAACCAGTTTTACCATATGCTGATTAATATAAACAAGAGTTAAGTTCCCAGGGCATCTAAACAATATTATTACAAAATGATATTATTCAAGGACCTGCTGTATTTAAATAGTGGCTTACCGTTTCCAAAGTTTCTACATATATCTCTTATCTCTCCCAATGAGATAGGTAAAAGCAAGATGTGAAAATGAAGATGTGAAAATGATTATGGAAATTTATAGAGATGGGTTGCAAATTCCTCCCTTGACCAAACTTTAGTTAAGGCCTGAACGTGGGCTTCCAAATCCATTCTTATAGAGTCCAGTTTCAGCAAGAATCCCATCAAGTTGGTTTTGCCATGTCCCCAGGTTTGATATCTGATCAAATTCCCTTCCCATCATCCCCTAGGTGACATCTGATCCCTCCCCCGACATGTCCAGTCAGTTTAGCCAGAATTCCCCTTACGCCAATGTTTCCTCTTAGTAATTCTCCATCCATTGACACCCCCCCTGTTCCTTGGCTGAAATTCTCACTTGCCCAGGCTGCATTCAGAACAGAGCCCAGTTCTAGACTGAGGTCACTTTTCCCCTATTGCAATAGTTCCAGAGTAAAATCTATTTTTACTGCTTTAACTACTGTCCAGCTCTGGATTTTCTTCGTCAATAGCCATGGGTCAAGTCTTCTGATTCCAAGTGTAGCAGAAAGCCCTGGGAGGCAGGAGGTGAGTCATGAGGTCCTGGATCTGCCTCCCATCAACAGGTTGTTTGATCTCAAATAATATACAAGAGGGCCAGTTATATGGTAACAGCAGAAAACTAGACTTTGGGTGGTGTTCAATCAAGAGAGTATACAGATATCAAATTATAATGTCATATACAGGAAATTTGTATAATGTTATTAACCAATGTTACCTCAATTAACTTAATTTTTTAAAAAAGTAATGCAAGTTCATTGTAGAAAGTAAAAGGAAAGAAATATATTTTCTCTTGGGTTGAGGTTGGGATGCAAATCATGACTCTACCATGATTAGTGATCAAGTTTAAAGCCAGCAAGTGCCTATCCTACCCATTTCAAATCCATCTCTTCACTGGAACATTAGTACAACATGCCCTTCTCACATTGGCTATGCCCAGCATTTATAAGAGGGGAGAAATAAAGTCATTTACCTAAAAGGTAAATAAAGTCATTTACCTGTGGGCAGGTTCAGTCCTGGCTTGCCTCTGCAATCTCATAAAAGACTTTATCATGAGGCAATTGGTTTTAAGTACAGGATGGTAGGAATATGTTGCCTTTATAAAAATAAATGTTCATCTACTTAAGTTTCATCCTTTGCACATGAACACAATAATGATGCCTCAGCTATCAGCTGCTCCCAAGATTTCTTGCCACTTACTCAATGTAGAAAACTCAGTCTTTCATTCTTTGGAGTAACTATCCTATATAATAAAAGGGTAATATGCAAATCAACCAAATTACAGAACCACTGGTCACTATGATGCGCACTGACTCCCAGGGGGCAGACGCTCAATGCAGGAGCTGCCCCCTAGTGGTCAGTGCGCTCCCACAGGGGGAGCACTGCTCAGCCACAAGCCAAGCTGATGATGGCTGGCTAGCGCAGTGGCCCACCTGCGCAGCAGCACTAAGGATATTCGACTGTGGCTTAGGCCGTCAGTTAGACATTTCCTGAGGGCTCCCGGACTGCCAAAGGATGCAGGCCAAGCTGAGTGGATCCCCCAACCCCAATGCACAAACGTCATTCACCCAGCCTCTAGTTTGTAAATGAAAAGCAATAACCTTCCTTATGTCACTTGAGCTCCTTTCTAATTTAGAAAGACCAGAACAGCTTCCCCTTCCCCAAAGTAATTACAAAGGACAGCAGCTTATCTCATAAGCAATTCACAACCTGCCTCCAACCCCAAACCAGCAGAGATGGGTCGTCATGCCCTAATCTCCTGCCCACATTGCTCTATTGTAGACACTATAACCTAATGATGAACACTGTTTTAAAAACCTACACAATCTGCTAAAGAAGGTCTCTGGATGTTTCCACTGACACAGGAAGAAACAGCCAGAAAGGATGTATGCCCCTAAGTCTGGAATGGGTCAGTTTAGAATTATCAGGAAGTTCCATTTCTATTTCCTAGCTATGCTTCCATTATGGCCCAGTTTTACCTTTCCCTGTAAATGAAAGGTGTCTCATCGGTTCTCCTTAGGAGCTGCCATTCTACACAATGATGCACTCCCGTTAATTAAGTGGAGCCAGTCTTAGCTAAGAACTATGGACTGTCCTTGTTTTCATTGTCTGCTCAGAAATGCCTGTGACAACATATAGAGTAAGAGCTAGGGTCCATTGTAACCTCTATTGTTTCCTATAGTCACTTTGACTTTAAACAATAAATGTCAACCTAATGTTTCTTTAAAAGATATGGCTATTATGACCCTGGCCAGTTGCACAGTGGTTAGAGCACTGAGCCAAGGACCAAAAGGCTGTGGGTTCAATTCCAGGTCAAAGGCAAGTACCTTGGTTGCAGGTTTCCCAGCCCCTGATGTGTCTCTCTGACATCGATGTTTCTTTATCCCCCTCCCCCCTCCTATCCACTCTCTCTAAAAATCAGTGGGAAAATATCCTTGGGTGAGGTTTAAAAATAAAAAGTATGTTTGTTCTATATACAGGGTGTCTCAAAAAAATGTTTAAAAAAAAAAAGGTATAGCTATTGTGAAAATCATTGGGATGCCTTACAAGAATTCCAAGGATTAAAATACTTTTGTTGCTTTATGAAAATAATTTCATTTTTCCTGTTGAAATAATTTATATACAATACTACTAATCATGTACCATAGTGAGGCAGGCAGCCCCACCCACAATCTCCTACAGCAGGAATATAGCCACAAATGTGTGTGTGTGTGTGTGTGCTCAAAATTAGTCCACTGTCAATGTGACTCTGCAACCAAATGACTATCCTCAGCATCCACACATTTACGATATACCATTATGATAGCAGAAGTTGTTGGTGCCCTACCCTGATTCCTTTTTTGGGCTGGTACACTCACCTTCCTCCCAGCCCCCAAATGTGAATGTCAGCTGCCACCCTTTTTTAAAGAATGATCCTCATTAACTAGAACAACTTCCCTGGAGATGCCTTGGAGTTTACTCAAGGCACAGTCCCTCAGGAAGGAGTGGGAGAAGCCTTCAGCCAATGACTGAATAATATGGGGTATTAAAGGCTGGCCCCCTTAAATCCCCCTGAGGCAACTCTGGGGTGCTACTCATGCTCCAGAACCACCTATACCAGTGGTCGGCAAACTCATTAGTCAACAGAGCCAAATATCAACAGTACACGATTGAAATTTCTTTTGAGAGCCGAAAACGGACTTCTGCGCATGGGCCACGAAGTTTCAATCGCACTGTACGTGCGCGCCCGCACGTGGTATTTTGTGGAAGAGTCACATTCAAAGGGCCAAAGAGCCGCATGGGGCTCGCGAGCCGCAGTTTGCCAACCACTGCCCTATACCATCATCATACTGAAGTAAGTCTCACACACCCTTGTCCAGGTTCTTCTGAATTCCTATCCTGCTTCCCTTACTCCTATAGAGACCATACCTTCTCCTAATAAATTTAATTAAAAAATTAAAAAATTTAAAAGACGATATCTGAGAGAACTCACTCAAAAATCACTTGCAGAGGAAGTATGTCTCCTGCTGTGCTTCTAGGAATTCCTACCAAAGGCACTGAGTAAGGAACAAGTCTAAGCACAGGAAATCTCACCTGAATGTCAATGTTGGTAGCCCCTTCCTTCGGAAGTATATGTTTCTTATTTTAATTCCACAGTGCAGTTTTAGCATCAAAGAACAAGGACATCCCTGGTCTTTAACGGCTCTTAGTCACAATGTTCAATGTACTCCCTATCCAGATTCTAATGGAATTTTTAATGGAAGTAAAAGAAATTTTTTTCAAATTTATATAGAATTACAAAATACCCTAAATAGTCACAGAAATCCTAAAATACAACATCAAAGCAGGAGACATCACACTTCCTGATTTCAAGCTATACTATCAAGCTGTAGTAATCAAAACAGTATGGTACTGGCATAAAAACAGAGAAATAGACTAGTGGAAGAGAATGAGAGTCCAGAAATAAATCCAAGCATATATAGTAAACTAACATTTGTAAAAGGAGCCAGGAATACTCAATGGAAAAAAAAAAAGAGTCTCTAATAAATGATGCTGGGATCCTTTTACAAATGTTTAAATTTTTAATCCATTTTGAGTTAATTGTTGTCATTGGTGAAAGATAGGGGTCCAGTTTCATTCGTTTATATGGACCCCTATCTTTTACCAATGACAACAATTAACTCAAAATGGATTAAAAACTTAAAATGTAAGATCTGAAACCTTGAAACTCCTAGAAGAAAACATAAAGATAAAGCTTCTTGACATGAGTCTTGGTAATAATTTTTGGCTGTAACACCTAAAGCATAAGCAAATACAGCAAAATAAACAAGTGAGACTACATCAAACTAAAAAGCGTCTGCATAGCAAAAGCAACCATTTAAAAAAATTTAGAAGCTCATTCTGCCACATTTCATTCACTTCCATTGCTTCTGACAGTCACTGGTCAGACCTAAGCCACCAAGATGGTACAGCAGATCCAGAGCAAGGATGCTTTTCAGGAAGCCTTGAACAGTGCATGAGGTAAACTTGTAATAGTTGACTTTTCCACCACGTGGTGTGGGCCTTGCAAAATGATCAAGCCCTTCCTTCATTCCCTCTCTGAAAGGTATTCCAATGTGGTCTCCTTGAAGTATATGTAGATGACTGTCAGGATGTTGCTGCAGAGTGCGATGTTAAATGCATGGCAATTTTCCAGTTTTTTAAAAAAGGATAAAAGATGGGTGAGTTTTCTGGAGCTAATAAGGCATAACTTGAAGCCACCATCAATGAATTAATTTAATCATGTTAACCAGCCATTGGCTCCTGTAATTTTTTTTTATTTACAAAAAAAAAGAAAATAGATAAGGTATAGAAACTATGTACTCAACTACCATCAGATTATAAAGGACAATAAAATATTCATTCTATCCATTTTAAAAAAATAAAGTAAGTTAAAAGACAACTAAGAAATGGGAAAAATATTTGCAAACCATATAAATAACTCATACAACTCAACAGCAAAAAAAACACACAAAACAACCCAATTTTTAAAAATGAGAACAGACATTTCTCTAAAGAAGATATACAAAAGGTCAATGATGATTCTCTCTCATCATTGATGTTGCTATTTTTCCCTCTCCCTTCCTCTCTAAAATCAATAAAAAATATATATATTTTTAAAAGCAATTACATCTAATTTAATAAATATGTATTGATCACTTACTCTAAGACACGTATTGAGCTGGGATCTAAGGATTCTACCAGGATTAAGACATGATTCCCTTCCCTTAATACATTTATACTACTTCTATCTCTAAGCAAAACCCATTAGATGTTAATGGTAGCCTGTTGTACTCATATCCATTGGAAATAACCTGGGGACGTTAATTTGAAAGAAGTTTATGTTGGGAAATGTTGTATTAAAAACCCAATGGAGAAATAGGTGAGTCAAGCTGTTTCCTGTTTCTAAACCATAAGTTGGTGTACCAAGCCATAGATGATGACTCCTCTGGGACACAGACATGTATTTTTAAACTTTTGAGATTGAAGAATAGCTTGAATAGAGCAGCCAAAAGGAACAGCCTGTCCTGTTATGACTCACTTGAGAAACTTCCCTTTTTATGCCATTTCAAACCTGAATTTTCAGACTTAAAATTCAGATTGCCTTTAAAGTAGATGTGATATTTGGATAACTTTCTTTTCATGAAATGTCATGTCATCGTATCATAGACAACATGGCTTCTGTTTTTATCTAACTCTTTTGACAATCATTAAATTTAATAGTTTTTCCAAGATTTGGATAAACTGCTGAGCAATGAGCTACTAATAGTAACATCCCACTTTACATGAAAGCACTTTCACATGCATTATCTCCTAGGAAGTTGGGAGGGTCAACCACTAACTATATCTAAATAGTTGCTTATCTTTTTATGGGATATTATTTATTTTAACCATTTTTATTTCCTTTTCCCCATTTCTACTACCCAAAGAGAGGCTTTCTTATCTACCACTTGGATTTTTTTCAATAGCCTCATAACTAGTCCCCATTTTTTAGCTTTTATTCTCAACATTCCTCATGCACAGCTCTGGCCATATCATTTCCCTACTGATTGGTGCTCCCTGCTTAGGAGAAAAAAAGTCCAGTCATCTTGGCTAGTCATTCAGGGATCCATCTTACATTTCCAATACCATATCCTACCCATCCTTCACTCTGAAAAGGAACAGAAAAGAGATTGGAATATCTCTCCAAATGCAGAGCGCAACTAGGACCTTTCGCCCTCAAAGCCAGAAAAGATAATTCAACGAGAGGTAGAACCCCTCTCCAGGGCACACACATTTGAGAACTGAGCCTTATGGTGAAGCCAGAGCCCCACCTGAACACAGCTTTCTCTTTCAAGATTTCAGTAACCTTTTCCAGAAAGGGCTGAGGTCAGACCAAGGTGATACCAACATCCTACCAGTAGAAGCAATGTCTGGGTAGGTCCAAGAGTTCTGGGGTCACTTCAGTCTCATGCAGTGTGGCCAGCCACTAACAGCTTATTATGGGAGAACAGCAGCCATGTGGGAATTTTTAAGATATATAGGAACAGAGCAGAATCTACTTTAAATAATACATATATAATGCAGTACAATAGTAGCTGGCTTGGAGAAGGTAATAAATGACCCTATGAAAGGCCCCTGAGAGATGGCTGCTGTGCTCAGGCAGGCCCACACCTGTGCTGGGCTGGCTATTCCCAGTACCTGAGAAGCTTGTTAAAAATACACATTTCCAGGACCCCACCTTAGAGATTCAGATTCAGTAATTCTGAGATGATGCTCTGAATTCCAAGTTTTTAATAAGCTCCCAGGTGATTCGGAGGCCCAGCTGGCTTTGGGAACCAGGATGAGCCTACTCTACAAGTCACCCCCTCAGAGGATGCTACACTCTCCCTCAACCTGGCTCTCAAGCTAACTGGGCTGTTGAGGAATCTCTTCAGTATCAGCTATTTGTTTTATAAGTTCTTCTAGAGCAGAGGGTCCAAACTTGTGGGCCCATTAGAATCATCTGGAGTCTAAGTTTCAAAGTCTAGGCCACAGCCCAGCCCCATTATCACGATCTCTGGGGCATGAGACACATCAATACTCAGGCTCCCTGGGTGATCACAAAGTGCAGGTAAGCTTGGAAACCACTGCTCTATATAGTCTTGCTACTCAAATAGTGGCCCTCAGACAGCAGAATCAGCCTCTCCTGGAACCTACTTAGAAATGTAGAATCCCGGGCCCCTTCCCACCACCAAAGTAAAATCTGTGTTGTTGTTGTTTAAATATACATATTTGTTATTGATTTCAGAGGGGAAAGGAGAGGGAGAGATAGAAACATCCATGAAGAAAGAGAATCATTGATTGACTGCCTCCTGCACACTCCCTTCTGGGGATCTAGTCTGCAAACTGGGCATGTGCCCTGACTGGGAAATAAACAATGACCCCCTGGTTCATGGGTCAATGCTCAACCAGTGAGCCACACCAGCCAGGCTAAAATCTGTGTTTTAACATATTTCCATGTAATGTGCATGCATATTCCAGTTTAAAAAGCCCAATTCTAGATTTTAATCTCTCCATTTGTTTGTGGGTACCAAGGTCAGTTCTGTAGAACCAGTCAGGGAAAAGAGCCATAGTGCCCCCCAGCAGGTAACCAAGTTTACATAAACGAATAAAAAGAAATCATTTTTCAATGTCTAATGACCACAGGAGGATCCTGCCAGCCACCTCAGCTATTTGGCACTTACAGACACCACGTGTTGATTCCACATTTCCATTCAGTAACTATCAAAGCTAAAAGAGCCCTGAATAAGTTGATTAATTTGTGGGAGGTAGCCTCAGCCCAGCTTGGTCCGTCTGAATGAAGCCACGCCCACCCAGAGGCTGCTGGCCTGCCTCCTATGGAGGACACACCTAGGGGATAGCAGCTGTGACTGCTGAGCTGGCTGAGGACCAGGGAGACACCGCAGGCAAATTGCCCATGCTGCTCTTTTCCCGGGAGAAAGGGGAGGAGAGGTTCACGGACACCTCGCATGCAACCCTGACTCAGAAAAAGGCGACCTGCCGAGGAAATCTCTGACAAACATGGACTCAGGAACAAAAGTCCAGAGCAGAATTATTCCTGCTGTAATTGCCAATTTGTCGCTGTCAGCACGGCAGCACATCTAATTTACTGTGCATAAGCAGCCGCGCTAGTCAAGGTTGGGGGCGGGGGGAGGCGGGGGTGAATCTGGCAGATTCTATTAACCAATGAGCAGGACCCTCACATGAGGCTTGGCCAGAGGATGGATTTGTCCTGCAGCAGAATTTCTCTCTCCCCACCCAGGGTAGTACGAGGAGCAAGTGAGATTGTCTTTTCAGGACACTTTAGACACGACAATTTTATTATCCGGTTTATCAGAACACTTTGATAGTTACTGAATGGAAATGTGTAATCAACACGTGGTATCTGTAAGTGCTGAATAGCTGAGGGCGACGTGGAATGATCCTTATGGTTTTACACTCCCTGTTTGCAACTCAGAGAGGGAATAAGTCCCGTGTTTCTTTCCTCTCTATTTTACCCACTCTAGCTTCCTTTGTAGACGTTTTATAGATCGCCAATAGCTGGAAACTTCTGAAGATTGGCCAAAGAAATCAAGAAAAAGTGTGCCTAGTGAATTGGGTGCCAGTGATAAGTTGGGGAGCAGTGGGAACCCTGGCCAAGCAGTAGTCACACTGCACCCCTCTTTAGCAGCTCTGGTCAAGCTTCCAGAGGCTCTAGAGCAGGGGTGGGGAACCTTTTTTCTGCCAAGGGCCACTTGGATATTTATAACATCATTCACCATACAAAATTACCAACTTAAAAATTAGCCTGCTAAATTTGGTCAAACATTTAATTAACTCACCCCTAATGCCTTGGCAGGGCGGGCCGCACATTTCCTATCCCTGCTAGTGAGTTCGGCCGGAGGTTTACAAACTTGAGCAAGCGACAGAATGCTCTGCGGACTGTGCTAAAACCCAAAATTGCTGGTCTCCACCCCTGAGGTCCTGAATTGGTAGGTCCAGACTGCAGCACAGGAATTTGCATTTCTATTGGGCCCTGGGGACTGCTCTTGCTGCTGGCTTGGGGTCCACACTTTGAGAACCAAGTGAGCTAGGGGAACCCCAAGAGCAACTGTGGAGAGAAGCATTGTTGGGTAGCGCACCCCATCTTCACTTCGGGAGCAGAGCATCTTTGTTTCACGCAATGAATAGTTTCTTAAAGATCGATTCCCAGAAGTGGGATTTATTGACCCAAAGGGTAGAAACATCTTTATGGCTCTTGATAATTATTTCTCAACTGCTTTCCAAAAGGTTTGGGCCAACTGATGACAGCATGATCTTGTGCAAGTACTGAATATCAGGACTTTCGTTACCAGAACTGAACACGATCATTCTTTTGACTTATTTCATAGGCAAACTAATAATGATCAGTATAACAATAGTATTTAAAAACACAGCCACTTCTTCGATTACTCTGTACGGTGAAAGAGTGTCAAGTTTCTATCACCATCTTAATTTGAGTATTAATTGAGAAGGAAACCCATAGCTCCTCCCACTTTGATCAAAGCTCCAGGACTCAGGACCTGCCTGCTTCTCCACTGCATCCTAGGCGCCTGGTCCTGCCGCAGAGCAGGCACTCAATGTGTTTGTTAAAGGAATAAATTACAGCTTCCCTTGCTTTGCTGCAGAAAACGTACATGCAGTTGCTCCTTAAACATGCCATACTCGTTACTCCCCATCGTTTCTGTGCTTTTTGTTCAAAGGAATAAAAATTTAATACTGTTCGAATTGCCAATGCTAAGTCTGCACTAATGTCCCTGGGCTTTCCTGATTCACTAACAAGCATCCCTGGGCATCCATAGCAAGCAGGGAAGCAGGAGAGAGGCAGGCACGATGTCGCCACACAATGTCACAGGCCCTCCCCCTCTCCCAGCCAGATTATCTGTTTTCAGCATTGTTTCAGCATGCCTGCCTGATTCCAGGAGATTAAAGGTGGATCCCGGCTAGGCAGCAGAGGGTGGAGTGCAGACCCGCTGTGCCCCTTTCCCTCGTGGCTACTCGAAGCACAGCCCTGGGCCCCAGAACACAGCAGCTCCCCACAGCCGGGCTCATTACCAACACTCAGTTACTCTGATTCCAACTCAGAGGCTGGCCCATCCTCTGTTGGGCTTGTCCTGGAGACTGATGGCTTTAATTTGATCTGAATAATTCATACGGTGGCCCAAGTGTCCCTATCAGCACTGTCACTTGGTAAGAAGTCATCAAAGGCGGGCCTCAGAGGCTCCTGTGATGGCCGGGGTGGGGTCTCAGCTCCCTCCGGCTGCTGTTGGCTGCAGAGGCTCTGGACTCATCCCCGTGGCCTCTCTTGAAAGCAAAGATGTATAGTGATTCCCGCTGCCTCCAGGCAGAAAGCCAGCTGCATTCTTTAAAATGGCCCGAGATAGTTTTCTAGCTCAGTTGTTATTTCTCCTTGGGTTGGGGGTGGGGGAGCCCACACACACCATTCCTGCCTCCACACCCTTTGCACACACCCCATTCTCCATCCCGTTTCCCCAGACTAAGCTGAGCATGCCCTGTCCTCTCATCTCCTGGATCCTAGCCACTCACTAAGTTCTCTTTGGGCCCCGTCTCCTCTGGGAATACTTAACTGATGGCCTCATTCCCTCCTCCCAACTAAAACTGTGTCTACAACACTCAGTTTGTTTCTTAAGCAGATATCCAGCTTACGATACAAAACTGCATTTCACATCTTGTCTTCCCGACTAGAATGCTGGATTCAGGCTCGGCTGTCTTTAAGTCCCCCCCCCCCCGCCACCCGCCCCCCAGAGCCTTAAACACAGGGGAGGGGTAGCCAGTAGCTTCTGTAAAAGGTTTTTCATGAGGAGAAGTTTGGCAGAAATCCTGCTATAATCCCTAGCAATCTGCAAACTGAAATCATAATTAGGTACAAACCTCACGTGACCCTAACCAACCCCACAGTCCGGAGCACGGCATATGCGTGCGCACACGTGTGTGGACACGCTATTCTGAACTTTGGTGGTGCCTTCAAACTCAAAACACAAAGGCCGGGGCCACTCTGGCACAAACTTCTCAGCATTTCCTTAGAAACAACCATCCTGGACTCCGGAAAACCATCACACGTTACTTTGATTTTCCCCACATAAAACCCTTTCCAAAGATTCCTGGGAAACCTGTTTGTCGTCTGGCTCCTAGGCACACGGACATGTCAGCAACAAAGCTTGGACAAGAGCTCGATGGGGCTGCTGCTTTTATCTGTCAGCCCACACGTGGACGGCTTTCCTCCTGTCCCTCGGAGACACCCACTGCCCCTCAAGTCCCTCCGCCCTGCAACATTGCAACTGCTGCTACAGCAGCATAGTCTCCAGCGGGCCTGCTGTACATGTTACAGGCAGACCTCGGAGAGACTGTGGGTTCGGTTCCAGACCACCGCAATAAAGCAAGTCATTATCTTTTTCGCTGGTGGAGGGTAAGTCTGGTCTTCAATTTATAGAAACACAATATCTGTGAGGTGAGGTGCAATAAAGCAAGGCATGCCTGCATTGACTTAGTAACTCAAGGAGAGGGGTTGACAAGTGCACAATTAACACATATGTAGCTGGACATGTATCTACATCACAGCTGTAGTCTAGACACCGTTTAAGGCTACCAAGAATTGCCTCGTTAACAAACGCTGCCAGCAACAGGTGGAATGGCTTATTTATTTACTCAGTGCCCAATTTAATCCTCAGAGGTTCATGGGAAAAGCCATACGGTGGAGTCAGACAAAATGTGAAGTATGCTCTGTTTTCTCTTTTGTTCACAAGGCTATTAGTTATATTTGTTTATCTGTTGTGCTTCTACACATTTTTCAAACAAACATAAACACATAGGATTTGAGAACTTTTTTAAAAAAAACCTAAGCTAAAGGGCAAAAAAATAAGATAGTAAGGCAAAACCAGGCATGGCCACTTGCATTTTACAAAACTGGATGTGTCGATGCCTCCCATCTCACCAGCTCTTCTACAATGTGACCTTGACATTCCTCCCAACAAAGGGTAGGGTCTGGGTCCCCTCTTGCTCATTGGGTGGGCTCCCTGGAATCAATGGAGTGTGGTAGAGTGAAAAGGCAATGCAGCCCCAGCCTTATCCAGTGAGGCACAGGCACATGGAGCCCTCCACTGCTCTGCAGGAAAACTACCCTAAGGCAACCATGCTGTGAGGACGCCCAAGCCACAGGGAGAAGCCACGTGGAAGACCAGCGGTCCTGGTCTGTTTCCCAGCCCAGGCACAACTTCCGGGCACCAGACGCACAACTGAGTCTGCAGGTCATCCCAGCCTCCAGTCTCCCCTACTGAGACCCCAGACATCATGGAGCAGATTCAAGTCATCCCCACTGTGTGTCCCTTTGGGGACTTCTAACCCACAGAGTGTATAAGCTTCATAACATGGTTGTTTCACGCCACTACACTTGGAGTGGTTTGTTCTGCCAGCAGTAATAACCAGAACACCTAGCACTAGTAAGCCATGGACTTGGTTAACATCAAGATTGTTTAACAGGCCTCCGTAAAAAGAGCCATCCCATGGCCACAGAATCACTGTGCTGTTCTGATTCCAGCTCTGTCACTGAAGAGATGTGTGACCTTGGGAATAATAACATCTGCATAATGCACGACTTGGCATAAACACCCTCTCCCATTTGTAACTTTGTTTACCCTTCCCCCAAACGCTGTGAAGTAAAGCCAGGGTTCATCCCTCTCAACCTCAGTTTCCACACTGCAAAATGAAGACAAGGTCTGTCCTACCCACTGCATGATGCTTTTATAAGACTCCACAGGGGTATTGTAAGTGAACACACATTTGCAGGGGGGAAACAAGAATGTCAGTGAGAGATCCAAAAATTTCAACACAGGCACCATGTACTGATCTTTGTTAGATGTACCGACTCAATAGCTACACAAACACATATGTTCTGACATCGACTTCATAATCTTGCCATCCCAAAGTAAATAAATGTGATCAAAAGCAGCTCAAACCTGAGAGGAGATGCTTCCTTTTCCTGGCACGGACGCTGCTGACTTCAGCCCCTCCCTGCTCACTCGATCCACGGGATCCTTGCCCATGGTCACAGGTGGAGTGCACGCCTCATATCTTGACCGTGCTCACCTGTGCGACGTTACAGACCCCCTCCCCCACCCGGAGTGCAGAGGCCACACTGCCTGGTTACACCCACTTAGGCAGGAAATTAGTGAGGGAAAGAGAACAAAAGTTAACAAACAGGAGACAACAAACCTCACCTGCAGCTTTAGCTTCATCGCTCAGGGAGCCTCTATTTGGAACAAAGATGAAGAACTGGATGTTTCATGTCAACAGAGGGGCTAATCTTGAAGGCTGAGGATCCAAAAGAGGAATGAGAACAGCCTGAGAATGTTTAACACTCACCTGTGGGGCCACAGCTCAGCTTGGGGAGAGCAAAGAACACTGTGCCAGGAGGCTACACCCCAGGTCTGCCACCGACTAATTCTAGATTAAGTCACTACTGGCCATAAGCTCCTGAGAGCAGATCTGTGTCTTGCCTGTCTCTTTATCCCTAGCTCTAGCATGTCTGGCATATGAGAAATGTTTATTCAGTTAATGAATGGGTTTCATTAATGTGGTAGCTGAGATGGTGGGTTTTGTAATCATATAAACTAAACTCAAATTCCATCATTTGCTATTGGTTGCTCAACTTCCGTCTCAGTTTCCTGATCTGAAAAACAGGGACGAGAACATCACCTTTCTGTAGCAGGTGCTGCCAGTGATCTGCCCATTTCTCTCAGCACCCCCTACTTCTCCTTGATACAGCTGTTTCCAGCTGAAACTGACAGCTGCGCACCTTAAATATCTGTATCTTTTCTTCCCTGCTGGAGGGCTTTCCTTTCACCAAAAGAGCCCGCTCTCAGGAGGCAGTCCCAAAGTGCCAGGGATAAATGCCCAATGCAGAGACTAGGGATACATGACCCAATATCCCAGACTCTGCTTGGGCAATTTCGATGTGTGTTCCCAGCAGGACTGAGGTCCAGTAACCCACTTATTACCACACTCTTTACTGGCTTTTCTACATGCCCCCCCCCCCTTCCCCCTAAACTCAAGTGAGATTCCCAAATTACCTGCACACAAGTCCTTGTCTGAGAGTCTTCTTTAGGGGTGTTATGGGATGAATCGTGTACCCCTACTATTCATACATTAAAGCCCTAACCCCAGGGCATCAGAATGTGACTGTATTTGGAGATAGGGTCTTTAAAGGGTTGAGTAAATGGGCTCTATCCAATTAAACTAGTGTCCTTATAAGAGGAAATTTAAATAATGAACAGAGATACAAGGGATGTGTAGACATGGGGAGAAGGCTACGTGAGGACCCCATGAGAAGGCAGCCACGTGCAAGCCAAGGAGGGAGGCTCCAGGAGAAACCAAACCTACCAACATCTTGACCTTGGACTTCCAGGCTCCAGAACAGTGAGAAAATAAAATGCTGTTGTTTAAGTCACCCACCCAGTCTGTGGTGTTTTGTTATGGCAGCCCTAGCAGACCAACACATGGGAAACCCACAATAAGATACGGCCTCATAGGGTTGTTATGAAGAATAAATTAAAAAAAAAAACATGTCTAAAATACTGAGCACGTGCCTGGGGTAACTCTTAATACTTGTTGGTTATTGCAACTGGTACTGTTAATGGTCACAGTGGTAGTGTAGGTGTATCATCATCACCATTATAAAATAATAACCTCCTGCTATGGTTCCTAAAGGGGTAGCTGTGAAGAGCAAAGAAGAGAGTAGATAAGTAAAGGGGCAAAGTGTTTAACATTCACTCACTCTTTCCTTCAACGAACGTTTAACAGCACCAACCCCAGGCCCTGGACCAGATGCTGGATCTACAGAGCGCTGGGCTGTCCAGTACTATGCACACCGGGCATGTGTGCCTCTTCACATTTAACTTATCTAAAATAAATTAGAAATTTAAAATCTAACTCCTTAGTCACACTCGTCACATTTCAAGTATTCAAGAGCCACGTGTACCTCCTGGCTATTATACTTGGCAGCAGAGAGAACATTTCCCAAAATGTAGAAAGTTCTATTGCACAGCACTGGTAGAGAGGGGAAAAATTAATTCCTAATCTCAGTGCTTCTACTAGTAAATCGATGATAAGTGCAATCTGATAATGATGACATTTCTGGAAAAATGTACTCAAAACGCCATGCTCAGGGGGAGTGGGGCTGGGGGGGACAAGGGTCAGTCTTTACTTCTGATGGACAGTGGAAAGATTCCAGACATCCAGGTTCTGAGAATAGGCAGTTGCTATTCAAATCACTGCCAATAATACCAGGACGTTCTTTCATTTTTGTGACAGGATTAGATGCCCACTCTGTGAAAGTCACAGAGCTGGCTGCATCGGGGCACACGAAGATGGAAAAGCCACAGGTTCCTATCTTAAGAAGCTTAGAGTTTTGTTGGAGGGATAATAGATCTAAGCAGACAGCCGGGTTTTGTAGAAGACTGAAAGAAGCCTCACATGAGAAGTGCCTGTCCTAACAGCAGCCAGCGTGGATCGAGCACTTCGCATGTGACTGTGTGGGGCTAAGAGCTTTATAGAAATGCTCTGATTAAATTGTAAGTATGTGCTGTTCTCATGCTCATTTTACAGAAGAAAATAAAGCACAAAAGGATTAAGAACCATGCCCGGGGCACACAGCTAGTAAGTAGTGAGCCCAGGCAACCAGACCCAAGGCCAGTGCTCTAATTCCCTAATGGTTAGGATGGCAACACAAACAAGCCAGAAATCACGGGAGGACCCATTTGGAAAAACAAACGCTTATGCCCACCCCCTTCCTACACACTTGTCTTAGTTTGAGTTTCCTCCAAAGTAGAGTGAGAGCCAAGGACGAGGGCCCAAGTGTTTTATGTGGCAGATGATCTCAGGAAGCAGGAATGAGGGTGAAAAGAACAGGACAGAGAAGGAGAAAATAACAGTGTCAGGATGCATTGCCCAGGTCCTGCCATGAGCAACAGGGAACCAACTCCATGCATACAGGATGCCTCTGACAGCTGTTCACCTAGACTTGATCCACCAACATTTGTCCACCAGCTCCCAGCCTTCACTGGCTGAGAGATCCCCCCAGCAGTGTTAGCATCACCCCACTTCCAGTCTGCCCCATGAGGCCATGCAAACTCTGGTGAGCACAGAGAAGACCCAAGGAAGAACATGGGGAGCCTGACACACAGCCCTGCACATTGTGCAATGCAGGCTGAGTCTACAACTGTCCATGTAGCTGCAGCAGATTCAGAGGTCGGGGAGGGGATCTGACAGGGGCCTAAGAGCCATCTACCTGATCACTCAGATGCTCCCCTTTGGAGTCATTCCATTGATTTTCCCAAGCACAGATTTGGGCCTGGGCATTAGGGATGATCTGGCCAACACAGGACACCAGCTCTACCCTCCTGGAGCTTCCAGTTCAATGGGAATTCATTTCTGACCAGTTTTTCAAACAGGAATCTTGCCTTGGCCCACCATAGTACTGGGACCTACACTTGAGAACACCCACTGCTCTATGAGCCACTAAGTTCCTTTGCTGGTTACACAACTGCTTTCCCAGGAACTGGCTGTGTCCCAGCAGCTACTAAGCAGTTTCCTCCTAAACTTCAGTTGGCAGAATTTCATTACTCTAACCTCATTTCAGCTACCAGAAAACATCATGCGCTTTTCCACTGGGCCCAAAACATTACTCAGAAAGAAATGAACATGGGGGTGGGGGGAGGAGGGGGAAACCCACGGAAGCAATATCATTAGGATTGTCTGTTCTGGAGCCAGGCTGCCTACATCGTCATTTCATCTTTGTGCATATTTACCCAAGGCCCTTCGTTTCCACTCTGAGTTTCAGGGTTTGAAGTTTTCTTGAGGGAAGAAGGAGGATGAGAAAATCCACTTCATTAAAATCGAAGGTTTTCACGTGAAATTTGGCAACTTCTTCATATCCCTGAACTCCAGGGGTGAGATTCTCATAAAAATAATAAAACTTTTTTAAAAGGGGGAGAGGGAGACTCTAAAAAATGAAAATTAAAGCGCTAAATTAGAATCCAACTTTTGTTAAGACAGAGTAACTTCAAAATCCCTTTCCAGAGGGAGCTGGGATTTGAAGCGTTTTTCAGAAGGTAATTAGTGGCCACCAACATGCAAGCGGGGATGATATGCAGTGTCCCTCAAAGGTCTTGTGAAAAAAAGACACTGAATGTTGTGATGTCTACACTTGAGATTTTCCAACCCTCATTATATTGATTTCTTTTTTTATTATTATTGATTTGAGAGAGAGGGAAAGAGAGAGATAGAGAGAGAAACATCAATTTGTTGTTCTACGTATTTATGCATTCATTGGTTGTTTCTTGTATGTGCCCTGAGCAGGGATCGAACCTGTAACCTTTACATATCAGGACAACACTCTAACCAACTGAGCTACCCAGCCAAGGCCCTTGATTTCTATAGTACATCTCTGACAATTCCCCATTGGTCATCTTTCACTTCTACCCGCCCCCCCCCCCCCTACCATTTGCCTTGTTAAATCCATAATTCAGAGATTTGTGCTACGGAGACCAAACTTTGTAGATTAGCTTTAGATCCAATCAGTTTATTTTGTTCCATTGTTAAGACTGTCAACCTTCAACATTACCATACAATATAGGCTCTTGACTGCAATGGGAGGTGAAGAGGGTAGGTGGATCAGTGGAGACAGCCCTCAATACTGCAACCATATGTCTTAGCATGCAGCTCAGAAGGATAGCTGGTTGTCACCTTCACAGGTGTAAATAATGGAGTTGGGTTGGGTTTATCTGGGTGTGATTGAGTTTAGGTCTGGAAAGCTCCCTTCTAACCACAAGTCTAAACACTTCGCCATAGGACAAAAGCTTGTAGAAAGCCTACATCCACATTTACAAGCGCTGCCTAATTCTTCAATTAGTGGGTATTGTTGATATAACCTTTAGATAGCTCTTCAATTCAAAGGACATTTCAATCATTTTTCCCCCATTACATCTCACTTGGAATCTGGCCTTGTTTGCTTTCTTCTAATCAATCACCAAATAATTTCTCATGGTAGAAATAACTACTCCTGAGAAGTACCACAGAAGTAGTAAATCTATATCCTTCTGACCATTCTTGAGATATTTTACCTCTGAGATAAAAGAGGATAAAGAGTTGGTCAAAAGCAGGTAAATAACATTGTGAATGCAATAAGATAAGAAAAAAATAAATGCAATATTAACAGTAGAAAGAAAACGATAAAGCTATCTTTGTTCGAAGATTACATTATAATTTAAGTAGAAAATCTAAGAGGATTTTAGAATTTCATAAGTAGTTCCAGAAAAGTGGTAAAAGAAAAACAAAACAACACTCAAAAATATCAGTAGCTTTCTACATGCCAGAGCTAACCCATTATAGAATATAATAGAACAATATATTCTGTCTGAAAAAGAAATAAAATTATGAAACTAGCTAAGAATAGCACTCGCAAAAATTTCTAAAGACTTTTATGAAGAAAACCAAAAACTTTAAAGGTACAAAATAAGACTTAATAAAAGGCCCAGCAATTCTATTGCAAGATACTTGTCTTAGAGAAAAACAAGTATCTGTGTATAGCAATACATGTTTTATGATAATAAAAAAATTAACAACAGCTAAGTCTCCATTAGCAGATGATTAATTAAATGAACTATGGAACAGTGATACTAAAAATAAAGAGTGAGTGCTGACATGGAAAGATCTATAAGACACAGAGTTAAGAAGAAAAAGAAAGCTACAAAACAATAAATGCAGACTGGTCTTATTTATTAAATAAAGTATCTACAAAACATAAAGGTATATTTTTATGACTATAAAGAATGTATAGAATATATATGAATATGTGTATATGTAAATTTACATAAATACATACTTAAATGATGAAGCATCTGGATAAATAAGCTGATAACAGCAGTGATACTCAGAGAGAGAACCGGTACTTTTTTTTACCTGTTTATTTTAATATTTTCACAATTAAAACCATGTGCATGCATTGCTTAACTAAAATTAATGTATTCATAAAAGGAACAGAATGAAGACAAGGAAAAACAAAGTCCAGGCTTAGACTCCTTAGGTGTTCTCTCAGTTCACTCCTTCACATCTTCTTATTGCAGGTCAGGGCCCCTTCTGGGCCAAGTTCTGGAGTGAAGAAAATGCCACACCATTGAGGATGGCATCTGGCTTCTTAATGGCTAATGAGGGGCCAGTTGCCAAAATCCAAGCGTGTGAAGAAGATGGCTCCTGATGAATTAAATTTTGACCCACAGAAAATGGGAGTCAGACAGAAAAACTGTCCCTGAGATGCCAAAAATTGATGTAAATTCCTACTTCACATGTTTTTTACAAGCCTTTTATCCTGCTTGCAATGCTCTCTTCCCCACGTAGGTGTCAACCACTTGCTATGTCCAAAACATTGTGCTGGGGCCTGGCGGGATCCAAAGAGGCAGTAGGCCCTCAGTTCCTGTCCTCGTGGCATCTACTATATCATTGCTGGAGAGAGCAGACAGAGGGCAAGTCCCGCAAAACAAGAGTGAACCGAGACACAAGATGAGAAAACAGTAGTGATGGAGCAGAGGATGATCGACTACTCTCACCTGCCCTCTCAGGCCTGGCCCACGAACCTTCTCGGCTTACCTCATCTGAACTCCTGCCGCCTGTCATAACATCACCTTCACTCACATTTTCATTTTTAATAGGAAGAACAAACAAGTTCTAATGCTGGGCACTTATTTGCATTGTCTCACTTGATCTTCACAACAGCCCTGTGATGTGGTATGAATATTTCTCCATATCACAAATAAGGCAACTGAAGGAAACGCAGTTAGGTTACCTGCCCAAGGTTACACAGCCTCATGATCTTAGCAAGAATGGATCAACTTCTCCTTATACAAATGAGGGTAAAGAGAAACTACCATGGTCTCAGAGAAACCAAGAGAGGGGCAAGCCTACAAAAGCATAGCAAAAAAAATCATTGGAAAAGAACAGAAATTGCTGTTGGTCCTGAAAAAAAAAGAAGAAGAAGAAGACCCAACGACTCAATGGCTTGCTATTTCCAACTATTAAAACTGTCCAGCTGCCATAGCAACAAATGCAGTCGGTGCTTACACTCCTCCCAAGACAATATTTATGACTCTATTAAAGATACACACTCATTGCCTCGTGTAAACAATGACAGATGGTTTTCTGTCTTCCTGAGAAAGGGTGTCTCTGTTTTCTTTCTCCCTTTAAGTGAACAGTTATCATTTCTGGCTCTCTCTTGGGGCAGGGAAGGGAGAAGAGATGAGGAGGGTGATGAGGTAGAAGTTGGTAAGATTCAGGGGTCATTTTTGACTTGAGTTTAAAGGTACAGCTCCAGCAAAGCTCAGAATTGCCCTGAGTAGTTTCTCCCCATGGTCTTCTCTCCCACCCACATGCTCTCTATTTCATGTAAGTTTTGATGGCAATGATTCTGCTCTTGAAGAGCCCTTTCCTCCTGAGCAAGGAGATACCTGTTTTGCTCTCTCTATTTGGCCCACAGTGTTGGAAGTTCTCCACAGTCTAAAAACTAGGGGTGCTCCCCGGGCTTATGAAATGTTTGAGGGCTGAGAAAAATTGTCTTTAACATACCCAAGGAAATGGAAAGTTTTGAATGTAACAAATATTTAATTAAGTGTCTACAAAATTGAGCGTTATCCAAACTTTTAAAATAACTAGATCTAGTTTCATTCACATTTTTTATTTTCTTTAAAAACAATATTTTGGGGGGGGAAATAAATAAAAACAATGTTTTGGTTCCATTTTTCTAACTACCTGAGTGTGAATACATACTTAGGAATTGTTTCAATGATAGCTGATCAATTACAAACAATAGTCAATGGGATTCCAAGTAGTCAATAGATATATTTTAAAAGCAAAAAGGATAAGAAATTCTTTCCAAAAAATATCAACTGAGACAGATATTGCATGTCAAATGTGATAATTTTCATCATTCTGATAAGGTGTGAGGATGCCTGCAGAAGGAGGAGTTGACCTAGGGTTTGTGAAAGGGTTAAAACGGCTCCTAGCAGATCACATTCCTTAAACTGAAAGATATTTTGGAAAGATCAAAGCATATTCCAGCAAATGGCCAGCAAAAGGCTCCATATGTACATCAGAAAACCTACAGCCACATGTCTAACCCGCTACACCTTCTTTCAGGAGCCAGTGGCATTATCAACACATCAATTCTGTGGCTTGTGCTATTTTATGTGCTTCTCTCATGCCCGTCCTACCTGCCAAGTAAGACAATAAAACCTCCAAGGTCAGGATTCATAACCAGTGTCTCTTTTTATCTCATCTTAGGACATGTAGCCATCACTCAATATTTATTTTTAAAACTGTAGATTAAAAGACACAAACACATTTGAACACATCTAAAAAAAAAAAAAAAGATTCTTCCAAGTTTGTTACTGACGACACATGAAAAGAACCTGAAACTTTGAATTGTTAAAAGCTGCTGTGAAATTACATTTTCATGAACATCTATTGTTTCTTTGTTCCTTGCCTGAAAATATGTTTCTCCCTGGGATGTTAGCATTTAACAAATAAATCCTAAAGTACCTTATTTTCCTTCCCAAAAGCAGTACTTTAACGCTGGTTGATTTCTTAGCTAAAATTACTTACAGGAAGAAAAAAAATCCCTAAGTGCTGTTGATTATTACGGAATATTTGAGCCCTCATCAAGCAGAGCCAAAGAAAATAAAATATGCCTCAAAGTGCATAGTATTTAAACATGATGATGCTTCACTGTTTGTTTTCGATGCCGAAAATGAGACTTATTATTACTTATGTGGATTCCCACCTAAGGATTAACCTTGCTGAATGAATTTCATAACTGTGGTATTATGGCTGTGCTTTTCATACTGAAGGGAAAATCGGGCATCAAATAAGCAATTTGCAATGGTTTACGCACTTGTGTAAGAGGAGAGTCAACGATCCTAGCTATGATTTTCTAAGCTTTTTGTGTTGAAAGGAAGAATTTATCTAAACTCCTATAGGGAAGAGTCATACTGTCCTGAACCAAGATTGCAATTGTAACAACATTTCTTTTTAGTTTACTTGCTATTCCTTTGCTATAAAGGGGAGTCAGAATGATCTCAGACTTCTGCTGGACAACAGGAAAGAACCAACTCTACCAGGTGTAGCTCCACTCTCGCTTCCCCAGCATCAAACCTCACCAACCAGAATGGGAACTTTCACAAAAAGATGAAGAACTGAGTCACTGGAGTCTTAAAAAAAAAAAAAAAAAAACCTGGACGAAAGAAAGAGAGGTTTGTCCTCTTAGCTAAATTAAGCCTCCTGAGCCCATACTTCCAAGGAATAGCCTCTGTTCATCAGTTGCAAACGAACCCAAAGATCTCCCAGCCCAATCTGACACTTGGGACTCCTCGGAGTTCAGTGGTCTCCAATCTATTCCCCACCACGGAGATTTCTCATTCTCATCTGCCTTGCACACCTACCAAGATTTCAAAGATCATACTTATTTGAAAAGAAGCCCTGATTACATCTAATTAATTAAATTTCCACTTCTAATTAAGCAGACACCACTAGCCACCAAGCAGCATGTTTGAGCAGCGTGAGATAACCAGGGTTACCGCATTACCACACTGAGTTTGGTTTAATGACAGCCTATAATGAACAATTCTGAGGTTTCTAGCACATGCTGTTTCAAGGAGGCTAAATGTAAAATCCTCACTAGGTTTTTCTGAAATACAGAGAATGGCTTAAGAACCCTGAGTTGGGAAGCACTGCCTGGGAGTCCCTATATAAGGCTGTCCCTGGGGAATCTACCCCATAGGACTACATTACCCCTCGCCATTACAGTGGATATTCCAGTAGATAAACCCGTATCAATAGATATTTTTCAAGATTCTACTGAATATTAAACCTTGTACTGGATGCTTTACAAACATTGGTTGAAACAATCATCAGAGTTACTCTATGAAGCAGGTACTCAGTCATTCATTCATCCATTCCTTTAACAAAGATTTATAGAGGGCTTACCATATACAAAGTACAGTCTGGGATGCTAGGCATGCCGCATTGCAATGTACAAATTAAGTTCTTTCTCTCAAAGAGTGTACTTTCTACTCTGCAGATAGAGACAACAAATACATAAAGGAACAATTATGCAAGGACATAAACAGGTTGAAACCATTGAGAGTGGAGGGAGGCACTGCTTAGATCACAGGCTCAGGGAAGTTACACGGAAGCCTTGACTTTTGATCTGAGACCTTAAAGTATTAACCCTGCTTTGCCACGAGGAAAATTGAGGCTCAGAGAGGTTCAGCAAAGAGCCTGATATCACATAAGTACTGAGACCGAGTTAAATTTTAACCTGCAGCTATCAATCTCCAACCCTGTCTGCTTTCCACTACACCGTGTTGCTTCCAAGAGAAACTCATAAATCCCCACATGCTGCTCTCAATCAGAGGCCATGGTAGCTGAGGTTTTAGCCTCGTGGGGCTATGGAGAGAGGAGATATTTCCAAAAAGAGAGACAAAAACAAACAAATAAAATTCATAACCAACTCATGTATGTGATTGAATAAACTACACCCAATGGTTAAGGGATCCATATTTAATTTTTCTTTCTTCGTTTCCTTAATTCCTTCCTTTTCACCAAAACCAAAATGCTCATTTTTTTCCTTGAGGATGGTAATAAATGGGGTCCTTATTGAATCTCTAGAAGTCATAGATTTTCAGAGCCTATTTTTCAAGACATGAAAATTATAGAAACACATATGTTCTCATAAAAGTCCAAAACTCCATCTCCCATCTTCATAAAAAAGTAGAGATTTGTTTTTAAAAAATAAAACTAACAACTTAAGAGAAAAAAAAAATGTCCTTGCTGGCTGATTGGGAAACAGAGAACTGCCTTGATTGCAAATGACATTTAAAGAGGTTCTCTCTCCTACTTGGCAATCTTATCTTGAAATGAACTGAACAAGAGATAAGGTGTTCAGTCAGGATGCTTCCAAGAATGATTTTATTGAACCCAGACTTTACTGAAACTGAAGCACCACAGGAAAAAAATCACCTTTCAGAGAATGAAGGGCAATTGGCAGAGGGAGAAGAGCCATTGAGGCACTGTCTCTAGGGGCGGGGGGGGGACAAAGACTCAAGCACTGAGCACAAGGAAGGATGGAGGGCTCAGTTTAAAGAGGGCAGCTCTGAGAGAGAAAGTTATTAAAGACAAGGAGGAAAATCTACCCGGAAAGCTTGATTGTGGCCATTCCTATTTCTCTTTTAAAAATGGGACAGCTATTAGTCTCTCTGATGTGCAAGTAGAAAATCAACCCACTCAATTTCACAATAGTCTAATGCAAAGAAAGACCAAAAAACCGGATTCCCGGAAGAGACTATCACTCCTACATGAGTGCTCCATGGTGACTTGAAGGGATCTCCCCATTTATGGTACCCCCTTTATGGTATGTTATTGTCAATAATACAAGTACAGCTGGGGTAGAGTTCTTGAAAGTTCAGAACTGGGGCTTTGAAATCAGACAAAAGAGTTTTGGCTCTGCCACTTTACAGCTGTGACATGGGGTTTTCATGAAACAAGAGTGGGCCTATTGTTTCTCCAAGGCCTTGAAAACATCAACAGAATATATCTTTCACCAGCCAAAAACAAACAAAAGAAAAAAAAATGGTAGCCAAGATTGCAAAATCAGAAAGGAAGAAAAGGAGGAGGAAGAGGAGAATAAGAGAACAGAAAGAATGGCAATAAATCCAGAAGTGCAAGGATTGCTAAGGAGATGTGCGGGTGGGCACTCATGTCAGCATTCTTGGCATCAGCATTTCACAGAGATGTGCAGCAAGTCTGAGTATCTGAGTTAACGTGAGTTTTTTCATGTCCTATAAACCACGGAGCTTATAAATCTAAAAAGTATCCTTCAAAGGTCCTCTCGCTCTTTT
This sequence comes from Cnephaeus nilssonii, assembly GCF_951640355.1. Taxonomy (NCBI): domain Eukaryota; kingdom Metazoa; phylum Chordata; class Mammalia; order Chiroptera; family Vespertilionidae; genus Cnephaeus; species Cnephaeus nilssonii. Next base: position 51,654,671 of record NC_137087.1, read on the forward strand.
CAGTAGGTTTGCTTATAAAAACACATACTGAACCTTGTGGCTGACTTGCCAGTAACCATTCCCTGCAATCAGATAGAAGGTCATGGCAAGTCCATCCTCAGGGCCCGTGAGTTCAGGAATCTGTGCCAATTTGAGTTGAGGAGACTCAGGGGAGGGTGGCTCGGGGCTTGTGGGCAAGAAGCATTTGTCCCACACACCGAATTGTGAGGAGGCATAGCCCCAGAAGCTGCCAGTAGACCTGAGTGTCAACAGAGAGTGGAAGCACAGTGAACCTCAGAGAAAGGGGACCCCAAGTCCACTTATATCCAGATCTCTTGTTATGTGATATAATAAATGTATGTCTCGCTGTCAAATGAATTCAGGGAATGCTCCCTTCTATATCCTGTATTGCAAAGTGACAATATATATTGGTGTCCTAAAGGCTCTGGAAAGCCCCATAGTAAAGAAAGCCACCTAATCCCATATTTTGCTAACCCAACTTTACCGAGGAGCCCCTCTCTCACAGTATCTGTTAACATCCTGAGCACACATGCCATTTGAGAAACACTACTGTGTCATTGAGTGACCTTAGCCTGGATCACCAGCTCTTCCTCAAAAACAGAACCCTTTACCTCTGCCTGCAGTCTGCTATTTTAATCTGCTGTCTCTTACATGTTCTTTTTAAAAATATATTTTTATTGGTTTTAGAGAGAGAACGGTAGAGGAATAGAGGGATAGAAACATCAATGAGAGAGAAACATCGATCGTCTGTCTCCTGCATACCCCCTACTGGGGATCAAGCCCACAATCAGGGCATGTATGTACTGGACCAGGAATTGAACCATGACCTTCTGGTTCATGGACCCACGCTCAATCACTGGGCCACACCAGCTGGGCTCTTACATGTTCTTTCATCTTTAATTTTTCACACTCTTTCCCTTTCACGATTATTTGTGCATCACAGAAGCACCCACTGACAAGTCCTACTACTGAGATACCTGTTAGTCTTCTCTCCTAACTCGCTACCTCCTCAGTTATATGGCTGTCTGTTTTTAGTAGGTGTCAAGGGTAGTGACTCCCTTGTCTGACCAGCCCTGCCCCCCGCCCCGCCACCCCACATGGTTGCAGTAGAAGCTGCCTTATTGTTACATAACTCCATTCCCATCACTGCCATTTTTAGTCTTCAGCCAATCACAGTCCTTCCCTGGGATCTTCTTTCTTCCTCCTTCCTCTCTCTCTCTCTCTCTCTTTATTTCTCCTAACATCCCCCAGATGTTGAAGGATATCAGCTGTTGGCAGTTGAGAGCCTGCCATGAGAGGAAACAGTCTGCAAAGACAATGGATGAAACTCAGACTGAAGACCACAGAGGCAGAGAGAGTGAGAAGGTTCGGTATGTGTTCAGGTCCCAGGTTCTAGCAGCTCCTAAGCCTAGCTGTATTTCTGACCCTTCTGGCAATTTGGTATTCAAGTTTCCTTGAATTATCTAAAATGGTGGTCTGCAAACTAAAGGCCCATGGACCACATCCAGCTGCAGTCTATGTTTATAAATGGAATTTTCTTGGGACGTAGCCACCAGCACTTGTTTGTTTACAAATTGTCAACAGCTGCTTGTATACGATAGCAGAGCTGAGTCATCGCAGCAGAGACTATAAGACCCATAAAGCTGAAAATAGTCATTAGCTAGACCTTTACAGAAAAAGTTTGCCAAACCCCAATCTAAAACAACTCAGTGTTCTTCCAACAATTTCTCCTTTTTGCCTAAAGTAGTTAAGCTTGGTTTCTGTCACTTGCCTCCAAAACTCGTGATTAAAGTGGTATTCAAATCACTGTGTCCCCTCTACACACATTTATGTGCTGCCCTGAGCCAAAGCATGTTGCCCTTCCCTGTGCCCATCTTCTCTTTCTGATCACTTCTCTTTCTGTAGAGGTCATGCCAGTCAATATTATGTTTTTAATCAGGGGTTGACTTACAGCCCCCCCCCCATCTTTCTTTCCTCTCTACCTCAGGATATTGTAAACTTTTGGCTGGGTAGGAGCTACTTCTCATTCATCTTTGGTTTTCCCCTCCCCTGATGCATAGTACAGAGTAGACACTCAATGAACACACATTGTATCTTGAATTAATTTCTCCTCCCACCACCTATACCCAGTTACATCTCTTTGTTAAGAGAAGCTGTCTTTCAAAATACTCCTTCCTTTTGCCAAAGAAGACCAGCTTTCAGGCCAAATGTTAACAGGAGGAACCTACCATCCAGAAACAAATCCCCAATCTCTGAAACATTTTTAGTAGCATCAGTAAAGCAGCAGCCTCGCTCCTTAGAAACACAATTCTCAATGCTCTACTCCAAACCTTCTGAATCAGAAACTCATGGGTGGGACCCAGAAATCTGTGTTTTCCAAACCCTCCAAGTCACTCTGATGCTAGCTAAAGTTTCATGAGCTAAAGCAGAGGTGGGGAACCTTTTTTCTGCCAAGGACCATTTGGATAGTTATAACATTATTTGGGGGCCATACAAAATTATCAATTTAAAAATTAGCCTGTTATATTTGGTCAAATATTTAATTAACTCATCCCTAATGCCTTGGCAGGGCCAGACCAAATGATTTCTCAGGACTTATATGGCCCGGGGGCCAAGACGTTCCCCACCCCTGCAGCATAAAGCAGCAGTCAGCAAAGTTTTCAGTAAAATCAAGGTGATAAATGTTTGAGTGCCAAGAAAATCAAAGATATTACACAGTACTTACCTAACAAGAGAGAGCACAAACTTCCTAAAATTTTGATGAAATTCAAAATACTATAACATTATATATAAGCATAGAGTATAATTTCTGATAGTACAGATCTAATGAGAAGAATGAAATACTTTTTTTAAGAAGAGCGTTTCACATAATTGGGGTTAAAGTGAATATTCCTGTCACCAAATTGATGGTAAATGTTTATCTGTAAAAACAATTCTTAACTTGTAGGATCAGGCCTGGGGCCAGATTACCCACCGCCCTTGGTCTAAAGCATCAGGCCTACAATTGAGAGAATGGCCAAACATTCACTGCAGGGTTAGCAAGACCTTTGCATAGATTGGCAGTTTTGGCAGTTTTCAATTGGGAAGAAGTTGGCTTTGCCCCAGGGCATGTGGTAATGGTTGGAGATATTTTTGGTTGTCACAACTGGAGACCAGGGGATTGTGACTGACATCTAATGGGTAAAAGCCAGTATCGGTACTAAACATTCTACAATGCATGGAACACTCCCTACAACAGCGATTTTCAACCTTTTCCATCTCATGGCATACATAAACTAATTACTAAAATTCTGTGGCACACCAAAAAATGTATTATATATTTTGCTGATCTGATAAAAAAAAATAGGTGTTATTTTAATTTATTTACAAAATAATAATTATATTGATTACCTACCCTTTTTGTTACAAAGTGACTTTTATAAAAAGCAGGTGCCTTTACTTGTATATAACGATTTTTGGTACCAAGAATAAATCTATCAGATGCAACCTTATTCTGCGATCTGACCAATAAGATGTAACTCTATTATATATGACCTATATATTTATGGTTCAAGACAGGGTATTCACACCAGATGGCTATTGTTCTGCTGGCTGTTGTCATATTTTTATTTGACAATCTAAGGGAAAAGAGGTCAGTGCCCCTGACTAAATAGTTAGGCATTGCATGTTTTAAAAATTCTTGCAGCACACCAGCTGAAAATCACTGCCCTACAACAATGAATTAACCAAAATGTCAGCGGTGCTGAGGTTGAGAAAGCCTTGCCTAGATAACCCTCTGTAGCTCCCTGCATGCCTGTGAAGGACCTTTTTCACCTCCTGTCATATTCCTAACCCTTGCAGGCAGGTGCCCAGTCTTATTCCTACAGTCATTTTCCAATTCAGATTTAAGGAAGATAACTTTAAAGGTCACACAAAGATATTTGCAAGAAGCAAGGCTTCTCTTTCTGGAGTTTTCCAATCTTGATTGCCAAAGCAAAGTTCACGTCAACACTAATTCTATTTCATCTCAGAGCTGTCCGTACAGAGGAAGCCTAGAGCCTATTTTCTCCCAGACACAGCCTCGTGCAATCAGATGTGTGTCGTGTGGAGGAAAGGACAAAAGCGACTCAATAGGATCTTCGGCAAAAGAAAATGTCCTAGGATGTCCTAGGGTGGTGAGAACTCTAAATGACAACATTAGGGAATCATGAAGCTTTTTGGTTAGGAGACTTCTATTGATTCTAGGTGTAACAATAAAGAAATAACTTATGTTTTCCCACCTCCCATTCTTGACTTTAAAAATGACACATCAAAGCTAAGACGTTCATGGAGGCCCCATTTAAATAAAAGATAAAGATAGCTCCCCTTCTCCGTGGTATGGTCCAGGTTCATAATTAGGCTATAAAATCACATCTTCTGAATCAGGTAATGGTTGGAACTCCTGGGAATCTTTTGAAGTTAGGTGGCCTTTGTTGGGAATAGAGGAAAAGAAAATAGGAAAATATTGTGTTATACTAGGGAAATGTTAGCTAATGTTTAATGAGGATTTATTACGTGCCAGGCACTGTCCAGGTGTTCTGCTCTATTACATTTCATCCTTACAACAAGCTTGCGAGACAGGTGCCATTATCCTCATTTTACAGATAAGGAAACTGAGGCTCAGAAAGGTGAATTAAGTGGAAAGAGCCAATATTGGAATTCAGGTATATGGGACTTCAGACTTGCACTCTGAAACATTATTGAGTCACTAAGGCTTTGGGGATACATGGAACCACATCATTTAGAAACAAAAATTCATAGAAAGCCCATGTCTTCTAATAATCAGTGGTTAGTGGTTAGTTCACAGAACACCCAGAAGTGGGTACACCCTCCCCTGATGCACAGGTCCCACGATGCTGGAGAGTTTGGTGAGGTTGATTTGTGTATGTGGTTTCACTCCATAGCCTTCCCCACCCACCTGGGTAAGCTGCGATGGACAGGGTAGGTAAGGAGGCTGCCTCCAAGAGTAACATCCAAGTCTGGGGAGTTTCTCAAGTTTGCAAAAGCAAATATTCATGTTATCATATAGTTTCGTATTTTATCAAAATAAAAAACAATTTATTTTTTTTCATACTGCAAACCATAGAAAGTAAAATCTTCTTGACTGCAGAATATAGTCAGAAGATAGAACAATAATTCTCAAGGGAGCAAATTGACTATCAAAAATTCTGGGCTACAGTCAAAAAAGGCACATTGGCTGTACAAGGGGGAGGAGTCCTTGTACTGCTACTCTATTGGGTCACAAACTGCTCCCCACACATGGACCACAGGGAGACCGAAGGAGGAAGCAGGTCGCTCCAGATGGGCAGATGGCAGGTTTAGTAAGCAAGGAAGTTACACAGACTTGTCTTGGGCACTGTGAGACGAGTAGGTCTCCGCACCCACTCTCCAGTATCTTAAAAGTTCATACAGAGGCCAGAACTGTGTAACTGGGTTCAGTCACGTACACAGTCCAGATGGTCTCAACAATACATGCCCTCTCGAGGCTGAGTCCTTGAAAACAGCTGTTTGTTCAGCAATTGCAGGCGGGACATATATTCCAAAGACCATGGGACGGGCTGAGAAGCCTCCCATTGCCTGGGTCCAACTCAAGGTCAACCAGAAGTCACATCCTCTCTATGACCTTCTCTAACACCCTCACAGATCAAACCCTTTAATTAGTGCAAATTCTATAGAGCGGGGACACATGGAGGAGAGAGAGAGGAAAGGCAGGCAGTGGGGTGAAGAGGAAAGGGGATAGGAGGAGGGAAGAGGAAAGATTCTCTAAATGTTTACTCCTCAGAGGAAGCTCCTATCAAATGACAGTCTCAGGTTGGAGACACGTTTTCTCAGGCACAATTCAGAGCAAATCCCACGTGTGAAAGGGGAGATGCACCTTATATCCAGTCAAAACAATCATGCTTGAAGCTGGATCAGGAGGCTGGTGGAGCATCAATCCTTGCAATGGTGCTTGGTGCCCACTGGTGTCTGCACTCCTACTGCCCCCAATCCATCAATCAATCAGTCAATCAAAGACCCAACCCTCAGCCCTCCTTTCCCCCAACACTCACGTGCGCAGACATCTTTGGGGGTAATCCAAAGAGAAATCCTGAGACGTTTCCAAGGAATTTTATCTCGTCAGCATTCCGTGTTCAGAGAACAAACAGTGTCATGTACCTGAAAAAACATACAGAAGTGGATGCACACACACACGTCAATCCTGTTACAACAGACTTGAATGAAGAGTTGGAACCTGTTTGTTGTATTGAATATTGGGGCCATTAGATAGTCATTCATTTTTCCAACCATAATGTATTTTGTTGAAGCAGGATCTGACCAATAATAAAAATAACTACTATTTCTTTTACCTGGGCAGGATAGTATTTATTAGCTAAGTCCTCAGCATGCAGTGTCTCCATGAAATCCTTACAACAATCTGGTGAAATATTATCATCCTCACTTTGCAAAAATAAAAAGAAAGGAAGGGGAGAGGGACGGAGAGAGGGGGAGAGTAGAGAAGGGAGGGGGAAGGAAAACCTGAGGTTCAGAAAGAGCAAGCAGTTTGAACCCGGGAACAGGGAGGCTAAATTAAAGGCCTTACTTCATGTGAGGCAAAACTCATCTCATCCTGGCAAAGCATTAAAATGTAAAGAAAATTCCCTTTGACATCCAGCTTCCAACAAAAAGTGACACATGAATATGCAAAGATCCTCTGGCCTAAAAAAATCACTCTTCAACAAGAAATAATAAAACACAACAAAGCAAGAATTACAATTCTGAGAAGGAAAATTATGAATTATGACCACACAATTGCATTTCTGTCTTTTCACATATAAAGCTGACAGGGGAAACATAGTTATGTGAAAGCTCTAACAATGTATATGCCATTTACCTTTGTCTAAAAGACTGCTTGAAGGTGTATTTCAAATGACTGAGAGTTAACTCCAAATTAAAACAGTTAAGAATAATGGTATCAGCCAGGGTATCAGTGAGCTGGTCTAGTGGCTGGTGGAATTCCCAACAAGCATAATAACCAATTTTCTACAAGAGTCCTGAGAAATCTCTCCTAAGTAAATCACACTTGATTCTACTGGCAACACTAATTAGTCTGGACAAAAAATGTGAAAAGCTAACATGCTGCCCAGCTGGTGTGGCTCAGTGGTGGGTGAGTGTCAATCTATGCACCAGGAAGTCACAGTTCGATTCCTGGTCAGGGCACATGCCCAGGTTGTGGGCTGGACCCCCAATAAGGGGCATGCAGGAGGCAGCCAATTGGTGATTCTCTCTCATCATTGATGTTTCTATCACTCTCTCCTGTCTTCTCTCTCTAAAATCAATAAAAACATACTTTAAAAAAAAGAAAAAGCTAACATGTTCAATTATAATTATATCTGGATGAAACCTACTGGGAAAAATATTGCTTAGATTGATACAACGATAGCCTTGTAATTAGGCAGGAGACATTTCTCTGGAAAAGACCTCCCCTCGGGCAGGCTTTTCATCAGATTCAGAAATGCAATTAAATATTTTTTAAATGTGCAAAAAAGAGGAAAATACACAAAAATAGCCATGTGTTCATCTGTGAGTAAAGAGATGATGAGGCCCTGGCTAGGTGGCTCAGATGGAAGGAGCATTATCCCATGCATCAAAATGTTGCAGGTTTGATTCCTGGTCAGGGCATGTATGGGAAGCAAATGATTGGTGTTTCTCTCTTACATCAATGTTACTCTCTCTCTCCCTTCCTCTCTCTAAAATCAATTTTAAAAGACAAAAATGTATCCTCAGGTGAGGATTTTTTTTTAAGGCACAATGAGAATATACATTTCTTTTCCATGTCTGTATTTGCAAACATTTATTTAATAAACATGTACTACTTTAATGAAAAACATTTAAATTATTGAAGTACAAAACAAGGTTTAGGTTCTGAGATTCTTCTTAAATTCTGAGATTTGAATGTACTAATTTCAAAATATAAAATGATCTCTCTAGAAAGCAGTGACGTATTCCCTTTAAGTGGACCCAAATCATACATTTCAAAGCATAGCAGAGTTTAATTTCATTTCATTCCATGAACAAAGATAAAATAACATACCTTTGGGGCAAAACTTTTATTTAAACATATTTCAACTATCAGTGATAATAGAAAAGGAAATATTTATTAGTCTAAGTAAAAGAAAGAGATTCTTTCAAGTTCCTAATGAAAGACACTTTTTTGGGGAGAACTAGCTAAAGGGGGAAAATCACATACAGAGTGGAAGAGAAGAGTAAATTATTTATTGGCTCTCCTGCAGTGCCCTCTAAACTTTAGATATGCATCATAAGATGCCTAAAGTGAGCTAATTTTTGTAGCACATTTCCATTTAGAATTACATTGTAGGTTTCAAAACGCCCTTGTTCTGTGTGAACATTAACACGTGTGAGAAGGTAGTCTAAATGCTCACCTTAATCATATAACCAGGGCTCTCTTTATGGGGTACATGTGTTCCTGGAGAGATGTGTGCAAATCAAATTGTATTTGAAATGCACTTGGGAGTTCATGCTATAGATAATATGAAAACACCCACTGAATTATTTATCTGGCAAGCTCCAATGTTTTTCATATTTGCTTTCTTCCAAAGCAACGTGTTTGGACAATATAGACAGAAACCCTTGACAAATATCTATAATAATAAAAGCATAATGTGCTAATTAGACTGGGCAGCCGAACGACCTTCCAGACGAAGCTGCGAAGGTGGGGGCTGAGGCAGAGATGGTTAGGGGTGATCAGGCAGGCAGGCGAGCAGTTAGGGGCAATGAGGCAGGCAGGCAGAGGTGGTGAGGGGTGATCAGGCAGGCAGGCAAGTGGTTAGGGGCGATCAGGCAGGCAGGCAGAGTGGTTAGGGGCGATCAGGCAGGCAGGCGAGCGGTTAGGAGCCAGTGGTCCCAGATTGAAAGAGGGATCCTGGATTGCAAGAGGGTGCAGGCCAGGCTGAGGGACCCTCCCTTCCCGTGCACGAATTTTGTGCACCACGCCGCTAGTATTACTTATAATGAAAGTTAGAATTTTCAATTTGAGAGCAAAGGTTATTTGACTAGTAAGAACAATCTGAGCAAAACTAAAACAAAACGTATACCCCATCCCAAAAAACATAGCCAATATTTAATTCTGTTTCCCATACCACAAATTTTTAGCACCTGACTGATTTAAAACTGGATTTTGCCCCTTATTTTAATTGATGATATCTATAAGCCAATTGGCACTATTTGGAGCTGTCTGACGTCCAGATAGCTTTAAAAGGGTAATTATTTTCAGACCACTCATGTGTTTTTAAATATTTTATCTAGAATTCAGAAATATAATTTTACTTGTATGTTTGACATTTTGTTAGGGAAAATATGAATGCTTCCAAACAATGATAATATCAACTGTGATTATAGCAAATTAGAATCACATCCTTGGTCTTCTCCCCGGGGTTGTTTTGGAACCCAGACAAACTCAGCTCAAGAAATGCATTGCAATAATTAATCTGCCTTGACATTGAGCAAGAAAAATTGGAGGAAACAATCCAGAAGGATTGTTTCCCCCATTCAGCTAAGGACTGTCACCCTGCCAGGGGACACTGGGGGATGGCAAGAGCCCTAAAGATTTAGCTCTTGGCTTGGATAGAATCTCCCCCCGCCCCCCAGGGCTGCAAATCTACACCCGAGATGTCCACTGGGGCCCTAAGGGTAGCAACTGTCTTTGGGCAGATAACATGACACAATGTATTAGTGGGAAGAGAATGCTAATCTTATATTAATAACAACAGCTGCTATTTATTATGTCCCTCTTTGGGGTGCCTCCTGGGCTAGGCTTTCTGCATGTTTTACCTCATGCGTTATTCACAACACTCTTCTGAGGAAGGTATTACTATCTCCATTTTACTCATAAGAAAACAAGAGCTAAATTAAAGTGGTGTACCCAAGGTTACACAAGTAGTGAGTGGCAGAAGGGAGTTTTTCTCAATCCATATCTGAGTCTTACACCCAGGGTTTTTCCCAACGTGCCAAGCTCCAGATGAATGGTCAAGAATTTGTGCCAGTGATTGTAGGGAAGCCTCTAAGATGGCCCCAGTGATGCCAATTCCTGTGTTCACACTGCACGGGGCTTGGGGATCTCTGTGAGCAGTCACACATGGCAGAAGTGATGCTTTTGAGATTAGGTTATAAATTTCCCTCTTAGGTTCTCTCTCTGACTCTCTCCTTTGCTCTTGGGGAAGCAAGGTGTCACATTGTAGGCAACCCTCTGAGGAAGCCCACTGGTGAGGAACTGAGGCCTCAGGCTAACTGGTGGGGAACTAAAATGTGCCAACAATCACCTGAGTGAGCTTAGAAGTGGATTCTCCAGCCCCAACGAGTCCTTGAGATGACTGTCCGCCTGGACAGCAGCTTGACTACAATCTCAGGAAAGAGCCTGAGACAGAACCAAACACCTAAGCTACTCCCCTCAAGACACTTTGGTTCATTGGATAGAGTGTGGACCTACGGACTAAAGGGACCCGGTTCAAGGGCATATACCTCGTTGCAGGCTCTATCCCCAATCCCTGGATGGGGCACATATGGGAGGCAACCAATCTATGTGTCTCTCTCACATAAATGTTTCTCTCTCTCTGTCTCTCCCCCTCCCTTCCACTCTCTAAATATCCATGGAAAAATACCCCCGGTGAGGATTAACAAAAAAAAAATTAATAATAATATGCATTATCGTTATAAAAATAATAACAAGCTACTCTCAAATTCCTGACCTGCAGCAGCTGTGTGACATGCTTGTCATTAAGCTGCTAAGTTTGGGTATAATTTATTATACACATCACTAATACACCAATGTCCATGAACTTTCATAAAAACGATAAAGGTATATAATGGTTTCCTAGAGTACTACATATGCAGAGCCTCATATGGGAGAAATTTTTAATAAGAATAGCATATCCCCAGCCCTCAGGTAACTTTGAGCTAAAAGGAAATAAAAAAGCATATAAGGAGGCAGATCACAAATATTTTCAAAAATATTTCTATGATTTTCTCTCGGTTTTTTCTGTGTACAGTATCTTTTCCCTAGCTAGCCCAAATTATCTAACCATGTGCTTTGGGGGTAGTAGGATTATTACTGAAGGGCTACAAAGACAAAGAAAGGATTATAATTAAGCTTCCTAAATTCAAATAGCATTTTCTTACAAGATAATTGGTTATAAGCCAGACATTGTTGAGAAAGAAACAGCTTCTAAATTCTTTTAGTTCCTATTTAACATATCAAGAGCTAATCCTGGCATATGAAATCACAGATTTTCTTCTACAATGTAGAGAATATAGCCTTCTTTTTAAAATATATATATTTTTACTGATTTTAGAGAGAAAGGAAGGGAGAGGAATAGAAAGATAGAAACACAGATGAGAGAGACACATCAATCACCTGTCTCCTGCACAGCCCCCACCAGGAATAAAGCCTATGACTGGGGTATGTGCCCTGACTGGGATTCAAACCAGGAACCTCTCGGTTCATGAGTCAACACTCAACCACTGCGCCACACCAGCCAGGCTGAGAATATAGCCTTCTATCTATGATGGCTGCCCTGAGACAAAAGGAAGATATGTCCTAGGAGAAGTAAAAGAAAATCTAATCTGTAATGGACACTGTGGTCCCCAAACCTCCTCAGGCTATCAGCCTTCTTCAGAAAATGCCTCTTCGAAAGAGTCACCTTGCCCAGACTATGCCTCTTTGCAAGGCACCTTCCATTCAATAGGTCGTCAGTACAGGGCAGTGTAGAGTCCTGGTCCACTTGCCCCAACTCTGGATTTTCTAAGGCCTCATAGTGTTCCATTATATGGGCTAAACCTGGTTTATATAACAGTTTCCTGTTAATGGAAATCCCAATATTTAGCTATTAATAGCAATGCTGCCATTTTTGCCCTTATATATTCTCTATTGCACACCTTTAAGCACATCTATAGGATATTTCTAGAAGACAAAGGATACTTCCAATTTTGAAGTATTTGGGGACGTTGTCCTTCATGAAAGTTGCACTGATTGACATTCCTGCCAGAGGACATGTTTCCCCAGAGACCAGTGAGCTCAGTGCTCTGTCAAGCATTTTGATTTGGGGCTAGACCTGGGTGGTGGAGATGGAGGTGAAGAACCTGCTTCCTCTTTTCCTGTGATTTCCTGACAGGTAAGGGGGACCCCTGTGGCTCTCTCTACCTGTGTGTTCATTCTATTCCCAGGAAGGGAAAGTCACTTATCAGATTAGAAAATTTAGGATGGAGAGGGCTGTTTCCATCCTTCACACAGTGATAGAGCCAGGCGGCTGCATTGCGGGGGTCAGACTGTGGCCTGATTGTCTCTGACACTGAACCTCATCTTACCAATTAGCCCTTCTCAGTAATGAGAAGGCTATTTCAGCCACCATCTGCTATTCCCTTATTTTATTTCTCAACCTATTCACAGCTCAGTCAGAGAAGAAGGTCAGAGACGCAAGTAGGTGGCTCACAGTTAAGAGAGATCTTACTATTGTCTAGAAATGTACTTCTCAACTAGGAAAGACTACCAAAGGCTTCAGTTGTCCACCCAAGCAATATTTCTGCAAGTGGGGTCATCTGTTCTCCAAATCATTGGCAATGTGGGAGTGAGGGAACTACTTAAAACACAGATTCTGGGCTCAACCCAGAATTTCAGAACTGGAGTTACTGGGAGGGGTGGGGGCGAGAGTGGAGGGCAGGAGGTGAGGCCCAGGGGTCTGCATATTATAACCAGCTTCCCTGGGTGATTTTAAAGAACAGTTAAGTTTAGAAAGCATCAAGCTAAAGAGTCATTATTATTCCTAAGAAAATAAAATCCCGAGTAGCTTGTATGATTAAGGTGACCAAAGTCAACACACCAAGTGAAAGAGGCTAAAGAAACTACAGCTCAGGAGAGAACTGGCAAGTGCTAGCAAGAAATAACAGGGAAGAAATATTCATGAGGCTATTAAAGAAACAGATAAGTAGCTATCTCCTATTAGGGATGGTACTTCAAAGCTGAGTGGCATCAAAGGAGAGGGATGAATAGGACCAATGAAAGCAGTGGGTTTCAATTATTTATCGGCGTGGTGAAAAATAAAATTTGGGGGATTCAGTGCCTTCAGTATATTCTAAATAAACTGCTCCTGCCCAGCTAGACTAATTAGTAAGTTAAAAGACTGGGTGTTAATTAGTCGTCTTTATACTGCTTTACCTAGCCACAGTACAACCGAGGGGTGATTATCTCCTACTTGTTAATTGGCTATTAACAGCAGGAAGTAATTGCCTTGGAAATTAATCCCTGGAAAGTACTTAAGGTCTAATGTTGAGAAATGTATCTGTACACATGTTTGCATATGAGCCAGGGTATAGCTAAAAGATGCTGATATTTCCTCATACTAAAAGGCTTCAGTCTTTCTCATCTAATTGCTCACATCCATTCTTCTGAAACCAGGTGCAAACCTGCTCCATGGTCAGAGAAGCTTCCGTAGGCAGGGCCAAACCATGGTCACAGTTATGTGTTTAACCCCATTTAGTTTATTAGTTACTTAAGTCTATTGTTTGCATTTATATTAGAAGGTTCATGACTGATTTTTATTAAGGGAAAAAATACATGGGCATGCATTCATCTTAATGCACACTTCCATGAGATTATGCAGACCTAGATACCCACACTTTTAATCACATGGTGCCATTTCCAGAAGGTTCCATGATGCCACTTCCTTGTCTAGACCCATTCCCCAGAAGCTATCACTAGTTTCCATTTTGACAGTTTTGCCTGATCTTGAACTTGATATAAATAAAGTCATGCAATATGTATTCTTTTATGTCTAATGGCTTGTATCTATAAAACTATGACTACTTTTTTAGTAAGTTCTTTTGGAGATATAGCCAAAGAAGAGTTAGCATTTCCATTAGAAATAGGACTAAAGCAGGGAAGCTCATGCTTTGCTTTGGGGTCCTTGGGCTCTGAGAAGCATGCATATGTTGACTCCTGGGACCGGGGTAGGGGGACAGTGGCGTTGCCCTGGCTGAGTGTCTGGTAGCTCAGGGGGAGAGTGAGATTGGTCTGACAGTAGAATCCTTGCCTCTACTTAGACCCAATGTCATCAGTGAATCCCTAAAAACAGGACGCATGGTTTTGCCTTCAGAGCTGCCTTTGAAATTCCTGGCATTCCCCACAGCTATGTCTCAAACTTTAGGGGGCATCAGAATCACCCGGAGAAGTGGATAAACCACAGATTGTGGGCTCCAAGTCCCAGAGTGTTTGATTCTATGGATCAGAAGCTTATATTTCTAACAAGCTCTCTCGGTAATGCTGGAGGCTATGCTTAAAGACTCACTGCTCTAGAGCATCACTCAGGACTGAGGAAACTGTTACTTATGTTCGCAAAGACTTACAGGACATTTGGTCCTGTGCAAAACACCCAGAAAGTTATGTGGCCACGCCAAAAGGTCCTGGATATTTGGTTCTGGCCAAACTGTCCATGCTTAGAAAATGTCGCTGGATTTAAAGAGTCTTAATGTTTATTGCTATTTTTTGTTTGCAGAATACAGAAAAATACTAGCATGTTTTATTGGATCAATAATGGTATTGTGACTGTATTGTCAATAATAACCCTCCTTGCCTTGGTAGACTAGCTTGTAATGGAGCACAGGGTTAGGTAGATGGGTCAGGGTTCAAATCATGTGCAAGAGCAGGTCTTACATTGGCTATGAACCAAATGTCACTGTGGATGTTTTGACAGGACCAAATATCAAGAACCTTCTGGCATGGACCAAATGTCTCTTTGGACATTTTGGAAGGACCAGCTATCAGGAACCTTTTGACATGGACCTAATGTCTCAGTTGACATGTCAGACAGGACCAAATGTCCGCTCATCTACTGAAGCTGTCATCTACCTTAGTAAGTTCCCTCTTAAGGATAAACAAAGCCAGACATTATTCAAAGCCATGAAAACAGATTTCATTTAGTAGCTACTGAAGAGGAGAAAGAGATGAGCTCCATTCTGATTTGCACAGAGGCAACTGGGTATTTTAAAGAGAGAATGGGGGAGTAGGGAGAGGCAGCTGGTAGGGGCTCAATAGAGTCAGAAAACTAAAGAATTACAAAAAGCTGGTCAGCATGCATGCAGTCAGGCCAGTTGTGTCTGCTAGTTGGCAATTATTTTAGGATTATGTCCTCCCACAGAGGCTGAGACAGAGGCCCAATCCTCCCTGATGATTATAGTGATAAGAAATGGCTTTCAGGTCCTTGAGAAAGACACTCCTGAGTTATAGAAGATGCATGCATATCACAAAGGGACAGGGGAAGGAATCACAGTTGTAAGTAAATGTGGTCTAAAACGGGAAGTCAGGGCCTATCATCAGGTGTTGGCTGGCCACATGGTCCCTGTTGCCATGTAGCATGAAAGCTGCCGTAGATAATATGTAAATAAATACCCTGGACTATATTTCAATAAAATTTTATTTTACAAAACAAGATGGCAGGCTGGTTTTAGCCCAAAGGCTACAGTTTGCCCACCTCTGATTTATAGGATAGGGATAATGATATTAACAACTTGGATATTTATTGCTGCTTAATAAAACAGAAAGCAGAATGGCTTAAAATAATATAAATTATTTTTCACAATTCAACGAGTCAGAAATTCAGTCTGGGTTCACACTGGCAGTTCTTCTCCTCCAGGTGGCCTCAGCTGAGGTCACTCAGCTGCATTGAGCCAGCAGCTAGACAGGGAGGGGGGGCGGGGAACATATCCCCTCTAGCCTAGTGTCCCTCCATGTGGCCAAACTCTCTCTCCATTGGTATCTCATCACTCGTTTGTCCAGCCTGAGCTTCTTTTTTTATTTTTTATATTTTTATTGAGAGGAAGGGAGAGGGAGAGAGAGGTAGAAATATCAATGATGAAAGAGAATCATTGATCGGCTGCCTCCTACACACCCGCTACTAAGGATCAAGCTGCAGCGCCCTGACCAGGAATCAAACCATCACCTCCTGGTTCATAGGTCGACACTCAACCACTGAGCCATGCCAGCTGGGCCAGCCTGAGCTTCTTGACATGGTGACTGGCTTCCCCAGAGAGAACATGGACACTGACAGCTTCTTACAGGACAAGGCCTGGGAATGGCACAGCATTGTCCTGCCACATTCTCTTAGCCAAAGCAAGTCACAAGGCCATATTATGTTCAAGAGCAGGAATAAGAGCCACATATGTGTGAGAGGGGGGAAGAGTTTCTGGCAGCCATCTTTTGAGAGGATGCAGCTGGCTGAGAGGTTAAAAGGAGCTCATAAGAGGCAAAATCCTTAGCACTCAGAATGGGTCAGTACCACTCCACTAACATGGCAGAGTCCCAGTTGTGGGCAAGCTCCTGAGTCACCCTCATTCTTGTCAAAATGACAGCAGCAATTTCTGGTCTCCCTGCTTCCACATTGTTTCTACTCTCCCAACTGTGTCTGTGAAAAAATCAAGTCAGGTGATGTCACACTCAC
This sequence comes from Cnephaeus nilssonii, assembly GCF_951640355.1. Classification (NCBI taxonomy): domain Eukaryota; kingdom Metazoa; phylum Chordata; class Mammalia; order Chiroptera; family Vespertilionidae; genus Cnephaeus; species Cnephaeus nilssonii. Next base: position 51,671,170 of record NC_137087.1, read on the forward strand.
TTCAAACCTTCCAGTGGCCTCCCTGATACTTAAAATAAAGGGCAAACTTCTTTCCTTGGCCCTGATTTCATCCTGGCCCTCTCCACAGCCCCGTTTCCTCTTCTTTTCCCACCACTCACCCTACTCTGGCCGCACTGATCTCTATAGTTCCATGAAATGACAAGCATGCTCCTGCCTCGGGGCTTTTGCACTTGCTATGTCCCTTTTAGGGGTATCCTTTCTTCACAAATACAGGTGGCTCAATCCCTTAATTCTCTCAGGTGTCTGTTCCAATATTACCTCATCAGAGAAGCCTTCCTGGCCCATTCTATCTATGTAAAAGGGGATGTGCCATCACTCGCCAGCCGCTTAACCTTGGGTTGCTTTTTCATCACAGTTATTATCACTACCTGACCTACTATGTATGTATTGATTGATTTGTTCTTGTCTCTCCCACTTGCAATAAACTTCAGGTGGACAGGGATTCTGGGTGTTCACCTTTGAACCTTTAGCACCTAGTGATTAGCATGTAGAATGAGCTGAATACATGTTTGAGTCAGGGAGGAAAGGAAGGAAGGGAGGGAGGAGGGAGGACGGAGGAGGCTTTGAATGTGTGACCACCGCCTTAGGTTCCACATCAGTTGATTGCATATATTTCTAGAAACTTGACTACAGAATGTGGTGATTTTCATCAGGCAGTTTCCCCCATCTCCTCGCATGGTATGATTCATTTATAGACACCTTCTTTATTGGGCTGCAAATTCTGCTTCACTTCGACCCCAGGCAGGCTTGTGAGAACTGAATGTATTCTTAAAAGCTACTCTGTGCCAGTTCCACCAAATGCAGTGTTTCAAAGAGTACTTCTGGCCACTTGTCTTGTTTTTCCTTTTCTAGGATTAGTTATGGTCAAGATGAAAGCAATCTGCTAATAAATCTTTTCAAAGGCACTTTAATTGAGATGCTTGTGTTCAGATTTTTTAGCCTCAAAACAAAATGCTCAAGGGAAGTCATGTTGAAGGAGCTGAAATAAGATCTAGGGCTTTGTTTTTAATAAACACACTGCCAACAGCCAGGCAGTGGTGAAATGAAGATTTTTGTTTAACAAAATGGGAGATAGAGAGAGAAGGCTAAGAGCATGATTTGATATCTGGCAGAACTTGAATTCTGGCCTCCGTATTTCCGAGGTCTGTGGCCTTAAATATGCTGCTTAAGCTTCGTTTTTTAACATATAAAATAGGGATCATAATTGTCTCATAGGATGTAAAGAAGTTCATGAATATGAAATACTTAACACAGTGCCCATCAGTATTTAAGGTCTAATTAACATGGTGCCGCATTACTATTGTTAAATCCAGACCATCTAAAACCCTAAGGAGACGTTTTCTAATAAATTGCATGCTCCATGTTTAGGATAAGAGAGCTGGTTTTCAACCAATAGATGAATGGGAAGGCAATGCAGGGAAAAGTTGCTGGGACCATCCAAAATTGGGAGGATGTGTAAGTATGAATGAAACCATTGTGGAAAGAACCTTCACAACACAGCACGGCATTGCTACCATGCAAGGAAGTGGCAGAACTGGAGGAAACTGGGGAAATATCCTTTTGACAGAGAATCTCACAGAGGTTCCTGAAACCAGAGACCACAGCATTCCCACCCTCCCCAGGAGCCATGACCATCCCTGATCTGAAGCTTTGTGAACAGAAGACAAATTCAGCAGACAGTGTCAAAGTCAGAAAATCAAGGCTCTCTGCAAAGTTGGGCCAAGCTTTACCTTTCAAAGGGAACCATCTATCACAGCTCATCGGAAACGTTGGGCCAATGACTTACTCTACAGAAGCTGGCCTGAGATGAAAGAAAACAAGGCGTTCTCTCATTCTTGAACCCAAAACAAGCCTTTTTACATCTCAAAACAAAATCTTATCTAAGTTGATGGGCAAAGAAGCTGGCTATGGCACACCAGGCCTTTTCTTTTCCACATTAGCTTTGAGTTCTCCAAGGAGGCTCTCTCTACCAAAGTGCAAGAGGAAAACCTCCATTGTCTTTGACTCTGAGTATAAAGCAAAGCTGGAGAGCCAGTTCCTGACTTCTCTTTTAAACTGTTGATTCACTGTAATGATGAGTTCAAACACCCTCAGGCAAACAGGATATATTGTCAGGGTTTTAAATTGCTATTTGTCCCCTAGAACAATAAGTACACAGCAAGGGACTCCAGTAAAAGCAAGAACATGGCAAAGCACTCTAAACCTAGAGTCAGAAAACACCCTTCATTTTCTAGCAACATACTCACAATTGAGCCTTTGAAAGTACACAGCCCTGAATCTTCTAGAGTAATTCTAATTCTTTCTTTCTTTTTTTTTTACTTTTCAATGAAGATTTTTTAAGTGACTGCTAAATATAGAATTTTATGCCTTTTACATAAATAGAAATATAAAAAGCGGTCCTTTGTAAAGACTACAAGACCAAATAAAGGCTAGGGAGGGCTCACTTCTCAAGGCAAGGCAGAGGGCTCACTTCTCAAGGCAGAGTCAAAAATGAATGAACCAGGCCTGAAAGCATGGTTAGACTCCCTCTTGGTAGAGGTGGCTATTCCAGGCTAAACCCCAGGGGCTGCATCCAGGCCATGGTGTATGGTTCACCATTAATAAACACAATACATGAGGCTAAATTATAGATGGTGGGGGACTTGAGTGTCAGGCCAAATAGTCCAGGCTGGCCAGCAGGGGTGCCCATGAAGGGCTTGAGGAGGAAAGTGATAGCAAGACCTCCATGTCAATAACCACACCAACTGCTACCATTCATGAGTTCTTACTATTTATCAGCCCTGTGCTATATCATATCATTAAACCCTACAGCAACATTCTGAGTTGGTTGCTCTCATTGTCCCCAAATTTAAAGAAGAAAAAATCTAAAGCAAATTGTTTAATTTGCCTTAAGGTCATACAACTGGTTAGAGGTGAGGCTTCAGTTTGGACCCACATCTCTCTGACTCCCCGCCCAGGTTTTTAACCACACACCCATTACCGGGCACTGGCACAAGAGAATTTCACAGAGGTTCCTGAAACCAGAGACCACAGCATTCCCACCCTCCCCAGGAGCCATGATCATCCCTGATCTAAAGCGTTGTGAACAGAAGATAAACTCACCAGTAGGAAGATCAGCAGAGTAAAGCTCATTTAACATTGAAGAAAAAAGGAGAAAGTATCCTGGTAGAAATTGGCCAAAAGTACAGAATGAATGGGGAATAGATGAGGGTGAGGAGGTCTGTGGATTATATTCCAAGAGTCTCTAGACAGGAGTTAGGGATCAAATTAGAGCAGGAAAGAACAGGATCTGGAGATGGAGTTGACAGAACCAAAGATGAAGGATCCTTGGAGGGAGAGCAGGAGCAGAGGGAAAGAGAACCAGAGCTGCTCACAGGAAGTGGGAAAGGCTGGACTGTGGGAGAAGAGTGGTCAATCATGGAAGGAAAGTGTGTCTACACATGAGGTTTCCATGATCATCCCCTCTCTTCAAAGGCAAGATGAATGATGGAAACAGTATACATCTGAAGTATAAAGATTCTGGTGTAAACTGAGGTCCACCACACACCATCTGATGTCATCTAGAGCATCCTTCCATTCCTGACTCTCACTGTCTTCATCTGTAAACAAGTGTGGTGACCCCTTCTCCCACAGAGCTTATGTAAGCATTAAATGAAATGATCCATAAAAGCACTGGCCCAGGGTTAGGTTTTAGTGTCTTCAATAAATATTCATCCCTTCCCTTCTTCCTCTTTAAATTAAGAAATTAGAATTCTTTAATGAAGTAGAATTGGGAACATGTTATTTTAAAAGTTAGTGGTAAAATTTCTTTTAAGCAGAAACTATTATTTAAGAAAACATTTTTTTATATTGATTTTAGAGAGAAACATTGATTTGTTGTCCCACTTACTTATGCATTCATTGGTTGATTCCCGTATGTGCTCTGACTGAGGCAACATTGATGTATCAGGACGATCCTCTAACCAACTGAGCTACCTGGCCAAGGTGAAAACCATCTTGCAGGGCCAGTCTGGATGTGAAAAGGTGAGTTCTAAGCATGATATGGAAGATAAAGGAGATAAAAAGTAGTTAGATCAGCAGATTAAAGTTTATTTAACATTCCAAAAGAAAGGAGAAAGTATCCTGGTAGAAATTGACATGAATTGGTCCTCAAGAAAAGGAAGAAGGGCCCAGCAAAATTGAGGGAGACTAGAACTTGAGCAGGAAAGACAGCCTGTGAGATGTTCCTGGCAGTGGGAAAGTTCTAAGGGGAATTTACAGACCAGAAAAACCTAATAAATTATTTAAGTTTTCTGTCAGGGCTGTGTGCTGACTCCTTCTCTTGAGTTGGGGATGATTTAGCAAAATTTTTAAGAGGGTTTGTGGCACATGTAGGTGAACATAGGGAAAACGGAAATAAAAGTCAAATGAGGTAAACCCAGGTCAAGATCAAGAATTATTCAGTGACAATTATAAATTGGAAAGAGAAATGAGAAAGAAACCGTAAACCTCCTGGTGTTCATAAAAATATTAAGATTGAACCTGGGCTTTCACCGCATGAGAATGGGAGGACAAGCCTTTTGTCTTTGTTTTTAAATGTCAAAAGACAGGATGACCCCATAAGTTCTCAGGACGTGGATTCCTAAACAGCTCATACTTGAATTATTTATGTAACCCAGATATCAACTGCAGCTCCTTGTCTCTCAACGATCAGACTGAACTTGGCTTGAACTCTACTTCCTGAGCATGAGAGTCCAAAAAGCAACAGCACCCCTTTCTGCGAATTCCCAGCTGTATTTCCTCAGGGTCTCTCCATCCCTGCTCCTTTGTCAACACCTCCCATCTCTGTTTTGCTCCCTATTTATTCTTATGAAAATGTCCTCTTGAGCTGATCATCTGAGTCTAACCACTTCACTGCATAGTGATGTTCCCACCGTACTACGCCCATTGTTCACAAATGCTCCCCCTCATTGCCTCAGCTCTGAGATGTGAGCCCACCTTGCTCCTCTGTGGGGACCAGGTTCCCAAGATGTTCTGCCCCAGCTGATGTAAGCAAGAATTTATACTTTTAGGACACCCTGTATAAAAGTTTGTTTTAAGAGTACTATTATATTTGGATATATATATATATATATATATATATATGGCTTGATACAGAGAATCAGGCCAGGAGAAAGTGCTAATAGAAGTGGAACCATGAGAATAGCTCTTATGGTTCCAAAAATTTTCTCCCAAGCCCATCTGAGACTTCTCAGAGCCTCTCTCTCTCTCTCTCTCTCTCTCTCTCTCTCTCTCTCTCTCCCTCCCTCCCTCCCTCTCTCTCTCTCTCTCAGATACACACACACACACACACACACACACACACACACACACACACACCAGCCCACTAGTTTGTCCCTAAGTGAAATACAAGACAGCCAGGGCTACTGGATGTGTGTGCATCACTCTGACCAATGGGAGTGATGATAGAATCTGTAGTTTGCCTTTGCCTCTTCCAGGCCACGTGGTTCTGGGTGAGCCTTGCTTTCTGAGTTTGTTTTCTCATCAATAAAAGCTGGGAGTTGGTGGGAGACACCTAAAGTTCATCCCAGTTTTCACATCTTAGGACCATGATCTCAATGTTCACAAGCCAAATATTGAAACTTCTGTGCCCCCAGATGGGAGGAAGCACTCTGTTATAATTACTTAGTAATTTGTCTAGAAAGTTCTCAAAGAAAGGAGGCATTAAATCCTTGGATCAAGTATTCCCAACACAAATGCATATGTGTGCATACACACCTGCCCTTTGGTACCCAGTTTTGCATTTCAAATATGTACCCTTTTGAAGTTCTTAAGGTTTTGTCTCCATATATATATGAAATTCCTCAACTTCTGAGATAACGGTGACACTTACTAGCATTTTCTATGTGCCAGGGGGCACCGTCCTACATGCTTTTCATATATTAACTCAGTAATGCTCACAGCAGACCTATGAGAAAGGCATCTCCGCAAATGGATCCTGACAAAATGCTTGATGGACAATCAAGATGGACAGAGATGCCCTTTACCATGCTGCAGAGAATCCGCTATCTCTGTTTTGCCTGCTTGGGGTGCCTCCCTCTGGAAAAGGGAGGCCGGGAAGGGAGCCTGAGCTCTGCATTCTTGCAACCCCACGCTTCCCACACTGCCGCCCACATCTGCACCCTAACATCACCTCAAACCAGTTGCAGGCTGTCACTGCGGCTTGCATGTCATTGCAGAAGCACCTGCCTCTGAGCCGATCTGTCCTCTGGATGCATATCTGTCAGTTACAAAGGTTGAGACCAGAGTTCAGGGGATTGCAAGCAGGAAGCTGGACCAGAGAAAGCACTCAGAGCTCACAAGTGCGATCAGATAGAGAGGTTAGGAAAGACTAAAGGGATACAAATCTCCACTTCCCTAGCAATGCCTCTTTGCACGTTCTTTTTCATAAGCTTATTAGATAGTTTATCTGTTTCCACTGCCTTAAATCTTTTTCATCTCATCTATCCCACCTCCCAAACTTTCCACAGGAAAGAAGGGTGTCTTGTTTTCCTTAGAATAAATAAACCCTTCCCATTTCAGTGACTTATTCCCATCATTACCAGAAGCATTTCTTAAGTGTCTCATTGTTATTTGCCCCCCAGAATTAGGAGAATTCTAGAGCCCAGACGGTTGCCTCCTACAGTTACAGGTAGAATTAAGTGTTTATATGTGTGTGTTCCTATCATTTTGTTCCTCCCGCCTCTGGGAGGCTTTTTTCAAACTCCCTCCCATTTTCCGAGAAGACTTACTCCTTCTCTCTGCTATATACATACCACCATTATTTTATGACAAATATTTGTTTGCACGTCTGTCTCCCCTCAAGCTAGATTTCCCAGTAGCGGTGACTATTTGTAAAATACATCTTTGAAATCCTAGGCCTTGGCATAGTTTATGACACTTGGAAGGTACTCAGTAAATGTTTATGAAAGAATGAATGAATGAATGTCTATCCTTTACATAATTCTGTAACACACATTCTGTCAACAGAAGTGTCTGAACAGTTTCCACTGTTCCAGCTGACACTAGTGTGTCCCATCCTCTGTGTCCCAGATTTAGGGACCTTTCTTTCCTTCAAGGTCATTTTTGTGTGTGCAGTGTCTATACTTTTCACAATGGTTGTCAATGGTTTATTGGGCCTGGTGCTTATCCTGCTACTGCTGAAGTCATCAGCTGCCTGCATAGTACATTCTACAGATGGTTCAAGGCTAGGCTTTCCCCAAAGTATGCCCCCTTCCCACCTGATCCTTTCCAACACCAAAATACCTCTCCAGCCAAGTTGGAACTGACATAAGAATTTCCAGAGCAGAGACTGCTAGAAGCTCTCCTATCCATCCACCCAACATACACAAACACACACAATTTCGGAGGGCCACTCTTATAATATTTAGATGGCAAGACCAGAAGTCACTTGCACAAAAGTCACCCTTACTTATCGTGAATTAAATGCACAGACTGGTTTGTAGACCTTGACAAACAGAGACCCACTGTGGACAAATGCTGAGCCCAAAGAGCCCTTTGTAGAGAGAAACAGGACCCCTATCTTGGAAGTGAACCTGACCTCGACCCCAGAGCATTTTGTCATTTCCATCTCGGCTCAGATTTTTCATACATGTTTCCCAGGGTTCCTTTAGTTGCCTCCAGACTCTGAAATCAAATCTGCCTGCCACACAAGAAGGGCGCAGCTACCCCACCCTCTGATGTCTGTAGCAATCACATTGCAATCTCTTCTAAAAGGGTCTGCCAGGCTTCTCAGAATTGTGCAGAGGCTTTCTGTGTTGAAAAAAAAAACAACACATTTCAAGCTAAAGCAGGTACTGTGCCTAAAAATTTAAGTGATTTCACATCTTATCTTACTGGAAAGAAGTGACAGAGTTGTAGATCTCCCTTGTAAAATGCCCAACTCAATGCATTTCTCTGCTTTCAAGGATAGCCTCATAGGATTCTTCATTTGTGGATCATGTTTCCTGCCATGAGGAGACCCCCACATCTAGCCAGGCCCTTTCACAATAGATGAGTTGCGTTTTTATGTTTTTAATGAATTGACACACGTATTTCTCAAAATGCCCAATAAGCTAAATATGATTCCCATTTTACAGATGAATAAACTAAGGTTTTGATACTCCCCTCCCTGCAAGGTTCTACAAATAGATAAGGCAGAACCAAGTCTGGAATGCAGGCTGTGCACCCCAGCATCAGTATTCTTTCCACTGCTCCATACCCAGAGGTTTGGCATCCAGCATCTCCCTGAAGATCATGACTTGTTCCTTTTCTGGCAAATTCTCTCTTTACTGCCAAATGACACCTTAAGCAACTAGGATATCAGGTCAGTTTTGACATATGTTATTTCCCTTAGGAACAAGCCTCCAGGATCTGGTTAGCCACTAAGTGCTCACCAAGGGTCATGTATTTGTCCAGGCCCTGGGCTTCTAGCAGAAAGATAAATTCCTCTCTTAACAGAGCTTCTACTCAGACTCCTATTAGATGCACCTCATTCATAACATCAGGACTAAAGAGTAGACTTGCAATCATTTTCTTTATTTAATATACACTAACTTACATAGCAATTTCTATGTGCTCCATGCTATGATAAGCACGTCACAAATAGCAGTCCGTTTAATTATTATAACAACCCTATGAAGCAGGTGCTGGTGTTGTTTTCATTTTATAGATGAGGCTACTGAGGTGTAGAGCAGAGAAATAACCCCCTCCCCAAATGACAGCTTTAAGGGGCAGGGCCAGGCTGCTAAGTCATGCATTAACCTCTTTGCAGTGCTGCCTGTGACAGCTGCGGGCTGACCAGAGAGCATTCTGAACAGCATGGCTTCAGAGTAGCATCTCTGCCAGCCATGACTGTTACCATCATAATTTGAAGGTGGATAGCACTTTGCATTATTTGATGTGATGGAAAGTCACTGCCATGGCTGATGTTGCGCAAGCTTGTGGCTCATCTTACTCAGCATTTGCTAAAAGTCAGGTGTTATGCCAAGAACTCTTTATGGAAACTCCAATTTAATACTAACAATCATGGCCCTGTGGCATAGACTAACATTATCCCTATTTCAAAGATGGGGAAGCTGGGATTTAGGGAGCCGGGGCAGAGACTGCTTGAAGCTCTCCCATCCCTCCACCCAACACACACACACACACACACACACACACACACACACACGCACACACACACACTTTTTCTTTTCTTCGTCTCTAGGAATATTTGTCTGGATGGATACACCACCTTCATTGCAGTGCCCAGGACCATGTGAGTAGAGTCTAGATCAGAGATGGGCAACCTTTTGAGCTTGGTGTGTCAAACCTCGCCAAAAAACTGAGCATAACTCAGGTAGTATGTCACTTTGAGGAAAAAACATTATTTCACAAATGTTTCATCCTCAGGAGCAGCAAATGTTTCATCCTCGGCATGCGGCCGCCTCAGCGGCCGCGTTCATCAGAAATGGCTACGCGTGTCAGTGCTGACACGCGTGTCATAGGTTCGCCATCACTGGTCTAGATGGTGATGTGTGAGCAGAGGTGATGGGTGTGACTTCCAAGGAATCAAATAAAGGGCATGTGCCCATTTCCTCCTCTCTCCCTCCACCTGTGGCAGAAATGTAAACTCAGTGCCTGGTCATTTGACCATGGAAATGAAGGCAAAGTTGACAGAGGAACAAGATGGAAGAAGCTCATTTTCCAGTGTTGCCAAGCCACCATACCTGGACTCCCTACCCTGTACTGTCACGTGAGAGACAATTGTAATACTCATCTTGTTTAACCCACTGTGTTTGGGACCAGCAGCCAAGCCTGTGTTTTCAAAACTGTGCCAAAGATCTCTCAGCCACAAGCAGAGGAGCTAGGACTTAGACCCAGGTTGTTTCATATTTACCTTGACTTAGAAATCTTTCTGTCCCATATTGGACAGTTAGTTGTGCTGACAGGGTCAAAGTTATAGTCATGGCATGATTCATACCTTGGAGGCGAATGGCACACAGAGGTGGCATCCTTCCTTTCTAGCCCACTACCCTCCTCCTTTCCATCCTTGGCTCTCTCATGCCCTGACCTTACCACCAGCTGTGCTAGGAAGGGGCAGTTCTCTAAGCTAAGATTGTACCTAGCTAGGTTACCAGAATCTGTGAAGGGTTAAGAGGCGCTAGCAGGGCTTGATTTCAAACACCACTATAAGATATAGGTTCTCCAAGAATCTGAAATTTTCCAAACTTTGGGTGAGACACTTCACATAAATTTTCGTGGAAATTTGCAAGTTTTCATTTTGAGTTTGAGCATTGCTTCTATTACATGCAAGCAATATAAAATACAAATAATTGTATCCTAGAGCTGCCCCAAGATATACTTCAAAAGGTTAAAAAATGAAAACAAAAACTGATGAATGAATGAGAAAATGTTTGTGACATGCTGTAAAAAGATCAAAGCCATGGCATGGAGAACCCAAAAGAACTAAATTTATGTTTAGGGTGATGACTCAGTTTCAACTAGCCAACATCACCCAACATATTAAATACAAATAAAACTATAAACTCAATAAAATTTAACTCAAATAAAATGCAATCCTTTAATGTGCACTATAGCTTTCTAGGAGCTATAAAAGGGTTTATACAAAGTTTTGTTTTTACATGTATTTAAATAGCTTTATAGTGAAAATAATTAAGTCAGCATTAGAGGTCCTCAAGTTTGAGAAATCTAATATTTCAGGTCAACCATGTAACACAGCAGCTGTGACTGTTCTCGTTGTTGCCTTGGAAATGTCTACATCACATGACCGAATGATAGCTTGGAACATCAATATCCTCCTCCCAGAGATACTCAGCAGACATACATCCGCCTCATTGCTAAATGGAAGCATTCAAGTCACTGCTCTTGGACCACTCGAGGGCAGTGCCCATCTGTGGCTTTCCAGACTTTCTCGTTCCAAGTAATTTGACATGAGAATAAACATCTTGTTTCATCCTTTTCAGTTAGGTATGAAATTGTTTCCTCTGGTAATTAACATGTGGGACATAAAAGGAAATTAACTGATGACTCGCAAACATCGATTCACCGCATTCAATCAATCTTCCTTCCAGAAAGCAAGCTATTGCCATTATCTTGGGACTCATTTTCGTTGGTGTTCGGTGACTCTGTTTGAATGGATTAGGCCAATTAAATGAATTCAAGAACACAATCCTACCAAGCCTACAAATCTATGCAAATCAAATTGAAGACACAGATTGGTTTCCCAGGCCTGAAACGAATAAGAAATAGGTAGAACAAGAACTAAAAAAAAAATGATACAAAGTGGCTAGAATCTCAGATAAATATGAAAGAGGCATATTGCCCTACCAACATAGCTCAGTGGGTAAGTAAGCATCAACCTATGAACCAGGAGGTCATGGTTCAACTCCTGGTCAGGACAAATGTCCAGATTGTGGACTCAATCCCCAGTGTGGGGTGTGTAGGAGGCAGCCAATCAATGACTTTCTCTCATCATTGATGTTTCTATCTCTCTCTCCCTCTCCCTTCTTCTTTGAAATCAATAAAAACATATTGTTTTAAATGAAACTGACTTCCTTCTCTGCATCCCCTATATATAGCTATACTACATTATACATACACACATACTGCATTTCTAGTGTAGAAAGCATGCAATTCACAAGCTGGTTTAATATATTTTCTGTAAAGTTTTATATAAAAGCAAAACACATGTTTTAAAAGCAATATAAATTCATTACAAACAAAAATAAGCAAAAATAGATAGGCAAGATATTAAATTTTTAAGTACCCATGATTTTAACCGTCCAGAGCAAACAGCTGCCAGCACTGCAGTGTGCATAAGCACCAAGAATGAAGAAATGATCTGGAAAAATATACCCCAACCAGAGCACACGTTGGTGCATCTCCTGGGAGAGGAAGCCACAGGACCAGCCCTGGTATCCCCACATACAGCCAGCTTTACTCGGGACCTGGACATGGGGGACGTTAAGTAATTTCACTTAAAGCATGATGCTTACATTGAAAACAATGCTTAAAATAAGAGGTGGGTCTCATTTCTAAAGGAATAAATTCATTCAGTAAGAATAAAAAGTTTGACAAGCACTACACTGTTTTAATGTGGGTAGAAAAATTATGGGTATTCTATAGTTTCTTCTTTGGGCTCCTTTGTGTTTGCTGATTTTTTTTTTAAATCCTGAAATCAGTCAGTACCACATTTATAGATAAAAATAATAAAACAGTAATTCTATCAAAAAGTAAAATTAATGACCCTTGCCCTCTCCCACCACCTGTTGACAGATTGGGACTAGCTCATGTTGAGGATGGTTAGCTGCCAGGATTCACCTTGAACTTGACCCTTGTTCCCACAACCCACACACTATCCACAGGCAGGATTCCTGGTAACCGTGGGTCTCTCCTCACCAGCATCAGGAATCTGGGGCAGCTTTCTGCGGCCCACTTGTCCATCAGGTTTGCCCAAAGAATCCCATCAGACTGTGTTGGAAAGTACAATAAAAACAGGGCTGTTTGCCACAAATCACATAGTTGTAACTGTATGTTGTAATTTCCCTGAGAAGGGAAAAACACTTATTGAATGTGTACCATGTGTTCTATTACTTCCTCATTTCATTCTCACCACAATCCTGCTGCACCCGTCCTATTGTTCAGATGGGGAAATTAAAGCTCAGAGAGGTTAAGAAACTTGCCCACAGTCACACAGTTAAGACAGGAACAGGATTGACATCCAGGTATGTCTGACTTCAGACTTGGGGTCTCTGTACTATCCCCACTGGAAAGTCTTGTCCCAGAGATGAGTATTTCCCCACCTGCCTTCTCTCTTACCTGTCCTCTCCCCCTCTTCCCTGTTCATTTTGAAAAGCAGCTTGCCTTGCCTTTCTCCCCAAGATGTTTGTTGTTTTTTTTTGTTGTTGTTTTTTTGCTAACATCTTTTAAGCAAGTGTGGATGTCCTCAAAGATTTCCAACATAAATGAAGTAAGGAGGCATCTTCTCACCTTTCACTGATCTGATTTCCAATAAATGCTTCTGGTTTATTGAGACAAGACCAAAAGAATAGCCCAGCCGGTGTGGCTCAGTGGTTGAGCATGGACTTATGAACCAGGAGGTCACTGTTCCATTCCAAGTCAAGACACATGCCCAGGTTGCAGGCTTGACCCCCAGTAGGTAGTGTGCAGGAGGCAGCCAATCAATGATTCTCTCTCATCATTAATATTTCTGTCTTTCCCTCCCTCTCCCTTCCTCTCCGAAATCAATTTTTTAAAAATTGTTAAAAAGACAAAAAGAATAGACACCCATATTCAATGCATGGCCTCAAAACCTCAGAAGTTAAACTCCATAATCACCTCATCACTGGGGTCTCCCCCTCCCCACCCAACAATGATATGTCCAATTGCTTTTTAATTTTCAAATCCCATTCTATTTCAGTTCATCATTTTTTCTTTGCCTCCTTCTATCAGAATTTGTCTCCCGCCCATGTAATTGCTTTAAAAAAATATTCATTTTTTAATCTGCCCTGTAACTGTCCTCTTAAGATAGCAACCAATAATTGCATTCTTTTGTCAAATGAGATTTGCTACTTAGAATAAGCTTCTGATCAGACAGGGTCCTCAGAACATTATAACTAATCTACAGACAATGTAATAGCAGAAACGGCGACGCTCTCATTTCTAAATGCTGTTTCATTAATAAGATTCACATCTCAAGTCCGTGATATTCTCACCTCTACTTTACAGGCTAAACAAATAAAATTCTAAATCATGCTGAAGACAGGAGCAGCTTTAAACATGAGCGTCTATTGGAAATACGAGATGTTCATCAGGCAGCCCCGAGATCCTGGCATGTGACATTGTATGTCTTTTTTTATTTATTTTATTTAGGTAGAGTTGGTCAACAATACTATATCTACTATATCCTGAATGCACATCAGAAGGCATGGGTTTGCACCATTAGGCAAAGCCCATAGGGTGTTTGTTTTTCCTGGCAGGACAAATAAAACCCACCTCTTCTTCCTAACTTGATGCCTTATGGGAATAACACTTCTGAAAAGTATCTCTTGTTTAAACAGAACACAAGATGTTTGTTCTAGATTCTGCCTTACATTTTTTTTAATCAGAGGTAAAATGGGGGGAGAGGGGGAACTACCAAGGGGGTGTGTAGGAAAAGGGGAAATGGCCAGAAATCAGCCTCTATTTCAAAGGTAGAGAAAGTCATTTCAGGGACTGGGGGAAGTGTCCCTGCTGATTCTGGTCCCATCACCTGAAAATCACCTGGGGTCCTCAGACTCTACCATGCAGCTATCCAGGTAAATTAGGAAGCTGGCCATTTCATGGTTGGTTTAGCATGCCTATTTGCAGGGCTGGGCTAGAGCCAGTGTGTCCTATAGCATCTCATACTGGCTCCCAAGAGTTACTGGTTAAATTTTTATGCATTTCAAGAATTGGTTGACATCCCATGGCTAGCTTAAAGTCAGCCATGAGGGTGGAGGTAGGGGGATATTTACAAAGAAAGCAGCAAATACAACAAACCAGGACATTTCCCCTCCGGGGAACCCGTTGTCCAGCCTTCACCTGCACACCATGGCTTCTTTCTCAGACTCCCTGTGGCTGATCTTGGCAGATGCCCAGGCCTGGTAGCATCACCAAACCACATTCACAGTGAAAGAAGAAAAGTAGTTGCCACCTTCCAGAAGCTTCCCACTAACTGAGACACAAAGCTGAATAAACACAGGGCACACCTCAATGCTTTCTGGAGGAGTCAGGCTAAAGCAGGCCTGCCCAGCAGATTTCTCCTGGAGCCAGAGTTTTCTAATTCCTCAGCCCTTGCCTGTCCCCACTCTGCCCTGAAACAGAAGTGTTGGCCCTCAGAGAGGCAGCACGTTCTGAGGTCCCAAGACATCGCTCTTACCCACTAAGGAGTTTCTCACAGGCCCCACACCCTAGGCCCTGGTTTTTCTGCTAGATCCTGGTCTTCTCTGCACCCTCTGCAAAGCAGACTCTGGCCTCCTTGGGCCACTCACCAACCATGTTAGTCCCATTCATGACATACCCAGAGGAGTGGCTACAACGAAGGAAGTGAGCAGCAGGAACCGCCCCCCGCCCCTTTTGGCCACCACTGTATACCCATACCTAGCACAGTGCTGAGCATTTAGTAGGTGCACAAAACTCTTTGACTAAATAAATAAACTTAATAGGTAAATCTCTGATAAACTACTCATTGCTCACATCAGAAAATCTTGGATAGGGAGAGTAATTTAAGAAATTCAGGACATCAAGAAACTTGGATTCTTGACCAGTCTTGGCAATTAACTTGCTTGTATATAAGTCCCCTGATTTCTTTGGACTTTCATCTCTTTTACCTGGTTTCTAGCTTTTTTATACTGGCTTCACCACTAAATAGCAGACAGATCTTGGCAAACTGTTTAACCTTTCTGAGCCTCAATTTCCCCATCTTTAAATGATGATAACACAACCTTTTAGAGTCTAAAATTTAGACTCTCGTGTGGAGGTTAAAAGATATGTGTAGCATATAGAAGAATGAACATATAGAATGTAGCATCTAGAATGAGTTTATAGCTTCCCTTTCTCTTCTATAGGCTGAAGAGTTTATGATTCCAATAGACTCAGTCAAATTTTTCTGTGAATAAGCAGGATGAATTGGGCTTCGAAATGTTTCCCCGGATAGTGGCTTAGGACAGGATGACATGGAAACCTATTTCTTTATTCCACTTCAAATATCACTAGTAAGAACATAAGGATCTTTCTCTATACTTAAAAAGAAAAACTCAAGTTTAAACTCTAGGTCCCCACCTGACAGCCTCTTGGATCAGATAGGATGCCTTTAGGTGCAAATAACAGACACCCCACATGAACATCGCTAACACGATAGAGATGGATTAGCTCCCCAATAAATGTCTAGTGGTGAGGCCATCACAGAGTTGGCTAATTTTGCAAATAATACCACAATGCAACAGCCAGATTTTTCATCTCTTCTTACAGCAGGTTCTCCTAAGAAAAGCATTGGGACTAATTTTACTCCTGGTCCAAGATGGTTGCTGTAGTTCCATGCATCTTGGGACCTCTTCTTCTGCACACATCTCTTTTGAAGAGAAAATAAATTTCCCCAAGAGTCTCCCAGCAAAATTCTCCTTTTGTCTCATTGACCAACACTTAAACCAATAATCATCAAGAAAATGGGACCATCATTATTTGCTTAGACCTATCCAAATTTATCCAAGTCACTTGATGGAGGGTGGAACAAAACCGGAGCTCTGCCAGCATGGGGACAATAGGTGTTGGATTGACAATATATACCATCTGGTGAACAATCTCCACTTCTAAACTCCCCCCCACCAACACACACACACACACACACACACAGCTGCTACATGGACGATCCAAATCATGTGATAGTTTGACCTAGTATTATTGTTATCAACAAAAACAGAGATGAAATTGATACTTGTTGAGCATATACTATGTGCTGACCCATAAGCTAAAGCAATTTACAATCCTAATTTTCATAAAACCCTATGAAACAGGGTTGACACCCATTTTATGAATGACAAAACTGAGTCATACAGTAGCCAAAGTAGAAAGATTTGACTGACTCCAAATATCATAATCTTTCTACTATACCAGACTATCTCATGAATGAGAAGCTAGGAGTGATGAGTACAGTTTCTATGGACTAACTGCCATAGAAAGGGCAAGTGCTCAGCCCCCAGGCTCACTTGCCCTAAGCTCACTCTGAGTCCTGCCAATATATTGAGTTATTTTTTTACAGTAAGGGTTAAAAGCTTTGTGAGCCACATATCGCTTCTGTCCTTTCTTCTCTGGTTGCTATTTTGGAGTTTTCTTCTATCCATGCCATTTTTAATATATTCTTCTGTCTTGCTAATGATAGGAAACTTGCTGCTTCGTGGTTCCATAAAACATTATCTCATTATCCCATTTTGCCTCTCACTGCAAAGCACTTTGTACGCTGAAAGTGGTGTAAGAAAAAAATTAATTTAATTTAATTAATGGAGAGTGTCATGAATGCTCCGTTATGATTCGGATGCATTTGTAAAGGGGGTTGTATGCATCCAAGCTTGTCTTTTATTCTGTCGTTTTTCCTCCCACCTGGACCCACCAATCTTCCCCAGGAAGGATGAAGTAATTCTAAATAGCTTGCTTTAAAGAAAGATTGTCCCCAGAAACCTGGAAAAACCCAAATGTAAAACCTGACTTTATACGGCCAATCAACAAACTGCAGAGCCATCAGCTGCTTCTGCAATCTCCCTAAGAGATATAAATGCCTGGCTGAATACATCACGTTACAATGCATAATAATGCATAAGATTATCCATGTGAATAACCAGCTCTAATAGTCCTTCAGTATTCAAAACAATATTTTATAAAGTTGTTAACCCTTTCAAAGTGTTCACTTCCCCTTTGCTACAGAGTCTACTCATGCTTCCAGGTGTTTCTCAAGTTCCACCTTTCATAAGAAGTCTTCTCCATTGCTTCAAGCCCATGGCATTCTCCCACCTCTAAGCTCATTTATTCATGGATTCACAAACTATTGATGGAGCAATGAGAAATGCACAGCTCTGGTCTAGGCAATGAAGGTACCACGGAGAAAGAGACAGGTTGGTCCCTTCCCTCCTGGAGCACACTGTATCTGTACCACACAATTCACTCGCAACTAATGGTTCCCATCAACAAAAAGGAAAAATTAAAATTGCTCTGGAGAAGGTAGATGTCCCTCAACCAGTTTAACATAGTCTAAGACTTACAATACTCATCTTATTTTAGCTTCTATACATGAAATCATTCCTATATTAGGAAATGCTGGCACCCCTATAAGGTTGCCCTAGATATTTGCACTCCATTTCTTTTTTTAATTCCTTCAGGTGACCTTGCATTTCCTGATTCAGTTAGCTCTTGGTCTCAGCTTTCCTGGATCCCCCAATTCTCAGCTTTGACTTCATGACTGAACACCATCTCAGGTCAAATACCCATTGAGTACCTGCTATGCATCAGGCATTGTGCTTAGTGTCCTATGGACACAATGTCTAATTTTCTCAACAACTTACAAAGGTGATGATGCCATCTCTGTTTTATAGAGCAGAAAACTGAGGCTCATCAAAATAAGGAATTTATCCCCAGGTCAGTCCACTCTTAGGTGGCAGCATCAGGATTTGAACCCATGTCTGTGGTGCTAGCCATCTTTTATTCCTCATCTCTGCCTACTTATTCACATGCACAACAAAAAAAATAATCCCCATAGAACCTTCTCATAGGGTAGCTATGATTATCAATTGAGATTTTTTTAATAAAGGGGTGGTAATAACTCCTTTCTCCTAGCTTCTGAGTTCTAACCAGTAGAGATAAATATCCAAAGCCAAATGGATATCAATGGCTCAGCTTTGTTAACCATCATCTGATAACTAGGGTCCCCCAGTAAAGAGGCATTGCAGAATGTTACTTGGACCCAAGTCCAAAGGGTGATTCTTACTAATCCCCTCCCTAAATGTAGGTAGAGATATGACTATGGCAAACTCTGCAAATATACTCTGAGTTTATGTAATATCAGCCTTTTTCTAAAACCCAGGCAGCAGAAGAATGAGAACCTGAGAGAATTAGAGATGGATGTTGTTACCTGTTCAATGCAGGGACTGTGAACTCTGAGGGAAAATTTTTTCTCTACAATCAGCTGAATACTCATTCTCCCTTCAGGAAATAAATGGGGAATAAAGAACATGCCCCCTTCAGCACTTTACTGTCATTTGGAAGGAAGCAGAAACCCCCTCCAGTAGAATCATGAGTAGAAAAGATCAGAGTTCCTCATAATGAAGATGGAAATGCCATAAGAATGCCATTTTCATATCACTTTTTCATGACCATTCCTATTACACTCTATGCAGTTTTATATTATATTGCTAAATAATTAGCTATTTTTTATCTGACTCCCCTATCAGACTAAATTTCTTCACAAGAATAATTTTTTTATTTAAGTTGAAATACCCATGTCTAATACCAACCCTATAGCATAGTAGGCATGAAATAAATGCCTGTTCAGTCAATAAGTGAATGGATCAGATTGGTATATAAACACCAAACTCCATGGAATGGATTGTCTTTCAATTATAAAGCATATTCATATTGATGCTTCATTTTTCTTTTCTTTTTTTCATCTTCTCTGTTTACCTGTCTGCAAACAAGTTAAACTAGATACATAACTGTGTCCTTAAATCATTTTTTTAATTCCCTATCGATGTGATGGGTTCCTGACTCACAAAACTGGGTTCATAAATTTGCTATTTATTTAATGATGCCCTTATTCAAAAAAGGAAAAGAATTTAAGAGAACATACAAATAGTAAAATAAGAACTTAATAGTAAAATTAAGTAAGAAAAAAGAGGCAAAGCTTCCAATGATTTTTTTTTATTTACATATAAAGTTCTTATGGGGAGTGCTCATCTCTCTAAAATAGCATGGCGAACAACTTTTCAAGGACAACATTTCACAATTTATTCATAAACAACTTCTCAAAACAAGCTCAGGCAATGTTGACAGAGCCTGGTAGTAAGGTAACATGATTCAGCCTTGGTAGCTATTAGCAAGTCTAGCAGACTTCACAGGGATTCTCTGAAGACACCAAACAGAGATGTTCTTAAAAATAAAGCAGCTTTTAGTCTGAAAGCATTAAAAAAAAAAGAAGAAGAGGAAGAGAAGCCAAAGGTCAAGGCTTCAGTGGGTCGATAACAGCACTGTTCTCTTGAAGATACCCTCTTCCCTCAAGAGGCACTTCCTGTTCCATATTTCCACTGAAGAACAGATGTCTTGGCAGTTATTAATGGACTTAGAGAGTCTGTGTGGGTTTGTTTGTTTGTTTTCTTTGCTAACAGGTCCAGAACTGGAACTCATAATGATGCTACTTAGATCACACCCCAGTGGGCAATCCCAGTTGAGAAACCCGGAAATATTAGAGAAGCCAGATGAGGCTTCTGACGCTAAGAGGGGCCTGAATATGTATGTAGCTTGTGTTTGCTACAGATTGTTTTCATAGTACATGAAGGAGGAAGAAGAAAGAATCAAATCCCA
Source organism: Cnephaeus nilssonii (assembly GCF_951640355.1). Classification (NCBI taxonomy): domain Eukaryota; kingdom Metazoa; phylum Chordata; class Mammalia; order Chiroptera; family Vespertilionidae; genus Cnephaeus; species Cnephaeus nilssonii. Next base: position 51,691,294 of record NC_137087.1, read on the forward strand.
TAAAATCTTTTCAACTTTTATTGAACTTCTTGAAAAGTTGACTAGAACAAGGTATCACTAGGGCATTAAACAAGCAAGCAAACAAACAAAAAACTAGGGAACATTTTGGAATTTGCTTGCTTCTACCAGTTATTTTTTGGAAAATGAGAGAAGGCAATTCAACTGCTGCCGAGAACCAATTCCAGCATGTAATAATTACAAGAGTTTTACCAAAAGGTTGGTGAAGCTTGGGGAGCTCAACAGGGTTGAGTCGTATGTAATTTACCTGTTGGAAACGGCTAAAAGGCATCTCCCCCAAACCTGAATGGGATTGTTAACTGCCAGACAGCTCAGGGCATTTTATTGCCTCCTGTTGGCCAAACACCTGAACAGCTGTAGGCTATTCCCGAAACTGATAATGCTTCTGTACCCTTTGATACCGTACCCTTTGAAGTGTATATTTCCACCTTGCCTTGGGACAAATTGTACTAATAAAAGCAGGGTCCTTGGTCAAGGAGGAGAGTCTTCTAGTTCCTTCAGCTGGAAGCTCCTCTGACTCCCAATGCCTATCAAAAATATCTTTTGTCCACGGACTCCTTCTTAATCATCTACGCACAGCTCTTTCTCCAGAATGCTGAACCCTTTGTAAGGCTGGGAAAAAGAACCCCGGCAAACTGCAGCCAGGACAATGGTGTCAGCACCCTTAGGAAGCCCTGATTTGTGGATTCCCTTTTGAAACACTAAGTAACACATTCTGTTCAAGAGAACAAGGGGCAAAATTCTACTTATTGTCTTCTGTTCATGGAATACTCTGCCTTCTCCAGCTGTGATACTTCTTCACAACAATCAGGCAGCATCTAAAGTCCATTCAGCTAATTAGATCAGTGGCCTTCAACCAAACAAATAACTGGAGCACTGCAATGGAAAGTTCACTGAACCTGGAGCCAAAGTCCTGGGATCCAGTCCACAGGTCACAATGTCCTAGACCCTCGTTTCCTCATCTTTAAATCAATTAAACACTTCTACTTATGTCCAAAAAACATTGACAAGGTCAAATAGGATGATGTATGACAATGATTCTCAACTTGGCTACGTTGTCCCTTGGGGGACATTTAGCAATGTCCCGAGACATTTTCAGTTGTCACAACTGGTGGGTGGAGAGGTCAGGGATGCTGCTAACCTTCTGTAATGCACAAAACAGCCCCAACCACAAAGAATTATTCGGCCCCAAAATGTCAATAGATATCACAATGGAAAAACCCTCATGTATGTCAAGAACTATAAAGGCACAATGATTTTATTGGTTAGCATTGCATTAAGCCAAAGTAACAGAAGTAGGTTAAATAGTAAAGTATTTGTTTTTATCACGCAATAAGTAGTTAGGATGTAAGCAGGTCAAGACCCATGCAGTTGCTCAAGAGAGTCATCAAAGACTCATTTATCTCTATATTCCTGCTCTACTACCTTAGCATCTGGCTTTGGACCATGTGGTTGTGAGATAGCTGCTATAGTTCAAGTCATTGCATCCACATTCAAAACAGGAACCCAAGTAAGGGAGGTACGTGAAGGATCTGTGCCTATTCTGGGAATCAGCAAGAACCTTCAGCTCATCTCTCATTGATCAGAATTATATCACATGGCAATCCTTAATGCTAGGGAGTCTGGGTAAGTCTTTTATTTGGGTAGATTACCTACTCAAACAAAGTCTATTGGTAATAGAGAAAGCAAGATTAGCTGTTGAGTAGGCAACTAAAATGTCTGCTGCAAAAATTATAATCTCCATCTTCATCATCATAATGGAGAAGGAAGCTAATGAGGTGGTTAAAAGAGCAGGAGTTGGTCAGGAAGATATAGATTCATATTCCTAGTTCCACTATTCCCTCTCTGTCTAGTGAGTTGTTTAATTTCCAATCCCTGGGTACAACTCCTAGAAAATAGAGGTAACAAAAAGACATATATGAATAGAGTATTTTAAAGATTTAATAAATAATGTAAAATGTTTTCATTCATTAATAAATGGTGTATATATATCATCATCATTTAAGCACACTGATTGGCTACCTCTGAGATACCAAATCACTCTTTAGTTTCCAATCTCTCCCTGTATTTTAATCTGAGGGACCCAATCTTGTCTTCCCTCTGATTTGTGGAGACGCAGCATTCAGGTCATAAAATAAATTTTAAAAGGGAGGCAATACTTTAGTTATTAACTCAAAGAAATCAATACACAAATAAAATGGGAAATATCTATAATACTATATATATATATATATATATATATATATATATATATATATATATATAAAGCCAGCCACCAGAACGCTGTAACAACTGGAACCACTGGTTGTTATGATGCCCACTGCAGCCAGCAAACCGGCCCAATTGGGGGTGGGGTTAGACGGCCAACCTCCCGTGGCCCCACCACCTTCCAGGCCCCGCTCCCAATCGGCCTCTCCCACCCTGATCAATGGCGAGGCAGCTGGCCAACCCCCCTCCCCCACAGCCCCCCCCCTCCACCCGTGGCCCAGCCCTGATTGGGCCCCAATCAGGGCAGGCTGGCCGGCCAATCTCCCACTTCCTTCTCCTCCTGACAGGCCTGGCCCTGATCTGCCCTGATCAGGGCTGGGCCAGCTGGACCCCACCCATGCACAAATTCATGCATTGGGCCTCTAGTCAACAATAAAAAATATATATTTTTTAAAAAGCACAAAAATGACATCAGTGTTACAGAGGTTGGGCTTGGTACTTGTGTGATCTAACAGTCTGACCTATTGAATGTACTGTCTGTGTTTGCAAAAATGTCAATGCAGGAATATTGTCAGAGGGACAATACATTGTCTCATAGTTTACCTAAGTGAAGCTCTTCATGTTTCATCATTAGCACTTCATTAACTGTATCTATTTACCAAATTATTGTTCACAAGAACATTTGGATTGATTAACATTTACAGTTTATTTGGAACACAAACTAGAAGCAATTATCAAGAATTGTATAAAACCAACCCCAAGTTGAGTCATCATTGGGAACTTGCAAGCATCGGAAGACTCGAGACTGGGATATGTGTAAAGGGGAGGCAGCAGATCTTTCAAAAGCATGCTGGAAGAGCGATGTTTCCAAAATATGACTCCCTCTCACAAGAGCCTACAATGGCTCCCTGTAGTCCACACAATCAAGCAACAGCTCCTTTTTCTATACCTTGATTCTATCCCAACCACTAGAAACACTCACAGGAACTGGGGCCATTTGTTCTTTTGTGTTCCTGTGATTGTGTCCTGCAGTAAGGGGTATATCTTATTTACAAATCCCCCAATAGAGCCCCCAATGTCATTTCCCATTATCCCAGGATGTTCTCCAATCACTCAAATCCCTTTCCTTTCTCCTCGGCACAACCCGGCCAATTCCTACCTCTGTGTCTTTACTGCTAAAGATGCCCTGCCTTAAATGCCCTTTCCTTTCCCTCGAATTCCTACCAATTTATCAAGATCCAGCAAAAGGACCACTTGGCTCTACTGTTAACCTTCATTCCCTCATTTTCCTCTCATTAATCTGTTTCTTCTCTGTCCTCTCATAGCATCAGTAGCTACAATACATGAGTAAGCACTCAATGACTTGCCAACTTACAGTATAGGGCTAATTGTTTCAGCACATATGTATGTTCTGTCTGTGAGTAGACTATAAAGGCTTCAAGGCTATAGCCCAAATAGTCTACAATTGTGCTAGCCCCAGGGGGAGGAGCATGGTCTGCATTATAGGCACTCAAACATTTCCTCCTCCAATGCTAACCTAGGAAATCCAATCAATAAATACTTATTGTGCACCTGCTGGAGACAAAGCCCTTCTCCCTGACCATTTCATCTCCTTGTTTACAGAAAAGCACCACAGGTGAAAATTCAAATGAGCCTGAGATTAGGAAGACTTGGCCAATATTAACGCTCATGAATATTTAGCAGGGATGGCTCATTCGCTGGGCTTAGAGCGGTCTCCCTTATAGTCACAGAGCTCTAATAACTGCTGGCATTTAATTGTGCTCATCCGGTAGTAACTAAGCTGCAGAGTTGTGTGAGCTGACAAGTTCAATATGATGTAGAGTAATGGTTTTCGAACCGAGGCTCACACAATTCTTAGGTCCTTCCAAGGCAATTTAGAGGCTGCCTGGGGGACAGAGGGGAGACTAGCAAGTGGTGATGTGATCCTCCATCCCCAAATCAACTCAGGCAGCTCTCTTCAGAAAGCTTCATATATTGGGCTTTGCTTGAGAAAAATGTTCTGTTACTAAAAATATGGTTAAAAGAAGAGAAAACCCCTGTAGAGAAAGATGGCTTGGAATCAGAAGACAAGATCTTTCCCAGGCTCAGCCAATTAATGCCCATGGGAAACTAGACACACTGTAATTTTTTCTGAACCTCCAGGTACACCAAACACACTGGGCTGTTGTGAGGACTAAATGAGGCAACAGAGTATGAAAGCCCAAGGCACAGAGAAGGCACTTAAAATATATTACAGGAGAAGAGAGCAACTTCATTATCATCTAGGGTGTGGACATGCGCTGCAATTCTGGTCTTCAAACCAGGTGGGGAACAAGAGACCCCATAAATCCACTCAGAGCAGGGGCACACCATGGTCAGGCTCACCTGGCAACTATTCCAGCCTCCAAATCCCTGGACCAGAAATACCCTGCCATGGCCAGACATCCATTTTATGTTTCCATAGTACTATGGCCTTTTCCATCACTCTACATCAGTAATTGATTATGTGTACAATTGTTTAATGTCTATCTCTCATTAGATAGTGAGTATGTCTATCTCTGATTAGATAGTGAGTTCACATCTGTCTTGTTCAGGGCCAGATTCTGACATCTGTACATACCTAGCATTGAATATCCCTGAATGTGTCTTGCTGAAAAGCACTAAATAATTCAACTCAGGATATCCCCATAGTGACATTGGGGACCTAAAAAGTATATAAGACAGGATTCCCTGACATTAAAGGGCTCTCCAGGTCCTGAGAATGACACAGATGGATGTGGATGCTATTGTTAAAATCTATGCCATCCAGAGGAATAAAAGTAGATTTCTATCTATAGCTGTTATCTCATGAAATGAAAAATCGCTGGACTGATTTTCCACAAATTTGTAGGACCTGTTTGGAACAATCTGACTTAAAACACAAGTTACACCCATACATGAAATTCACTCTGAATTTCATAGCTGAAATGGAGATGCAGTAAAAGGACTTTTCATCCAGAAATATAAGCCATAAATATTAAGTTGCTGTGGAAAGAGAAATGCCCTAAATAAAGGTCGCCTGGGTGAATGCCCTGAATTGCACATGTGCTGTATAAATAAGCTGCTTTTCACAAAGGCAGCTCTGCTCACTGAGTCATGACGAGTCCTATCAGGAATCGATTATTTCATGATGGTTACTGCTTCTCAAGCAAGGCCAGATATCAGAACTAGCTATGATTCTTCCTCATAGCTACAGTTGAGCACCACCTATCTATCTCTCATTCTCAGAACACCCCCTCCAGGCTAGGTATCATTGTGCCTATTGTCCCAATGAGTTAAATCAGGATCTGAGAAGTTAATTGTCTCTATGACAACTCAGGAAGTAGTTCAGTTGGTAGTTGAACCCCAAACTCTCTGATTTCAAAGCCCTAGGTCTTGCATTAGGTCCTTCTTGTTTCTGGGAGACAAGGGAACTGGAACTTGAGACTTTGCAGTTTTGTACCAGACACATCCCAGGCACTGGAGCATTACCCATGGGATCTAGAGCTGGAGGCCTAGGAGTCCAGATCTGGGCTTTGATAGCTTCAATTACTGCATGGGAGCCAAGATTGGCAATAAATACGTAAATAAATAAGCAATGCCTCTCCTGGGAAAGCACATCAGTGGCCAATCCTTACAAGTTTTGAAGGAATGCAAGACATTTTCTACAATAAGTAAAAAACAGCTCTTCTGGAGTAAAGAGATGACTGGAGGAAGCCACGGAATTTCTGTAGAACCCAATCTGTCTGCTTCTGGCCCAAAGCACAGTCCTCTCCCTCTGACCTTCCCACCATCCTCAGAAGGAACCACAATCCTGAATTGTGTGCGAATATTTTCCTGTGCTTTTTAGGTTTCAGCACTTATATTTGCCATGAAATCCATGTTTTTCTGACAGATTGAAGCCTTGGCAAATTTTATGCAGAAGGAAAAAGTGAGGCCCAGGTAGATGGTTTAAGAAGAGTAGCCTTGATAGTCATGGGTACAATATACAATTTTCAGTCACACATGTTTTCAACGGTACATTTACCCCACACCCTTTATTAGGAAGCAACAGGAGAACGTTCCTCACCCAGATAAAACAATTAGCAAATGGCAAGACATGGCAGTTAGAACTTTCAATACGGAAGACAGGAAGAGAGAATCGCTAAAACAGTAAAGGAGATTCCAAAATGATGGAATCTGTACATACATGTGCGTGCATGTGTGACTTATCAGTTGGAACTATACATATTTATAATAAGGAGAACACTGGATATTGATCTAACAAAAAATAATAACTACTGAGAGATAAAGTAGATGGGAAATCTCATGGTGAGACAATAATTCGCTGTCTTCATTAATAGGAAATCAATAGATAATATCTAATATTGAAAAATAAAAAAATAACAGTGTTATGCATGAAAGTGGTTGGGGGGTGAAACCAGTAGAGAACTAAAGAAGAAAGAAGTGGGACATGAGACTGCCTCTTTGTTATAAATCTTGCACCCAAAAGGTTGGATTTGCTAATCTGCAGTGCCCTGAGCTTCTAATTGGGTGTTTTGGACACTATTTTGTAAAACAAGTTGAATTTGAATTCCAAATGTCTTACAGGGATCCCTTATGCTCAAATATAAACCCTCTTCCCTCATCTTTTATGGGAGGAAACAGCTCATTCTTCCATAGTTGTGCTCGGGGCTGAAATCACACATAGCCCACATTGGAGCTGATTGGACTCCCACATGACTATTTACTAGTTCCAGCTTTCAGGGTCCCTGTTGGAGCAGAGGTTGGAAGTAGGTTTGTGTCATAAAAGGAAATAAAGCCCATGTAGAGGTGCCTTCGTGGAGCAGACCTGAATAATTAAGAAAGTTAAGCTACTTCTTTGAAAAAATAAATCAAAAACTCCTTTTTCTGTCTCATTCAGACCTCAATCCTAAAAGGGACCAGGTGGAATGTCCTTGACCATCGTGAAGGAGGGAATACTCGCAGGACCAAAAGAGGTTCATGTCCTGGCTAATTTTATTTCAAATGGAAATTTTTCTCTTTAATGATGGAAAACAGGAATGCTGGCATCTCGGCCTCTCGCCTGCCCGGGTCCTCACTGCAGCATAGTGCTTCATTCTTTCCCCACCTGAAGGTCCAGGTGATGTCATTCATTTCCCTACCTGTCCCCCTCATCTGTTCCCACTTCTCTTTCCAAGGCGGGCACCCCTGGAAAGCAAACAGAGATTCTCTTCTACCCTGCAAACTGATTCCCTTGGGGAACAGGTGGTTTGATTGAGAGGCTTTGTGGAGGCGGCAAGAGGAATGGATGTGACGGGCATTCATGCATGCTCTCACACTCGGGTACCCAGTTTCATCTTGGTAATGAAGATGCGTGCAGTAGACGGGAACAAGTATCTCACTGATGTTCCCTTTGGTAGTGATGGAGGTGCTCAAAATGCCAACCCCAAGGTGCAGGGGTCTGGACTAACTGGGAGTGTGGGTGGCCTCATAGGGAGGAGGGAGCCCTCAGCACAGCCCTGGTGGCTGAGACACACGCCTTCTACCTTCAGCCCCCTTGAAAGCCCCCAAAATAACAAAAATCCAGCATCTGGTTTCAGAAACGTTTGGCTTAATTTTAAGGCAAATAGAACTTCTTCCAGCACAATTCTGGTTCCGATGCAGGAAAACAGAAGCATGAAACGTGTCGAGCATCGTCCCTGTTTCTGCTTTGAGTGTATAAAATACAACCTTATGAGCATCTAGGCTTCTGGCATAAATCATCTCTCACCCCACTCCATACCCTCATCCAGTCGCCTCTCCAAAAGATAAACTATGTGTCACCAGAATGCATTTTATTCGCCTATGACGGCTAATTAAATCAACGAATTTCTACACTGTACTTTCCCAGGTTTGATAGGTTTCAAAAATATTGATTGCACGAGGCTAAATGAGCCAAAAAATATTAGCCTTCTTAGGAGAGTTCATCCCAATGACGCCTGTGGGAGATGCATGAGCATCCAGGCTGGGTGCTTGGACAGAGAATGCTCACCAGACCTTGTAGATTCTACTCAGCAACTGTTTCTTGGGTGAGGGCACTGTGCTGGACACTCAGGTTTCAGAGAAAACTGGTACAGACCTCCACCCTATAACAAAGCTATACACTAGAGAAAAATGAAATAAAGACTCCTAGGAAGTCACAGAGCCCAGGGGCATGACAAGGAGAGAGCAGTTCAGCCTGTCAGAGGGAGCCTGGGGCATGGAAGGCTGTTCTTGTCATCGTAACAACCTTGGCAATCCACAGTACTTCCAAGAACTTGGGTATGAAGAGAAGGTATGTCAGGCAAGGCATGATGGAGGCAAAGGTGCCGGGATGAGTGAACTTGACCCACAGGGGAAGGCAAACTCTCAGAAGCCGACCGCTCCATAGGAGTCAAAGAGTTAGGTTACCTCATTGGTAAGTCTTAGCAGCTTAGTAACTCCAGGAGGCTGGGAAGAGGGTGGAGGAATCTAGAATTAGAGCGCCTCCCATGCCAGGATTAGACACAAGAGCTTCTCTGAAGCTGGTGGAGGCCACACAGGTTTGTGAGTTGAGCTGCGTCCTGGGCTGGGCTGTTTAGAAGGCCACAGCCCCAGAGAAAGGAGGAACTGTAGAGCCCAGATGTTGAAGGCAGAGGCAAGAAAAGGAAGAGCTAGAGCTCAGCTTGCAGGCCGTGATATGAGGGAAAGCAAGCTCCTCCCTCCACTCCTTAAGGAACAAGGAAGGTAAAGAGCTTTGCTAACTAGACCTGGGATGGGCATTGATCAAATGCTAGCTGTTCAACCCCCTCATTTTACAGATTAAGAAGTCAAAGGTCACATGAACTGCCAGAGGCAGCACAGGACCAGGATTATGTTCTCCAGGTTTCCAATCCCCACATTTCTCAAGGGGATGCCAGGAGAGCTCATGGGCACCTTATTCTGGTCCTCACTTTTAGTGAACGAAAAGACTTGAGGCCCTCACAGGATGGGGTTTTAGGCGTAAACCATCTGGCACCAATGTCCTAAGAGCTTAGAGCAGCGGATGGAGCTCAGTGTGGTCTTCCGAACAACCGCAGCAACGGCATCACCAAGGATCGTGTCAGACATGCAAGTTCTCAGGCATCACCCAGACCCACTCAGTCAAATATTCTATGAGTAGGGCCCCTTAATCTGTGTCTTAACAAGCTTCGCAAGGACACTAATGCCTAGTAAGGGTCCTGCACTAGGAGCATTAAAAAATTCAGATGCTCACTCCCCAGTCCAAAGAGTTTGATTGGGCCTGACCTAGATGGGACCCAGGTGTATTTTAAAAGTTCCCCAGGTGTCCAGTCGGAGTGGCTCAGTTGGTTGAGCATCATCCTGTGCGCGGAAAGGTTGCCAGTTCCATTCCTGGTCAGGGCACATACCTGGGTTGTGGGTTTGATCCCCAGTCGGGGAGCATATGGAAGGCAACTGATCAATGTTCGTTCTCTCTCTCTCTCTCTCTCTCTCTCTCTCTCTCTCTCTCTCTCTCTCTCCCCCTCTCTCCCTCTCTCTTCCTCTCTCAAAGCATGTCATTGGATTGGGTGAGGATTTAAAAAATATAAAGAAAAGTCCCCAAGGTGATTCTAACAGTCAGCTACAATTGAGAGGCACTGCCTTGGGGTGCAAAGTCCTGCTGTTTTGCTTCCAGACAGAGCTACACTTGCTTTCTCCTCCCCTCTCACCCCCCTTGTCTTGCTTCCCTGCACGTGGGTGGCTCCTTCTGCACTTAATCTGTATGTTCAGCCTCTGCAGGACTGACTGGGCAGGCCTGTCAAAAGCTTATGTTCAAAGGCTCCCTGAACATCAAGCTTCTTGTTACTCACAGTGTTTCTGCATTAGTTACGGTTGTTAATATCATCATCAAATCAAATCAGGAGATTTCACAGGCTTGCCGTGAAATTGTATCCGGATGTCTGCAACTCTAGCTGAAGTCCTAATTAGGCGAAATCACATATGCTATCTGTGAGGAATGCATGCACTTTGCAAGGAAAGGACCTGCCGGTGCTAAAATAGAAAGGAGAGGCAGGAAGAACCAAGAGACTAAGCCACTGGAAGCTGGGCTCTGTCCACGCACCGTGTTCCTGCTGTTCATGGAACGCCACTTAAAACCTCCTGTTTGGGTTGGACCCAGATCTAATCAATCAGGGCCAGGTGACCTATTGGGACTGAAACTACATCTCATCTGTCCCTTAAAACAGTGGTTCTTAACATGAGGATATTTTTAATGACAAAATACTCCTCAGAGCTCCACCTACTGATAATTATGCTTTTAACTTGGTTGGGTTGAGAAAATCCACAAAGAAAACTACTCTGAATTAATGACTCTTATAAATAAATTTGTATTGTCCTTATCTCATGACTCTAAAGATTCCCACCTGTGTACTCAACATTTAATTACTCATCCTAGAAGCAATGCTTGAGGCCTAAATGGATTGCAGGGTCTCATTCCGGGTCACCCCAGAGCAACCACTGTCTTGTAAACACGGACCCCTTCACAGGAGTAGAGACAATGGGAAATTAGCAGCTGTTTCCTGTCAGCTTTTTGTACATAATTGTCACAATTCTCTTGCAGCTACCACCAACCCGGGACCTAGAGCTGTCCAACCATCACCAGGCTGCCCTGTGGTGTCTAGAAAAGACCCCTTGATTCTGTCTACATTTTTCTGAACCACTCCTTCTTGAAAAATAAATCTGATCTATTTGAATTAATTGCAATTCCTTGAGAGAAAGAACCAAATAATTTAAGGTTGGCTCTTTTTTAGGGGGTAGGGTGGGGATGACTTGAGCCTCCATCTGCAAGTCTAGGTCACACCATCACTCTCCCAATCCATTACCACCCCCCAAGGACCTCCCCGCCTCTTCCAGTCTCATGTCCTCCTGCAATCAGAATGAACATTCTAAAATGCAAGCCTTATAGCACCCTCTCCAGTTCCCTACCAGCCTTGCGAACATCCAAATTCTTGAACGTAGTATAAAAGGTGCTTCATGAGCTGGCCCCTCCTCATCTCTCATCCTCTGCTTAGGACATTGTCTGTGGCACAAGCTGGATCCTACCTAACCACTCTCAGTTCCCTGCATTTATCACTATCAGCTCTCCCCCACCTCCCTTTACCTGGCCGACTCTTGCCCCTTTTCATGCCCCATCCAAGCCATCTGCTCCCCAGGGAAGGGCCCTGACCACTACTGGTCTGGATTAGGTTTCCCTCCTAGATGCTCCCATAGCCCTTTATCATTCCCCAATCATAGCACGTAATCATGCCATGTTGTATTGGCTTACTTTCAATGGATCCTAGAATGTATGCTAGAGTACGAAGAAAGGAAAAATTGACTCAAGTAAGTTGTTCCCATGCATGAGGTATAGACACTAGAATCCCCAGATAACTGTCTCCTTCTTGGCTGGTTCTTTGGGATGTGTCTACAACAAATGCCAAAGAAGACAGGACACACAAAGGCACTTCCGTCCATTTCCTCAGCTCAGTTCCCATTCTTACCGTCATTTGGGCAGGATATGCCCAGCCTGGCCAGTCTTCAGGGATCGAGGAACGGGAGCTGTCCCAGCTGTCAGGAAGAAGTTAAAGGAATGTTTGGTTATATTTCTCCTTTTAGGGTTTGGGACCCAGAGGCCTCCCATGAATTCATAGAACCCATCAGCTTCCACCAAGGGGGGAGAACAATCGTTGAAGAATAATACAGATCTCATATTTTCATGAAAAGGAAAGACCGAAAGAGTCTGCACTGGCCTTTCCAGGGTCCTTCTTGATATTAAAACAGGACATTCCTATGGACAGTCCAAAATAACACGCATTGAAGAGAACCATCTTCCTCTGGCAATCTAAATAAAGCCTTGATAACTGTGCAATCCCCTCATTATGTTCGATTCATGGTGCTTCAGGGAGATGTACATTTTCAGAAGCTCTGAGTCACCTAAATTAATGTCTCAGACAACAAACATGTCTTTCTTTATTTTCAAACAAACAAAACATTTATAGAACTGTTTCCATTGGAAAATAACATGTGCTTGTTATACATATTCAAAAATATAGATAAGCATACAGAAAAAATAAATGAAACTCAAATTTCAACACCCAGAAGTACTAGTGTTACTTTTTTAAAAAACGACAAGCCAAGATGAAGTTGGTTCATTTCCTCCAATCATGGGCTCTCTGCAACCTTTCCAGAAGCAATCCCTCTGTCCTCCCTCATGCACCCACACTGGAGATGTGCCCTGTCTGAGAATCGAACCTGAAACCCTCCAGTGCACAGGAGGATGCCCAACCAACTGAACCACACTGGCCAGGGCTGATAGGAGGAAATTTAATGCGAGAGTTTTCTTATGCCTTCCACCTGCTCCAAAGGTCTTTTGATGCTTACTTCCTGTGTCTTAGCTGAATCTGGATAGTCCGCCTCCCCAGGTTCATGACCTTCAGCTAAGTGAAGCTGTGTTGTTTTAGAGTATCTGTAAACTGCTCTTTAGTGATGTCAGCCAGGGGGAAAGATGCCATCCTGAGATAAATACCCCGCCTAGAAGAGGCCATGCAACAGAAAGTGAAATTGACCTTTTCTGTGCATTGCCCAAAGTCCTCTAGGGGCCGTGTGCATTCCAGCCCTGGAGAGGGTACAGTCCATCTATTTTCTGTCAAATTGGATTTACAGAGCTCGTACTGTAAGCCCAGGGCCATGCTAGGGACCATAGAGAGGATAAGCCACGCTTTTCTTTTTCCTCTGGGAGCGTTTGTAGTCTCTTTTAATGACAAGATGTTTATATTAAAAGCTCTGAGCCCCCAAGTTTCAATTCCCCACCCTATCGATGTACAAACACACTTGCGTTCGCAAACAAACCTGACCCACCTTCTGGGAAAGCAGAGCGGCTCCCTGAAAATGATTCAAGGGCTTGGAAAATGACTAATTGTGTGCAGAAATGGGTCTTTGGGGCTACAGAACCAAGGCCTGAGGAAGCCAAGCAAAGCTGGAGAGCATCCTTCTTCCTCTAAAGATAAGGAGGACATTGTTTGTCAAGTCAGGATGCAGACACACAGCTGAGTCAAGCCTGGAGCTTCCGGGGCCATCTGACAGCGTGGTGATGATACCACTTCCTGCCACTAAGGTGCTCAGAGGCTCTTTACAAATTTTTGAAAGCTATTTTTTTAAAAATCCCTGCTGTCTCCATGCAAGTGGGGACTGGTATTCCCATCTCTGTAGTAGAGGTCATGAGAGTCCAACAAGACTGGAAGCAAAAACTGGACACGCAACCAACATGCACATTTTGACCCAGCACCCTCTTCTTCCTCCAAACTCTGGCTCTACTTCACACTTATCGCCTGCTCAGGCAAAGACAGTCAGTGCTCATAACATTCTCTATGCCCCCAATTCCATCAAATAAACGATTGCTTCGCTTGATGCTGAAAGCTCAGATTCGATACAGCAAGTGATGGCGTGTCTGGGCTGCAAGAGCCAACAGCCTGGACCTGACACATCCCCACCCCACCCCCGCTGCCCTAGGGGCCCCCACCTTCAGGAACTGGGGCAGACTCCCCTCCAGAGCTAAGACCTGCCTCTGTCTTCCTATTTCCTAGAGCTGGGAGAAAAGGCCTGACTTCCATCCGCCTGCCCATAGTTCTTTCTCACAGAGGCACACAGACGAAGGCTGAAGCTCTCCCCGCTGTCATAGGTTACCACACCCTGCAAAGGAGGCGCAGACCCAGCCTCACCACAAACCTGTCCTTCAGAATAATGCCTGGTGCCCATTACCACACACATGCACAAGGCCCTGAGCCAAGAGCTTCACAAGCTCTGAGATCACATTATTACAGCTGAGGGAACAGGGACAGAGACATGCAGCAACGGGCCCATGATCACATCGCTAATGTCTCAGTTATTGCAGAGTTACAGGAACTCCTGAAAATGTAAGCCAGGCTCAGCTAGGCATTGCTTTCTCCCCTTGGCTAGGTTCCTCTGCTTTTTTTGTGTGTGTTTTTTTATAATATTTTATTGATTTTTTACAGAGCGGAAGGGAGAGGGAGAGGAAGAGAGAGTCAGATACATCAATGAGAGAGAAACATCAATCAGCTGCCTCCTGCACACTCCCTACTGGGGATGTGCCCACAACCAAGGTGCATGCCCTTGACCGGAATCGAACCTGGGACCCTTCAGTCTGCAGGCCAATGCTCTATCCACTGAGCCAAACCAGTCAGGACTAGGTTACTCTGCTTTTGCCATCAACGGCAGGTTGATGTTTCTGGATGTTTCTAGGCATCAGTTTCTGCATGTCGGCTGGCTGTGGTCCAGCAGGTTGGCTCTGGCACATCCATAGTTTAGGAGCAGAGTTCATAGTGAAAGCAGAGTATATAAAACTCTTGAGTCATAGCCTTGGGATTCACACAACATCACTCTTCCCACGTGCTGTTGACTGGGGCAGGTCAAAGGCTAGCCCATATTCATGGGGTAGGAAAACACATTCTACCCCTTAAAGGGAGAAGCAAAGACCCATTGCAGAGGCAGGGATTGGAGGAAGGCCATGAATCTCCCTCAGCTGAAAGTAATGGCCCTGATGGGAGCCTGGCAGTGTGGACTTGAGCCCTGAACTCCGACCAACACATAGTCAAGTGGCTCCTCCCACGCCCAGAGATCCAGGGTCTGTGGTTCTGGTTTGAGCTCCCCAAGGATTTTCCATCCAAGTTAAACTTCCAGGTGTTAGGCAAACATCTGTTCATTGATGCATTAATAAACAATAATTTACACCTTAGGGAGTTCTGAGCAGAGACATATTCAGTAGGCTGATGGATATGGGGTCAGAGTTCCTTAGAACCAGCACTTATCAAAACAACAACCGTAATAAGCATTGGAAAAGGACTAGTATAGACCTGAACACAAACCCCAAAGGCCAGGGGAAGGGGCATGCTCTGCTTTCACCACACGGGGGCAGCACAGAGTCCCCTCCTCAAGCATCAGTTACTCTCCTGCTTCTTGACTGCCTTTGGTCCCTAGTTGGTGGCACAGAACACCAATGTCCACCTGCAAGATCGTTCCCAAGAAGGCCCTGTCCATTTGGCCTTCCCTCCTTCAACCAGGAGGCAGCCTGGGATAAAGTGTTCCTCTCAGCAAATCCGTCCTGCCCATCTGAGCCCCGGTGACAGCTGAGGTGAACTTCCCCCTCTGTCTAAACACAATCCCTTGTAGAGACCTACATTGTCCCAGAGGTCAAGTTCACAGGAGTTCATGTGGCCATACGGTCATCAATAATTCCACAGGGCCCCGCATATTTCTCCCTTTTACAGTTTATAGCTACATCTGCACGTGATGATTTTGTCAACATCTCCCTACTATTTCTGCAAGGGTCTATGTCTGTGTGTGTCCCTCATTGTATCCTAGCTAACATATAACATTCAAGAAAAGACTATTGAGAGCTTACCACATGTCAGGCGCTGTGCTGGGTCCTAAGGCTATACGGTGGGCTGGGACCCATCCCTAACGTCAAGTTGCTCATAGCCAACTGCAGATGATCCTGTCCTCGTGATTAGCCAAGGACGTTGATGCTGACTCTGTCAGAGTCTCCCTCTGGTCTCCCTGCACCGGCCTCAGAGGGGCCTCTAGGTCTGGCCCCAGCACTAACGCCAAAGACAGCAGGGCCCTGGGAGACCGGAGCACTTGGAAGTCATCACACTAGGCAAGAGCCGAGATTAGTAAAACACATTGAATTGCTCTCCTAAATGATAACATTTTTTATTCTCAAGTGGGAGAGAAATTGGACTTTAAGAGTCTCGTTTGTCCTCTTCTGTTTTGAGCTGTGAGGTGCCTCCCAGTTCCTCGTAATGAAAGGGCACCGTCCACTTCCCACAGCAAACATGGTCTCAGGAAACCGGACCACCAAGATGAAGGTTTACATATTTGTCTTTGAAATTAAGAATTTTAAAACTTCCTCTTCAAAAACAAGAATTGTCATGAATTAGTATAAAGAATTAGAGACCTGCCCTAGCTGGTTTTGCTCAGTGGATAGAGCTATTGGCCTTCGGACTGAAGGGTCCCGTGTTCAATTCCAGTCAAGGGCACATGCCCAGGTTGCAAGCTCCATCCCCAGTAGAGGGTGTGCAATAGGCAGCCAATCAATGATTCTCTCTCATCATTGATGTTTCTCTCTCTCTGTCCCTCTGCCTTCCTCTCTGAAATAAATAAAAATATTTTTTTAAAACTATTTTAAAAAAAGAATTAGAGATCTAACACATGATTAGTTATTAACTTGGGGGGGAGACATTCTACCATTATTACTTATGAAATAATTAACACTGGATTTTTTCTTTAGTTAATTGCTATAGTTTTCTCTCTCTCTCTCTCTCTCTCTCTCTCTCTCTCTCTCTCTCTCTCTCAACCTCTCTCTCTCTCTCTTCATATATGTTTATTTGATTGAAATATAATTCACACCCTGACTGGGTCTTCAGTTGGTTGGAATGTCATCCCATACACCAAGAGGTTGTGGGTTTAATTCCCAGCCATTACTCCAAGCTGCAACTCATGCCTAGACCCCCTCAGTCACCTTGATCCCACCCCAATGACCTTCCAAGAATTCCTGGAACATACTAGTCTCGTCACTTCCTCGGAGCTCATTCACATGCCGTTCCCTCCGTCTAATAATGTGATCTTCACATGGTTGGCTCCTTTCCATTTTTCAGAACTTAGACGGCATGTCCTTGGAGGACTCTTCTTGACCTCTGTTGAAAGCAATATTGTCCTTCAATATTGTCCCTCTCAGCATCCTACTTGTTTTCTCCTCCTTCTCCCCTTCTCCCTGCCTCCTTCTTCCTCTTCTCCATCAACATAACTAACATTCATTGGTTATTTATTCTATGTTGGATGGAACTCTAAAGTCACAACAGGGTTTATCTCATTTAATCCAATAGCAACCCTTGGTACCAATCAGGAATCTTGATTTCACACAATAGAAATCAAGCCCATTTAAGCAGAAAATGCATGTACTAAAAAGGTCAAGGGTAGCTCACAAAATCATCAGGACACCTGGAACCAGGCAAGACTGAATGAGCAGAACCCCAGCCAGGACCCGGCTAAGAACAACCCTCACTGCTGCTGGACGTGGGCCACCACCGTTGGCGCCCCTGGGCCTGGATACACTCCTGCTGCCTCAGTTAACTCAGAGTGTTCTTGCACCTTTGAGGCACTTCCTTGCTCAGGTCAAAGTCTTAGACAGAAGCATCCATCCTCCAAGCTCAGGCCAAGGCCCTTCCCAGGCTGCCCCTGGGCGGGATGTCATCTGACCACATCCGTTTCCAAGACTGGCGATGAGGCTGCCCAGTGAGATGCACGGTGGGTGGTTCCCACAGCATTTGAGGGGGCTTCTGATGCTGCCCAGCCCTAAGAGTGCCGAGTCCCCACACTCGCTGAGTCAGTCAGAACATTCAAGTCACAATTTTTAGAAGTCCTTGCCAAAAGCAATGCCACCTCACTCAAAAACAAATATTGGAAGACTATCCCTTTGAAGAGGGGACAAATTATGAGACCAATGGGGGAACTCACACTTTTCTGTTTCCTTCTGCTGATGAGGGTGAGCGGAGAAGTGACCCCGATGGACGCCTGCAGCCCGAGTTTCCCAGGAATTTGTGGTTTCTGCAGCAGAGTCGGATGCTGGGCCTTACTAATCTTTTTTTTTAATTAAATTAAATATTTGCTGTTGAAAGTATTACTTGTGTCCCCTTTTTCCCCCCATTGACTGCTTCTAGCCCACCCCCACTTCCCACCCCAGGCCTTCACCACCCTATTGTCTGTGTCCATGGATTATGCATATATGCATACAAGTTCTTTGGTTAATCTCTTCCCACTCACCCACCCTGCCCCGCCTTCCCTCTGAGATTCCACAGTCTGTTCCATGCTTCCATGTCTCTGGATCTATTTTGTTCATCAGATTATTTTGTTCATTAGATTCCACATAAGAGATCATATGGTACTTGTCTTTCTCTGACTGGCTTATTTCGCTTAGCATGATGCTCTCCAGGTCTTCCTAGTCCTGCTCCACAAGGTGTGGTCCTGGATCCAGCAGCTGCATCACCGGGGCACTTGTTAGACACGCGGGCCCCACTGCAGCCCTCCTGGATCAGAACCTGCATGTTAGCAAGAGCCCCAGTGACTACCGTCCACATGAAAATTTAACATGGGCTGTTCTTGCACGGTGATTCTCACACTAGCTCGCACATTGGAATCACAAATTACTGATGCCTTATCCCAGGCCCAGAGATCTTGTTGTAACTTGCTAGGTGTGGTCTGGTCATCCAATTTTTGAAAAGTTCCCCAGAGAACTCTAATGAAAAGCCAAGGTCAAGAACTACTTAGGAAGGTACAATTACATCCAATGCAGAGTACCCTTGGACTAAACAGATATTCTTATGAAAACTGTGTCAACCCACAGGGTCATTTCTCAACCTCTCCCCCCACTGGACCCGCTGAAGGTCCACTCCTGGAGAAGTAACTTCAAGGGCCAAGGGCACTGCGTGGTCCCCGCCCCTCTGAGCTCCTTACTCTAGCTCTGGGAGGCTTAATTTTTTCCCTAAAGCATTCAATTCCAAAAGGCAGTCAAAGGGACCCCAGAGGTCACGGAGTCCAACTCTCTCATCTTACAGATGAGGAAACTGAGGCACACAGAGAGGAACTGAGTCTTCAAGCATTAACTAAGGAACGGAACTCCAACCTTCCGATTTCCGGGCAGTGCGTTGCGGCCACACACTCTGCCTCTCCAGTGAAGATGAGCAAAGGATGTTTGATGCGCGCACATGGTCAAAAGTTCATCACTAACGTGGTTATTAATAATAATGAGGTTAAAAGCTTCAAGGCCAACCCAGTGCCAGTGGCTCCCAGGAAAGCCATTTTTTTTGGTCTGTTCTCATCTAATTATGGGTAGGTACGGTAATTGGAAACAGGCGATATCCGATGGGCAGGGTTGCAGGAAATGGAAACCTCTAATACAGTTCTGCCTGGGAAAAGTCAGCCCCCACTATCCCCTGCAGCTGGGACGCGCTCAGATTTGCCCTGGGGAAAAGGAATAAAAGGAGTGGGAAAAACGGGCTTAAAAGACAAGATCACCAAGGTCTGGGAGAGTTATGGTCCCCCCAGGAAAGCTATGTGCTGGGCTCCTGCGCTGGGGGGGACGCTGGGCTGTGTCAGCTTCCGGGGGACTGTTACTATGTCAAGGGTAAGGCACACCCCAGATGGGTGTGGTTTGTGGTCTTGAAGTTACACTGACTAGGTACTAGGTACCAGGTACCAGGTGCTGAACTAAGTACTGCTGATATGGCCACATTTAATCCCTGCATCCATACCATGAGGTAGGTGCCCCCCTTTGATAGAGGAGGAAACTGAGGCTTAAAGTGTTTGGGTCACTTGTCCACAGTCCCACAGAGAGAGGAGGAGCCAGGATCGGGGTTCAAGTCCATTGGAGCCCAGAGCCCTCGCCTCCATTATGCTCTGGGGTCATCCCTTGTGGTTGCACAGCCTCCGTTCCTTATCCAGACCAGCCTGGTCCTCGCAGGGGGAGGGAGCAGGCGCACCGGGCTCCCGGGAGCTGAGGGGCAGACGCTGGGCAGAGGACAGGGGACGTGGAAGGGAGAAAAGGACACACACGGAGTGAGCAGGAACAGTTGCATCTCTCCGAGCGCCAGCCACGTGGGTTCAGCAGACCCAGGAGCTGCCAACCCAGGCATCTGCCACAGGCCGTGGTCGCTGCCGTGGGGCCGAGGGACCACCGCCACCATCTGCGCCATCTGGCCTTCCGGAGGCAGAGCTCGGCCGTCCGCGGCTGCATGCGAGCTGAACAAGTCTCCAGTGGGTACCACTTAACGGGCCCGTGGCTCGGCGTTTCCGAGATGGATTACTCGCAGCCCCGGGCCCGGGAGCCAGGCTCTGGGCGGAGTTGCAGGTGGTTTCCCGTGGCTGCCATCAGCCTCGTTAACAGGACCGATCTGCGGACGGTCATTTTCCCACCTGTGCCCACCAGCCGGGCTGCCAGCGCTGGGGGGCTGGTTTCCAATCCATCTCTTTCTCCCCCTCTCTCTCTGCATTTTCATTCCAAGCCAACTTTCTCATCAGTTCAAAACTCCATACTCCATTTTGTTCCCTTTTAAAATATATATATTTTTTTATTGATTTCAGAGAGGGAGGGAGAGGGAGATAGAAACATCAATGATGAGAGAGGAGCACTGATTGGCTGCCTCCTGCATGCCCCCCATTGGGAATCGAGCTCAGGCATGTGCCCTTGACTGGAATCGAACCTGGGACCCTTCGGTCCAAAAGGCAGACGCTCTATCCACTGAGCCAAACCATCTAGGGGCATTTTGTTCCCATTTTTAAGTCCAACCTCAAATTTGCATCAGCCAGGGGTGTGCAAATACTCTTTTTTTTTTTTTTTTTGGTCTAATTAGGATGATGGATGAACATCAGATAACTCAGGCCCACCCTCCTTTTCCCCCTGAAGTTGCACAGAAGGTTCCGGAAGGCCAGTGCAATGCTGAGGTTTGGTGTGGGGAGGGAGGAAAGGGCACCTGGACATTGACATCATCGTTATGCAGGTCCTGCCCCAGCCCGTGTTGCTCTCAGAACCCTTCTAGCACCATCTGCTCCTTTCCCGGTTTAGGCCGAGGGTGGACGAGGCTGGCCCGTGTTCCTCAGGAAGCCGCCCTCCCTGACATCCTGCTGCTGCTCTGGAAACAGACCTGAGTCTCCTCCGCCCTCCGTCGCACAAACACCTCTGGCAACCTTGCCACTTCTCCAGGGCTCGCCTTGGGCAGAAAGCCAGGCCCCATGGGGTTCTCCTGTCTACACCTTCCCTGCCTCCCCTCCAGCTGCCTCCCTGTCCCTGCCTCCCCTCCAGCTGCCTCCCTGCCCACACCCCTGTCCCTTTCTCCCCTCCAGCTGCCTCCCTGCCCGCCTCCCCTCCAGCTGCCTCCCTGCCTGCATCCCTGTCCCTGCCTCCCCTCCAGCTGCCTCCCTGCCCGCATCCCTGTCCCTGCCTCCCCTCCAGCTGCCTCCCTGCCCGCATCCCTGACCCTGCCTCCCCTCCAGCTGCCTCCCTGCCTGCATCCCTGTCCCTGTCTCCCCTCCAGCTGCCTCCTGCCCGCATCCCTGTCCCTGCCTCCCCTCCAGCTGCCTCCCTGCCCACCTCCCTGTCCCTGCCTCCCCTCCAGCTGCCTCCCTGCCCACCTCCCTGTCCCTGCCTCCCCTCCAGCTGCCTCCCTGTCCCTGCCTCCCCTCCAGCTGCACCCCTGTCCCTGCCTCCCCTCCAGCTGCCTCCCAGCCCGCATCCCTGGTCAGAGGCAGGGAGGGAAAGAGGGCCTTTCTCTCATGTGTCTTGTTTCCTTCTAAATACTTTTCCTCTGCTACGAGGCCTTTCTGTTCCCCAAGGGTCTGAAACTCAAAAGCCAGGAAGAGCTCCTGTTCGTCTCCTGCCACCATGGGGAGGCACATGGAGAAAGACAGGGCTTTACCCAGCAAAGGGAAGGAAAGACCAAGAAGGAGAAAAAATATAACAATTCACTAATATTCCATCAATATGATCCTACCACAGGGTAAGCAACAGGCTCAGAGACGGGGGACACATTGCCCAAAGACACAGCAAGTGCTTGTGGAAGAGCTTGAACCAGAAATTAGTATCAAGAAGAGGAGATGTGAGAGAGCAGCGACCCCTTTCATCCAGGGGGTCCGGCTGGGAGTCAGAATCACCTGGGTCTCACGTGGGAAATCCGACTTCAACAAGAACTCAGGGAAAGTGAGGGGTCGCTCTGTACCCTCTGGAAACCACTTTCCAGAGAAGAGACCAAGGCCCAGAGAGGACATACTCTCACAGTTATAACTTATAGCCGGCCTACTTCTGAAGGAATCGAGGCCTTTCCTACCAAGTTCACGACATCGAGACTGGAACGTCCTGCTGGCTCAGGCTCCTTCTTCCAGAAACCAGCCTGTGGTCTCTTCTCCATCCTGTCTACTCCTCCTGGCAAGTTTTATCCATGTTTTTGCATTTATAGCCAACGCATTGCCCCAAATTATCCTGCCAGGACACAAAGTGACAAAAATACACAGCAAACATTCATCTGTCCCACCCTCCCGGGGTGGAGAGGGGGGTGTCTCTGTGTGTTTGGGACAAGGAGGCTAACGATAATTCAAGAAGACTAATCTGCCCAGTAACCCATTACTCAATTAGACCCACGCATGCAGGCCCCACCTGTGTCCCTGGAAGGAGTCGGAATTTTATCCCAAGGGCAATGGAAAGCCATTGACAGTTTCAGCAGAGAACTGATATGATTGGAGAGACTTCCATCTAACAAGCATCACCCCTTGCCCGGCCCATATGGCTCAGTGGTTGAGCATCGACCTATGAACCAGGAGGTCAGGGTTCAATTCCAGTCAGGGCACATGGCGGGGTTGTGGGCTCAATCCCCAATAGGGGGTGTGCAGGAAGCAGCTGATCAATGATTCTCTCTGATCATTGATGTTTCTCTCTCTCTCTCTCCCCTCCTCTCTAAAATCAATAAAAATGTATGTTAAAAAATAAAAAGCATCACCCCTTTTAAAGTTGTCTGTGAAACGTGGACTATATGGGAGTCAAGGTGTCAGGGGCCAGGAAAAGGGCTTCTTTGAGGAGCCGGGAGGAGGTGGGGCCCCTGGGCTGAGAGGGTGGCCAAGGCGATGGAGAGCGGAGGGGCATTCAGATGGGCGGGGAGAACGCCCATGGGTCTCGGAAGTGAGATATTGCAGGAGGAGGAGAGATATTGCATGAGGACGACTACCAGGTTCCCCCCTGAGCAGGTGGGTGGGGATGGGCTCCAGGTCCTCCCAGCTCTGAGATGCTACATGTCTGTAAGTGAGGGTGACTATGGGGATGCGGCAAGTGGGATAAGTTGCAAAAAGAACCATCTAAACTGCAGGTACTCACACCACCCCTGCCTGTTCCCGCCTCGGTCAGCCTTAATCAGGCACCATCCGTGTGCCCAGCACAAAGCCAGGACTGTAGGCCTCACCTGATGGGGTGGGCAGTTTAATGAGACATCCGGAAGGTGAGTGAGGTCCCAGGCCTCCACTGTGCCCACGCTGCTCTGCTGCCTCCACCCCATCGTCTCAGGTCCCCAGACAGAGAGAATCCAAGGGCAGCGAGGGGAGGCAGAGGCTGCAGACGGACAGCGTGACCCACCAGCATCGGCTATGGCCGTGGGAAAGCTAGGAAGATTTGAAAAGTTCCACTTTAAAATAAAATAGAACTGACACCCTTATTATCATTAAGTAAAAGCTGGGTTAGATCAAGCGAGTCAAACGCCAACCTGGCAGAGAGCATGGGGGGTCTCCACTTGGATTTTGCTGTTTTTCTAAGAGGAGAGACCTGGGGGAGGCATGAACTTTCCCCTTCTTCCTGCTGCTCACGCAGTACCCCAGCTGCTGAGAACATCCAGCTGAGCCCTGGGCGACCCGCCTCCTCACCCACTCACTGTCACCACCAGCACCTGACCCAGCAGCTGGCCAGGAGCCGACACCCAGTAGGCACGCAGGTCCAGCGGATGTGATGAGCTCCCATGAGTGCGGGGCCCAGCCAGGCCTGAAGGGCAGAGAAACGGACATGACAAATATGCCAAAGACAGGTTCTCTTTCCCAGGAAACTCACCATCCAGGGAGGAGGCCACAGGCACCCCCAGGCTCCGGGGCAAGCAGACCTGACTACACATACTGGGGCAGCTCGGGGAGCCCCTCTGATGTTCATCACAGCAGGCCAAGGTCCCAGGGCTCTGGATAGGGTCCACAGTCCCCAGGGTCACACCAGCTGTGGTGGGTTAGAGCTGGTCTGTGAGATGCTGGAGGAAACAGCAGCCACATCTGAGCAGCACACGGGAGGAGGGGGTACAAAGGGTGTGAGGCACCAGTTCCAGGCACTACAGTATTTCTGAGGTTCTGAGACACCCCAAAGGCCTCCCACTATCAGCAACTTGGAAGCTGTCACCCACCCTCCAGGCGCACGGAGGGTGCAGGCGCCCTCTAGTGGCTGGAAGGGCCCTGCGCCCTGGGCTCCACCGGGAGCCTCCAGCTTTAGGACCTGCTTCCTGGTACCCAGAGGGAGGAGTAGTTCCAGAGAGGCACCCCCTCACACACCCCCTCCAGGGCAAAGCTGTGAAGCACAGGACACTGCCTTCCAGCCCCAGCATCCCTCCCCTCGCCCCTCCTCAGCGTCTCCCCAGCTCCCCACAGATCCAGCCACACAGTTACAGGTCCTCCCTAGGCCCTTCCCACCTTGCTCCGCGGATCGCAGCTTCACTGAAGCACACAGGTCACACTGTAAGTAAGACTCAGCGTCCTTGTAGGAGGGAGTCAGCCCCCAGCTGGCAAAGCCGCTTAGGAGAGAAGCGCCCATGTGACTGAGGCTTCCAGAAGGCTTCTGGGCGGCATGGGCGGCGCCCATTCTCCCCTTCTGCAGGGCACACCCACCTGTAGGGCTCCTGAAACCAAGGCACCCCACTCGCCAGAGGAGAAGTAGGCAGAGGGACCAGAAGGGGCGGAAGAGGGATCGGCACTCCCCGCCTCACCAATAGCAGTGGGGGCCACGCGGGCTTAGAGTTCCGGGCACAGAGCAAAGGAGGAAGCCACGGCCGCCCTGGCCCCGTCAGTCACCCTCTGCCACCATTGCAGCATCCCTACGTGCTCCTAAGACAGCGGGTGGCAGGCAGCGAGGGGCCTGCTTCACCCATTGGGTCCTATATTTCCAACAGTGTCAAAGCTTTGCAGAAGTTTGCCGAAGGGAGGCCACGCCAGAAAATTCCTTTTCGTGACGCTTTGGTGGATCAAGCATAGTCCCTGCCCTCAAGGAGCTTTGAGTCCATCAATCAAATGTGAAATCCATGGTCCACGACATACTGCCTCTCCCGGTCCCACACAGCAGGCTGCTCAAGCTGTCACTTTGCCACTGGAGTTGGTATTCAGCGTGACTCTGGACCCCATCCCTCTGCCCGTCCATCTCCAGAACATACCCAATCCACCCGCCTCTCCACCCTGTCCCAGGCGCCACCGCTCTCTCTGCTCTGCAGCTTCATTGCTTCCCCTTCCCGCCAGGCCCCTGTGCACACCCTTCAAAACCTGGTGCCTCCATGGTGACCCTTCCCTGGCTTCCCCGCCTGTGCTCCGCGCCCTCTTGGCTCAGCTGCTGGGTCCCAGCCTCCCGCCAGCTCCTCTACCGCCCAGTAGGGGGAGAGACTGTCCCTGTCCCCCTGCAGGAAGGACCCACACTCCCTGGCCCCTCCCCAAAGCTGGCTTTCTTCACCTTGCTGGGAGAAGACTTCTCCAGCCCACATCCCACAGTCACACCCTACAGCCCCCCCAACCCCCCACCCCCCGCGCCACGAGGCTCAGCCGCTGCCCCCATCACAGTCAGCACTCGGTGTGCACTCCTGTCTGCTCCTCGGACCCGTCCCACCACCTAGAACGGGAGCTGCCTGAGAGGCGGGTGTCAGTACCCTTCATTGCAGTACCTCCAGCCCCTTGCTGCATACAGTCGGCGCTCAATGAATGCTGCAATGAATGAATTAAAAAGGTCATGGAATGAGAGCTCAGCAGAAGGAACAGTCGCCTCCGGGTGACTCAAGGCCAAAGGTGGTGATGAACTGCAGCAGCAAAGGTGCAGAGCGGGCGGGGCGGGGGGGCGGGGGGGGGGGAGGTGTCTGAGAAGTCCGGAGGAGTCGGGTTTGATAGAGGTGAACAGAGCGACAGCAAAGAGAGGACAGGGCATCATGGAGGCCTCAGGGGGTCACTAACAGAGGGGCAGGAAGGCTCATGGAAGATGGGCTGTAAGGCAGAGGTGTGTAGGGAGACCAAAGAAGAGCTCACCCAGGCATCCCAGGGAGATGGAGATGAAGAAGACAGGAGACCTGGGCCCCACGGCTGCTCCTTAATTCCCAGCTTCCCCACTTCTTCTCTCCCCTTCCCTCCACTTGGAGGATCCATCCTGAGGTCTCATTTGTCCACGAGAAGCCCCAATGCTAAGGAGGACCCCGAGGCCCTCCTGGGAAGCACACTTTAGTCCCCTGGTCTGGGCCTAGAAGCCCTTGGTGGAGTTCTAGCGCCACCTGGTGGCCAGAGCTGGAATGCGCGGCGTGGCCACACCCTGCACCCTGGGGCAGGTGGGCCAGATTCAAGCAACTTCGCCTCTGAAATGTCCTGATGCCCAGAAGGCTGAAGAGGGCAGGGAAGCACAACGCAGTGGTCCTGAACACAGCTGCCCCGTCTCCACCGTGGCTTGCATAGCGTCTGTCAGAGAATTCCAGAAACCCTGGCCGAGGGAGCCAGTGGGCATGGGGAGGCAGAAAAAGCAGAGGGCGCTGCCGAAACTTTCTGAGTTACCGGGAAAGACCGACTCTTGACAGAGCAAACATTGATAAAGCATCTACTGTGTGCCAGGCTTGGTGCGAAGTGTTTCGTGACGGTTCATTATGTCATTGTATCCCTCTTATGTGGGGGCAGCTAATCAAGAAACAGAGGGTCAAGGGCGCTTGGCTGGCGAGTGCAGAGCTGGGATCTGAACAGGTGGCCTCCGTCACATTCTAGGCTGAATCACAAGCAAACACCACCTCAGCTGCAGGCACGGCACAAACACGGTTAACCCGAAAGACCCCGACTCCTGCGCGGGGCCCTACCTGTCCAAACTCTGGTCTGTTGGCAGTTTGGGGTGTTGTACCCTAAGAAAGTCATGGAAATGGACTCACCCTTGACTTCTGGGGCCCAGCCTTCTTTTCAGCTTCCCGAAACCCCAGTCATGGATCCGTTCATCCGGCACCTCCACGCCTGCCTGCTGCCCCTCCCACAGCAGCTGTGGCCACTTCCCAGATTGCACGCTGAGGCAGATACGCGGGTCCCGGGAGGCGGGCTTTAAATAATAGGGGTAATCAGGAAGCCCCACTGCCTAGGCCTAGGCCCCTAGGGCATCACCCCCCACGCCCCTTTATTTCTCCCACCACCCCCATTCCTATCTCACCACAAATGTGGTGACTGTGGCCCTGTTAATATCATTCCGTCACAGGATTTCAGATTTAGAAGTGATTCATTCATCGCGTTGGAGAGAAGAATATACCCCCTGACCCGTCAGAGGGGCCAGGACTGCAGCCTGGGTGTACAGGATGGTGTCTCCCTTCTTTTCCCACAGGACACAGCGGCTTTTCCAACCCAGTGAACACAGTAGAAGAATTCAAAGCGAGCCCTGCGCTCACAGCACCTTCCAAAGTAGCTCCATCTGCAGACTCAGTTTCAATGTGTTCTGTTCTCTCTTCCAGACCCTGAACCCACCAGGGATGCCGAGGGCCCCCACGGAGCATTTGTAAAACACGGTATTAAAGATCAAGTCTAAAAGCCAGCCCCTAGCCCCCAGCCCTCAGCAGCGTGACCTTGAGTAATTGCTTTAGGACCACCACCAAGTGGTTAGCATGGGGCTGGCACACAGAATAATAAAAATATTATCATATGGTTGGGTCTTAAACTGGCCCTCGATCACAGAGTAAGGAGAGAGGGAAGGAAGAAGCCATCACTCCAGGAGGGCAGGTGGCAGTCTTACTAAGCAAGGCTCTTACATACCGGGCTTGACCTGGGCAGCCACAAGACAAGCAGATCTCTGCACTCTCTTGGCAGAATCATAAAAGTCTACGTAGAGGCCTTAACTTGGCTCTTCGGTCACCTGCACAGTCCAGATGGTCTCAACACCACCTTCCTGTCTCAAGGCTGTGTCCTTGAAACAGCTGCTAGTGCAGGACTAGTGGGCGGGCCATGCATTCCAAGGCCAGGGATGGGGAAGGAGCCCCCCTTTGCAGGATCCTGATCTCTGGTCGACCAGAGGTCTTGCCGATGACTCCCTCCAACACATGTGCTCTTCACGGCTGAGATTTGGCTTTAAGAAACATGCAACAAATGGTAGCAAATTCTAGCCATCTTCAACCTCAAAGGCACAGTCTCAGAGGGCTTCTGCGAACTCCATGTCACCTCGGTGAGCATGGTTGTCCTCTGTGTTCTATGAGAACCATCTCACAACGGATCCTTGAAGAGGAAATTGGGTGGGATGAAGGGAAAGAATCCTTACATGATCCCCACCACCACCACCCCACCCTGTCCTGACAAGACGTACTACACGCTGCCCTGCCCCCCAGGCCCCTGTCAATTGGCCCAGAGCTTGGAAAGCCCCAGGAAGAAGTGTGTCACCATGGTCTAGAGCAAGTCTGGACTCTGCCTTAGCAGACATCTTCAGCCAGCCACATCACCCTGAGCCTCAGTTTCATCCTTGGTAAGATGGGGCTGAGAGCACCTGCCCCATGATGCTTAGCACAGCGCCTAACTCAATATGCACACACACCTCCTACGTGGGAGCACGTCTAACATGTTGTTTTACTGGAGCCAATTAACTTCCTTCCAGATGCACAACATGATGTAATTTTCCATGTTCCACACCAACACATGGATGATCTCTACTTCACTGGAC
The DNA here is from genome assembly GCF_951640355.1 of Cnephaeus nilssonii. Taxonomy (NCBI): domain Eukaryota; kingdom Metazoa; phylum Chordata; class Mammalia; order Chiroptera; family Vespertilionidae; genus Cnephaeus; species Cnephaeus nilssonii. The sequence goes on from NC_137087.1 coordinate 51,720,023, forward strand.
GGGAGCTAAACATTCTGTTTATTTATTTGTTCACATTCCATTTGGTTGGTGGTCATGGGACTGAAAGTCAAAACACTGATGCTCCTGTCTGAGACCGACTGTGGGAGCAAGGGATTTTCTCTTCTATAAACTTGAGGGCTGGATACTTGGTGACTCTAATTTTACTTTCAGAGCGAAAATTTGTCCTAAATAGGAAATAGTGAAAACCAAATACCACACGGTTGCAGCTCTTTCACACATGCCAAACGCTTTCATTCCGCCTGATTTCTTCTTCAAGAATCCACCGTGAGGCCATCTCCATACAACACAGGGGACAACTGTGTTCACTGAGGTGGCGTGACTAGCTCAGGGTCTTCTTCCTGCACGTGCACAAGGGAGTCGGATTCAACCCTAGGTTTACCGCTCCCCGAACTCCATGCTCTTTCTGTTATACTTTTTACTTAAAATAACAAAAACTGATTGGAAAGGCTGTATAAAATTCACACACAGAAAACTTGAACTAGACTTTCCTTTCATAGACTGAGGGCTGAGAAGCACCCAGATGGCAGGTCACTCATTCAGGAGGCCGTGCTGTCAGCTGGAGAGATGGCTAAGCAACGAACAGGCCCAAGACCACCGGGTCCCAGTGTAGGAGCACCTGGACGTCCATCGAGGGTCCAAGCACCGTTGTCTTAAACCTCAATTCGGTCAAGTGAACTTGGTGGCGTTAATTCTTCTCTGAGAAGAAGCCAGTTGGGAAAAGACATTTATCACCCCTCCCCGTCCCTTGTTTCCACTTCCTGAATACACAGTGCCGAGCTGCGAGACTCCCGTTTTCGCCAAGGAAATGTGTCTAGAGCAGGGGTTCTCAAACTTGATGTGCATGGGAACCACTGGGGGCTTATTAAGACAGATTGCTGGGCACTGGGGTGGGGCCCGGAGTATCTGCGTTTCCAACAAGTTCCCAGGTTAGGCTGCTGCTGCTGGTCTGTCAATCATGCTTGAGGTCCACCGAGAGACCAGTCAATCCCTCCTCGAGTTGCTCATGACTGTTCTACCTTCTTACGAGGAGACAGGCAGCTCTCTGCCCACCCCCCATGCACACCTGGAGTCACACAAATAGAAGTGGGGGTGTTTTGCTCACCATTGCAACAACGGAGAAATGATGAATTGTGTGAATGTGGCCTCAAATCTTCCCAAAGCACTAGAGGAGGTGTACATTGTGGGGGTCTGTGAAGGGGAGACATTACAGGGGGAACATCTGGCTGTTTCTCTGCTGTCTCCCAATACGAGCCAAGAGGGGTCCAGAAGCAGCTGTTAGATGTTTATAAACAGTTCCTTACAGGTAAATTTGAAGATGGTTCAAGTTCTCAGGTGATAAACACGAGGGTGTATGTGTATATATGCATGTATGTGTGTGTTTGTATACATATAATCTATTATCCAAACGTAGCCCCCTTTGAGAGCAAAGGGACCATTGCAGGCAGACAAGGATCTAGGTGTAGGATGAGCCCACCTATAAAGACCCCAGAGAGAAGAGAAGGTACCCATGTCGGCTCTTGCCTTATGCGGCCACCTCCCGTCTACCGAGTTCTGTATCTCAGCTTCGTAAGTTGAGGGCTCTCAGCAGGGCAAGTTCTTCTCCTTCTAATTTTCAACTAACCTGCAATATGAAGGGGCAAGGCATTTTCCCAGAAGGCCGGAAGCTGACTTTGCTCACTCATTTATTCTAATCACTTGGAGTCATAAGCAGCTTTTACACTAGAACCAAGCCCACGGACAGTGGCAATACTGGCTTGTTTTGACATAGGCTTTCCTTGACATGGGCAAGGCATTGAGCTGGGCATCAAAGGCTGGCTCGGATGCCCACTGGCGGTTAAACATTGCCCACGGGCCTCCGTAAAGCCTGGCTTCAGACTTCAGCCCAGATGAGCATGTCAGCCTTCCCCCACCAGTGGGCTGCCCTGGAAGGGGCACCGTGAGCAGACCCTCCCCTTCACCTTTCTCCTGGGCCAGAAGGCATGAACTGGCAGCGAAGACAGAAATGGCCCGGAGAAGCAGTTTACATGATCCACATAGTTTGTTGTACCGATATGTAAACATTGGGGGTTTTCATATTAAAAAAATACAAATTTTAGACAAAACTTTATTTGAAAAAAAAATAGAGAGAATCCAGCATCACCTCCAGGACCGTCTTGTAAAGGAGAGGAGGGGAGGAGGAGTTGGAAAAGAAAAGAAAGTGGTCTGGACGTCACAGCTGCTGAGACAACAGGTAAGAAAACACCCTTTTGTCCAGAAGAAACATTAGAATTTTACTAGGCACACGAGTACAAGACAGACTGTAAGGTATTAGAAAAGGGAAGGACTAAAATTAGTGAGTACAGGACTAAACATTAGACTAGGCTTCAAAATTAGTATCTACTTAGAGAGAATAGCCCTAGTCGGTTTGGCTCAGTGGGTAGAGCGCCGGCCTGCAGACCTAAGGGTCCCAAGTTCGATTCCAGGCAAGGGCAGGGACCTCGGCTGCAGGCTCCCCCAGGGCCTGGTTTCCTAGTTGGGGCGCATGCAGGAAGCAACCCATCCATGTGTTTCTCTCACATCGATATTTGTCTTTCCCTTTCTCTTCCACTCTCTCTAAAAATCAATGGAAAAATATCCTTTGGTGAGGATTAAAAATAATAATAATAGAGAGACAGTGGTCATAAAAGTTAGAATTTTGCTATAAGGGAAGGTCATGTTTGGGGACAGCAAGAGTTGCTAAAGCAAAAAAAAAATGAGTGAGTGGGCCAAAGGGTGAAGGCATAGTCACGGTAATGACATCCAGAGGAAGTCAGAGGGGTTCGAGTCCAAAGTTCATGGACAGAGGCTGGCTGAGAGTGATAGGGTGGTCTTGGGTGTTAGGTTCCCAGCCATGCCAGGCACCCAAAGGTTACGGGCAGCATCACTGGGCACATGTTGACCACCCCTGCCAGAGGGTGCTCACTTGAGAGAAGGCTGCATCTGAGTGCTTTATAAGGATCCACAGAAAACAGTGCTTTAATATGCTTGCCTTCCTTAAACTAGTATTTTTGAGCAATTATTATGAATTAGTAGAAAAAAACCAACACTTCAGTACGTATTTTCATAAACTTTATAAAACTATGGCAGAAGCACCGAGTGTAAAGGATTTTTACAGACACCCAAAGAACGTATCTGTGATGTGAACATTTATTTTCTAAGGGGAGCAACAGCTGAGACGTAGCTATATGCCTACCTCCCCGGGTGCTTGATCACGGTTCCAGCGCTCTGAGTCAGTAATAAACCACTCACCGAAGGTTTGTCAATTTATGTAAGAGAGTTTCTTCTAAAGCATTTTAATAAAGTTCTGTGTGAAGTCAAACAAGAACAAATGTTTGTATAATGGATTACATGTAGGGGACTTTTAACTACAAATGCAAGACATCAAGAATATATTCTTTTTTTTTTTTTTTTGGTTTATTAAAACAAAACTACAAGTCTGTGCTTCTTACAATACATTATTAACAGGCATAAAAATCAATTAATGTTTCCAAATAAGTGTTGCTCACAAAATCACACAGTGTTATTTCACAGTGAGAGTAATTCCTTTTACAATTCAGAATTTCTTTATACAACAGGCACATAGTTTAATACCTTCCCTCAGGGCATTTCTGTGCTTTAGGTGATTAGAAAGAAATTCAAAAGCCTCTTCCAAATGCAATCATTAGTTTGTATTAAACTAAAATGCCAGATGCCAAGTCTCCAGTTCCTAAAAAGAGTGTTTTAAAAAAAGATTTACATCCAAATTAAGTTTTATAAACTTCAGTCATAGGTCCTGTCACTTCTAAACACTAGAACTATCTGTGGATAAAAATCTACATCCAACTGTGCAATTTTTCTTTTCTAAATCTGAATGAAAATTTTACCCCAGTTAATCTCTGTGTTAATTTCGTTGCTTTCAGTGAAAAAGCCGGGACCGCTGACGGCTGATCTTCCCACTGAGGACAGGGCCTGACCACCTGTCTTAGTTTTCTGTGCTGTCAGTAGGGGAGGAAATAGCCACTAAATGTAACACCTGACACGAAGTTCATGCCTCAACGCCCTCTCAGTTACTGTTGTATCCCCTTAAAGAACTGCCTAACCTAGTGTTTCCCAAAATGTTTTCCAGGGGGAACCAGTGAGCGGTTCCCAGAGGTCCTGAAGGGGAAAGGGTCCTGGGGTCTGAGTTTGGAAACGCTGGTTAAAGGCTGTGTCCTCCCAGACCTGCGCCCTCACTGTGCTGAGTGCACAGGGAGTTCCCAGGAAGAGGACCCATGGCCAAACTTGCTTTCCCAGGGACACTTTCTTCTGCAGAACAGCCCCGACATCCCGGAGCACGCTCCCTCGAAAACGATGGAAAATGCTTCCCTCCAGGTATGATGGGAATTCCACAGCTGAGCCTGCATTCCCGGCCTTTCCCAGGTATTCTCTCCACTCAGAAAGGAGGCTCCTGGTATTTCTGTTACTAGTCCCACACATTCCACTCTAGTTCTTTCCCTTTGTTTTTCTTAAAATGTAAGAGATCAAAAAGTCCTTCCGTTTTTCTGAGTGACTTGGGACATTCTCATTTTGAAAGAGTGCAGTTTCATATCGTTTATTATTGGAGTTTTTGTTTGTTTTGTAACTTGACTCACAGCCTTTCCCTGGAGGCATGCATTTCCGGTTCAGAGAAATGCAGAGTAAACTGTAATACATTATTTACAAGCACCTAGTTTGTTTAATCGTACAGGGACGCCATCCGCTTCGGGGAAACAATGAGAATAAATCTAAGCAAACCTGGAAACCTTACTGTCATGATACGGGTGTTCTCGCAACGAGGCCCTGAAGCATGGGTTGTGCTAAACAACGTGAGGGTCAGCTTGCTTGGGTGAGCATAACTTTGGTTGAGATTTTTCTTCCTTAAAAAGGGTTTGAAGCACCAGTTAATTACAAAAAAGGCATGCGTATTTATTCTCACAGTGAGCTGAGTGGCGAGAGACCTAGTGAACCATACATTGCATCCCCAAAGCATCTGATTAGATTCCTAGAAAACAAACCCACCGAGAGGGAAACAGAGCCGGGGAAGCCGAAGCCGTGGTCCCTGCTCGGGCTGGCCCGGCCGCGGCTCCAGCAGAATCACAAGCTGGGCAGCAGTGTCAGCCACTAGGAAGTCTGCCAACCGGACATTCCGGAGAAGCGAGAGGCGGTCTGAGTAACCTTGATCGCTAATTTAGGGGATGAATGCAAGAGTCTAGCGAAATGTTGGCTGGCCCACATAGGGAGCACCGAGGGGATAACTAAGCCTCCCCGTGTGTTCCCCCCCCCGCCCCCCCCCCCGACACAGAACGCCCAGTTAGTAAAACGGAAGCCACAAGGTGAAGCCCACACTCCACCCTGGAGCCGACAACACTGACGGTAGCTGAATGGTACACGAGTTCCTACTAAGAAAGTACGTTCCAAACGGGGGATCTGCAAAGAGTGGAGGTCGCAGCAGCACAACCTTATTGCTGTGAGTTCCAAACGAGATATTTCATTCCAAGTGAAATATCAGTCAGTGCCCTTCCCTCTCCCAAACACAGAATATTCATGAGATACGATTAGTGTTTAAAATCCAGGCTTATGAAAGCACAAACTTCATTCTCAGTACTTCTATATTAAATTCAAAGACGATATGCAATATTCATTAGGAGAGTTCCTCATTCCATAATACCTTGGAGAGGAGGAACAACGAGCTGTGAGAAAATGTTTTAATATCACATCTTAAAGAAATCACCAGGAATTACCAAAATTAATGAACACTTAGGCTCCCCGCTCACAAAAAGGCACCTCTATTATGAACAGACAAGTTTTCATGATTTGCCGCTACGTGGCGTCAGGGTTGAGGCGTATTAACTCGTTAAATTTTTAAAGAACCTTGATTCTGCCTCACAGCTAAAGAGCCACAAATGTCTCCAACCATTCACCAGGCAGCAGGCCACCACGAAGGCCGCACGGTGGCACACTGCCCGCCCCGAGTGGGTCCCAGGCCCCCGACCAGGCTCGTTCGTGCACACGCCGTGTGCAGCACAGGGAGCCCTGCGCCGGCAGCCTCAGCCAGAGCCCTTTCTGCCACCAAGTCTCCCAGGCCGAGCCGACCACGCCGGGACAGCTGTGCCTGTGAGAGGCGGGGACCACCTGAGGGGTGGGGAAGGGTACAGCCAGGAAACGGAAGTCATTCCTAAATACTTGCTGGTCATTTAAAACGCAGTGGTATGTTTTTATCTGAGCAAAAGTTTTCCGAGTCAGTTTTCTGGCCAAGTTCACCTTGAATCTTGCCAGCCAAAGGTACTTCCTGGTGTCAGATATGTCATCAGGTTATCTCCATCCCTGACCTAATCTAACATTGTGTTTTCATGTAGCTCTGAAAACACGTACTAAATCTGACCAGCGCAGGCCAGCACAGGGATACCTGGGTGTGATGTACACCTGCCCATTCTTTCGTAAAGCACTTTGGGTTGACAATTATTTTTAAAGGAAGATTAACAGTTAATTAGAAAATATACCAATGAATTCCCCGACAGCATTACGTATCACCAAGATTCAGTTCAAGAACACTAGTACAACTACATTTTTTTGTCCTTCACATTAATTAGTCCTTAACAGTTATACTTAAAATGTAAATCTTTAATAAACTCCAAAATCTTTTCTGAGATTTCATTTTGTAATCTACTGATTAGGAACTGCAAGCGGAGGCTGGGGGCCCCCAGAGCGTTATCTGCGGGCCACTGTGCGCCTTAGAGTCGGGATGGTCACAGGCCCACGGAGGGGAGAAGGCACTTGCTTTCCAGGAGGCCACGTCAGGGCAGGGCAGGCCTGGCCACAGGACGCACCTCCCACCTGGAGCCATAAAGAGCTGAGCCCACCAGGGGCCATGCACGCCCTTCACCTGCCGGCAGCTCGTTACTACAGCACCACAAAGCTCAGAAGATATTCCAGGAGTTTCTGCCGGTTGCACTGAGGTAGGAAAGTGCTGCTGAGTTCCAAAATAGACACTCTCTTTTGTTTGGTCTCTTTGAAAACCTAGAGAGAAAGTTTCAATTAAATGCAAACAAAACAAAAAAAAGGACTTTCCCGTCACCAACCCTAACTGGCGTCTGAAACCCCAGAAGCAGTAAGACATAGCAAACTGTCTCCTGCCTTTAAGCACAAGCTCTGCCCGTGTCTGCGAGCAGGGCGGGGGCTGTGGGTGCAGGTGTGGTGCTGGTTCGGGGAGGGCAGCCAGTGCACTAGCCTCTAACATTTATGGTGGAATAAAGTCACGGTCCCTGACAAAGCCCACTGGTACCTCCGTGGAACCCAGCGCCACGTGATACGAGAAAGTAAAGCACAGCTGAGGATTCTTCTAGCAATACTTATAGTAAAATACGGCGAAATCAGTCAGAACCATGGGGCACCATCAACACCCCCGGCCAGCGGCCAGAGCATCTGGAAACACAGGGACACATTCTATGCAAACAGGTTTAGAATGGAGGTGAAAACCAGCACAACTCTGGAACTTTCAAAGAAATCTGCACTGGCGGGCCTCACCTTCAACATGCCCCACCCGTCCCCAAAAAGGCCTCCAGCAGAAACGGCTCCCCTCGGGGTCCACCCAACCCACAGGTGGCTCAAACAGACCAGGTCCAAAGGGGAAGAGGACAGAGCTTAACACATGCTTTTCTACCACAGGGGCGGGCACTTACCCCAATATCCTTAAACATTTTCACAGCATTCTTCACGAGACAGTAGGTGGCACTCTCAGCTGTAGAGAAAGAGTGAGACCCTGTCAAATGTTCAGGCCCAGCAAAACCCATATCCACAGTGAGAAGTGCGGAGGCCAGAGCATCAGAGCGAGTCAGCAGCAGGGCAGCTCCACGTTAAACCTACTTTACCATCGTTTAAGAAGAAGAAAAGGGAGAGAAGAATAAGGAGAAAAAGAGAAGAATAAGAAGGGAGAGGAGGAAGGAAGGGGGGAGGAAGGGAAAGAGAAATACTTAAACATCTGCCTTAAAGGGGTTTTGTGAGAATCAAAGGAGAAGCGTAGAAATCCCTTTGTTTAATGCACAGGTGATTCCTGCAGCAGTGGGGCCAGAAAGAGCACAAGCCTGGAGGTCAGAAGGTCCAACCCAGTTCTGCCCATGAACCAGCTATGTGACCTGGGTGGCTGCCTCATCTAGAAAGTGACCGATCTAGACAGGATCTGTACATCTCTCTAGGTAGAGCTCTACCTCTAGGTCCCTCTGGCTCTAAAAATTCCTATTCACCGTAGTTTCAGTTCTAAACCCTAAGTGTATAAAATGCTACCCCCTCCCCCAATCACACCTCTTACACAACAGACAATACCAGGAGGTGGAGCAACTGAGCAGGCACAGCTGGTGGGAATGCCAACTGGCCCACCAAGTGGGCAGCATCTGGCAGGACCCACTAAAGCTGAACCTACACACCCTGTGACCAGGCAACTCTGCTCCTGGATATGCACCCAACCTGATGCGAAACATGTCCACCCAAAGACGTGTGTGCAAACCTGTGCCAAAGAGCACTACTCCCAGGGGCTCTGAACTGCCAACAGCCCAAATATCCATCAACAGCAGAATGACTGAATAAAATGTGCTAAATATTCATACAATGGGCAACTACAAAGCAATAAGAACAAACAAACAACTACGTGCAACAACATGCAGGAACCTCACAAATGATGGGACTATAGAGTGAGAGGTCAGGATAATTTTGCAATTTTTTCCCCCTATAATTAGCATTCCTGTAATCTAAGAAGTCAGAGATTTAAAAGAAGCCAAGCTAGTGGCATGCGTACCATATGCGGCAACATTTTTTTCTGTCCTGGTTATGAGGTATTTGTGCAGCCGCTGCAGGTACTCCGGCTCCGGGACGGGCCCGCTGAAGTTGTGGACGAACATGGCAGCGGAGCTGTAGGCCTCCAGCAACGGGCCCAGCAGCCTCTGCAGGAAGGTGATGAACTGCTGGTGCTCCTTGGATTGGCTCACCTGTGAAAGAGCAGAGACAACGCATGAGGAGGCACAGGAGCAACGGCACGCTGACAGGGGACCCTCCTGGGAGAACCAGTGACTGAGAAGATGGCTCTCACGGTCCCTGCACAGAGCCGCCTGCCACTCGTGCGCACAGGGAGAGCCTCTGTGGGAAATGACTCTCGGTGCTGAAATGCGTTCTTTTTCGCAATCATTGACTTTTACAGGACTTGAGATTTGCGTTCATTGAGCAGCTGCCTAGAAGGAATCATGGTATTTGAATAGCATAATGATGACACATTGTCATCACTGAAAGTGGCTGGTCCTGAGGTTAGTCTCTACAGGGCTGGAAGCCTGACTCAGTAGTCACTCAAGGACACAAAAAGGTCACATGACAAGATCACAAGATCATCTCTGTCCTCCCCAGTCCCCACTTCCTGGCACCCCCCGTCGTCCTTCAGCCCACAGTCCAGCGAGGACGGGTGATGGTGAGGCTCTCCCTGTACCCGCCCCCACAAGACATGCATGTTCAGATAAGCCGCTCTCGTGTGTGGAAGCAAGATCATTGGCCCATCTTGAAACTAATAAAACCCCAAATGGAAAAATTTGTCATTTGGAATCTCCAGAAGCCATACCTCCTGACTGTGTGTGTGTGTGTGTGTATGTGTGTGTGTGTGTGTGTACTAGGCGTGTCATCCCACTGCAGAGGAAGTACCCACTTAGGGTATTCAGAAAAGATGGGTCATTATTACTGATCTCTAAAATGGTAAGTTAGACAAAATTGATTTTTCTAAATGAGGGACAACCAAACTTCTAAAAATCCAAATTTTCTCCTGAGATAGGATTTGTTTTCATCGGAGGCAAACAGCTGATGCAGAACATTCAGAAGGGATGGCAAGACTGACAATGACTCAAAAGGAGCAGCCAGGCCAAGGACCGCGGGTGGTATTCTCTCCCACAGCTGGTGTGGTACCCCCTTGCTTGGTGACTGAACACAAACACGCCTCTTTAGGCGCGAGTGAGGGTGTGGGCACAGGTCTGCACCTGCTTGTTCTGTGCAAGGTCATGAATGGCACCATGCAGGACATTCACCTTTCTCAATGTCCACTCTTGTTTCCTCTTCCATTCAATTATACTCAAGCTGGACAATTTCAGGTATTAATTCAACAGCTCGAGAGCCTTTATTCACTAGGCAGAAAGCACCACGCTGGGTTGTGGGTGCTTTGGCTATGAGTAAGTCACCAGGGTCCCAGTTTATCAGCCTCATTAGCTAGTGGCAACATGAACCTCAAGTCATCACTGTAAAGTCCTCCAGAATTCTTCCCCAAAGTACCTTCAGGTAGCAGTCTCGCTGCTCCTCACCGAAATCACTGTCTTCGTCTTCTTCATCGCTTCTCCAGGACAAAGGTTCGGGAAGCTTCTTGTCCCACTGCTGCTCAGCAAGACCAGGGCTGACATCTTCCTGGTCATCTTGCTATGCCAGGGGACGAGCAAGAGTCGGCAAATAGGCACAGGCACACACCACTGCCAGCTGGACCCACCACGGCAGCTTCTCTCATTCCCTCTCCACTCCTCTCTGCCCGCCACTTACAAGGTCCATCCACCCCCCTCTCCAAACTCAGAATCACTCGGGAGAGAGCGAGGAAAGAACAAAGGAAAGGACGGGGGGAAAGCTACCAAACACATCAAATAAAAACACCTTCACCTTTTCCAGGTCATACTCACTCTACTAAATTTACCACCATTAAAACAAAATCTCCAAAGAGAAAAATGCGTATGTGCAAGCTACAAGCACACTGAGAAGTAAAACATCTCATCTTAGAACAACTTCAGGACCCGGAATTGTCAGGATATGTTTTAGACAACACCAGTTACACAGAAGCAACCAAAATGTCACACAATCCCAGACGTTTACTCTCCCCACGCTGATTTTTCTCTTCTGTTCATCTGGATTTGACTACAGATCTAATGTCATTATTAGTTAAAATAATTGGTTGTAATATTGGTTAAAGTAGTTGGTGGAAAGGACAAGGAAATGAAGAGCAAGAAACTAAACTAAACCAAACAAAGGCGAGCGATTCCCCTTACCTCTGCGACCGTGAGAATGCCGTACTGGATGAACCTTCCCACTGTTTCATGGCAGACTTGGTAAAACGTCTGGCAGGGCTGGAAAGAAGAGACATTTCAAGGTCAATGTCACGATCCTATGTCTCTTTTAGTAAAAACAGAAAAACATCGTACAAAGTAGCTGCCAAATATTTCCATGATATAACCTACCTTAGGACTGGGCCAGTCCTATGATTTCCAATGCCCACCCTCCTGATAAATATGGGTGGTCATGGGCAAAGCCACAGAAGAGGCCTCGTTCTCCAGACTAGCAGAGCACACAGTGTGGCAGCACCTGAAAAATGGTGCTCCCAAGCTCAGCCTCCCCGCTACCCCAAGGGAAGCAGCCCTTAGAGGGGATGCTTGTGACACCCCACCACCTATTCTTCTTCTTTATAAGACAATTTTTCTGCAAAAGCTGTCAAAGGTTTGTGTAGATACTGTACACAAAGGTGGTGGATAAGGAAACACAATGTCCAATATTCAAAAAAGATCCAGGAAAAGGCAAAAGGCAATCTTGAGAGCCTATTTACCTTCTCCCTTCCGACTCTGCCCCCCCAAGGCTGAGGCAAAACAGATTCCCCAACAGGCCCAGCAACATGCCTCCCATGAAGAAGCCCATGGAGGTGGGCCCTCATCACATACGTGCTCACAGACGTCCCACGTGCAGGACAGTAGACTTTAAATAGAATATGAGTTCTACCTGTTGATGACTTTGAGGAAAGAGCTCTCTCTACTGCTTAACACGTATGCCTCGTTATAAATGTCTGCAAGTGCGTGGACAAAATATGCATGCTCATCAGGACTGCTGGGCCTCAGTCTCGCCATTTGTAAAGTGAGGATGGGGCTGAGCAGATGATTTTAAGACTGTTTCTGACTCTTATCGTCTGTGGTTCCATCATCCACGAGTGAGCGCGTTAATTATTTACAAACCTCTGACCCAGTGCCTTATGCGGAATAAGAGCTCGGTAACCTTGGATCTGACTGATGCAGAACATCGAGCAGTTACCCAACACACCTCACAGGGGCACAAAGCGGTCACTGGAGCAGTGACCCCAAAAGCCACATCCACATAGTAAACAACATATTAGTCTGGAGGTCAGGAGTAGAATGTAAAGCCTCAGTAATAGAAAAAGACAAAGTTGGTTTATCCTATGTAATAAGAGAGGAATATGCTAATTATCTGTCATGCCCTGAGGCATAATGACCAACTGCATAACCACTGAATCACGGATGAGCAGGAAGGTGGGGCAGGGAGCTACAGGCAGGGGGTGGAGAGCCCCGGGGGGGCGAGCGGGGCAGTGAGCTAGGAGCAGGGGAGAGCTACCAGCAGTGGTGGGCGGGTGGCCAGCTGAGGCAAGCGGCAGCAAGCTACTCGTATTTTCATAAAAATGCTCAAGAAAAAGAGAACAGGCAGAGAGTTGTTACTTACGAGAGAGATGGTGCCCTCGTTAGACAGCAGGTAGCACAGGCTGGCCGCCTTCCGCACCAGCTGCTCCTGGCTGATCAGGGTGGGGGCCCCACCGGCAGGCGCGCCCGCACCCTTCTTGTTCAGGACTGCGTAAAGGCTGCAGGCTGAGGAGATGAAAGCATCAATGAAGCCGCAGTCTCAGAGCTCCAAGGAAAACTTCAACTGGCTCAGATAGCTTGGACTACCTTACCAGACTGCTATATCAAAAATAATTACCTGCATTTCAGGGTGAAATTTAAGTAAATCCCCTCAGACTTACTTCTCGTGAGTCCATGTGATCCCAACTCCATCCAAGGCCTTCCTCTGGGGCCCGTCGCCTCTATTCCCTTCTCCCTGCGCCCCTGATCACAACTGAGTCCCATCACTCACATCACCGCCACGTGTCTGTCTCCTCTCACTCAGTCTTTCAGCTCCTGGATGGCAAGACACCTTACCTCTCTCCCTCAATCATAAGTGTAATACTATGCCGTAATTCATGAGCTACTTACTGAATAATAGATGTAAAAATAAGCTATAAACAGTGATACAGATTATATTCTTATTTGAAGTTTAAAAATAGAGCAACACGTTCCCTCAACCAGGGGTTATCATCCAAACTGAAGTAGACACCCTGGGTGTTTTAGGCCCTTGTATTTTCTATGAAAATGTTCCAGGGCCCAACATACCTATGATGGCCTCCATGATAAAGACGTGCAGGACGCCGTTGCTGTAGAAGTTAAGTTCAAAGACTGATGGGACAGTTGTGCTGGGAGTAATAAAAAACTCATCGTTCCTGCTGGTGTGGGTGATTGTGACGCAATTTCCCAACAGCTGTATGGCATGTATGACCACATCTTCGGAATTTCCCGAGAACCCCAGGTCAAAATCACGGGCCAGCACTTCCTCCTTCATCACAAAGAAGTCCTCCACCAACGTGGAGAGATCGATTCCCTAGAGAAACACACAGAAATGGCCTCATGACAGTGGAAAACTACTTCCCAAAAGGCTGAGAGGCCGTTCAGAGGATTTTTTCTTGCCTTGGCTTTCCTGCAGCTTCATGTCAGCACATACAGAAAAAGGGTCACAACACCAATGCAGAGAAAGTAAAAAAAAATAAAAAAGATTAAAAAGCTAGTCCCCCAGAATGTCATGAAATTGATATTCCGCATCCAGAGAGCACTCTAGCTACACATGTGATATGAGCACATAAGATCACAGAGAGCAGAAGCCACCATCTGAAAGTAAGAAGTGCTAATTTTTAGCAAGAATTTTCCCCTATTAAATACCTATCTGACAAATACTTATTGGGTGCCTATAGATACTGGCACTGTATTTGGTGAGAACATGACAGACACAGCCAGTCCCATCATAGCATAGGTGCATTGTGGGAAGGTGGAAAGTGGTCCTAAACACAAATCAAATAGCAGGGAAGCCATTCACTATCTGCATGTCAATTAAAATATGCCTTATTTACATTAACTATACCACTCAAAGTATTTTTTACTATTACTGTGTGTGTCTGCATGTGTGTGTGTGTATACATATACATATACATATTTACAGTTAATGTAAATACATATATATACATATACATATATATATGTATATGTATATATATGTATTTACATTAACTATACCACTCAAAGAATGCCTTACTATTACTGTATCTATAATAATCTATAATAATAAAAGCATAATATGCTAGACCAGACGTCCAGAACGAAGCCGCAGTGGATGGGGGCTGAGACAGAGGCGGCTGCCACAGCAGCAGGGGAGCCCCTTGCATGAATTTTGTGCATCGGGCCTCTAATATATATATATATATATATATATATATATATATATATATATATATATATATATATATATTATATATATATATACACACACACACACACACACACACACACACACACACACACACACAGTCTCTGAGTTTTTTTCATGTAGATTTTGTCATTGGATTTGTAAGCTCCTGTGGGCAAGGTCCTTAGCTTATATTACTGTGTCTCACAGTCCTCGCCAGGAGTGGGCCAAATCTATCCGTGAATCGGGTCTGCACAGCTGACAGCAGTCTCACGCGTAGTCTTTAGCTGCAGGTGACGCGGCGGACATACCTGCCTGTGTCTGTAGAGGAGCAGGCAGGCCACGATGTGTGTTGACATAATGGCACAGGATTTGCTAGCAGCTGAAAGGCAAGCACAGAGCTTTAGATGCACTTTTTAAAAAAAAAATATATATATATATATACACAGCTGAAACTTTTAAAAGTACCTAAATCTTAAATAGGAGTATTTAAAACTATAAAAGTCCCCTACCACATTCCCCATAAAGGTGATTTATCAAAAGGAAGTTACATTATACTGTGTTCTGGGCCATTAGAGATCACTATTCGTCATATAACAGAATTCAGTCTAAGGTAGGTGCACCTTCAATTGAGGATAATGGAGTTTAGTTTCTGAGTGACCTAGAGACACCTTTATGAAAATACCAAGACCCAAAGCCTGAGCCTGTTCTCCGAGCTCTACAGCACATCCCACTGCTATTTCTTGACTTGTCCCAGGTGACAGTCTACTGTAACTGTACTTCTATACTCATCCCACAGGACTGAAAGTCAGAAAATCTGGGCTCAAAACCTAACTTCTACACTGACTAATTCCACAACTTGAGGGAAATTACTTAAATTCCCAAGCCTCAGCTTCCTCAGGGGTCAAATGAGAGCACTGCCTAGTCCGTGGGCTGCGTGAGAATGAAATGGACGGCCTGCCACAGGACCCACAGTGATGCTGCTCAATGTATTTTCACCTCCTCTTTCAACCTGGCCCAGAGGTAGGTCAGAGGTGGGGAAGAAGGGGACGTAAATACATTTGAAATGACTCTAGTCCATACACTATACTCTGAGTTTGTAGAAAATTATAATCATATAAATCAAATACGAGAACATCTGTAGAATAATCTGAACTAAACACCATTGGGGAGTTTTCTGAGATGATAATGAGTTCAGGAATACTTTACTCACAGCTGATATTGTCTCCAGTGTTTAAAAAAAACAAACAGTATCCTGTTCTATATTTATAGCCATCAAAAAGAATGTTTATAAAGAGTATTTTAAAAACATAAATGTATATTTGTGCTACAAATGGAAGAGAGCACAAGACAAAACTGCCAGAAGGATTTTTAGAGACTAGACAGCAACACCGCTGGTTACTGGGACAGTGGGTTTTGTCTTTATTTTCCAACTCCCCTGCATTAAGGATGTATTATGTTAGCATCCAGAATCCAAGCACGGGAGACACGTCAGATGTGCCTGAGAAAGAACGCTCTGTGCTCTGTCCCGCACGAGGCAGCAGCAGCTGAAATGGAAGGAGCCAGAGGAGGCATGGACACCAACCTCGGCAGGAAGTGCTGAGATTTGGAGCTGACGGGGGATGGGCAACAGGAAGTGGAGACAAGAGCCTACTGGGCTGCATACCAAGGGACTGTGGTGCTGCCCCAGAACTATAAAGCCACCTCTCCCGCATGACAGGACACTGCAATCTGGTCCTTAAGGAAGACCGGCTCTGCACTCACCGCACTCCGCTCTGGACCCCTTCCACATAGTGTTTGTGTACAAGCACCCCCCTGAGAACAGCACAGGCTCTGTAGGTGCTGAACCACTAGCTCCTCAATCTGTATCCCCACAGCTAACGCAAACGTTACACAGAATGGCCCTTTGATATTTGCCGAATAATCATGGGGTCAGAGGGGGAAGGGACATGCAACTATAAACCTAGAGCTGCACTACCAGTTAGTTCAAGGAAACACATTCATGAGCAAAAGAGATAACAAATCACTGTGGCAGTGCTGTATATTATTAAAGCATGAGCACCCACTAATCATCGGGCACTGTGTGAGATGTTTTACTCGATTACCCCAAATCCCCACCACATCACCTTCTGGCTAATAACCCATCTATCACCACCTGTGTATCAGGTACCAGAACCAGAAGTGGAACCAAAGCAGAGCAGATTCCCGAACCTGCACGGTCTGCCCTGCACCACGCCGGTCTGCACCGTAAACCAGAGAGACTGTTGTTCCACTTACTGAAGAGGATGTGCTCAGCCAGATTCGCGATCAGTCTTCTCCGGAACGACTCCTCTGTCTCATTGCTGGACTCGTCAGGGGACGGCTCGGCGCCTTCAGCAGCAGCATCATTGGGTCTGAAAAGTTTCCTTAAAAATTAGACTTCTACAACCCCACTCTTTCACAAAGCAAATTATGATGGCCTAAGGCCGTGGTCGGCAAACTGCGGCTTGTGAGCCACATGCGGCTCTTTGGCCCCTTGAGTGTGGCTCTTCCACAAAATGCCACGTGCGGGCGCGCACATACAGTGCGATTGAAACTTCGTGGCCCATGCGCAAAAGTTGGTTTTCGGCTCTCAAAAGAAATTTCAATCGTTGTACTGTTGATATTTGGCTCTGGTGACTAATGAGTTTGCCAACCACTGGCCTAAGGAATGAATGTATAACACACTGTAAGTTACTATATATTCTAAATTTAAACCACAAGTAGATTATTTATATGGGTTGTTTTTCTCCATGATATACTCTACTATGCCCAATACACTCTCTTGGAGGAAATACATTATTTAGTTATAACTAAACAGTCTACTGACACATCATTTCCAAACCCACTGGCTGGAAAAAAAAATGAATAAAGCAAGATACTTCGTTTTAAAACATTTAGGAAAACTTATCAAATAGATTTTAGAATGCAAATAAATCAAAAACCTCCAAACTATGAAAGCACATCACTTCACCATCCCATATACAACCAAGAGAAAAGTTACTCAAGCTTGGAAGTGAAAATAAGAACATGCATGTTCTCATTCAAGTTAACCTATTTTTCTTTGCAATGTAAGACATAATAGATATCTGATAGTTTAGCCAGTATAAAAAATTCCCCCAAACCTCACCTTGAAGGAAGTATAGCTGGGAGCAAGGCTTGTTCCATAGAAAGTGGGGCAGACACAGGTTTCTGACTCTGGCTTTCTAAATATTCCTGGAGGGGGAAAAACCAAACATTTGCTCTCATTGTCTCACTTACATAAACATATATAAAATATACTCGATCTCCAAAAAGTAAAAAGGGAGTTGTTTCATCAAATCAGCTATGCTACAGAGAACTACTTCTTATATCCTAAAACCATCTTTAGGAGTCCAGAATGACCCGGAGGATGCTGTCAAACACGAAATCTCAGAACTGAAAATAAAAAGAGCAGAATGATGCTTAAGCAAAATCATTTATAAATTAAAGGAGAACATTTAACTTTTCTCACATCTTAAATAAATTATTTGACATTCCCAATATTATTACTGGTAACTGACATAACCATGCTTTCTTTATAAAGGAAATCTGACAACCTGAGGGTCACATAATATTCAAAAGAACTTCAACCCAAAAGCAAATCATAACAAGAGAGAGAAGCTGTGCAATCTTTTTTTTTTAATAGTAAGAATGATGGGGTTCTTAAGAATTGGAAGCATTAGGTCAGAAAGCACCTAGCACAGTAATTAGAAACTTTTAGAATAAAACCAGGAAGTGGAAGAGCAGGAGCAGGACTCTGTCCCTGACCCCCTGAGTTCCCAACTCCATCACCCATTCTTCTCTTTCTCTTTAACCAATTGGAAAATCTTAGGAATTTACACTGCCAGGACCTCAGGGACCCGGCAGTCCCAGGCTTCCCACCCCTCAGAACACGAGGGACCTGGATCCCACTCAGTAAATCAGAGGATCATCCTAGTTTGACTAGGACCCAGCTTTTAAGGATTGTGCTTTGAAAACTTCCCCTAAAGGCAATTTAAAAATACGATATAAAATATTGATATATATTATAAAACAATATGCAAAAGTCTCATGAGTTTAAAAAAATAGCAATAAACATTGAACCCAATATCGCCCAAAGATAGATATTTACTGTCCTTTGTTAGCAGGTGTACTTTGGTGGGAAAATTTAGGAAATGCCATTCTTGACATAGTCCTCATTTTCCAAGAGAAGAAACTGAGGCGACAGAAGCAGGACTAGAGGCAGGCAGGACCAGGGCCCAGACCTGACCCCGAGCTACCCCAATGCTTTAAAACAGCTTCATCCCAACAGACACTCACCTTTAAGGAAAATGGCTGTGCAAAATCCACTCTGACACACCCATAGTTTTTCCGTAACATTCTGATGACGCCTCTGGCTACGCTCCAAAGGCTCTCGTTCTTCTTAGGTTTTCCCTAAATTCCAATTTTGAAAGAATGACATGGTAAGAAATAAAGCTCACACATATGCAAACATCCTGTTATCCAAAGAATAAAGTGTTTTGTTGTTTTGTTTCTTTTGTTTTTCATGGTTCATATTGAAGAAAAAAAAAAACAAGAGCGCATGAACACGGGAAATAAGTATTCATTGACCGAGACCTGTCAGAATATTTAGAATTCATAGAGTCTACAAGATGTAATCGTGTCATCCGGAGAGGTGATTTGGTCAATGAAAAACCAAACACTTAACACTAATTCATTCAGCACACTATATACAGCATTCACAAAAACACAACTGCAAACTAATGAAGGATAAAAATGACATAGGTTGAACAATATTCTGCAGTGCTCAGATAAAAATAAGATGTCAAAGAGGTCACTTATCAGAGGCCTGATGATCACCAGAGTCCAAATACCTAACATTAGGCAGCGAGTGTCAAATCCAGCCCCACGGTGGCCTTTAAGCTAACTATTCATTCAGTAAGCACTTACTGAATATTTAATATGCATATGGCACAATGACGGCCAGATAATGGACGCAGGACTCAGATATGACCTCATGAGACAGTCAGCGTGAGTGGAACACACATTCAGAGCAGACACCTAACCAACTTGAGGGGGAATCTCACAACAGGTACAGATAATAATCTGTGTCGATCACTTAACTTTTAAAGCCTCCAATTATCAAGGGTCCTTGAGCTGCTGACATGTTCTGGGCAGCAGGCCTGAAATAAGCACCTTGCCCAACACTTCCACACTAAATAAGGACAACACTAAATTCCTCTGGAACTCTCACAATGCCGCAGGAATGGTACGTTGGTAAAAGCATTTTGGAAAACTGTTTGGCAGTATTTACGAAAGCTGAACATGTATAGACTTCATGACCCAACAATTCCAAATTCTTAGATACATGCCCACAGAATGCACGTATGGTCATCAAGAGTATTGTACAGAAATGATCAGTCAAAAAACAGAACCCAAACTGTTTTTCTACAATAGGATAAACTATGGTATATTCATGCACGGGAATACTATGAGAATAAACAAACTAAGCAAATGCAACAACAAGGATGAATCGCACAAACACCTGCCTGAGCAAAGGAAACCAGATACAAAAGACCACACAATACATAATGCCATTTACTGAATTAAAAAATAAGCAAGACTACTCTACTCCTTAAGAAGTCAAGGTAAGTGGTTACCCTTGAGGGGAAGCAATGAGAGGGGCACAGGGGGGTTCCTAGAGTCCTGAGAGTATTTTCTTGAGTTCAGTGCTGGTTACAGGGGGTTGTTCACTCTGATAATTCAAGCTCCATCGTATGATTTGTGCATTCTTCTATAACTCTTATACTTACTTCAGTAAGAAGCTTATAAAAAACATTACTGCCATTTCTCAAATTAATTTATAGTTGCTTTGTCGACAGAATCCCACCAGTCCTTCTGGCTAAAGTTAAAAAAAATCTGCACATAAGCAGTAAGGTCCTGGGGAGAAGCCACACAGCCCCTTCTTCCCCCTGCAGCAGAGATGGCCACAGTGCCAAGTGTTCTCCCACTTCCCAATCCCATGACCACGGCCAGCACTGGCACATCTAGGCATGTCACCTCCTCCAGGTGCAGGTAAGCACCGCATCAGCACCACCAGTCGGGCTGAGGCGGGAGACGGAAGCTACTCCCCACACCCACCCTGCCGTGTTTCCTACAAAGCTTTAAAACTAGGTAATTCTAAAAGCAACAGACTTGAAAGCAAAGAAGAGTTGGGGTAGGCAGTCCTCTTACCAGCTGTTCGCCATTGTAGTGACCTTCGATGATACGATCGTAGGAGATGCCGACGGGTATTATCAAGATGTCGGGGATGGTATTGGTTGACAGAGTATCTACCACCACTGACAAGAGTCCTGCACGAGCGCAGGAGGTTTTCCCACTCCTGGAGCGTGTGCCTTCCAGAAAGATCTCCAAGAACTGCTGCTGCCGAAGTAGTTCCACTATGTGCTGGGACATCAGAAGAAAGTCACACATGAGGTCAAGACTGCCCAACTTACAGAAGGCTCAGCAAAGTAAACCTTAGCAACAAAAAGCAAAAGCCTACGTAACTTCACTACCGACAAAATACTTCACTCGCACAAATATTAACAGGGCAGCTCCTCTAATGCCGTATTTTGGTGATGATAAAAAGTAATCATCAAACCCATACCCAAGCAACAATCCATCAAATAATTACTCAGACAACAGTCTCTCTTCTTCCATCTACTGTGGTAACGACCATAATGGCTTCAAGGTAATTAGAGATGAGACGTACCCCGTGGAGCAGAGCTCTATAGAGAACATCCTTCCGTCCATCTGGTGTTTCATCCAACCTCCGTCGTATGAAAAAGCCCCCAAGCTTATGGATCAAGGTACTAGAAATTCAAAATGTTACAAAGAATACTCAAATTCCAAGTTACTTCCAAGCATTCGCCAGGTGACTATAAACCACGTGCTGCTGGGGCCACTGACAGCAAGCACGTGGACATTTTCCCATTTTCCGGTCATCGACGTTATTGGTCAGCCTTCAGAGCCTCACTCCATATACTGCGGCTCTACCACCTCGGCTCCCAGCCAGAAGAAGCCTAAATGACACATCACCCTGCGAAGTCGATGCCACAGAGTCTCAGAGGATTACGAAATACTGCTGAACTTGAAAACCCTGTCCGGGCTCTCCAGACACTGACCCTCAGACCTCCCAAAATCTTCCTATGGCACATTCACTACAAAATGAATGTGATGTTTCAGAAGCTACTTTGGAGAAATTTCGCAAATAAATATTGCTCAGAGAGTGTTCTGTGAGATAAGGATACTTTTATCAAGTATAACCATCCTTTCAAAACACGAAACAGGAATCTGCTTCATGTTCCTACTCACAGGAATGAAACGTTTTTTTCACAACCCCAGGTCTCTTTCTATAACACTGATAGATGCTCCTAGAGCTTAGTATCACTCTTTGAGAGTAAAACCTGCAGAATACGTTCATATTGAATGAGACGAACCACCCATTAAAATAACCCACCCTGGAAGGTGGTTTGTGGCAAAAGAAAGGTGCCAATAAACAGGCCAGGTTATCTAGTCTGCCACGTCTGAAGGACTGATGGGCTAAGCAATGACTGGCATAGAGTTACATGACAGGGCACCTGAGTTAAGAGAAATTATCAGTGTTTGGCAAGCACTTCCAAGAGATCAAGTTGAGAAACTGTAGAGCATGAGTGCATAAGTTATTCTGATTACAAAAGAGGCAAACTTTAATGGGGCAAGACTTCTCTAGAACCCAGACTTTGCTCTAAATCTATGCCTACCAGCAACTTTCTGATGACTTTCTAATTCTGCTCCCCAGGTTCCTCAGTAATGGGAAGAGGTGCCCAGGAAAAGTAAACTATTCTAGTCCCTGGAAAAGCACTTCTGCCCTATGGAGTCATATCACACTGTCTGGTAGATTAGAGAGCTATTTGAAGGCGAGGTCTATGTATCTGTTCACTCCTGTGTACAGCATCGCTGAGTATCAGCTGACTTTACGAAAGATAGCTTCTCGTTCGTCGTCCATGTGAGTCTGGTTGGCCACAGAACTCTGAGCTCAGCAATTAGGACGGAGCTCCTTGGACTGTGAGGCTGAGGATCAGACTTCACAGCTTGCAAACCTGCCAGCCCACTTCCTTCCAGTCACTCTAAAGTCATCCTCTTACTCTCTACTACTCACAGAGCTGAGGTGTTTTAAGCAATGACGTTTGAAACTGCAACTTCCCTAACCAACAGAACCTACTCCGCACCAATTGCCCATTGGTGATCAGCTGCCCTACCTACCAGTGGTAAACAGCTGGGAGTCTTCCTCCCTCCTCCCTCCCTCGCCCCCTCTCCCCCTCTGTTGAGTCCCTCATCTGGACTAGCATTTGCTCTTGTAAATTCAACTTAGTACACTTTTTAAGTCAATGCCCACCTCTCCAACAGCATTACAGCATTACAGTGCTTTGAATTTAAGCCTTCATTACCTTTTGCCTGAATATTGCAATAGAGTCAGAATTGCTCTTACTCCCTCTAATCCAGAAGGACTTTTCAAAATGCAAATCGGACCATGTCATTTCTCAAGTACAGGATATACTCTAAACTCCTTGCTTATAAACCATTTGACCTAGTCCTCACTACCTATGCAGTCACCACCTCCAGCCTCAAGCCCTCCAATACATCCTACATTCCAACCCTACTGAATCGTCTGACATCGCCTCAATAAACGCTTTTGCATTTCTGCCTTGTCACATACTATTTCCTCTGAATGGAATGCACTTCACTCTCCTGAAAACCTCTAAAATACACACTTTCATGTGATACTGTAGTGGTTACAAGTTTTTAGCCCTTCTAAATTATAAAATGGAAGTTAAAAGGTATAGTTCTTCTTCACTACCTTTACACCATCACCACCATCCCACCTCCCAATTGCTAAGCCTGATACAGTAATTTGCTATCTTGTCTTTCTAATTGCCCTTTATCCATTTGGTAAATATTGCCCATAAAGTTTAGGTAGAGTTCACCAAGTATCCCATATAAAACACAGAAATAACGGTGATAGTCTTAATGCTTTTTTGTACATTTCCAATTTTTCACAATGACCGTGCATTACTTTTATAACAAAAATAAAAAAATTTCAATATCATGTCAAAAGGTACAAAAAAAATTCAGACTATAATCCTTTCCATACCTTAAATTACAAAATAAGCTCATCTTACCTAAAGATGGGGATGTTGAGGTTATTGCCCGAAGCAATGTATGGTGCTTTGATGTTATGACAGAAGAGAACGAAGGTGAGCAGCAGATAGTCAATGTGGGATCTATGAACCGGTAGAAATATAAGCGGCAAATTCATCTGGTGAAAGGAAAATGCCAAATATAAGTTCAAATGTCCAGTTCAATCATACTTTGCAATTTCACATTTGGTTAGAGTCACTCAGACACTGGCTAATCCGTGACTCATTCTTTAAAAATATTTTCCAGTAACATGAATTCTTTCAATTTAATATTTATGTAGCTAAAAACAACTACAAAAAATAATATATATATGTGCATATATATATATATATGTATATATATGTTAGAGAAGGAGAAAAGTAATTAAGACTTCAAGTTGCACTCTGGCCGGTGTGACTGTTAGTAAAGGTTGCCAGTTTGATTCCCAGTCAGGGCACATGCCTGGGTTTCAGGCTCAATCCCCACTAGGGAGCGTGCAGAAGGCAGCCAATCCATGTTTCACTCTCACATCTATGTTTCTCTCTCTCCCTCTCCCTTCCTCTCTCTCAAAATCAATAAAAAAATAATTTTAAAAGAAACGAGTTCAAGTTGAGCCCACATGTCTCTGAGAGCAGCTCTCATCATGCGGCAAGAGCACAGGTTTTAGAGTCAAGCCTGATTCAGCCTGAAATCCCAGGCAAGCCACCTATTAGCTGTGACTTGGAAAAACGTCTTAATCTATCTGAGCCCTTATTTCCTCATTTATAAAATAGGGATTGTTCTACCTGATATTCAGAATTGTTGCAAGGTAATTTCTAAAGGAATCCTGCATGGCTGGCAGGTCCTCCTCTACCCCACTGCCCCTCGCACACACAGCTCTGCAGTTACCGTCCTGGGGAAATCTCCCAGATGGGTTGGAAAGCACCACAGTATACAAGGGAACAATTTCACAAGAATTATAAAATCACTCTTCAAACATGGAGAAGATGGAATGACACATTCCCGTATTTCTTGCCTCAGTTGCAGCTTTAACCATCTCAAGTTGACCCTTGTGAATTTGAATGTTCCAAAAGAAGCTGTTGAACAGTTTTAGCAGCACCCATCCAGTCAGTCTGAAAGTAAAAACAAATTTAAACATGTGTGTGTGTGTGTGTGTACATAGTGCTTGTAAGTGACTCTGTGTGCCTGTGTATCTGAATTGTGGAATTAAACAGCTAACTTTACATATGTGGTACTTATAAAAGTATCCATTTATTATGGACTAAAATCTTACATTTCACCTAACACTTAGACCTTATAAACAAATGGCCAAGCGAGTATTTCAGGGAGCAGAACAACAGAAAACCACTCCCTTTTAGACACGGGTATGTGAAACCTGGCTCACACCTCGTCTAGAGAGTAAGTATCAGCGGGAATGCAATGGCTGCTTCAATTAACAGAGGTGGAGGCACCTTAAAGCCAACCACCGTGCTACTTCCATAAAAGACGAGTCTATAATAATAAAAGCATAATATGCTAATTAGACCAGACGTCCTTCCGGACGAAGCCAGGGCTGCAAGGAAGCCCAGGTCCCAGGGGGCTGCTGGTGGCTGGAGGGAAGCCCGGGTCCCGGGTGCCAGAGGGAAGCTGGTGCCGGCAGCCGGGGGAAGGAAGGCCTACTCTTGCACAAATTTCGTGCATCAGGCCTCTAATAAGAATATAAAGAGTTGGGTGTGACATCAGACTATGTTAAAACATCTTGGACCCAGAGGAAGTCCAATGGTTCCACCCTGTTTGCTCATAACAGATGGCTCTCGTTGGAAACTTTCTGCCTTGCCTTTAATACCTGATCATTGCTGGTGAGACAGTGGCGACCATTTCTTCAAGGATCCTTTTGGCTCTCTTTCTCACTTTACTGATGGCTTTGGATTGCTGCTGAGCAGAGCCCTCAGGGTTTAATTCAGCAGCCACTTCTGCAATGGCATCTTGCACACTGATTTGGAAGTGGAAAGACAGACAATGTAACTGGTTCTGTACTATATTCGGTACTTAGCATTTTGTAAACCATAGCTGTAAGTCACAAAACAAAATGTACCTCCTCTCTAATGTGTGGCAACATCTATATACATAAAAGCCTAAGCAACCGTTTGACCACTCAACTGGTAGCTATGACGTGCACTGACTACCAGGGGGCAGATGCTCAATGCACAGGCATGGAAACATGGAACAGACTGATGAATCTCAGAAGGAAGCAGGGAGGAGAAAAAGGTGGGAAGAGATTAACCAAAGATCTTATATGCATACTAGGGGCCCGGTGCATAGATTCATGTACCAGTGGGGTCCCTCAGCCTGGCCTGCAGGGATCAGGCCAAAACCGGCTCTCCGACATGCCCCGAGAGGTCTTGGATTGCAAGAGGGTGCAGGCCAGGCCGAGGGATCCCACCAGTGCACGGATCTGTGTACTGGGCCTCTAGTGAGATAATAAGCTCAAGTTCGAAGTGTTTTCTTTGGTTGTCTATTAAATATTAAGGCTATCATATTCCTAAAGCAATGAACCCCTCAGGACTTTGGGAAGCCTATTTAGGAATTTAATTCAAATTCACTGGGTAACAGCTATGTGAGTTTGAATGTTCCAGCTATGCTGGGAGAGATACAAAGCTGTACCCCCGCAGAAGAGAAAAAAAGGAAGATTACCCATTGAGGCATATGATTTAGAGGCATCCAAAACTCACTGTCAAGTAATGTCTAACTTTAATTTTGAGGGCTTAATTATTTACATTAGTGTGACTCTATTAGAACCATATATACAACTCTCTAGGAAGGATGCAAGAGGGACATAAATATTGACAAGTGTCTTCAAATAAAACCAGTAAGTTCAAAAAGGCAAAGCTCAAGACTAAAAGAGCACAGAACAATAAGCAGTGAGATAAAGGGGAAGATTCTATCCAGTTTAATAAACCTCCCACATGACGTAGGGAAGAACGCATGAGGTTAAACCTCCTTAAATCACTTCTGACATTCTAGTTACTAGTCAAAATACCTACATAGAATAAAACATACTTGAAGGTTTTTACCTAAAAAAGAGAATATGTAATAATCCAATGGAGTTTCAAATAACTGTGTTTTCTCCCACCGTTGCTACTGATACTAGACTCCACCACAGCCCCACAGTTCATTAATACGAAAAGACCAACCCCACAGAACAATGATGTGCCCTGAGTCCATTCTTTGAATAGCATTTATTTCAATCTGGCCAGGAACATTTTCACAATTGACATGATTATTACATCTCCATTATCAACTATTCATTCACTCATTCATTCATTCATTCAATACCTGAATACCTATTATGAGCCACACCTGCATTGCTGAGCATCTTTCAATCCACCCCTGTCTCCAGCTACCCAAATCCAGGGAGATGTGGAACATGGGCCACACCAACCATGTGGAGCAGAGACCAACCTTCTTCCACATCCCCATATTCTCATGCCTGATCTCCACAATGGTTCACTTCCCCACGCCTCCTGAGTTCCAGCCAGTCTCTTCCACTTGCAAGCACGCTCTTCCAAGAGCACGGACAGTATCTTAGTCTCTTCACTAGGTAACAGCTATGTGAGTTTGAATCTTCCAGCTATGCTAACAATGACTTTCTAGTACAAAAGTTTCTGCCTATGTACACAATAGCTATTTGACAGAAATATCAGACTCGCTTCTCTTTTGGCTACAAAATAGAAAATGCAATGTCTTAAACATTCATATTATAGAATACTTAACAGAAAATTCTGGAAGTTATGTACACAACTGACTCCAACTTGCTTTCATGAGTTAGAAACCCATTCACTTGTTAACCCATAAAACAAGCCTGCCACTCCCACAGGGCATTGCCCACCAAAACCACCTGCTCTGCCATTCCTTGGTTTCTGTATGGAGCTTAACATTTAACTTGGAAATGCAAACATCTCTGGAGACAGAGTCCCAGAGGCACTAAAGGTTAATAAAGGAAATTACTTCCTGGGTCCCACTCCTGCCGCCCACCCACGCCTCTCCCCTTTACCAAGGTGTCCCTGCCCTTACCGACTGCTGTTCAGTACATTTTCTGCCACATTGGTGGCAAACATGCCTTTATGGACATCTCGCTCTTGAACAAAAAGCACGTAAGAAAGACGCCTTGCCAGCCATCCTCGGTGCCTGCAACAGGAAAAACCCTTTAGCAGAGAAGTACTCTAGGAACACTTAAAACAGCTGCTTAAAGTACACAGTGGTCTCTCTCCTGTAAAAACAAGGTCTTGTTTCATCCACTCCCGGGATTGGGCTTCTCCTGTAGCAAATTCTCCCTAGAAGTTCAGTCAATTTTACTCTCGATTTCTTTCATGTGCTCTCAGCTAAAATTTAAACTTGGAATTTGTGTATTAATGCCTAGATCATACTACTATGCCAAATAATAAACCAAATATATAAGCAAAAGAAACGGAAATATATTACTTATTAATCCCATACAAAGAAGCAAATATGTTGAATTTTATATATATAGGTATAGATATATAGATATATAGATATATATATTGCTATATAGCTTATAGCTATCACTATGGGCTATAAAAGATAATTTGGAAGTTTTCATACCACCCAGGGCTAATTTTTTGTTATTGTTATAGTAATTCTTCTAAAGTTGTATTCTAGTCTCACGAAGCCAGAATTTCTTAGTCTTAAAAAAAAAACACCACACGCACACACATTCAACATACCTAAGGGATAGGACACAGTCCTAGCAATGACTATGTGTTATTTGGATGAGGGGTTGGGGACAGGTATCTCAGAATAAGAATGCTACAAACTCTCATTATACAACGATTTGATACCATTCCTACTGAGTATATAATGCCTCATTATCATTTCCTCCGTAATGATATTGATGTAAATGCCAGATTTCAATTATAAATCCATCTATTCTGAAAAGAACCAAAAGGCCCTCGAGCGAGGAGAAGTCATCTGAGGGAGAACTGTTGATGAGGCACATGCTCCTCCAGCTTTCTTTCTTTCTTCTTCCCTTCCTTCGTCTCAATTCTCTGGAAACTTGGCCCAGTATGTTAAGTGTTTTATTCTAAACTCTTTCTTCAATGAAAACTTTCAGAATTATTACCAGAATGTATAAAGTCTAACCTCTCTATGAAATCCCTTTTCAATGGACTAAAAGCTTTGTGTGTGTGCGTGTGTGTGTGCACATGTGTGTGTATATGTGTAAACTGTTCAGACTTTGCTTCATGTAACACACAGAAGATTTAAATAGCCAACTCAACTGCACAGGCAGCTTATCACATCGACCAGTTTCATTCTGCCTTGTCAATGTAACTTTCTCTTAACTGCCGCCAACTCAGGGCAACAGATGGAGCCCTTGGCTTTATAGATTAAATGTTACTTACGTAAAGAAGAGACCCTATGAGATCTCTTTTCTTAGGATCTTAAACATGTCTACCAAGGGAAAGAAAAAAAAAAATCAATGAACCAGAATCTCTTCTCTCACCTTTAAACTCGGGGGGTGGGGAGGGCAAGAGGAAGGGGGAGGTGGGAATGAGAAAAAATATGTCCCCTGACTTCAGCTCTATTTTTTTTTTAAATCTTGAATATACATGTCATGATCATTTATGATCTCATCATCAAAATATAAGCAGAAAGACTTGAAATCTGAGTATTTGGATTACTTCCTGGGTCAGTTTTTCATAGAAATTCAAGTACTTCTCATCACCTGAGCTTACTGCTTCCCTACGATAGGCATTTGCTCTTAGAATTATAAGAACTGGTAGCATTTTTAGCTGCTGTTCCTCTCATGCCTCAAAGACATTCACACAACCTTTCCACCCTCCTTCCTTATCCCCTCGCCTAGATTCACAGAAAACAAAGCCTCTTTTCTCTCACTCTGGTGCCTAATAGCCTAGTCCCACTTGCCTGGAATTTGGAAGTAAGAATTCTCAATAAAGTCTTAAGCTAATAATAAATCAAAGAACGTTTGCACCATGGAGGAAAATATCTTCTAAAACTCTAGACTGGCTACACTTTTTTTAAAAGTATAAAATAGTTATTCTTTTTTTTAAGTATAAAATAGTCATAATAGATCGTAAGACATTAAAACCTATAAACCTCTCCTCAGACAAATCTTTATCACAATGGAACACTTCAGATGCAAAATCAATTAATGAGTAAGTCAGAAAAAGCTATAAGTGATAGCTACATGCCAAGAAAATATTTATTATGTAAGGACAGCAGTGGTAATAGTTATAGGTATCTCAGGTGATTATACTGTTCCCAAATTTTAGATAAAACCTATGTCAGAAGCTCATATTATATTAACTCTCAAAAACATGAGATTCATCTTCTAGTGCCGTGGTCGGCAAACTGCGGCTCGCAAGCCACATGCGGCTCTTTGGCCCCTTGAGTGTGGCTCTTCCACAAAATACCACGGCCTGGGCGAGTCTATTTTGAAGAAGTAGCATTAGAAGACGTTTTAAGTTTAAAAAATTTGGCTCTCAAAAGAAATTTCAATCGTTGTACTGTTGATACTTGGCTCTGTTGACTAATGAGTTTGCCGACCACTGTTCTAGTGCATTACTTATTATAGAGGTTTGCTTTTTTTTTGAGATGCATTAGAAGTACAAGAAATTTATTTTTACCTCGTGTGAGTTTCATTGATATAAATGACATTCCGCAAACCCAAAGACGGGATACTGGGGTTGAAAAACTTATCCTATGTAAAACAAAATAAACAGAAATATAAATATACAACTGGATTGCTAGTGAAGAGCTCACATTACTAGCACTTGATAACTTTCAAAATTCAAGCATAAAGTTAGACATTGCTCAAAATCAAAATATTGAAGAAAAACTGTTTTTACTGAAAAGTACCTTTTAGCCTTTAAAGAAGGTCACAAATTCAAAATTAATCCTTAACACCTTGCAAAGGAAAGAGCACCTCTCCCTTTCATGCCCCCCACCCCTCCAACCCAAAACAGTTGAAGCTACAGGCAGCTTAAGTCACTGACAGAAATACTGGAGATTTCAGTGTTCCCAAAACTAGGAAACTAAAAAAAGGCAAAATAGGGAAATTAGAATTTTTCCCCCACTGGAGCACCAATATATCATATGTTCCAAACTCAACAGGAGATTCACTACTAATTGTATTTGAAAACGGTCAAGTGAGCGGGTACTTTCATATGTAAATGTGGACTTAATCTTTGATGTTCAAGGGAAGTGATTCATGGCCAGTTTCCACAATGTGCCTAGGAGATGCTTTATATCTTGGTACTGACACTTTATGTATTAGGCTATAATCAATACTATGGGCTACATGCTCTGTCACTGAAATAAAACTGTGATTGTTCTGCAAATAAAATTACTAACAACAAAAAAGTAACATGTAGTTATTATTAGACTACTAAATCTCTTAATAATCCTGACACATAAGAATTCTTATCCCCATTTTACAGACAGGAAAATTGAGGCTGGCAGAAATTTAGGATTCAATCCTAGATCTTGCTCCAAAGAGTACAGTCTCTCTATTCCCTTAAAGTGCTTGTTCCACTTACTGAGATAACGTATGGTTAAAGGTCATTCTCTTTACATCATTGAGATAATCCAGAAATAACTGCTGAAAAGAAAAAGTCTATAACTTTATCAATTGGGACAAAAGGTACACTTTGCACAAATAAATGCTGAGAAAGTATAATGTACCCTCAATAAAACATGTAAAAGTACTTAGTGAAATCGTTTTAGAGAAAAGGAAAATAGGACTTCAGAGAAAGGGTAGCAAATATAAAATTAAAAAAAAAACTACTTTAAGTAAACATGTAATGGAAGAATTTTAAGATCAAGTTCAGCTCCTTTACTTAGGCACTATAGTACCTAAAGTTCAGGTACTATGCTTAAACAAAAATCAATTCTCTCTTATACTACTCACTTTTCCCCACCCCAAACCATCACCACCACCAAATAATTACTTATACTCCCCTGACTTAATAACACATTAGAGTAAAGGTATTGTTTTGGTCTTTTAAGCATTCATAATTAGAGTTATATGAGAAGCTAAATTTTAAAAATTGAAAAGGCACATGATACTCTATTTAAATCTTTATTGGCCTATTAATTTGAATGACATTATTCCTGGTCTAGAAATTTCCATGATCCTTCAATGCTACCAAGTTCTTGCAGCAAGACACTTGTGATTTGAAAGGAACATTATTTATATCAAGACATTCTTGAGTAGGCCTAAATATCCTATATAATAAAAGCCTAATATGCAAATTGTCCCCTCTACTGGGAGTTTGACCAGGAGTTCGACCAGGGGGCGGGGTCAGTCAGCCAACTGCCTGTGGCCCCTTCCCCTGGCCGGCCCCATCCCAGCCAGTGGTGGCAGCAGGCAGCCGGGGGAAGGGAGGCCCCGGCGGCCGGCAGCCACTAAGGACCCTACCCGTGCACGAATTTCATGCAATGGGCCTCTAGTTTAATATAAACTGCTTGGGTCCCACAAGAGTCTCTCCCAGGTTAGTAAATCCCTTTATCCTAGACTCAGAATTCTACTTCCTGACAAGCCAATCCTGAGTAGAAAATTCACACAGGTTATAAGCAACCTCTATACTGTAAATGACAGGCTCTTAAATGGCAGAATTTCTATGTCCTGATAACTGACCCATCTCAGAGAGAGCTTAACATCCAGGTATACCTTTTAATAGGTAACTCTACTACTTTAGGACATGGCCACATTAGATTCTACCATCCTGTGCTAACTAATCCCTCTGGCATAATGACATCAGAAGCATACCTCTCATCTGATCAACTCTTCTCAAATAAATGCTGAGAAATGACACCCACACCATAATGTAGAAGATTTTGCATGGCTTATGTTTTGTTTTTTTTTACCAAAATACAAACAACAAGCCCGTACACACTCCTTTTTAAGTCATTTCTTAAGCTTTTAATGACCATTCTTCACTATCACAGAGTCAACAGACACCCTTCCCCCATCAGCCCGAAATAGACACATAGCAAGAGTACAGCAAAGCCACAGGGCTGCAGAAGTTACATGAAGGTTCACAAACTCTTTGGAAGAGTTAACTTAAAGTAAGATCTATTCTTCCCCTGAAGTCATACCAAAATCACTAAAGAGCCCAAATCTCGCCTAGCATCAACTACTGGACCAACATTTAATGAATATATGAATGGAAAGAAAAATTGAGTCAACATCAATGAATGAAGTCTATTTGGTATTCGCCCAATACCAAATTCACACAAAGTTGGAGATCTATGCCACATATTTCAAGGGTTTATTAAAGGTCAACAAGCAATAGCATTCTTACCCAGCTCTGGGGAGTACAGGAATAACAACATCTTCCGACAAATGGCCTTTTCCGGCTCATCAGGCTTTCTTTCCATTTTAAGGTTGCAGATCTGAAGACAGTAGGTCTGAAACCATACTCACCCTAATAAATATTAAGGAAAAACTGGTCACTAAATGGCAACAACATTATACTTGTCCACATGATCTCTAAAACTAAGATATTTCAG
This sequence comes from Cnephaeus nilssonii, assembly GCF_951640355.1. Lineage (NCBI taxonomy): Eukaryota > Metazoa > Chordata > Mammalia > Chiroptera > Vespertilionidae > Cnephaeus > Cnephaeus nilssonii. The sequence goes on from NC_137087.1 coordinate 51,753,131, forward strand.
TTAGAAGAGAAACTGATAACATACTTTTCTTTGGGCAGTGGCATAATTATGTGTTTCTCACCGTGATTTTCATTCAAGGTACTCCCTCCATGATCAACACTTAGAACATGAGCAAAAGCTGAGCACCTAAGAATAGTAATAGCTGGCAAAAACTACGATTCACTCAAAGCAGAGTTCAAGGTTTTAAAACAAAGCTGGAAAAGGGTCAAATAGCTTCTGAAGGAATCAGAATGAATAAAATCAGACTCCTGGATCCCATCAATCAATCTTACTCTCTCTTAAAGTACACACTCCCACAAAAGAACTACCAAGGCCTTATATAGTAAGCAAGTTGTTACAATACAGCTTAACATATTTTGCTTTAAATAAAAAACAAGGTACACTTACAGAACACTGCTTTATCCTAACAAGAAATATTTTAAACATGTCATATTAGTTGAAATAGGGAAAACAATACAAGATAATGTATGCCCTTTGGATTGGGTTCATACTAAAATTTATTTTCTATTTTTAATTTTTTTAAGTAAACTTTATTTCCATCACAAAATTTATACTTATTAGGTATAATTATGGAAAATCGATACTGAAACATTTGTACACCAGGTTTATAATTACAACACCCAAAATAACTACGAGTAGTTTTTTTTCCCCTATGCAAAAGTATTTTGCTTTTTAACATGTCTGTAGTTAAATTTTTTACCCAATTTTTTTCTTCCCAATTATTGATATTAACTTGGCTCCAGCATTTCCACCTTCATACACAACACTGAAATGAGCATTTTAGGTTGACAGCTTTTAATCCGCATCTTAAACTTACCCATTCCTCACTTGCATGCTTACAAGGGCCAACACTGTATTCTGATGAACTTGGCAGGTAAGAAACATCTATCGTGTCAAGGGTCAGTGCAGATTCCTCCATGTCACAAGGTGTTACTCCTAAGTCATGTGCTACAGAAAATACATATGCCATTTCAATTAATAAAGAATCCAGACAGTAAATACCAGAACTCAAAGTCTTACTTCTATATCAAGCATGTCAAACTCACGGCCCGCGGGCCACATGCCTTGTTTATTTGGCCCATGTTAGCCTTTGAGTTTGGCATGCTTATTCTACATGATTTTTGCTCCATAACAGGATGTCAAATGAACTACTGGCAGACTTCCACCAGGTTCAGTCAAAGTGTAAAAACGGACTTTGATGTGTTTATATGAACTCAGTTAGGCAGCCTTGATTTAAAAATAATCAATCTTTGTAACTTTAGACTTCCTAAACAAAACAGCTATGAATTTGTAAGAGTAAATAATAGCTTATTTTGAAAAATTATTTTTGTTTGTGTTAATAATTGAATAGTTTCCTGGGGGGGCGGGGGCATATTTATTTAATTAAATATAAGTTACATGTATACATATAAGTAGATCATTTTTTAAATTATGTGCTGGGAATTTTAGGTCACACATACTATGCAGTAATGCAAAAAAGGTAAAGGCAAGGAGGACACCTAAAGTTTCCCACTTAAACTGAAGGAAGCTCTTAATTTTCTTGTGACGCCTTAAATGAAATATGTGCACGTACATCTACAAAGCTCTAAAACCAAACCACCCTATTTGAAAAACCTGATTTATATGTTTTCATCCTTTTCAACAAGAGTTTTTCTTTTTCTACCCTATGGGAAAATGTTCACGAACACTGAATGACTAAAGAAAACTGATAAACAGTAACCTAAAATATAAAAACTTCCTAACATAACTTTTACACTACTTTGAGATAACTTCTGACTATTTGTTACCTGGCCTTAAATTACTCCTTCAAACCCTTGAAAGCTCAATTGCAGGTGAACAGGGCTCCCTGGAGGCCATACTCTGCCTTCTTTACAGTCCCCACATGGGTTTGCTGCGGCACCTGTTATCCTCAGCATCACTACTACACGCGTCCTTAACAATTTAACATCCTCTGACACGATGGGTGAGAGGAGAGACTAGCAAAGCAATGCACATGGCCATGAAAGCTGTCCGGGATTATAAAACTTAGCTCTCAGTTTCAGGTGCAGAATGGAGCCTCGACAGGGGGAGCCCTTCGCTGCCTGCGAAAAGGAAGACAGCGAGGAGAGGAGGGAGAATCTGTGCCAATATCCTTCGCTCCTCCCCGCCCACAGCGTTTATCCAAGGTCGAAAAGTTAAAAAAAAAATAAAAAAATCCGGAGGTGCCAGACTACGGGCTGTGGGGAGCCAACTGTGGGTTCTGAAAGGGGCAGCTCCGAAGTGAAACATACCCGAGTTCAAGTCCCCCCGTGGGACGCTGGACAAGTTAGGTAACTCCTTTGCCCTGGTTTCCCGGGCTGGGAAATGTGCACAATATGATCGCTTCTACCTCCTGGATGGCCGGAGGACTGGGAAACACACACACAGCGCCTTGCACGGCGTCTGACACCCAGTGAGCGCTCTGTCCGGTCAGTCAGTCCGTGGTCACCTGCGGTCGGACTGTCCCCAGCACCGGCCTCTCTGCGCGCCCGGGCTGCCCCAACGCCAAAGCCATGGCCCCCGCGTCCCATGCAGGGGCGTAGGGTACTGAGTCCACAGAGGAAGCCTGGCCTCCACCTGGTCTCCCTGAAGAGCACGACCCCGACCCCCACCCCTGCACGAGCCGGAACCCATTTCTCAGAGGGTCCCCGGGAACTCGGGGGGACAGGCCAGGGGGACACACCGCCCCGGCCACTGGCAGGAGTCCCGCCGGCCCCAGCGCGGAGGACGACCACGCACCTGTCCCGGCGCTCCCGGCCCGCGCAGCCTCCCGCAGCCCCGCTCCCGCCCGGCGGCTCGCACTCGCAGCTCCGCGGGCGCAGGGGCTGCCGCTGCCGGCACTTCAAGCCTCCGCCGGCGCTCGCGGCAACGTCGCGTCCCGATGACGCAACGGCGCCTGCGAGTGACGCGCAGCCGTGAGTCCGCCGGGCGGGGGCGGCGCGTGGCCTTGCGCGCTGCACGCGGGGCGCGCGGGGGGGGGGGGGGTAGTGTGTGTGCACAGGTGTGTGTCCCTGTGGCTAAGGAGGGTGTGGGGATGTCCAAACGAGTGGTTATTCTGCCCGCGCGCTGAGTCACGTGAGCGCGTGTGTACCTAAGTGTGCACCTAAGTGTGCGCCGTGTCACCTGCTCATCTGGGATGTGGGCTCTCCACCAGGCTGGGCTGGGAGTGTGCGTGCGCCTGGGTCTCTTTCCGTGTATACGCGTGGTGTGCCTGGCGAGGTTTGTTAAGATTATGTAGCATTTATTAGGGAGGGGGCAGGTGGGGATTGGGAATGGCCCCGTTGTGTAATTTCTGTAACAGTGGCCGAGTGCCTTTTCCTTAAAGGAAGAAAATGAGGAATTCAAAAAAAGAAACATAAGACTGGAAAGTCTGAATCCAAGTTTGCCTGCGTTCAGCCCTTCAAAGTACCAGCGGGCACAAAGAGGTTCTTTCACAGTATGTGTCTGCCGTAAACAAGGCCGGTGGTTATGCAGAGCCTTAGGAAGTTAGAAGGGAAAGATGACCTTTTACATGCACTTAAGCAGCAAGCCAAAGCTGAACTAGCAGCTGGGAATACAAAGATGATGGAGAAATAGTCCCTGCCCTCACACCTCTGCCACCAGTCCTCATCTCCTCTGCATACATTAACCCTAATCCTCTGTTCAGAACAAATCTTTGTCCATGTCCACCCATCAAACCCCTCAGAGCTCCCTGACAGTCCAAATGCCTGAGCCTGGCAGGTGAGGCATTCATAGATACTAGTAAGCTTCCACTTTTCCCACTGTTCTCCAGCAGGAGTCCCTTACTTCAACCTCTCTGACTATCCTTAGCCACACCATGGATACTCGTAACTGGCCTCATGCCACCACTTTCCCCAAAATCTATTGCTCCTTGAACTAGGTCTCCAAGGCTTCCTTAATCTCTCCAGCCCTCAATAATGATCCTCTCCTATGAAATCTCACAGATATACTGTGGTACCATACCTTGGATCTTTATCTATTGTGTCATTCTTCTACAAGATAATAAACTCATCATCAATGTCAATGACTTGCCTCAGTCTCTTAGGTAACACTAAGGTGCTTTGTTGTATTGCACTCAATAAATAACTTGTTGAAGCTGAGGAACAAGAAGGAAAACAGGAATTCCTGATCTTGAACTTTCTATTCCTGTTTCTATATCTATTCCAAAATACAGGTGTGGACCTCTTGTTTTTTTGTGGGGTTTTTTGTTAGTTTTTGTAGTAGCAACAAACTTTATTATCATTATACTAGAGGTCCAGTGCACGAAATTCATGCACAAGTGGGCGGGGTGTGTCTCTCAGCCCAGCCTGCTCCCTCTCCAATCTGGGACCCCTCGAGGGATGTCCGACTGTTCAACTAAACGGACAATCAGACATCCCTCTCACAATCCAGAACTGCTGGCTCCCAACTGCTTGCCTGCCTGCCTTCCTGATTGTCCCTAACCACTTCTGCCTGCCAGCCTGATCACCCCCTAACCACTTCCCTGCCAGCCTGATTGCCCCTAACTGCCCTCCCCTACAGGCCTGGTCCCCCCCAACTGCCCTCCCCTGCTGGCCTGGTTCCCCCCCGCAACTGCCTTTCCCTGCTGGCCTGGTCACCACCAACTGCCCTCCCCTGCAGGCCTGGTCCCCTCCAACTACACTCCCCTGAAGGCCTGGTCCCCCGCAACTGCTCTCCCCTGCAGGCCTGGGTCCCCCGCCCCCCCTCCTCAACTGCCCTTCCCTGCAGGCCCGGTCACCCCCAACTTCTCTCATTGCCAGCCTGGTCACCCCTAACTGCCCTCCCCTGCAGGCTTGATCGCCAACTGCCCTCCTTTGCAGCCCTGGTTCATCCCAACCGCCCTCCCCTGCTGGCCTAATAGCCCACAACTGCCCTCCCTTGCAGGCCTGGTTCTTCCCAACTGCCCTCCCCTGCTGGCCATCTTATGGTGGCCATCTTGTGTCCACATGGGGGCAGCCATCTTTGAACACATGGGGGCAGCCATCTTGTATGTTGGAGTGATGGTCAATTTGCATATCACTCTTATTAATAGGATTGATTTTTAGAGAGAGAGGAAGGGAAAGAGAGAGAGAACATCGATGTGAGAAAGAAACCCACAACCTAGGTATGTACCCTGACTGGGAGTCCACGATCTTCCAGTGCATAGGACAGTGAGCCAAAATGAAGGTGTGGCCCTTCTTTAAAACAATCCAAAACAGTAGGTGTGGTTATTCATCTATATTTCTTGAAGTTAAAGACCCTGTTTTTATCAACCACATGTGCACCATAGCTCCAAGCACACAACTAAGTACACAAGGACTGTGTTGACTAGATTACTGATACCTGACCAAAAAAGGAAAAGAGAAAAAAAGGGGGGGAGGAAGGGGCACAGAGGAAAGCCTCAGGGTTTGATTCACTGCTAAAGAGAAAGTAATGAAAAATGAAGCAGAGAAAACATTACAGGAATTAAAAGGTAAGCCAGAAGGAAAAATTACATTGTCTTACATGAAGTTCACTTGTAGGACTCTTTTGTAACACACATTGCACAAGGGTTCACTGTACTTGCAGAAGATGTGGATTGCAGATCTTCAGGTTATTTAATGAGAACAAGTGACACCCTTGGCAATCTATCTTATCAACGGAACCACAATAACCCAAAGTAATCCAGTCCAGCCAGCCAAGATGGAGCAAGAAGGACTGGATTTACTCTCCTGCTAAAACAAATAAAATAAGCAAATAAACAAACAAACAAAAAAACAAAAAAACAGGCAAAATAAAACAGGCAGCAGTGCAGGACACTCGTCCGTAAGGGAGAAGGAAGAAATGAGGTGAACATCATGATTGGTTCAGCTTACCGTTTAGAGAGAGTTGCCAGGCTGCTGTGCAGAGAAGGTGAATCCAAGAAGAACTAGGCAGAGACTCCCTGAGTTGAGATAGAAGTAGAAGACCAGGAAGGCCAAAGCAGGCGAAGCTGGGAGTAGAGTACCAGAGAGAGGAGAGCTATACAGAGAAAGAGGGAGCTCTGGAAACCTGCAGAAGATCTTGCTCCAGTCTTCACCTTATTAGCTCATGAATGTGAGGAAGGTGCCCACGGCCAGGGAAAGAACCACCCGTACAGAGAAAGAGAACAGACAGCAGAGCTTGCATGAGGCAGGGAATTGTTTCTGTTCTCACAAGCCAGAGTGGGAAGTACAGAACAAAGTGGAAGAACAGAGTGATCATACAGGACAAGGAATGGGGCCTGATCCTGGCACCCAGACTGGAAAACCTCATAAGTCATGACTCAAAAGATCTTGTCTCAGTAGTGGGATAAAATTAACCCTGGAGGAAATGCTGTTCTGGTCCTACCTAGCAAATCTTAAAGCCAGCCCCAAAAAGATCAAATCGTTTCTGAGAACAAAATGCCCCAAAACAAAGGACAAAAATACTTACAGGAAATCAAAACTATCCAATACCCAACAAGGTGAAATTCAAAATGCCTAACATCCAATAAAAAATTTATTATGCCAAAAGGAAGCAGGAAAGAATAACCCATAATGAGGTGAAAAATCAATCAATTGAAAGTTGCAGAAATGATAGAATTAGTAAACAAAGAATTATTATTATAATCTATAAGTCCAAGAAAGTAGAGGAAAGATTGAGCACATTAAGTAAAGATGTGGAAAATCTTTAAAAAGCACACAAACCAAATATCTAGACATTATAAAACTATAATCTGATATTTTTAACACACACAAACCCCACTTGTATGGGACTAACAACAGATTAAACATTACTGATTAAAAAAATTAAAGAACCTGGAAACAGTGCATCTATCCAAAATGAAACACAGAGGGAATAAAAAGAATGAAGATAAAAATAAACAGAGTATCCGTGAGCTTAATAAATTTGCAATTGGAGTCCCTGAAGTAAAGGAGAAATATGATAATGAGGAGAGGTCAGGGGGGACAGAAAAAAATATTTGTAGGAATAATGTCTGAAAACTTTCCCAATTTAATAAAACCTATAAGCTCACAAATCCAAGAAGCTCATCAAACTCTAAGTAGAAACATGAAGAAAGCCACACCAAAGAACATCACAATTACATTCCTTAAAACCAGTGATAAAGTGAAAATCTTAAAAGCAGTCATAGGGGAGGGGAGATACATTACTGTGCAAAGGAACAAAAATAAGAATGGCATCAGGCCCTGGCCAATGTGCCTCAAAGGTTAAAGCATCGACCTGTGAGCCAAAGGGTCTCAGGTTTGATCCCTGATCAAGGGCATGTACCTGGGTTGGCCCAGTGGGGGCGCATGTGGGAGGCAACCTAGGATAAGGATTAACAGAACAAAAAAAATGACATCAGACTTCTCATCTGAAATTTGCAAACAAGTACACAGTAAAGCAGCATCTTTAAAATACTGAAAAGAAAAACTGTCAACCTAGAATTATTTCCCCAAATACACATATTTTTTTAAAAAAAAGACAAAATAAAGATGTGTTCTGTCATATGAAAGCTGAAAGAATTCATGACCAGCAGACATTATAAGAAACTAGAGGCCCAATGCACGAAGATTCATGCAAGAATGGGCCTTCCTTCCCCTGGCTGCCAGCACTGCCTTTGCTCCAGCCCTGAGCCACCTTTCTGCCTTCCCACGCTGCCCAGAGGCCCGGAGCAGCTGGGGTGGTGTGGAATGCCTGCATCCCGCCCCCGGCCACTTGGGCACCTGTGTATGCAAATTAATTTGCATACTCACTCCTGATTGGCTGGTGGGTGTCATGATGGTACAGTCAATTTGCATCTTTCTTTTTTATTAGTGTAGATGTTAAAAGAAAATCCTTCAGGTAGAAAAAAATATACAATCAAATGGAATGCTGGGTCAAAGGAATTAAGATCTCAAGAACCCATATGTAGGTAAATAAAAGTTTTTCTTCCTTTAAAAATTCTTTTAAAAGATAATTTCTTAATGCAAAATTAAAAACAATATTTTGTGGGGTTTATAACGTAAGTATAAATAAAATATAGACGACGACAGCAGAACATCCAGAAAGGGGGAAGTATTCAATTGTAGCATTCTTATACTAAGCATAAAGTGGCCAATATACTTGGAGATAAATTGTAATAGGGTAAGATGTATACTCTAACTCCTAAAGCAGCTACTATAAAGCAAAACAAAGAGCTATAGCTAATACATCAACAAAGAAAATAAAGTAGAATCGTTTTTTTAAAAAGCTCTCATGAATCTAAAAGAAGGAAGTAACCCTGGCTGGGTAGCTAAGTTGGTTAGAGTGTAGTCCTGATGTGCCAAGGTTGTCGGTTCGATCCCCAGTCAGAGTACATACAGGAATCAACCAATGAATGCATGGATAGGTGGAACGACAAGTCAATGTTTCTCTCTGTTCCTCTATCTCTCTCTAAATAAATTTAATAATAATAAAAGAAGGCAGTAAATGAGGATTTTTTTAAAAGAAAGAATAGATGGGATACAGAGAAAACACATAGAAATATGGTAGGTTTAAATCCTAGCATATAAATAATCACCCCAACTGAAAAAGAGGGCCATTAAAAAAGAGGATCATTTCATAATAATAAAGGAGTCTATCTATAAGAGGAAAACCAATTCTAAACATAGAGATTCTATATATACAAATAAAAACCTGGCCTTAGCTGGTATGGCTCAGTGAATAGAGTGTCAGCCTGCAGATTGAAGGGTCCCAGGTTTGATTCCTGTCAAGGGCACATGCCCAGGTTGTGAGCTCGATCCCTAGTAGGAGGCATGCAGGAGGAAGCCAATCAATGATGCTCTCTCATCATGGATGTTTCTATCTCTCTCTCCCTCTCCCTCTCCTTAACTCTCTAAAATCAAATATATATATTTAAAACTGGCAGAATTGCTAGGAGAAATAGAAAAATTAATGATTATAAATAACAATTTGAATATCCCTCTCTCAGTAACTGACAGCAAGTAGGCATAAAATCAGTAAATATGTACAAGGCTCGTACAATGCTATCAACCAATTTGGTCCAGTTGACATTAAGAATCCCACACCACACTGCTGCACTATAGGAACACTGCACCCGACCACAGGAAAGCATCTGTCTTTTCAAGTGCACGCAGACCATTTCCCAAGGCAGACCATATCCTGGACCATAAAGCAAGTCTCAGTAGGTTTAAAGAATTCAAGTCATATAAAATATTTATCCTGATCACTATAGAAATTAGAAATCAATAACTTATGGGTATCCATAAAATCCACCTATATTTGGAAATGAGCAGATTTCTAAAAATAACATGATTTAAAGGAAAAATAGGGATGGAAATTAGAAAGTATTTTGAGCTGAATGGTATTGAAAACACAACGTCCACAGATATGTGATGCAGAAACCACCAGGAACCTGGCCTCCATTGGTAAAATATGGGATAAGCATGACATTGAAGATCAGTACAAAAGCCAGGGAAGGAATCTTCAGCCTTATTCCCCATCTCTATCTGAAGAAGAAAACTCTTCCTGGAGTAAAACCTTGAGACTATAGTGTGTGTGGGAAAATCTTCATGCATTATTTATCTCATAATAGGCACAACAGCTGTCTAAGTATCAGAAATATGGAGAGAAGCCATATAAATGTAAGGGATGTGGGAGAGCTTCCGTTATCTCCAGTGTTTTGGAAAACATAAAATAAATTACAATGGAGAAAAATCCTAAAAGTGTAAGGAATGTGGGAACACTTGCATGTGGCTTCAAACCCTTCAGTTCTTCACTTTGCTTCAAATATGTGAAAGAACCCACATATAGGATACTGAGTTGCTCATTGGGACATCAGTGGATAATCCTGAGTCTTTTTAGCAGAATGTCTAAGGGCTCTGCCCTGGGTTCCAATCTTAGTTTTCTCACATACTAGCTGTGTGACCCTGGGCGAGTTATTTAACCTCTCTGGGCCCAAATTATAGCATTTTAATTTTTAAAAATCTATCTTTGTTGTTGAAACCATTATAGATGATGTCCTCCCCTCTACCCCCATTGGTTCCCCTAAGATTTGCTAATATCCACTTACTTATTGAATTATTTTGAGGTAAAAGGAATAAGATATAAAAATAATTAGCACAGTGCCTGCCACCTGGTGAGATTTACTAAATGGTAGCTATTATAATTGACTAGAAGCCTGATGCACAAAGATTCTTGCTAGAATGGGCTTTCCTTTCCCTGACTGCCGCACTGCCTTTCCACTCCAGCCCAGCTCCTTTCTGCTCAAGCCCTAAAGCCCCTTCTTTTTGCTCCAGGAGCCACCTCTTTCCGCTCCGGCCCTGCCTTCCCATGCTGCCCAGAGGCCCTGAGAGACTGGGGGTGGGGCAGAATGCCTGCGTCATCGCCATGGCGACAATGCAAGCGTCCCACCCCCGTCACTCGGTGCCTGTGTATGCAAATTAACCTCCATCTTTGTTGGGTTAATTTGCATATCACTCCTGATTGGCTGGTGGTGTAGCGGAGGTATGGTCAATTTACATGTTTGTCTATTATTAGGTAAGATGTTAGTCTCTTCTTGCAGAGACTCTAAGAACAAAAGAGAGATCCTATGTCTTTGAGCTTGAATTCTGGTAAAGAACTTGTCCTAAAATCTTTGGAACACATATGCACCCTTATTTTATTTTCTTCGGGGAAGAATGTTTCTGTATTAGTTAGGATGGGGCTAAGTTATGACACAGTAAGAAATGTCACATTGTCTTAAGACAACAAAGTTTATTTCTTGTCTATGGTGCATATAAACTGCAGGTTATTAGGGGCTCTGCTCATAAAGGTCACTGCGGGGGCCTCCCTCATGACCCTTGCTTCCTGCATTGCGGAGGCTGGAAACAGAAATACAGTGAACACACACTGGCTCTTAACCCATACATTCCTTCTATGCCCATTTCATTAGCTAAAATGTCATCTAAAGCAAGTGGGTGAAGTAGTCTAATCCTACTATGTGCCCCAAACAAGATAACTAAACATTCATGAACAACCTCAATGACTATCGGAGCAACCTCAGTGAACCTTCTGGTTGGGCTGAATAAAGCCAAGGTTCCAATTGGGAAAGAAAAGATGTAGTTACTTCTCACAGGCTCGACTACCCTACAGGACATCATAGAAGTTTGTTGTTGTCATGCCCAGCATTGCATCTCTGAAGACAACGTGTCTTTTAGAAAAAAAGTTTTGTTCCTAAATATTGCTTAAGACCACTCCCCTGAAAATCACTGGTGGTTGTTGCAAGATACTGTCCAAGATGCTTTGTGGAGCTGAGATGCTGGCTGGAAACGAAGCATCTTGTCTCTGGAAGAGGGATCCTAATGTGGACTAGATTGCATGTGCCTAGTCTTATCCAGAATCTTTCTACGGTTGTGTAACCTGGTATCAGATTATAGGGCGCTGATGGCTTGTTGAGCAAGTTCAAGGTCTTGGTGTTAAGGAGCAAGGCCTTTTCTCAGCTTTCACAATCCTATGCCCTTCTGGATTTTCCCCCACCTACTTTATGGTTTTTCTTGGCATCTTTTTCTGGTTCAAGATCCTTTTTCATTTTTACTCCACCCTTTTTCCTTAACAGACCAGGAACGTAGGAGTCATTCTTAACTTCTTCCCACATCCAATCCAACACTAACTTCTAGCAATTTTACCTTCTTACTAGTTTTAAACCTTTATCATCCCTTTATGTCCACTTGCACAGACCTAATCCAGGCCATCACCATCTTACCTGAGAAGCATAACAACCCACCACCTGGAATCCTCATGTCTCCTTCCCACTCACCACCCTCACAAACATCCCACACACTGGGCAGAATGAAGATTTAAAATACAACACTGACTATGTCAAACACCCCCACGTCTCTGCCTGATCCCCACGTCAACTAATTAAAATCCTTTCAGTTATTCCAACTGACTGGTTTTAACCAAATATTTTCTGACAGTCATCATCATATTATTCTATAAAACGTTTGAAATTTGCCCACCAGCATGGCTCAGTGGCTGAACAACAATCTATGAACCAGGAGGTCACAGTTGAATTCCCAGTCAGGGCATATGCCCAGGTTGTGGGTTCGATCCCCATTGTGGGGCATGCAGGAGGCAGCTGATCAATATTTCTCTTTCATCATTGATGTTTCTCTCTCTCCCTTTCCCTTCCTCTCTGAAATCAATAAAAAAAAATTTTAAGCTATTTGAAATGTATTACAATGATGACCTCCAACATGAAAGATATTGGATATTAGGTTTCCATAATCTAGGTCATAGGGTCTAATCCCCTCATCTAACCCACTCTGTTATACAGCTGATTGGGTGGGTCATGGAGCCTGACCTTCACTCAGGGTGACTGTTATTTCACTCATTCCTGTTGCACATTAACTTCTGCAAAGATGGCAAAACATTTGCCCCCGTTATCAAATTATTTTAGTTACTTTTTCCAGAGGCTCTTAGTTCTGGTCCAGGGTTTCTACTTTTCCCCATAAATCACTGGACCACATATGTAAATTTAACACATATACACGAATTGTAGAATTCCTAGTCACCACTATAGATACAGGTGGGATTAAATCAACCTTAATATCCATAATGTTGGCATTTCTCTAGCAGGCCTAAGCCATCAGTCAGACATCCCCCAAAGGCTCCCAGACTGTGAGAGGGCGCAGGCTGGGCTGAGGGACACCCTCCCTCTAGTGCATGTATTTCGTGCACCAGGCCTCTAGTATAGGATGCTTTTAGAGGCTAGTCCATCTAGATTTCCAGGTCACCTGCTCCTTAACTATTTGGATAAATACAATCCAGGTAGAGAATGAATTATATCTGAAGTCCCATCAATTGATCAAATCCTGGAATGACTCCATTTTAACTTCCTAGAGGTAAAGCTTAGTTAAATCCTACAAGGTTATGACATGCCTTCTGTACAGTGTGAATTTTTTAATGGCAATAAGAGTTATAATAATAAAATTATCTGCTTGGTCAGTAACCCCATTTCATAAACCATAGTGACTCAGCCAAATTGTAATTAAGCAGAATAGTCTGATCTCAGGGTGACCTGCCATCTGTTTCTATTTACAAAACCAGAGGCAGCACATATAGGAATCCTGTTATTAATGAGGCCACTATGTTGTAATCATGGCCCCATTTGGACACATCCAAAATGATAATCATTCTAAACCATTCATTACAGCTTGACAAACTACATTAAGCAGAACTATGAAGGGTCTTGGAATATTGCATACAAAGTTAATCTATGGTTTGAATCTCTCTGTGTCTCATTTTCCTCATTTGTAAAACAATGTTAATAACAATGTCTACTTTATAGGGTTGTTGTGAGGATTCAGGGCTCAAATATGTTAGTCGCTGGGACAGTACCTGGCGCATGATGGGCACTATATAATGTTTGTATTTATCATAAAAGTTCCTAGGAAAATGTTCAGTCCTTGAAAAGGAAGATTTATTTGACCCATGTATCACTCCCTCTTGCCTTCACAGATCAGAATGAATAAATGTGTTATTTTAGAAACTCAGGCTTCCCCGGATCCAACCCCAGCAAGTTTTTCTTTTCTAGTTACAGACTATACAGATGGTCCCAAACTTAGGATGCTTCAACTTACAATTTTTTTACTTTACAGTACTGTGAAAATGATATTTATTCAGTTGAAACCATACTTTGAATGTTAAAGTTTGATCTTTTCCCCAGCTAGTGATATGCTGTATGAGACTCTCGTGACACTGGGCACTGGCCCGAAGCCACAGTCCCAATCAGGAGACCGCAAGGGTAACCAACCAATACCCTACAGTGTACTGCATTGCCAGCATTTTTTGGATATTGTATTCTGAACAGGTCTAGGGTGGGCTAGGCTGAAAGATGATGCTCAGTAGGTTAGGTGTATTAAATGTAATTTTGACTTAACCATAGGTTTATCAGAATGTAACCCCATCACTTGGCAAGGAGCATCTATACTTTCTTTGATTTAGTCAGTAAAATCTTTTACGCAATACCTCCTAAGAGGGAATCTGATGAAACTCTAGACTCTCTCTGGAGGGGGGAAAAATGTGTATGTAAAAGTTTACATTCAATTTCAGGGGGTTCAGACCGCCCCCCTGAGGTCAGTCATGGACCTCAGATTAAGAATCATAGCTTGAGAGAATGACTTGGAAGATAGCCAAATTGGATCTTGTTCTTTCCACAATGTCTAAAGCAAGAGGAGAAAGAAACACATATTTGCACATTGTAAAGGAAGTATAAAGGAAGTACTCTTAGCCAGCCAAGTACTTTCCAGTAAAGGGTGTTGATGATGATGAAGGAGAGAAATGAAGAGGAGAATAAGAGCAGGAGGAGGAGTCCTTCAAAATGGATAAAGGTGGGTAAACTGAAGGTGTACTTTTACCTGTGAGTGAGCCAAGTATGCAGCAGCGCTTTGAAACTGGGAGTACTGTATGGCTGTTATTAGAGCAAATGGGAGGCAGTTTGAGTAACTGATTGTATCTAAAGCTTCCTTTTAAACCTCATACAGGTAAAATATTATCAGTGGGCTCTTCACGCCTGTGCAAGGATTCGGGCACAAAAGAAATGTTAATGATGAGAACTGAGCTGTGGATTCTGAGTGACCCTAGGGACAAAATGATTATCTGGTGGTCTTATGTTGCTGGAAATTTATTAGAGTGTTTTAAGATTACATTAACTGATTTTCACCTTAAGTGCTCCGCCTGGAGAAGCATTAAAGGCTCCTGATAAGGAATGATTTCAGAGAAGTAGTGACATCAGCCAGAAGATCTTTTGGGTGAGTCAGGGGTACTGTAAGGAGAAAAGCCCAAGTGAGGTGGCTGGGTCCAGCCGGGCGGTGTGATGGGCTTGCCGCAACCCAAAGCTGCCGTCTGACGAGGGCTCACCAGGCCCCCTCTCGTCACCTGTTCCCAACAGTCACCAGTGCCAGCGACCAAACAGGAAGAATAATATATTTATAATAAGGGTCATATAATGAGGCCACGGACCCAGTTACATTTCTGCCCCATTATGGTCTCAGATTGCACCCCTGCCTCAAAGAGCCAAACATCTTCTCAGGGTCTGCAAGTATCGACCTGCTCTTACCCGTGCTAACCCCCGCTCCCTCATCCTCTCTCTTCTTTCCTCCCTCACTCTGCCTCCGTCTCCAAGCCCATCTCTCTGTTCTTGGACCATCCCAAGTTCACCCCAGGTGCAGAGCCTCTGTATTTATTGTCCCCTCTGCCAGGAACATTTCTTCCCTAGATAATTGTATGGCTGACTCATTCTGAGTTCCGGTCTTAGCTTGGTTACCAACTTTCTGTTCCCTGCCTTGTCGCTTTCTCCCATATCATTCTATTTTATTTGACTTATAGCACTTATTACTATCTGAAAATAATCTGTTGGTTTGTTTTCTTCATATTGTTGATATTCTGCCTTAGAATGTGAGCTCCCCTGAGAGTAGGCACCTTCTATATCTTGATCCCTGCTGTTGGCCCCAGGCACAAAGAAAGCAATTGATGTACATTTGTTGGATAAAGGGATGAATGGTCATCATAATAGCTGCTATTTATTGAGCATTTACTCTGTGACTGGCCAGAGCTGCAGGTTTTTATAAATATTATCTCACTGAATTCTCGCAGCATGGAGTATGTATCTATCTCTTATCCCCATGGTACAGATTAGGTTGCAGAGAGTTAATGCAGCTCTTTCAATGTCAAAGCTAGCTTTCTGCAAGCTAGCAAGTGACCAGGACCTGACTTGAACCCAGGCATGCTTGACTCCAACACTCCTGCTCAAAATCAGGAGGCAGCACACTTTTTTTAGAAAGGACCAGATAGTAAACATTTAACGCTTTGCAGGCCATATAGTTCTACATGTAGCAACCATACAACTCTGCTGTGCTACCAAAGCAACCATAGACAATACATAAACACATGGATATGGCTGTGTGCCTACACAACTTTATTTATAAAACATGTGGTGAGCAGGATTTGGCCCATGGGCCATAATTCACAGATCCCTCCTTCATGTCATCTCTTTGCTTGCTTAAAGGATTAAAACAACAACAACAAAAAAGGAGAAGAGGAGTAAAAGAAAAGCATGAAAATGTGTGTTCAGTTGTCATCCCGCTAACTGAAGGGTCCCAGATTCGATTCTGGTCAAGGGCACATACCTCAGTTGTAGGCTCAGTCCCCAGCCCTGGTCAGGGTGTGTGCGCGAAGCAACCAATCAATGTGTCTCTCTCACATCAATGTTTCTCTATCTCTGTCTCTCCCTCTCTCTTCCACACTCTATAAAAAAAAAATCAATGGGAAAATATCCTCGGGTGAAGATTAACAACAACAACAAAAAAAATGTGTGCTCGGTGCATCGTGAGCCCTCTTCAAATAAGAAAGACAGCAGGTGGATAAATTCCGCTTAAAAAGACAAAACCAGCTATAAGATTCTGATAGGAAGTATGACTACTGATTCAACTTCTTGACTGAATTATAACCGTCACTTAAGACTACAGTAGAGTTTAATTGAAATAAGGCATTCCATTTTAACCAAGGTTCCATTCACACGTTAATTATACATGATTTCACATGCCAACACTTGATCAGATCCACACAACCTTCCATCCCAAGCAGGCTCCAATGGTCACTATTGAGGGACAAAGCACCTGGAGTCACTCTGACCATTTAAACTCTTCCTCTTTCAAACTTTGAGACAACTGCAAAGTTGTCTTTCCTTTTCAAGCAAACGTATGAGTTATTGGCAAGAGGTGAAAGACAAGATAGGAATCACAGGGTGGAGAAATCTGTGCAGCCTCACTGGGAAGGTGACCCCTATTGGGGTTCAGTTGTCCAGTCATTCCGAGTGGCTCTCAATGCTGAATATCAGAACCAAAGCAAAAAAAATCAGCTCCCAGTCCCTTGGGTTTGGGCTGGAAGGCACAGACTGAACTTTAGGAGGTGGGAGATGAGGGACAAAGGCAATGGTGTTTGTTGTCCTTGTCTGTGCATAAGTGACAGGCTGGTGTGGGCTGGAGCCTTGTGGGGGGGCGAGGCCTCCTCTCTGCAATCTGTTTTTCTCTCCTAGGCCATTAGAAACTCTTTAGACAAAATGTTTACTTCTGTCCTACCCTGAAGAAAGAGTCCTCTGGAAACAGCACATGGTTCTTAAAACACAGGCACGTTTTCCTTCTTTTGTTTGCAATTTTCTAAACATGGTCCTAAATGCTTGAGCAAGTGACAACGATTAAACTTTTGCTGGGCTCCGAATCTCCTGCTAGGCTCATCTATGCACTTGGACTATGCACTTACAAAATCCAGTTTTAGCAAAACCCTGCTAAGTCAGTTTTATCAGAACTCCAACCTTCGGCTTCCTCATCCTCTGTCATCCCCCGGGAGATGTCTGATCCCCCTGGCCTGTCTTCAGCAAAAATCCTGATAGGTCACATTAGCCAGAATTCCCTCTCCCTTAATGTTACCTCTTAGTAATTTTCCCTCCACTGACCCCTGCACCCTGTTCCTTGGCTATCTGTTCCTACTTGTTCATGCTGTATTTGGACTTGAGCCCAATCTCTCTCCCCGACTGTAAAATCCCACGGCAGTAGTCCCTACCCTATCATGATGGGTTTGATCCTCTTTCTTGGGTTCTCAAGGGGAAAGACCATGTGTTGGATGTTCACGGCACCTCCTGCACCATCTCCTCTAGAAAAACATCTCCATTTGGAAGCTTGACGTGATAAGAGACATTTTGGAGCTCAGGGCACATGGAATAAAGTCTGCCTTACCATCTTTAACAAGTATTGATGGATATATTCTTCTCTAACACAGCAAAGCAGCCCCAGCATCTAGAACCAACATCTAGAGATGCAAGGTCTGTCCCAGCCCTGCCATTAGCCAGTGGTGATGTCCTGGGCTCCCCTTCCCCTGGCTTCCCCTTTCTGAGCCTGTTTTCTTATCAGTAACAGAATGAGTCTCACACGTTTCCAACCACCCAAACGTCCATCATTTTTCATCTTTTTTGGGTACATTTAATATCTGTTATATTTATTATGGTTCATAGTGCCTGTTTAAGATGATTCATGTTATTAATAAGAATGGATTTCTATTGAGCAGTTAGTATTTACCAGGTACATTGTCTTCATATGCTCTGTAGCCCCTGGTCAATGTCTGACCCAAGAGGAGAATGCAAATTCAAACTCCCTGGCCCTGAACTCCATGATGTCTCTCATCATGTCAGGCTACCAAATAGAGATGCTTTCCTAGAGGAGATGGAGCAAGAGTTGCCTTGGACATCCAACGCATGGTCTTTCCTCTTGAGAACCCAAGACAGAGGATAAAACCCATGACAAAATCAGTGCCCCAGGAGGAGCAGTGCTGATGACTCGCACAGTAGGAGCTCCTTCATCCTTGATTCCTCCTTATTGTCATTTTTGTGCACAAGCAAACATGAAACAATGGCAAAGCTCTGGTCATTAGAGAATCTGTTCCTTTGCTAGGGAGAAGGAATCCCTTCAAGGGTGGACCAGGTCAACAATCTGGTGATGCAAGAGATCGGGGGCTCTCCTTAAAATAAACCAAGATTTTTAAGAAGACATGTCATTGCTGGCCTGATTCGAGGGGGATTTGGAGACACATGGTGGAATAAGAGTAGATCCCTAGAGATAGAAGAACAAGGCTGATAAAGTCGATGTTTTGCACAGATCTGGTTCCTTTGGAGCTGGGGGAGAGAAAAGGGGAATGAGTTTAATTATTGGATGTCTACTATGACCTAGATCTGACCTAGGTGCTTTTATAGATCTGAGATTTAGGTCCTGACAGCAATAGGTAATGTTGAGATTTTACAGATAAGGCTAGTAAGAACCTAAAAGGGATCCTCTCTCTCTCTCTCTCTCTCTCTCTCTCTCTCTCTCTCTCTCTCTCCTCTACTTCAATGCTTGTGTATACACTAGTCTAGCTCCAATTCAGATTTCCATGATGTAAATGGAATATTTGTTAAAAAAATATTTAGACTGCTAACCCTAATTCATCCTATTTGATTAACAACTAATAATGTCGTTTCTGAAAGTGGGGTCGATATCATCTGACCCAATAGTTCTCACCTGGGAGGTGATTTTGCTCCACAGGGTGACATTTAGAAATGTCTGGAGATATTTTTAGTTATCACAAAAGAAGGGAGGGGTACTAATGGCATCTAGTGAGTAGAGGCCAGGATGCTACTAAACATCCTACAATGCACAGGACAGCTACACACACACACACAAATTATTTGCTCCATAATCTCAGTAGTGCTAAAGCTGAGAACTTCTGACATAATCCAACCTGTCTTACAGATGTGGCAGGCAACCATGACACAGAGAGATAACGAGACTTACCCAGGCCCATACAACCGGTTGATGGTGAAGCTGTGGGATGAGAAATATCCCCTGAAACCTTCTACAATGTTCTTGCCAGACCTCAAGCTGCTGATCAGCCAGAGGACTGCCTGCTACGAGAAAGATGGGTTCAATGGGAATGCTGTGTTGGCATAACAACCCAGGCAAGCCAAACACAATTAGGTAAATTCAAGTGGATCGAGCCTGTTGCTCCTCAGTCTTGGCCATCTTCTCAATAAGCAGCCAGGGGAGGTTCCAGAAAACAAAGAGACCAAGCTTTGGAACTGAATGTTCACCTAGAGGCCTTTGCTGCTCACCAGCTCCACTGAACTCCTTCCTTCCCTTAGGGTTGCAAACCAATGATCATAATGATCAAGTTGAAGAAAAGAATTTTCTTTTAATAATTAATAGGCAAGTTAAAAATATTAATGATTATAGGGTCATAGTAAGTCAAGAAAGAAATGGCTAGCAACTGACTCTTTCCAAAACAGATGAGGCATTTGCCTGATCCTTATCATCAATGACAATCTTTTGGCTTCCTATGAGCCAAGAGATGTGTTGCATCTCAGGAAGCAATGGGCAGAAGGAGAAGAGGATGACCCTTGACCTCAAGAAGCGTTCAGTTCAAACACAGGAGTCTCCTCTGCAATTGCCACCACAGAGCAAAGTCAACACTGCAAAATGGATAAAACAAAACCCCGTACAGCTCAATAGCTAAGCCTGGCGCAACTCACTTATTTTAAACAACTTTCAACACAGGAACACTCCACTGTAGCCCAAGAATTTTAACTTTCCCAGATGTACTATTGGGACTTGTCCTGCCTGATGGGCATGTTTTTCTCTCCATTAAGCTTCCTGGGGGACTTCCAATGCCCTGGACCATATCTAAAATGTCAGGATAACCAGATGCAATATGGTACTTCATTGAATTATAGCAGATCCTTTGACCCCCAAATCCCTTAACCTAAGCAGGTGGATGGAGGGCCCCTAAAAGGCTACTCTAGGCCAGGGCCTGGCATCTTTTCCTGCAGTCTCTATGCGGCATCTAAGTGGAAGCTGGAGATCTGGGTTAACACAACTCTGAAGATTGACTTTTATCTTGAAATTTCAATGAAAAATTAAACATCCTGATAACGCCGAGTACCACTAATGGCTTTTATTTCCATTGCAACTGCTTTCTGAGATGGATAGTTCCCCTTTAGCTTTTCATGAGTTTGGCCCAGAAATCGGATACTCAAGGCATTAAACATACAGGAGCCTGGGACGCCAAGAAAACAGTAGTGTCTATTTAAGGATTTGGCTGCTGCAGCCAGCTGAGTGTCTTGGGGAAGTGAGTGGAATTTGAATATATCAGCTCTGCTACTCTGCTACAGGCTGGGAAATCAGACACTCAGAAAGACACCCCCGGGGCTCCCGCTTGGGTTTGGACATGGGTGTTAATCTTGGTGACATGCAGCATGTTGGGCGATGCTTCCCATACTTTGAGCTATCACCGTGCAGTAAACTAAGGGATGCTAACTTTTTAATCCTGCCCAGCCATAATATTAAAATTAAAGTAAACATCAATTGGCAATCTAAAAGCACCGTCATTTAATAAAAGAAAGAATGCTTTAACATTTTAAGAAGTGGGAAGGACAGACTCTCAGAACAAAGGGAAGTTCTTTAAATTGAATACAGATAGCTGTAATAAAAACTTGACTACTTTGGCTCAGTGGATAAAGCATCAGCCTGTGGATTGAAGGGTCCTGCATTCGATTCCGAACAAGGGCACATACCTTGGTCGCAGGCTCAATCCCCAGCCTGGGGACTCGTGCAGGAGGCAACCAGTTGATGTGTGTCTCTCACATTGGTGTTTCTCTCTCTGTGTCTCTTCTCTTGCCTTCCACTCTCTCTAAAAATCAATGGGAAAATATCCTTGGGTGAGGATTGACAAAAAAAAAAAAAAAAGACTTTACTACTTTGTCCTTAGTTCTTACATCCCCTTAGACTGGAAAGACCATCATAAACTAGCAGCCATCTGCAGTCCGGAAGGTGGGGACTGTGAGTAGCCACTGGAGTCTCCTGGAAAAGAATTAGGTTTGAGACCCAGAAGGTATTCCAGGGTGAGGGGGTGGGACTGGGGGGCACAGGGGTTACCCTGAGAATAAGCCTCTTTGCTCTATGGTGGCACTTTCCACACTGTAATGCTACACTAAGTAACTTGTTTAATTACCTATCGCTTCCCCTGGGTTTTGAGTTCCTTGAGAGTAATGCCTTGTTGCCCTGGAGTTCATTCGATGTGGGACAGGGACAGCGGCATAATAAGCAGCCCTTCGTGGGAGTTGATGGAAAAGCACCAGGGACACAGAGTGCTGCTTCACGAAGCCATAAGAGCTGAATAGAGGGCACATTTTCTGTTATCTAATCCGTGTACCATTTCTGGCTGGTGTGGTGGGGGAGGACCCACCTCCCACCGGGCAGACTCACCCTGAGCACCATCCCACAAGATCATTAAAATGTGCCCCAAGGAGGGTCTGAGGGAGGTCCAGACTGCTGCTGCCCCAGGGGAGAGCCAGGAGACTGCTGAGCACAGGCTGGGCTCCTCTCCTGGGGTTCCTGGGGCTGTCTGGGCAGGAGCAGGGCTGGAGTGGGGAGCGGCCAGCCTCCTGGCCGCCTGCTGATTGATCCCCTTGTTTTCCCATTGCCAACTCCGAAAAGAGCTCTCCGTCCCAAGGTTTGCAATTTTCCCAGGCCCTTGTTCCTCAGTCACTTTTTGGAACTGGCTCAAAGAAAACCTCATCCACACTGTTAGCAGCAGTCTTGGGGTGAAATTCCACAGCAACCTCCCCTTCCCTGCAGAGAAATGGATGTTGCTTTCTTTCAAGACTCATTTTGGGTGGTTTTTTAGCCAACCTGATTTCTGGCAGGATGTTGAAGCTAAACTTCCCATCAGCCCCAGAGCACTGGGTGGAGGCCAACTGCAAAGCTCAGTGAGCAAGTGCACTGAGGCAGGGGGAGGACGGGCAGGGAGAAGGCGCCTGCCCCAACACGCTGCTTGAGAGCCCAGAAGTGATGATGGAGTGTTTTCATTAGTGCTGGCTCAGCATGCAAGTGGGAGCCCCATAAATATCTCTGAAATGCTGCTCAACCAGCATGGTGAGTGTGGGCTTCCCATTGCAAATATCCTGTCATTTTCCCTCTTATGACCTGTTGGGGGGATTTGCCGTAGGTACAACTTGCTATTTAAAGTCTCTTTGGAAATGCTTTGTGTCTAATGTATTATTTATTACATGGAATCTCTGTTCCTTTCTCCATCAATCCTCTCAGGTTCTCCCACCAAATAGAGATTTTCAAATCCCGAGTTTATGAGTTTATGTGAAGATAGTTGTGTGCCCTGAAGTATCAATCTTACTGCCTGTCTCCCCTCCATGATTGCTCCCTTCAAAAATCACTGGCTAAAACACTGATGCCCCTGAGAGGATCTACTGAGCACTCTGACCAGCAAGCAATAGGTGGGGATTGGCTAAAAGACATCTAAGGCCAGAGGGAGCCCCAGGTAGGGAACAGAAGATGGAGACATGAAGACATAGGTCAAGGGGACAGGGTCGCCCCCAGGGGAAGGTGGGAGAGAATTGAAGATGCTGATATCACTATTCTTTCAGGAGCCTGAGGCTGACCATTGCCCTCCTCATTCTCTTCATGCTTAGCCTTCTCATCACCTCCCAGGGCATCTGGCTTTGTCTGGGAAAAATGCTAACCAGCACTTCACAAGAGCTGTCACCAAAGCCCCGGCCAGCGAGCTCACAAAAGACACTGTGTACACTGCAAAAGGAACATGGTGCTCCTGGTGAGAGGCCCAGTAGGTCGGGGAGGGGGCAGCCTTGGGCAGCCAAGGAAGACAAGGGCTCATCCCCAAATCCTCAGCTTCCTGTTCCCTCCCAGCCTGCCTATTCTTGAATTTCATTACCAGAGAATACTTCCCCAAAAGGGTTAATCATCCTAGACATGGATGAACTTGGGGGAGAAGGACACAGAGAACCTGTTTGCTGTCCCCAGCCCCTGGCTTAGGGATTTTCATTTTAGAGGTGATCCCAGGGGTATGAGGATGCTGGACTCCAGCTGAACAGCAGGAGGGAGGTGCGAGGAGAAAGGAGTTCTGGGAGACAAATTGGCCAGTTCTTCTTTTTGCCTTCTTTAAGTTTGGACCCCGCTTCTTTCCATCCATGGAAATAACTGGGGAGAAGAGCACTGGTCAGGGAGCCGGGAGGCCTTATTCAATCTGGCTCTGTCTTGTTGTGAGTTGAGAGAATCATAAGCATCAGAGATGAGCAACTCAGTTCTAGGAATCATTCAGTTCAACCCCCTCACCTTATGCCCACTGACTCTGTCCCAGGGAGCTGCAGGTGCTTTGTCAGGGTTGCAGGTACTGAGCACCTACTGTGTTCTGGTCCCGGTTGCATATTAGATGCTCACAAGCTGTTGGTTCACCAAAGAGGTTTTTCTGCACTCGCTCCCCACCCTGTCTCAGTTAGGTCCTTTGTTCTTTTTCACGTCACAGATGGGAATGACCTATTAATTCTTGTGATTTGTTTAATGCCTGTCATCCCCCACCCCCATTCTACAAAGGCAGAGAGCTTTCTCTCATTCCCCAGTGCTTTCACACACATCAGGCACAGAATCTCTTAAACTCAGAATCTCTAATTTCAAAGTAACCCCATGAGAGAAGTATCATACCCATTTTACAGATGAGAAAAGTGGGGCTTAGACAATTTAAGTAACAAGTGGAAAAAGCAAGATTCAGCAGTGGAACTGAATGCCCTTTCCCCCATGCTGTACTTCAAACAAAGACGATCAGACTTGGGAGATTCCCTTAAACTGGGGGTCTTGGATTAGGCTTGTGGTGCTGTAGGATCAGATGCCACAAAATCACTCTCTGAGAGAGGAAGAGATGGGGAGTGTCACTCTAGGACTGAGAGCAGCTCAGACCTGGGTCCCCAGGTAGGTGTCTGGTCTTGCCAAGCCAGGTGCTAGTTGGGATCCAGGCAGGGAAGATGAGAAGCTGAGGACCACACAGCAGTGAGGGGTTCCCCATTTGGCAACTGGGGAAGCAAACAGAGAAACAGAAATATCCGCCTGGTGGGAATGTTGGAGGGGACCGATCACCAGGTGAGTCGAAAGCTAAGGGTCTGGTATTTGGGAAGGGCAGGCTCTGAGCCTAGACAAGTTGGAAATTGAATTTCAGCTCAAGCAGTTACCACCATCTTGGGCATGTTAGTTACATTCTCTTAGCTTTAGCTCTTCTAAAACATAGGATGATGCTAACTAACCTCACTGCTTCACAAGGAGGATAAATGAGATACACTAGGGAAAGCCCTCAGAACAGGGCCTGATCTCATGTGAGCCTCCAACCAATGTGATCTCCTCAAGTAACTTCCTTCAAGGCTGAACCGAATTCCTGACTTGGAGCCCCTTTCCGGCTATAGGTGGGAGCCCATGTGTGGTTAAGCTGGCTACAAAGGTAGGTGAGAGGACAACAGGGAAAGCAGATCCTGACGGAGAGAACAGAACTGCAAACCTCCCAAGGCCATCTATGCCCACTTACTACCATATCCCCAAAATCTTGCTCACAACCTGTCCCATGGTTCCTGAGCAGTAGGCTCAGCTGAGAGAATGGGTCCAACAGAGCAGGTGGGAGAGCTGCCATGGTCTACCAAGAACCTGATTTCATCATTGGCTTACCATTGACTCCTTCAGTACCAGAGAGGCACCACAGCATAGGACTGACAGCTTGGGCTCTGAAGTCCACCACTTACTGTTCCCTCTTAACTTAGTTTCCTTAGCTGTTAAATGGGTTGATACTCACCTCACAGGCTTTGTGTGAGGCTTGAGAGAATAAGTGTAAAGCACTCAGACCATGCCAGGCAGGTAGAAGGTGCTCTACCAGTGTTAGCTATTATTCCCAGTAGGTCTGCTGAGAGTCAGATACTGCTGGGCTCTGGGGGGACTGGCTGGGAGCAGGTCCCTGCATTCACAGACCTGCCAGTCTCATGGGGGGTGATGGATCAAGAAACAAGCTATCTTAAGACAATATTAATGGCCCAATAAAGTGAATTCCAGGGGACTTTAACCTAGTACGAGATAAAATGACTTTACTCAGAGACCTGACTAATCTGTTGACTTGGCCAGACCAGGGGCCAGGGCAGGGTAGAGAGTGCTCCAAGCAGAAAGATTAACGTGAAACAAGGTCGACCACGGTGGGTGGAAGAAAGAGTGTCCACAGGGCAGGACAAAGATGGAGAATGATGAGCAAGCAAACCAGAGAAACAAGCAGGACCCAGACCATCCATCCAGTCAATGGAAAAGGAAGGAAGTACTCCCAAAAGAAGCATCAGGTCCAGAAGGTATAATTCCCTGCACGGGGCTTGTCTTCCACCTCTTGACATGTCCCTTAAAATTATGAGGGGGAAGCAGGATTCACTTTAATGAACTCAGACTAACTACTTGGGAAATCCAATGGGGCCTCACCAGAGAAAACTCCTAGGGGACCACAACATAGTCAGCAGGAAGAAGATCCTCCATCATGCGGAAGCTGTGTGGGACAAGGCCTCGGTAGCATCCCACCCAGCTACTGAAGCAGGTACCACTGGACACAAACACTGGAGGATTAAGACATTATGGTTGTAAACACAGGGAATTAAGACAACCCCCAAGACTAGAGAAAGGAAATACAGTTGGCATGGTTATTTCTTCCCCTAAAATGCATAGGGAGAAATCCATTTTAGGAATACCAATCTCTATATATATAAGCCTAAGCGACCACCCGACCAGTGACCGGCCAGTAGCTATGATGTGCACTGACCACCAGGGGGCAGACACTCAACGCAGGAGCTGCCGAGCGACAGCAACTTTGCAGAGTGCCTTCTCGCACTCCGGGACCCCTGGGGGATGTCGGACTGCTGGTTTTGGCCTGATCCCCACAGGCCAGGCAGAGGGACCCCACTGGTTCACAAATCCCCACCAGCACACCGGGCCTCTAGTTTACCATAAAAGCATTATTTTCCATTTAATGTCAAAACAAAACTGTTTTCCTTGTTTTTACATCATACCCTTCCTTCCTTGGCCACCTCCAGCCAAACCTAACAACCAGAGAAGACAAATATGTCATCCTTTCATCTTTCACCTTCATTCTGAGTGGTCAGATTCCTGCTGCCACCACAAGGCCCCAGCTTTCATCTGTGGTAAGGAAGTCCTTTGACATATAGCATCCCAACCCAAACTCGGACAACACCACTGAGTTGGAAGTATGATGGGGTTGAGAACAGACAATGCACACCAAACACAGATCCCAAAGTGGGAAACAAAGTCTCACAAATGGTGCCCAGCCCCACTCTTCTCTGCAGCCAACATCACAAGGCTTGGTGCCACCAAGCAGAGCCTTTGAAAGCCATGTCCCATTTGCAAATCAGCCTTGATGATGTTTCAAGCCAAAGCAATTGGATTTCTCATAAAGAGTCCAAAGCCCTCTGAAGACTTTGGGGTTCGGAGCCCGAGGGAAGGATGACAAGGAGGCCAAGAGAATAGCCATCAGGAAGGGTTCCACGGGGAGCAAAAGCATGCAGACGTGAATGCTGCACCACTATCCAAGCTCATGCCTCTTTCCAGCTGCAAATGACTCATGTCTTGGCTTAGTCTTTCCAAAGAATTCCAAGATTTTGAGTTCTCTTTCCTTCCACTTCCTTCCTCCACATTCTCTGCCTCTCCTACTTTTCACTTTGCTGCCCCAGCCTCCCCCACCATGCTACCTCCATTTCTAATGTCATGACATCCTAAGAAACTGTTCCCCCGACACACACCAAAAAAATTTTAGTACCTGTATCCTTGACTCTGTGGTGTCTGAGGAATTATTTCCAACCAGTTGCTTAGTAAAGCTGATCGAAACTCTGGAGAAGACAGCCCCAGCCTGTGTGGGAGTGAGCCAAAGGCTCCGCTGGGTGCCTGTTTGTATGGCCAGAGGCTGAAGGACTTTGGGTGCTCGGCAGTAACCTCAGAAAAATTCCCTAGGCTGCAGCAAACTCTCCCAGCACTGTTTTGAAACACCCCAGCAGGAGGAAGCCTCTTTAATCAAATAATAACCAGCCAGAGATAAGGCCTCCAAGGCCGAGCTCTGCCAGCCAATCACTTGCTTCCTTCCACTGCAAGGACAAACAGACCCGGGCTTCTGGAGTGAGTTTCAGAGCTTGTTACAATTTAATGATGCTACGGGTGCTGTCTTCTTGGCTGTGCCTGGTGGGGATTGTCTATCAAAAGTGGGAAGCTCTGAGCTCAGGAATCTCATTCTGAGTGGAGGTGGCTGGCCGGGGGCACCCAGCTCCCAGCCTGAAAGCTTCTGCATTGCCCAGAGTTCTGGCTGCTGCCTAGAAGCCAGGCCTGAGTGGGGCTGAGCAGGGCTGGGTCACCAGGGGTGAGCACATTTGACACGGGAGGTGCAGCTTATTGACCCTGAAGAGGTTGTGGAGGCTGTAGTGACTTGCTCTCACATGTTGGAGATACTTAACACACGTTTCCTATGGGCCCTTAATTGGCAGTGACTTTGAACTTCTCTACATTCTTCATCCTGTCCAGCCACCCTCCCCTTCCGATGCTGTCAGAAGTATCACAAAAAGGGTGGGTTCTTGGGGCTATCCAAGTCAATAATAATGGCCCTATGTGTTTCTAGTCCTGTGACTTTGAACATGCCACTCCTAAGTTGCTACAAGGATTAAAAAGAACTCTGGCAGGCCCCTGTGAGGTTCTTACAGACCCTGAGGAGATGTAAACAAATGCTTACATGGTCTGGATGTATTAGAGGTCAAGATTTAAAGGAACTTACTGGAGAACCTTTTCATTATGTGTATAATAGCCATCAACGGAATCAATTTTAGGACATTTCATCACCCCCAAAAGAAACCTGTTCTCATTAGCAGTCATTCCCCATTCCCCGCCATCCCCCACCTCTGCCAACTCGAGGCAACCACCAATCTGCTTTGTGTCTCCCGTGGATTTGCCTGTTCTGGACAGGTCATGCAAATGGAATCATGTACTATGTGGCCTTTGTGACTTGCTTCTTTCACTTAGCACACTGTTTTCAAGGTTCACTTGATTCCTTTTTATTGCTGAATAATCTTCCATTGTATGAATATACCACAATTCGTTTATCCATCCATCCATCCATTGATGGAAATTTGGATCATTTCCACTTTTACTTTTTATTATAAATAATGCTACCATGAACATCTGTGTACAAATGTCCACTCCCTTTTATATGCAAATTCATGGCCCCAGCACAGGAAAACAAGAAGGAAACAAAGCAGGTGAGAGAACTAGCCTTTGAAGGGCTCCTCTCCAGCCAGGAGTTAGAATATCACAGCAGTCGTGAGTATGGGTTCAGGTTTTCACGATGCATGAAGCCCTGTTGCAAATTCCCTCTCATGTAATCCTCCCACAACCCTAGGCCTAAGGAAGGTATTCCTTTTATGGCCATTTTAAAGATGAGATCATAAGGAATAAGAAAGTTTGAATAACTTGACAAAAGTCCCCCAGCCAAGAATTGAAACCAGAATTAAGTCCTATGTTCTTACCACTCCAGCTCTTCAAACATACAAAAAAAGGTTTTTATTCTTCTTTTACATACTCAGTCTTAGTTTCTAAGACTCATAGTTCAAGGAGAGAAAAGAAGAAATAATAAAAAAAAGCTTTATTATAATTTGTGGAGAAAATGGCAATGAGGGCAACAAATAGTTGTTATTGTCTGTATTTTTTAAATTTTTATGTAAGGCTCAGAAGGATTAAATGTCTCATCTAAAGGCACAGAACTATTGGGGATGTGATGTACAGCATGGAGAATATAGTCAATAAAATTGTAAAAACTATGTATGGTGCTAGGTGAGTACCAGAAATATCAGGGGAAATACTTTGTAAAGTATATGATTGTCTAACCACTATGCTGCACACCTGAAACAAATACAAAATAATATTGAATGTAAACTGTAAATTGAAAAATAAATTTTTTTAAGAAGATAAAGACACAGAGCTAGTAAAGCAACCGTTGATGATTCAAAGACAGATATATGATTCCCAAATGCAGGCTAGGATGGTGTGCTTTCTTCCTAGCATCTAACAGAGCAGTAGAGGTCTTGGCTGTTCAGCCGGGAGGAAGGGTAACTCTGCAGGGGCCCCTGCGGGTCAGAGTAGGTCTGGATGAAGAACATACACAGAAGGCGGGTGTGGAGAGGAACAGGGAACATAAGAGACTGAAGATGCAGAGAAAGGAAGGCTACAAAGAGAAGAGCAGGAAAGAAAACGGAAGATGGGAGAGTTCTGTTGGAAGGCTGGCCAGCTTCCCAGATTGTCCCATGGCCAGGAATGTTTCATCCAAATCCTTGAAGTCCCTTGATCAACAATGTGAACAGTCGTTTGATAAATGCTAGAAACAGATGTTCTGCGTGGAATGATGGGGAAAACATCGGCCAGGGGAGTGAGTGTGGTGACAGAGCCTTAGCTTCTCATCACCCATCCACCAACCAAAGAGCTCAGCTCTGGTGGAGCAGCACCCAAGAGGGATCTCCAGAATCAGGAGGGCAAAGCTGATGGGCATGGCCACAGCTCACCTCTGAGGTGAGATTCTGGTATAAAGTGTTTCTCACCTGAGAGTAAGTATCACAGACTAGACAGCAGGGACATGGGAACCAGCCAGGCATCTCATGGCTCCCGGATCTTGACTCATGGTTTCCTTGGGCCCATTACAGATTTCAGTACACACCACTGCCAGAAAAAGTCAGTTAGAAAAGCTCTCTAACTGACTAGTTCCAGGCCCCTCGGATCTCTGCGGTGTCTACAAGGTCCACCTCTGGAAATGAAAAGGTATCTTTAGGTCTACTCTCGCTTCAGAGCACCCAGAGTGTTGGGCACCGGGGTGGTGCAAAGCAAGACAAGCACCCATCAGTAGGTTCAACAGGGTGAAAAGAAAAACTATCTAGTGGCACTTGCCCTGGGCCAAGTCCTGGGTAGATGCTGCCCTGTCACATTTTCTCACAAAAACTCTACAGGGTAGGAATATTTATACCATTTCAGAGAATGAAAGAGTAGAGCTGAGAGAGGTTAATTAACTTGAGAATCATTGATCAGCTGCCTCCTACACGCCCCCCCACTGGGGATCAAGCCTTCAACCCAGGCATGTGCCCTGACCAGGGAATCGAACTGGGACCTCCTGGTTCATAGGTTGACGCTAGATTCTTTTTTTTTTTTTCTGTCTCTCACAAGCTGCCACTTAGTCCCATTATCCCTTCAGTGATTTTTCTTTTTTATGTTGTGTGTGTTAATATGTAGCACATATGTATCAAGATCTATACTCATATATATCTATGAGAATACATATCTGTGTACATGTATATATGTGTCTCCTTGGTTTTAGCTGCTTGTGTCCTGTTGCCTTTAGAGAAGTGTGCAAGTGGCTTTAGTTTTATACAGGGTACATAGTCCATGTAAGGACATCTGCTGCATCCGGCCCGTTTCACCTAGTGCAAGGATTCATCCAGGGCGTGTCCGGCCCGTTTCTTCGGGGCTGTGTGAAAGATTGTCCTGAGATATTTGGTTGATGGCAGTTTTCCTATTATACATCAGCTCCTGTGACCAGACAATTTCCCTATTGCAGTCATCTTCTGAGTCCCTGGTCCCAGGATGGGTCTTTCATCCCACAGAAGAGCTGTACAAACTTCCATTAATGGAGGTACCCATTGATGGGGACCATGGATGTCCATGTCATAATCAAACCAAAACTGTCATGGATTTGGGCTTGATCTGCAGTGCCCAAGGACAGAACATACATACACACACACACACACACACACACACACACACACGCACGCACATTTGTCAATTGAATGGGAAGACTGTCAAATATATCACAAATTCCAAAACATCTTAGTACCAGCAGTTACTGTAAATGACAAAAATGGATTGGGTGTAATTAATAGGGAATACTGGCGGCTGAGGTAAAATACAGGGTACATAGTCCATCTAAGGACCTCTACCACTCCAGCCAAATGTAGGCTCAGGGTTGCCAGATCTTGTTATCTTCAAGAGAGACTGAAAATATGGATTTTAATGTAAAATCTCAAAAATCTTTTTAAAAATTGGCAACTGTTCAAAGAAATTAAATACTGTTCAATGCAAAAAATCCACACAGATTTGCAAGAAAAACTCAGCCCATGGGAATCCAGTTTTTTCCCCCTAAGGTAGGCAAAATATGCATTTACATGCATTCACTTACTAACTCATGCACAGTGACCAAAGATTCTAAATCGTCTGTAAGGGCCAGTCCTCCAAGTGGCTTGTGGGTTTCTCTCTCTTGTTCCCCAAGTTTAGAGACGTTGAAGTGTGGTCAGAGAACCCTTGCATTAGAAGTCTCCAGGTACTCACTAAATACACAGACTTCTAGGCAATACCCCAGAAGCCCTAGGGACAGAACCCAGGAATCTGCATGTTAACAAGGTCCTCACGTAATTCTGAGATGCAAGGTAAGACCATATAGCTCCTCACTGGCTTCTTCTTAGGAAGAGCCCCTCTCTTGCCTTCCATTCGAAAGATGCTTTTCTGGTTGGGACAAGTGAGCTCGAATAACGTGGGTAAAATGTTAGTCTTTTTGTGCCCATTGACTTCCTGCAAATCAAAACAAAGAGGGAAGTACCTATGCAAATACAGAATCAGATGGATCTTCCTGTCACAAATGGTGACTATAATAAAAATTGAAATTTGAAAAAGGGAAATGGAAAACTCACAGTACTGGGGGCTGTGACATAATAAGTACTTGGTCTTTGCCCCCCTTTCCTGGCACACAATTCCTAAAACCCTTGAATCTCCTAAGTGACAATTGTCTCTTTGTATGCTAATGAGATGACTAGCGCCCGGAAGGGTCTGGTTGCCACTGGAACTAACCAGGGGATTAGAGGGCTGGAACTTTCAGCTGCACAACGTTCCACCCCAGAGGTTGACTTGATCACTAATGACCAATGATTTCATCAATCATGCCTAAGTAATGAAGCTCCATTAAAAAAAAAAATTAACCAAAACGATTTGAAGAGCTTCCTGGTTGCTGAACACATGAAGGTGCTGGGAGCGTGATGCTCCCAGAGAAGGCGTGGAAGCTCCGAGCCCCTTCCCCACACCTTGCACACCCAAGCATATCTTTCATCTGGCTGTTCCTGAGTTATGTCCTTTATAATAAAATGGTAATGTAGTGAACAAGTGTTCTTTTCTGAGTTCTGTGAGACCCTCTAGCAGATTATTAAACCCTAGGAAGGGTTATGGGAACCCCCAACTTATAGCTGGTCAGTCAGAAGTACCAGAGGCCTGGACTTGCCATTGGCATCTGAAGTGAGGGATAGTCTTGTGGGACTGAGCCTTTAACCTATAGATCAGATGCTAACTCCAGCATCAGAATTGAATTGAATTATAGGACACCTCGTCCTGGCCTGCGGGGATCGGGCCCAAACCGGCCCAGTGCAAGGATTCATCCAGGTCGTGTCCGGCCCGTTTCACCTAGTCCTGATGGGTTGGACTGCAGCAGCAAGCTAATCTACTGATCAGAGTGTCTGCCCCCTGGTGGTCAGTGCATATCATAGCGACTGGTCAAATGGTCAAACAAACCCTTGGACAGTTAGCATATTAGGCTTTTATTATATAGGATATTCTTACTTGCAAGTACTTTCTATGACTGGCTTAAATAATTATGGAGTTACTTTTTTCTCATATAACAAGGAGTCTTGAAATAGGCAATTACTGGCAATGAATTAGTTACCCAACACCTTTCCACTTTTCTGTCCTTATGTGTCGCTTTTATAGTCAGGACAAGCAGTAAAACCTCCAAATCTCAGAGATTTAAAATTTTCCCATACATGCCACAGGTCCATCACATATTTGTGGAAGACCTCTGCTCATTAATAGTTACTCAGAGACCTACAGTGATGCATGCCCCAGCTTGTCAAATGCTTCCACAGTTGCTGAGGCAGGAGAAAAAATGTTTGTGAAAGATGCACAAAAAAAGGATATGAATTTTGTCCAGAACAGCTACACAGAGTTCATTGGCCAATGTAGGTCACATGACCAAACCTATTTTCAAAGGAGGTGGGAAAAGACAATTCCATTAAATGCCCCCAAGAAGGACCATTGAAAATATTTGGTAAATAGCACTAATGACTACCACCTGGCCTCATGCTTGCAACATGGCTGCCACCATTTCATACAGCACATCCACATTCAAGAACAAGAACAGAGGAGAAAGAGTAAATAGAGACAGTTCCAGGCTTCTGTCCCTCTTATCAGCAAAAGCATTCCTAAAGACCACCCCCATCATCTCCACTCCTCCCCCCACCATCAGATTTTCACTTACATCTCACTGGCCAGAACTCTAAGACATGACCTCCCATGGCTGGAAGGGAGGCTGGCCACAATGAGGACCTCACTTTTCTAGCCTCATAATGAGTGGAATAAAAAGACTTCCTTCTACTACTGCATTATGAATTTCAGAGCTTACCACATATATGGAGCTAAATGAGTGGCTTTGCCCATTGTTTGTGCCTCGCCATGAATACTAGCAGGATTCCAGTCATTAGGAGTCCCACACAAACCCACACATACTTCTATAGATTTGTTTTTTGAAATGACTCATCAGTCTATAAGACCCCTCAATATCATAAGCCAGGGACCCACAAAGAACCTAGTACTTAGTAGGTATGCAGTGAATGCGGAATGAGTGGAGCAATGTGGGAGTGGGGAAGGCTGAAATGAAGCAGAACACCCAGCACATCTGCCCATCATAATGCCTAATGGGAACATTCCAAGAACCTCCAGCACACATTGTTCCTGACAATCTCAGACTGCTCCGTAACTCTCCATGGATTATTGCTCTTGCCATTATTTAACACATATTTGCTTGTTCAGGTGTGCATGTTTGGCCTTCCCAGCTCAACATGAGCTGCACTGTGGTCCGAGGCTTTTCCTACCCAACCCTTCCTCCCCTCTCCCCTTTCACAGGTCTCAGACCTTTGCTGAGAACTAATTCCAGCATGTAATAATTACAAGAGTTTTACCAAAAGGTTGGTGAAGCTTGGGCGGCTCAACAAGGGTGAGCCACATATGTAGTTTACCTGTTGGAAACGGCTAAACGGCACTTCCCCCAAACCTGAATAGGATGATTGTCTGCTGCCAGACAGCTCAGGGCATTTTATTGACTCCTATTGGCCAAACACCTGAACAACTGTAGGCTATTCCCCAAACTGACAATGCTCTGTACCCTTTGATACCTTACCCTTTGAAGTGTATATTTCCACCTTGCCTTAGGATAAATCGTGTTGAATAAAAGCACCGGTCCTTGGTCAAGGAGGGAGTCTTCAGTTCCCTTTAGCTGAAGCTCCTCTGACCCCCAATGCCTTTCAAAACTATCTTTCGTCCTTGGACTCCTTCTTAATCATCTAGCATAGCCCCTTTCTCCAGAATGCTGAACCCTTTGTAAGGCTGGGAAAAGAACCCCAGCAGACCTGCATCATGGCCCAAGGCCTGCCTACTTCTGCTCCCTCTGGCTTCTCGGATGACCCCAAACTGTTAAACATATGAAGTTCCTGATCTCCACTAATAACCAGGGACTTCCATACTTACTTTCTTGCACATGAAAAAAATTATATAGACCTCTCAGTTTACATTTGAAGACTTGGTCTAAAATTCATCCTAGCCCAGCCGGCATGGCTCAGTGGTTGAGCATCGACCTATGAACCAGAAGGTCATGGTTCAATTCCAGGTCAGAGCACATGCCCAGGTTGTAGGCTCAATCCCCAGTGTGGAGCTTGCAGGAGGCAGCAAATCAATGATTCTCTTTCATCATTGATGTTTCTATCTCTCTTCCTCCCTTCCTCTCTGAAATCAATAAAAATATATTTTAAAAAATAAAAATAAAAGAAAGTTCATCAAATATATGGGAAGGATCACCAGGCCTGGGGTAAAGAAGCCAGGTTGTTTTCCAGAACCCATGTGATCTTAGGCACAGCACTTTCCTTCTCTTGGAAGTTTTCATATCAGAAAAGGCAATTGGTGGCCTAAATGACCTCCAAATCTCTTTATGTGCAAACATCTACAGTCCCTTCTAATTCATTCAGCATCTTCCTCCTTTACTTCTGTGCCCTGCCCTGCCCCGCCCCCCCCCCCCCCCCTTAATAGAAAGTGACCATTATGTTCCCATATATGTGGTCTTTGCATAGAGGAGGATCCATTAAACCTGAACTTGTACTTCTTAAAGAAAATAAGTTTGAAGGATGAAGGTACATAACAGAGCTCAGTGGTTTCTCTATTCTATTCTTTCCAACTATCCTTGGAGACCTTTCTCCTGCTCCAACCTCCTCTCTGGCACCTGTTCATCCTAGGACCCTACTATTGGCTGTCCTGGTTATTCTCTTGCTTAAGTGACTCACCTGACTGACTATGAAGCCAAGGCCCAGTTATTTTCATCAATCACCAAAGGCTTTGGCTCTGGCTGTCTGGCCTCCCACAAGGCAGAAGCCAGTAAGACCATCCTCTCAAGTGACCTTTTTCCCCATCACACTGATCCCTGTGGCTAATGAAGATGGGTTGAGCCAGGCAATGAATACATGAGCTGAAGATATGCATTGAGCATTTGACTTTCATCCTATTGCTGCAAGTGGAAAGGCAGAAGTCAAGGTTCCCTCCCGCAACCCTAACTATTGCCCAATTGGGAAGTATAAACAGCCTGGATCAATTTATTCCAAAGGTTCATTGGGCAACCACACTGCCCTCTTCCCTCTTTGTCTGCTTGGCCATGAGGCTGCCTGCTGACCACCACCTGCTCAGACAGGCAAGAACACCAGCCCCTCAATTATAAAGGTCTGGAACACACCAAGAATAGTTCAACTAATTGACTACATGTCATTTGCAATCATGGTCTCCTCGCTAATAATTTGCAGGTCTTTCTGAACACAACCTTTCTTTCAAAAGTGTTATTTGACCACTGGACTGAGCTATGTTGCTGGTAACATTAATTAAGTGATGGATAATGGGCAGCTAAAAATATTCATGAACCAAAGAATACAATAATGTCCTTTTGACTATTCTGCTTAGCACTTTAAATAACAAGCATTTTGATTGGTGTTTCTAGTTTCTTAGGATCCCTAGAAGTGGGATCACTGCGTCAAATGGGAGTTCCATTTTTAATTTTTTGAGGAAACTCCACACTGTTTTCCACAGTGGGGCTGCACCAGTCTGCATTCTGACCAGCAGTGCACTAGGGTTCCCTTTTCTCCACATCCTCAACAACATTCATTGTTTGTTGGTTTGTTGGTGATAGCCATTCTGACAGGTGTGAGGTGATAAGTCATTTTCATTTTAATTTGCATCTCTCAGATGATTAGTGACCTTGAGCATGTTTCATAGTCTGTTGGTCATCTGTATGTCCACTTTGGACAAGTGTTTATCTAAATAAATCCTTTGCCCATTTTTTAATTGGATTGTTTGTCTTTCTTTTGTTAAGTTGTATGAGTTCCTTATATACTTTGGAAATTAACCCCTTATCAGATGTATCAGAGACAAATATGTTCTCCTAGCTAAAGTTGGAAACAGCCCAAGCAGATGAGTGGATAAAAAAGCTGTGGTGCATTTACACAGTGGAATACTATGCAGCATAAAAAAGAAAGAACTCTTACCATCTGCAACAGCATGGATGGACCTGGAGAGTATTATGTTAAGCAAAATAAAATAGACAGAAAAAAATAAGTATCACATGACTTCATTTATATGTGGAATCTGATGAGCAAAATAGATCCAGAAACATAGAAGCATGGAAAACACTGATGAATTTCAGAGGGGAGGCGGGGGGTGGAGGGGGGAGGTAGGGGAGGAGTGGTTAACTGTAACCAAGAAATCAGGGAGTTAAAATCAGACAACCAAAGCACTAATACTTGTTATTTACCATTCTCAAAGCACAGTGCTATGGTTGACACACAAAAATCTGAAGCTTATCCCTGGACTTGGGGATGGTGAGTTGGTCACTGAAGGGGGTCTGAGGAAAGAAAAGTTATAAACCTATGTAAAGGTAATTGAGTAAAAATAGCCAGATCTTATCAATTCCCCACTGAAATGAACATGTGAAACAGGCACCTTGCTGGATTCAGCATATTATTGTGCACACAGTCCCATCAAGTTCTGAGATGAGCTAGTAATTTTATATGGAGCACGAAGAGATAAAGGACAAATGTAAATCATCCTGAATTTTATAGAACATCATGCATCTTGAATCAATGAGGAGAGCATTCAGCTACAAGTGACAGAAAACTCACAAATAGAGGTTTAAACAAGATGGGCATATGTTTCTCACTCAATATGAATTCCAAAGGTAGACAGCTCAAAGCTGAAGAAGTTATCATGAAAATCATCAACAGTTGCTACTATTTTTCTTCTATACTGTCCTCTGCTTGTGGATTTTGTCTTCATGTTTTCAAAATGGTTGCTGCACCCCAGGCATCATGTCCATATCCCCAAAAGAAGAAAAAAGATAAATGTGAACAGCAAAAGTCTTCTCTTTTTTAGTTTTATATATATATATATATATATATATATATATATATATATATATGAAGAGAAGCTTTCCTCTGATATCTGCCTTCATCTTATTGAGCAGAACAAATCACATGGCCACCCCCCAGCTGCAAGGGAAGCTGGGTAATTTTTATTTTCCAGGGTCCATAGTAGAGAAAGGCAAGGGAAAGGTGATTTAAATAAATTTCACTTGGACAATAGCATATTCCATATACTTATCATATAGTACATGCATAAAATATACATTATTTAAAAATATATATAAAGTATTGTATAAAATATACTTGATTTTAAATGGTTATATTATAAGAGACTGTTTCCCTGTCTTCCCTGAATGTACAATGTAACCCTATTTTTACTTTTTTTTAAAAAAGGGCTTTTAAATATAAGTATATTTTAAGAATATGTTTTTAAAGATAATTAGATATACATTTTATAGTGATTATCTCTAGTGGAATGACAGGTATTTTCTGTTTCTCTATATTATTTTTTTGTTTATTTCAGTTTGTTTTCTAGTTTTCTACAACAAAAAATGTACGATTTTGTAATAAGCAAACAAAAATGTTCTTAAATAAGAATGCTCATGATTGTTTATGATGTCTTGTCAAATGAAAAAGCAGTGTATATAACATGCTCCCAATTTTCATAATTATATTTGAGAAGCAAATAATATATGTATGAGAGAAATAAAAGCCAGAAGAGTTGACTCTGAGTGCTAGGAATATAGATTGCTTTACTTTTCTTCCTTTTGCTATTTGTATTTTCCACATTAATCACAGTAAAAAATGTTAAAAATGAACAGCAATCACGGGCTAAGCAGTTTTCCACCTGGACCTGGAGGAAAGATAGCTTTTGAGCATAAACTAAACAAAGGCTTTGAAAATAAAAATTGCAGTGAAAGAAAAGGCATTCTACTGGAGGAACAGGCCTTGTTTGTTAAGACCAAAAAGGATTCAGGAAAATGCTCCCCTCACTCCCTATGTCCTTTCCCCCAAAGCTGAGAAACATTAAACCCCCTTAACATTCTTCAGAGGATTCTCCAATCTGAGGCTCCAAGCCCCATAGAGGGGTATTTGTTTCTTCCTGGTGAGTCAGCTGTGAAAAGTGGCTCTTTGTTTTTCCAGAAAATGTGGCCCCTGGAAAGGCCTTTTCACAGCCTCCCTTCATTCCAGGAGGTTGAAGAGTAGACAGACAGCTTGGTGGTTCCTTTCCCTCTCAGGTGGCCTAGTTCACAAACAATCCAGCCATTTCCTTCCTCTTTGTTTTATTCTTTCCAGTAAACACTCTGCTGCATTGTATGTGAACTAGGCTATCTATAATTCTCCTGAATTTGCAGAGTCAGAGGTTATAATCCCAAAGGTTTGGGAGATTAACAATCCGGTGAAAGGGTTCTCTTGGATCAATCTCAAAGAGAGACAGCCCACATCTTAGGCATTCATTCATTCATTCATCCATTCATTCTCTCACTCATTTATTCAGCAGCAGTGCCTGGCCTGGGAAGACAGTAAGAACAGCAGACTAAATGCTGCCTTCAGAGAGCTTATACTTAGGGTACATGGGGATGGGCAGTCACAGAATAAGAAAGAAGGAAACATCAATAAATACTTTCAGAAGGTGGACACATGGCATAAAAAATATAAAGCAGGGTAAGGTTCTAGAAAGTGGCAGAGGAGCAAGGTGAGTAGTCAGGAAAGGATGTTCCAGGAGGTGACATTTGGGCTGAGACTGGAATGATGGGAAGCAGGGAGCTGAGAGAAGCTGAAGCAGGTGTTGACAGGCAACAGCAGGAGAGGAGCTCAGAG
The DNA here is from genome assembly GCF_951640355.1 of Cnephaeus nilssonii. Taxonomy (NCBI): domain Eukaryota; kingdom Metazoa; phylum Chordata; class Mammalia; order Chiroptera; family Vespertilionidae; genus Cnephaeus; species Cnephaeus nilssonii. The sequence continues at coordinate 51,792,864 of NC_137087.1, forward strand.
CACTAGAAACTGGGATCTTAGGGGCCACAGGGAGCAGGACAAGTGGCCCTCAACAGGTACTGGGGAACCAGAGCAAAGAGTGCAAGTGGCCATCCAGTCGTTAACAACTATTTTTTCAGCCCTGCAGGATGGGAATATAAAGGATTTGATTAAAATCTTATTTTCCAGGAGCCAGAAACCACGCCTAACACAATTATGACAAAGTCAGGGCTAAGTCATGTGGCCCTGATTCTACACAAAGACATTTGAAGAAGGTGAGATCAGTGTGAGCAGAAGCAGTCAGAGAGCTTTTTGGGGAAGAGTGACCAGACCTAGAAGAGGGGAAGGATCACAGCAGGATGGCACAGGGTACGCTGCCCACACGCACTCCTCCTTCCATTGCAAAGAGCTTTAACCACGCACGGCCCTTTCCCAACTTTGGTCTCAAAAACCTTCTCTAACTAGCGTTCCAGGTAGATGCCTCCAGTTAATCAGAGTTAGCACAAAAGGGGAAATACAGAGTTATGCAGGGGAGGGGAGTGATCTAGCCTAGCTCCAAACATCACTCTACCAGGGAGGATGCAAGAGGCTGGAAGAGGAGGTGCGAGGTACAGGACTAGGGTGGTGTCCAGTGGAAAGGAGATAAGTGGGTGACTTGAGGCAATTTAGGACACAAAATTGCTCAAAAATAGTGATTAGAAGTGAGGGTAGAGAAGAGAGTCAAGAATAGGGTCTAGCTTCCTCACATGAGTCCCCAGATCTCCCCACTGACAAGAGAGAAATGAAAACTGGCAAGCCCAACCACGCTGTGCATTCAGATCTAAAACATCCTCAGAAAGCCATCTATGTCTGAAGCTTTGCCAAAAGAGGCCCACGTCTTTCCTGAGAACTCGACACACCAGACATGCAGCTGTTTCTCACTTCTGCTTTAGGTCTCAGCAAATTGTACACAAAGGCCACTACGTCCAGGGCAGCTCATTTGTCATGGAGCAGCAGCTCAACTTTTGAAAACTACTTGATATTTTAATTTGCCGGGGCCATCTTTGTAGAAGATAATCCAAAGGCTCAGAGAGCAGAGAATAGTATTCAAGGACACACAGCAAGTTGGAAGTGAGTAGAGAGTTGGACCCAAACATTCCCAATTTATTCGACTACTTGCTACTCAGGCCCCAAACAGGTGGAGCATCTTAAGTTATGTCACCTTAGCAATGGTACCAAATGTAGGAGAAAATGACATAGCCCTCACCTTCCAGGTGTTGTGTTAGCACCGCTGGTCAACCCCCTTTCACGTTATAAACAAACCTCAGGTTTTGGCCTGGGGTGCAGATGGGTGGGCAGTGATCCAGGACATCTATGTCCATCTCAGCTCCTCCTGATTCTGGGTCACCCTTTCTCCACTAGCTTTCCATAACTAAGAGAAGGTGGAATGGGGCGTGGTCAGACTGTGAGACTTAACATTTGAATAGCACCTTGCTCCTTCCATCCAGCTGTGAAGTGAGATAGCACCTCTGAATCTCAATTGTCATGATGGTTCCCCTCAGCAGGCACCTGAGCACCTACTGTGTGCAGGCACTGCCATCAGCACAGCACACTTATCTACATGCACTTCCCTTCAGTCCTCTGAGAAGCACTATATGCAGAATAGAAAAAAGAAAAAAATTTTAAATTTGCCTTTTCCTGAACTCTCTGACCCTATTTGACCAACCTCCTCATGTGGGGCAATTCAGAGGAGCTGAATTTCTGTGCAAAAGTAAATGATGAGACATCTAGAAATCTAGGGGCAGGATAGAGGCAAAGGGAGGGGAAAACCAGAGGCTCAGAGGCTGGGAAGTCTCTAGATAGGAAATCCCCTCTGGTGTTGAGCTCAGAAGGCAAACAGTATATATGATAAGCTGGACCATATAGCGCCCGCCTTCCTTCCTTCCTTCCTTCCTTCCTTCCTTCCTTCCTTCCTTCCTTCCTTCCTTCCTTCCTTCCTTCCTCCTTTCTTCTAAAAATACTTACAAAACAACTTCTAAAGTATTCTGTGTGCTGGAACTATAATAGCAAACTCAACTCAATGGATCAAAATCTGTTTTCATGTAGCTGATGTTGTGGTAGGGAGACAGACGATTAAGAAGGACATCAAATGTAGGACAGACACATGTTGGGAGAAAGCCTAAGTCAGGGAAGGAGACCTATGGAGTGGGTAGTATGTGAGAGGGGAATAGAAGTGGTGTTTGAGCAGGCTAGGGAAAGCTTCATGGAAGAGGTGAGTTTTCATAAAAAACTAAGAGAAATGGGGGGTCTAGCCCTGCTGATATCTAGGAGAAGAGCATTCCAGGCAGAGAAACAGAAAATGCAACGATTCTGGAATGGGAAGATGCTCAGCATGTTAGAAGCATCAAGTTGGCCATGGGGCTGGAGTGGAATGAAGAGAGCCTGAGCATAGAAGCATGGTGGTGATCGTCCAAAGTCCAAAACTGCTAAGTTTTTGTGTTGAAGTTAGAAGAGACTCAACCAATAGAGCCAAGAGGGCCAGCGGGCTTTTGGGAGACATGTACATGCTATCTCATCAACGCTATAACGCTATAGATAAAGACAGTGAGGCTCAGGAGACAGAAAGGAATTGTCCAAGATCACAGGTTGGTAGAACCTGTATTTGATCCTGTGACTTTGGATCGAGCCTCTGCTCTTCCCACTACAGTTAGCTAAAAGGTGGGCAGTCAGGGGGAGGAGAAAGAGAGTCAGAAGACCTGTGAGCATTCATATTCTCCTGCATAAGTTTGCAATACCTGGGAAGGTTGCCAGGCTCCTGACAGTTCTGGAGGCTGGAAGTCCAAGATCAAGGTGCCAGCAGATTTGATGTCAGGTGATGGTTCATTGACAGCCATCTTCTCACTGTGTCCTCACAAGTGGAAGGGCTGGAGAGCTCTCTGGGCACCAATCCCATTCATTAGGACAGACCCCAGGCATCCTCTTCACCACTATGAAATCTGACCAAATCTCAGTTTCATCAGCAAAGGGACTCAGTGGGCCCACTGGTCCATACAGTCCCTTCCAAATACACATGACATTTAATCCATTCCATCACAAGGGAAGACACAACAAGGGTAAATGCAGAGGCTTTGAAGCCAGTCTTGTCTGAGCCTATAATCCTAGCTCTCCCACTCACCAGCCTAGACTATTAAGCCTTCGTTTCTTCATCTGAGAAATGGGGATGATAGGAGTACTACTTCACTGGACTGCTTTGAAAAATGAACACAATGATGCTTGCTAAGTACCTCAAACACTGTTCCACAACTAGTAACACTTAGAAGTGACTTTTGGTGGGGAAGTCCTTGCAGAAGGTCCGAGAGGGGCAAGGAGCCCCTGTGTCAGGGGTGTGAGGGTAGGGGCGAGCAGGCACCAATCACAATGCAGACCTTCTCAAAGGTCTCCAGAAATATCCAGCCATACTCTGCTTTTAGAGAGAAAAAAAAAAGTGATTTCTTTTGGCTTTATTTCTAACTACTAAGAGAAGGAGACTCTTCTCCTTGGATGTTTTCAAATCCCTGGAATTCAGAAGGGAGGGCCCCCACTTCCTCTAGGCAGCAGGGTATCCAGATGGTGCCTCAGGATGGTGTTGTCTACAAGAATGAGAAGGTGACATTCTCATCATCCAGGGGAGCCTTCCCAGAGGACCACACACCTGTTGCTGAGCTGACTCAACATCTCCCTGCTTCTTTCAACCACTGAAAACAGAGAAGCAGCCAGTATATAGGAGGCTCAAGACCAGCCAACAGGCCTCACTCTGCTCCCTCACCCCCCCTTCTGTGCCACCCCCACCTCTACTGCTTTTATAAATCCAAGAAATATCCCATCTTTCTTCCTTTCAGTTTCTCGTGTTTTCTTTTCTTATAACACTGGAGGCTGTTTCAGAGGTTGGAAAATGGCCACTTTTAGCCTGAGCCTCCTCTGCCCTCCCACCAGCCCCTGAAAAAAAAAAAAAAAAAAAAGCTTTTCTTTTAGAAGTTCAAAGTCAATGCAGTCCTCCCTCTATTTTTGGCCTTGAGAAGGAGAGGGTGGGGAGAGGGCTGGCCGAAGTGAGTCAAAGGAGTCAGCCAAACCTGTCAAGGTTTCCCCCAGGTCCCCTCCTCGTTCCCACCACCCTTGGAGATTAAAAGTGGACTTTTTGAAAAGCAGAGAAAAGGGATACAAAGCCTGGGAACAATGCTTTGACTGTTACAAGGTCCGTCTACTAATATTGGGACAGGAGCCAGGTGATGCCAGAATGGAATGTTCTGTATATTCTCACACATTTCTGCCCCAAAAAGTATATCCATTTGCAAGGGGGCGTTAAAACAGCCAAGGGAATCATTGTTCATTACACATCCTTGTCCACAGGCCACCAAACGTGGGCAGATCAGATAAGTTGGCCAAGAACCTGTTTGTCATGCAAAACACAAGGTTTTTGAGTTTGTATTGTTAGCTTGCCTTCAGCAAGAACTAGCACAGACCCCTGGATAGACAGACTTATCAAAACAGACCCAAGTACTACTTGTAAAATAATAAAATGTCAGCTTTACGAAGCACCTTCAGAGAATCTTTATTCCAAACCCTTCATTTTACAAATGCGATGCCTGAGACCCAGACAGATGTGGCTTGCTCCAGATCATACATGGACATGGTGACCAGGAAAGGAAGGTGGCTCCTCACCAATAGTTGAGGAGGCCAGGGCTGTGATGAGACCCCAGAATATCACTCACAGCCCCCACCCCCACCACCAACCCAAGAGGGAGAGTTTTTAAAGAATTGGTTATTTTATCATTTGAAAAGAGCATTAAAAATTCAGAACTACATTGGATCCTTGCTATCCACGTTATCGTTTAGTATTTGTATTTTGAATTACAAATAGGAGAGGGAGCAACGTGAGCTTTGGGGGGCTAAGGGCTCTGCAGTGCCTGATGCAGCCTTGCTCTCCACACCTCCCCAGACCCCCAAATCTTTATCTCAGACATCTGCCTCCTGACCTCAAACACTCACATTCACAACCCACTCGGGCGGCACACTGGCTTTCTGTGACATTTTCCCCTGTCAGGAGGCTGCCCACAACAATCCCGTTGACCTTCAGCTGTGGAAAGCACTGGAAGGGGGAGGGCAGCGGAGAAGAGGAAGGCACGTGGGTTTGTCCCCTGGTTGCCCAGAGAGGGAGGGGTCTAGAACTAATTCTGCACAGAGAGAAGGGGACGTGGGGCCAAGATCCCTCATCCTCATGAATCACATCTTCAAGGACCCCATTTCCAAATAAGGTCACATTCTGAAGTACTGGGGGTTAGCACGTCAATATATCTCTCTTGGGGACACAATTCAACTCATAAAAGATGGGTAATAAGGACATCAAATCTAACAGGCTTGAAACCAAGCTCTGGATTTTCTTCCCAGCTCATTTTCCTTATGGTCTTCTCTTTGTTGGTAGGTGGCAACCCATTCTTCTAATTTCAGTATGAAAAACCTGGCCATTACCCTTGAGTTTTCTCTGACTCCCCCACACCACCCCCTCTCGTTCCTCACTATATGCCTATGTAAGTTCTGATGGGATCCAACCAGGGTGGGGCTATTCAGGTTTTCACCAGAAGAGCACAAGCCGACATCCCCTCCCACTCTGCAATGTCATCTGCAATGGCAGAGCTTTAGCTTGTGTTGTGTTGAGGAGCCTGTGTGTGTGTGTGTTTTAATAATTTATTATTTTAAAATTATTATTGTTTTATTTAAAGCAGGCATTGCCAACACAAATGCCTACAGAGTTCAGTCGGAGAACACGAACGTGAGAAGCAGAAGCAGGTGGCGGCACACAGACAAACCCTGAGTGGTAGGGACTGCGGCATCTGGGGACTGTGTGACCTATCAGGGGACAGCGGCTGCTCTCCACCACAGCTACCACTGCAGAAATGTGGGCACAGTGTTGCTACAGCTTATCATGCTTCAGACTAAGTTAAAAGCTAAGTTGTGTAAAATCTCCCAATTTTCAAATGCTGGCTCAGATTCATAAAACCTGTGAAGGCCAAACAAGTCACACTGCCTGCTGATTGGATCAGCCCATGGCCTGCCTGTTCTTGACCTCTGATCTTTTGTAAATAGTTACAAATTAGGGCAATAGGGGGAAATGACCCTGAAAAGAAAGTAGGAAAGGAGGGAGGGAACACATACCAGCAGAGTGGAAATGCTTGAGCAAAAGCTGGTGTTCAGCCCTACCCAGTTTATCTACTCAGTGGATAGAGCATCGGCCTGTGGACTGAAGGATCGTGGGTTTGATTCCGGTCAAGAACATGTACCTTGCTTGCAGGCTCCCAGTCCTGGTCTGGGGCATGCGGGAGGCAACCAATCTATGTGTCTCCCTCACATCGGTGTTTCTGTCTCTCCCTCTCCCTTCCACTCTTTCTAAAAATCAATGGAAAAAATATCCTCGAGTTGAGGATTAAAAAAAAAAAAAAAGCTGGTGTTCATCAATGAAAGACAATGGATATACTGTGATTAGACTACTAAAGGGATGGAGAAGAAGAAAAGCAAAATGGAGCATGGTTTGAGGGAGATCACTGAAGGACCCTAATACTGATGTCTGGGGATTTGATTTTATACTGGAAATAGTAGAGAGCCAGGAAATATGTTTAAGCAAGGGAGTGACTGGCACTGGGCTGTAGATTTTACAAAATACAGTCACCCCTACATGTATAAAACTATGTTCCTCCCTGTAACTAAGCTGGTAGACTGCAATCGGAGGAGGAGCAGTGAGAACCGCTGCCCTTTTTGTGGTCTTTGGACACTGAAAACCAAGCCCAAATCAGTCTCACCGACTCTCATTTGACTTTGTTCTTTTTTCCTAAAGCCACTTCTTGTCACTCTCACTTGCAATGTGTAAGCGGTCTCCAACCGGCCACCTTGAAGTTACTTAATATGGGTTCCAAAAGGCCTTGGACAATGAGGCCCTTCCATGGGGGATGATGCTATCTGTGCCCTTGAAATCACAAACGTAAAAATACAGGGATTGCGCAGCAGGATAATGGTTTCAGTGTGTTCGGGAAAGGTGGCCCTGGCTGAAGTCATGGGCTTAAGTGATGTGGAAGAGAGCATTGCGATTTTACTCAGGACAAGCTCAAGTGCAGAGGGCAGAGGCTGACATTTGCATTTTTCACTTTTCCAGTGGCCATTTGATAGGGAACTTCTACTGGGCCTCAATGAGAGATTCTGGTGAGTGTCTTAAGATTACCTTGCTGTTATCCTCTCCTCAGTCCTTTTCACCAGCTGGAAAATAAAGACTTTTGCTATGGGTCACCGCTCCCTGGATGGCAGTGAGGCTAAGTGAGGTGATTCTCTGAGGCACCAATTCTCCAGACTTCACCTGGGAGATTAGAAGGATGGATAGGAAACAGAATCTTGAACTGCCTCTCTTACTCAACAGTCTGGGGATGAGGACACCCTTGGCAGTCACAGTTGAGTATTTGAGGTTTAAACTGTTTACAGGTGATCATGAGAATCAAAGGCATGGAGTCATTTGTTCTTTCTGGTCATGTGAAGTTGAACTTCAAGTAGCAGGGGACTGGGTTATGGGATCCAGTTATTGATGGAGCCCAGTCAACAGGCCGCTGTACAACACAGTTATTATCACCCACATACTAGTTCATGGAAAGTAGGAGGAAGTAAGCCTGAACCAGGAGACAACTGCTGGTGATGCAGGGAAAGTTTTATTGGGGAAATTATATTCTACACAAATGTCAGCAAATGTTGTAGGTAAGGGGATACAACAAGGTCCTGAGATCTATCCCTAGAGATCACCAAGGCTCTGCTATGGTTCAGTCAGAGAAGAAGGTGGGCAGGGTACCAAAATTCCAAAGCAGTGGGCTCTCAATGATGTCTTTAAAATGCATAGCTCAAAAACAGTAACAACGACAAAAAAAGGAAATAGACCATAGTCTTAGCGGTTACCTCAAAAGGATGTAAGTATGCATTTTACTCTGTTTCTTTAAGATTTTATAAACTTCCTAGCTACTCTGCAAGGAGCAAGTATTACCTCTATAGTAAGAGAAAATTTAAAAAACACAAAAGCAAGGGGAGAATGAAGGTAAGAAACATTAAAGGAAGAGGTCCAAAGAGGATGAGCCTAAGAAAATGTTTCATCTTAACCCCAGCCATGCGAGCCACAGCTCAGTCATCACTCAAGGCCCAGCTCTACCTGCACATCCAGTAAATTGTAGTCAGCACAACAATAGAATCAGCCACAAGGCCAGCTTCACTATTAGAAATGGTGATCTCTAGCAGTGCCTTGCATGCATATGGGACTTTGTGGTTTTGAAAATGCTTCCACAACCTCCCCCTATCTGTCTGTCTCTCTACTTAGCAGCAAGAGATGTCACAAAATGGATAGATGATTGATAGATAGATAGATAGATAGATAGATAGATAGATAGATAGATAATAGATAGATGATAGATAGATAGATAGATAGATAGATAGATAGATAGATAGATAGATATTGCATAGTATCTTATATGTAACTAGTAGCCCATTTGCAGGATTCAACCCTGCAAGCGGCCGCTTCAGCCGCATGCACTGTCGCTGCCGCAGCCTTGGGGCCACCACACCTGCACCCACGCGCCGCTGCCGCCCGCCTTGCTCCACCCCGCCTTGCTCCGCCGCGCCTTGCTCCGCCCCGCCGCGCCCTGCCCCGCCCCGCTCCGCCGCGCCCCGCCCCGCTGCGCCCCGCCCCGCTCCGCTGTGCCCCACCCTGATGGCGGGTGGCCAGTGGAAAACTGCTGCTGGCGGAAAACTGGTGCTGGCAGTCACGCAATTGGCCACCCCGAGTTCCGCCACCAGCGTCTTCCACGGCCGCATGGGTCCTTCCGCAGCGTTGGCCATTTAGGCTGGCGGTAGGAGCGGGGGGTGGGGACTCGAGTCCCCGCCCCCCACTCCTACCGCCAGCCAATCGGCCACCCTGAGTCCCGCCCCCCGCGCCTCCAGCCGGCCCAATCGTGGGCGTAGCGGAGTGATGCAATTTGCATATTGCCTTTTTATTATGTAGGATTATATACTTTGATATACAACTTCTAATTGTATGCCTCTCCTCTGGCCCTCATGATAACCTTAGAAGGAGCTTGGTGGAAATGAATAGTCAGAGAAGTAAAACCCGAGGTTGCACAGTGCAGTAAGGGCAGAACCAGAACTGGATAGGAAGGGGAGTGTATCCAAGTCCTTCTCAAGCCCAAGCCCTCTGTTTCTCCAAGGAACGATGATATTCTGCTGAGGTTATCTTGGAGTGTGCCCAGAGCTGCAAATGGCTTTCCAGTCAATTTTAAGCATCTTGAAGTCCACTGGACATGATCAATGTTCATAGCTTTTAAATCCAACTATTAAGAGAACATAGTTGTTTCAAACCAGAATCTGAAATGATGTAAATAGTCTAAGATAACTAACTAGTTAAGGTCGTAGGGTACAAAGGTCAGGGCACAAAATCACAAAACTTTCTATTTGCAATACTTGAAAAAAATTTCAAGACTGACTATCTATATCCTGACTCACTCAAATTCAAATTACTGGGCTACTCTGTGTTGTTTTATTTTCTTTCAAAAGAAAAAAAAAAATCTGGCTGGCGTGGCTCAGTGGTTGAGCATTGACCTGTGAACCACGAGATCATGGTTCAATTCCTGGTCAGGGCACATGCCCAGGTTGTAGGCTCAATTCCCAGTGTGGGTCATGCAGGAGGCAGCCAATCAATGATTCTCTGTCATCATTAATGTTTTTCTCTCTCTCTCCCTCTCCCTTTCTCTCTGAAATCAATAAAAATATTTTTAAAGGGAAAAAAATCATTGCTCTATATTCTCCCATAAAGGATCTCACAGTTGTACATACATGAGCACAATTCTGGATGGTCCCAAAATATCAATAGTGTTATTTGGACCAACCTACTGGCTCACTGGGTCACTACCAGATAAAGCCCTTTGACTGTAAATTGTTAATGAGTTGGGGAAATATTTAGTGACCAAAAAAATCACTAAATCAATTGACTCTGTAAAGACAGCCTATGAAGATAAAAGCAAATGGCAACAAAACCAGAAAGATATTTCATCTGTGTCCCAATAGTACAGGTGAAAGGTGGTGGACCTAAATTTATCCTGCCAGCTTAGGCCTTACATGTTCTTCTGCTTTGATCTGATTTCTCAACACATGAGCAGGCACAGGCTATGAGACAGAGTTGGTGGATACCTGGTCCCTTCAGATGAGATGTAAATGCAAAGTTGGTGTCAGAAAGACAGCACCTTGAGACTCTTGAAGCATCCAGACTCTTGCTGGGGAGTCCCTAGTCTATCCAGCAGAAGCCCTATGGGCTCAGATGAAAGGTGTGCTTCAAATGAAGGGAACTGAGCCCCATAGAAGCAGCCAGAGAAATTTAGGGACTTTGAGAAAAGGTGATAAGATAATAGCAATAGCTACCACGTATTGAGCACTTGCTAGCTGCCTAGTACTTTATTTGTCTTTCCTCATTTAGACTTTTTTCTTTCTCTCTTTCTTTTTACCTCATTTAGTCTTTACAACAACCCTTGGAGGTAGGTGTTGCCATTACCACCTTTTTCCAAATAAGGAAAGTGGGCAAAAGAGAGGTTAAGTAACGTATCCATAGACACACAGCTGGTCTGTCTCACTTTCCTGCTCCAGCTCCTAACAACCACACATGCCTTTCCACCACTGTGGCCCCTCCCCATCATTACTGAAACAATGACTCCAAACTTCTCAGCACTCACTGAACTTTCTGATGCGATACTGGCGATATTAAGAAATGCTATTTTTTATATTTGTAATGAAGTGTGTCAACCTTTGGAAACTCTGCAGAAAGCCTACCAATATTTTCCCAAAGACGAATGAGTGGTGTTATAAATCCTGCATGAATAAGAGATCCATTAAAGTATAAGATAACCAATTTGTATCTGAAGGAAAGGGAAGCCAATATTCTCTTATATGTGATCCATCTTGTATTAATCTTTTCACTTTCTAATCTCAGCAGATTAGACCAGGAATTGGTTCATGTATTGGCCGGTCAGCAACTATTGAGTTAGCTGGCCTGACAAAAGAGCTCTCTTGGGGTTGACCAGTAATCTACAGAGGGACTCAGCAGACAATAGAGTGGGCAGAATGTCTGCTCTGGGCATGAGAAGAGAACATAGCAGCATTGTGCCAAGATTAATTGCTTTTGGCCAGAGAATCACCCAAATCCCTGCCAGTTCAGACAGCCACTAATACATTTAGCCCAGGACCCCAAGTTCTTCTGTTCCCCAGCTTCTAGTCAAAGCCCACCTGAGGCCTGAGACTTGCCTGCCTTGGTTCAGAAGGTCTGGCCATTCTGAAATGTGTGAAGTTTTCCCACTGAACCCTATTCCCATGATCTGAGGCCTGCTCTTCAGATTTCAGCAGTGGAGAACAGAAAAGGGAGAATGAGTCCTTTTATTGTTTGTTCCTTTGATGTCTCCCCCCACCCACACACACACAGTCAGCTGCCATCAAAGAAACCCCACTGTCTACAGCTCTTCTGCTGGGCCAGGGCCCAGGAGGTGGCCACCAGTGGGCACTTCTAATGCAGATGGGACTGACAGGGAGAACCTTGCAATGCTGCCAAAAGAAACAGAGGTGGGAGTATAAGGTGGAAAAAAAGCGGGGGTGGGGTAGGGGGGTGGGGAGGGCCTGCTGAGAATCTCACACTGCAAAAAGCATTTCCTGGACTGTAGTGCAAAATAATAGAGTGGGCTGGGGGACCTCAGCTCATCTATAACTCACCATTTCAATCTTCTCTATGAACCACTGAGATTTTTTAAAATTTTATGTAAGTTACCCTTAATCATGCTAACATCCCATTTTTCAACTAGGTTGCTGCTTTAAATCCCTTCCTTATAGATAGACTAGAGGCCCAGTGCATGATTGAATCATGCACATGTAGGGTCCCCTACACGCTTTCGCTTTTCGCGGTGGAGCTGGGTGCCTGTCCGCTGGTGCACCAGGCCTGGTGCCGGAGCAGACAGGCACCCAGCTCCCCCACTTTTGATGGTCCACGGCCGCTGAGGGGGGCTACCCTGCTGTTGAGAGGTGCAAGGGGCGGGACTCCCGCCCCCTGTGCCTCTCAATGGCCAGATCCGCGGCCGCTGAGGGGGGCTGTCGCGGACACCTGGCTACCCTGCCGTTGAGAGGCGCAGCTGGGTGTCTGTGGCAGGCCCCCTCAGCGGCCACGGATCTGGCCATTGAGAGGCACAGGGGGCGGGAGTCCCGGCCCCTGCGCCTCTCAACAGCAGGGTAGCCCCCCTCAGTGGCAGCGGATCCGTGCCTCTCAATGGCCGGATAGGCCACCCCGAGTCCCACCCCCCAGCCTCCCACCGCCCAATCATGGGCGTAGCGGAGTGATGGTAATTTACATGTTACTCTATTATTAGATAGGATAATCTGCTGCCACCATTGCGCATAAACAAGTTCTTCCGGGTAAACCACTGGATTGATTAAACAGAGCCCATACATGAGCTCTGGAACCTTCTCTCACCCTTTCCCTGCCCACCAGCAGTGAAGAGGTTGGTGTTGGCATTCACTAAGGATGTGCAAAGGAGAGGATTCAAAAGCTGTATGGTGTGTCCAAAGGCAGTTTTTTCTATTCTCCCCTCCTCCCATCCTACCCTCCTGTCTCTCTCTTTCTCTCTGCTGAAGACAGAGGCCTTTGTGGCTAAACCTAAATATTTTCAGGGAGTAAGAGACCTAATCCTTACTAGATTTCTATCAGGGAAGCAGTCATTCTTTAACAACCCAGAATCCATGTCTCTGAGCACAGCCTTCTCTAAGGCTTACACACACAATGTTAGGACACGCTGGGGCTCAGTGTATACTTTCAAAATGTTTCCACGTAATTCTCTAATCTCCGGTCTTAAACTAGCCAATGTCTTTGTTTTTTATTCATTAGGGAGTCGGTTAACAAATATTTACTGAGCATTTATTCAAGATATTCGGGCTGTGAATTGATAAGGTTAGCGTTGTGTTTTAGGAAGAGCCAGGACCATCTGTCAATAAACTGCCTAGTTGACTGAGGTCAAGGAACATAGCTTGAGGCTATTATAGCAGTTTAGTTAGGATGTTGTGAGGCCTGAATAGGAATGGTGACAGGAAAATACAGAACAATAGAATAGTGTAAGAAAGGAGGTTAATAAGCAAATACAGTGTGGTGGCTTTAAAACCATAAAACCATGGGTTAAATTCAAGCACCTGTCTTTACCCCAACAAGTGACTTAATCTTCCCAAATTTTATTTTTCCAACCTGTAAAGTAAGAATAATAAGCCCACTATCCAACAGGTAGGTGGGTAGGCAGACAGACAGACAGACAGACAGATATATAGATAGACACATACACAATCTTGCAAAAGGTAGCTATATATATATATATTTGATTGCTATCTGTTCACCAAAACCCATTTTTTCTACTCCCTGGGCAGACAGCTAAATTTAAATATTGCCACATGACTGCGTTCTAGCCAATGAACTGTAAATAGAGATGATGTTGCCATTTTTAGGCCTGGCCTCTTCAGATTCCTCCATACTCTTTCTTTATCTGTTGGCTTAATATGGAGACCTCTTAGGACTCGGAGGAGAACACAGACATAAGATGCAAGAAGCTCAACTCACTGGATAACCATAGGAAGACCACCTACCAACTGGGTGAGAATTGAATGTCTATCATACTAAACAACTAAGATTTAGGGCTTTATATCTATCTTTCTATTCTTGCACAGAACCTGATATCATAATTCCTCAATAAATGACTATTATGATTTTTTTGGTATTATGGGAAATACAAAGACCTACAAGTTCTAGTTTAAGAAGATAAGACATATACATGGCAGCACAAACTAGATGTCACATATATGTGCAGACAACAGAAGTTCAAAGTTTCCAGATGCAGGGGAATCGGAGACAGTGTCACATAGCAGGTAGCTTTGAGTTTGTCTTTAAAGAATGAGTATAAATTGTCTGGATATTGGAGACTCCGTGTATTTATCAATATTTAAAAACTTCAGCAAGAACTCACCATCATCCGGTATTTACTCCCGACCCTGGCCTGTAGACTCTTACCCAATATTTCTTCATTGCTCATGTCTTCTACCAGTGATGTCCAATGCATTCTGGTTTCCAGGCAATAAATAGTCTTCAACCAGCTACAACCTTCTGAAATTACCTAATATTCACTCTCCATCACCAAAAGACTTAGCCCAAGAAAGAAAGGACCTCCAGCTTACTAGTATTTTTGATACCTTTCTTCTTGGGTTCATCACAGCCCTGGGTTTGTGGCTTTAAGAAAATGGCTGGTAAATGAGACTGTAATTATGTATGTGTATTGCTGCAGTATTATTCTTGCTCCTACAGCTATTGATCAATTAATCAATTTTCATTACCATTTTCCTCTGGCTATATAAGCAAAGAGCTTCATTTCAAAAACCAAAAGACTGATCAATTCAATGAAAGGGTTTTGTTTTTTAATCATTACCATGCAAAGAAAATGTACAACATAACGTACTACTCTAATTTGCTTCTACCAAACAATGAATTCTAAATGATATAATGGAAATTCTGCCATGATTTATAACTTGCTTTAATCAACACTCTTGTGTTTTAAGTCTTCCAAAAACAGTCGGGGTGCCTATTATATATGAATAATAAAAACTACTTGTAACTTCCCAAGTTTTTCCAAAATGTTTAATGCCGACATAGTAATTCTCTAGGTTCAGAAATGCACAGTGTATTCACTAAGATGCAAAGTAAACTGAAAACTGTCACATCATTCTGCCAGTTTATTAAATAAATGAGGCCCACATGTGCAGGGTCAGGGAAAACAGAAAAATCGCACTATTCAGTATCTGCTACTTTGGTACATGAGATCCTTTGAAACTCATTTGTTTACAATGTCAAGCATGCATTTTGCAGAGTGAATGCTAATGGAGCTGCAGAATGTTGAAAGCACTCTCTTCCCAGACCCCAGGACACAATTTGGTTCTTAGAGCAAAGGGGAAATATTGGCAGGTGCATATGCTGCAGTAATACAGAAACCCCTTTGATGCAATGTGGAAATGGCTCTCTTCAGTAACACTTAAACAATGGTGCCTACAGGAGCTGCAGTAATTACAACTAGTGGTGAGAACTAGTTTTGACTGCAAAGATCTGGATGAATTGTTGTAGGTGGCAGGAACAGCACCAGGTGCCTGACCTATGGGGTCAGACCAAACCTGGGTTCAGCAATCTTGGTACTTGGGTTCTGGCTAGGAAAGAATTCAGAGCAAGACCCAAAACTGGGGTAAATTACAGAGGTAGAAAAAGTAATTCCTAGAAGAAATGGGCTTAGGAAACAAGTTATAGAGGAAGAGCCCTTTGGAGCTTAGGAGTGAGGAAGCTAATGGTAACATGCCCGGGGGGTGGGGGTGGGAAGAGTAGATGGGGAAAGGAAAAGGAAAAGCAAGGGGGAGAGCTACTGGGTCCTCCATCTTAAGAGTTTTAAGGGCAGAGGTTTTAGGGGAGGTCTCAAGGAAAGATCTTAATAGAATATTCAGTAGTTTTCTAGGTGTGTCCTTTCAGGATTGCGGTCTCCACTGAATGAATAGCTGGCACCAGGGCAGAGAGTCATTATTCTATGTAGTTGGTCCTGACAGTCAGCCATGGCTGGTTTTGTTGCTTACCTGGGCCTGGACCTGAAATACAGCTGAAGCCTAGATGTTATCTCTAGGGAGGAAATGTCAGGAGGTCCAAACCTCAAGAACAGAGAAATATGCTAGGGGAGGAAAAGTCACCCTGGGGGCAAGGTCCCACCCTACAATTGATTTGTCTATTGCTAGGCACCTGGGCCTTTCCACCCTGGTGACCTTCTGTACCTGGCCCATGGTCCTTGCTCGCTCATGTCTGTCTAATTGCCTATAGCAGAAGGAAAATCAGAGAAACACATTTTCAGGGCTTCAGAAGGAGTCTGACCAGGTCTCTATATGCCAACTGGTCAAAATCTAAATGATTTCACAAAGAAATACAGAATAATAACCTTTGGCAGAGGCTAGTGCTTAAGGACAGTTGCATCGCAGTTTGAAAAGTTCTTTGGTTTCTTCCAAAAAACAACTTTGTGTCATTCATCCATTCGGTAAGTATTTTCTAAATCAACTGTGTGCTAGGTACTGTGCTATAGCTAGGGATTGAATGCTAAGAAAGGAAGGCTTCATGCAAAGAAGTGAAACCACACTATGATAAATGCTGTGTAGAAGTGCACAGTAATCCTGCCCTAGAAGCAGTGCAGTTGCTTGCAACACAGATAAATGGGTTTTCATTCATATGCTAATTCCAACTGATTCATAGTGTCTGTTTGGAGCACCATGTTGAGAATGCTTCTGAGGTCTTATTTGAGATGAAAGGGGAAGAGTTTTTTGATTGTTGATGTCTGGCATGGATGAAGAAGGGGGAAGTGGCAATAGGTGTGACATATCTGATGTGCCTTTTCTCCATCAAGAGCATGTAGGCATTTGAGAACAACATGAAGTGTGGTTATAATTGCACAGTTGCTAGAGAGCAGTAGTGTTAAAGATAGAGAGGATCTTTTCTTCTAGTGCTTCTTTCTTCTACCTATCTCTGGCTATCTGAGAACTGGCTAATATCTCTACAATAAACTATCATAGACATGAAGAAAAATGAAACTTACTCCATCTCTGGCATAATTACAAAGGCATCAGGCTTGGTTAGACTTTGGCTAGGAGTGAGGAAGAAGCCTCAAGTGCCTCCTGGGTGCGAGAATGGCTTCCATGAAGCCGTGGAAAGAAAAGTCAGTCAACCAAAACAGACACAGCCCTAGAGGGTAAATCTGTGCCTTAGTTCTAGTTCATATCAATCCAACAGACAATTACTCTGATTTTACTTATAAATATATAACTAAAGCAGCACTAATTTGCCAAAGAGAAAGAAAACCATGAATGGCATTGTCCACCAAACATGGAAGCTCTCATGGCATGAAAATCAAATAGGAAAACTTGCTTGGGTGTCTAAGAAAAGAGCTTGAAAAAGAAAAGTGTGTGTGGGTTAGGGACTGTGTCATCTCCATCCTACATCAGAATCTCCTTAAGTGCCAAACCCCCTGCCTAAAATACTCTGTACACATACTCACACGTGAATGTGTATACACGTTCATACATTCCATCAGTGCTCACCTCAACTCCTTCTCATCTTTCAGGCCCCATCTTAAGTCTCTTCAAATAGATTTCCTTGATCAGGCTGTTGAAATTAGATGTCTTGTGGAAAGAGATTAACTAAAAACTTGCATGCTTATATGCATATCCCATGGACACAGACAATAGTGTGGTGAAGACCTGAGGCGGAGGGCAGGTGTTGAGTTAAAAGGGATCAATGGGGGGGAAAAGAGGCCATCTATAATACTTTCAACAATAAAAATTAAAAAAAAAAAGAAATTAGATGTCTTTTCTCTGTCCCATTATTCTTTATCTTTAAAGCCTATTTGTGGCCTTCCTCAATATTCTTACATTTGCCCTAAATAGATTGTATATATTACATACTAGAGGCCCGGTGTACAAAATTCATGCACTGGGGAGGGGAGAAGGTCCCTCTGCTCGGCCTGTGCCCTCTCACAGTCTGGGAGCCCTGCAGAGGCAGGCCCTGCCCACCCGCCACAGCGCTATGGGCCAGGTAGCCTGGGCCTCCCTCTTTGGGATGATCGATCACAGAGCTCCACAATCAATCGATTGTCCCAAAGAGGTAGGCCCTGCCCACCCAGCCAGGGCTCCGCGATGGATTGCCCCTGCAGAGGAAAGCCCAGGCTACCCGCCACAGCCTGCCAGTCGGTGGCTTGGGCCTCCCGGCCAATCGCACTGCACTCTCCTTGGCTGGCCTGGAACCAGTGGGTGTCATAGCGTGGTTGTCTGGATGGTTGTTACACTGTTCGGTTTATTTGCATATTACGCTTTTATTATTATAGATGATCTACACTAATAAAAGAGAAACATGCAAATTGACCATACCTCTGCTATGCCCACCAGCCAATCAGGAGTGTGTATGCAAATTAACCCAACCAAGATGGCGGCCAGCCACAGAGCTGGAGCAAGCAGGAGGCTTGGGTTTCCCTGGCAATGGAGGAAGCCAAGCTTCCCACCCACCCTGGCCAGCCCTGGCCTCCACTCAAGGCTACAAAGTTTCCATTATAGAAGATAAATAAATCCTAGATACTTGCTTCCAGCCAGCCCTGGCCTCCACTCAAGGAGGCGCTGAAAAAAAAGAAAGAAAGAAAAAGGAAAAAAGGAGGGGCTGGGACCTTGGGTCGCCAGGAGGTGATCAGGCCAGGATGGGATGGCAGGGGCCATTGGGGGTAAGCAGGCCATCAGTGGTGGTCAGTTGGAGGTGATCAGGACAGTGTCGGGGGAGCATTTTGGAGTGAGCAGGCCAGCAGGGGGGCAGTTGGGGATGAGCAGGCCAGTGGGGAGGGAGGGTGGGGGTGAGCAGGTCAGCAGGGGGGGCAGTTGGGGTGATCAGGCTGGCAGGGGGGTGGCATTTGAGGGCAAGCAGGCCGGCGGCGGGGGGCAGTTGGGGGCGAGCAGGCTGGAAGGCAGAGTGGTTAGGGGCAATCAGGCAGGCAGGCAGGCAGGTGAGTGGCTGGAGCCAGCAGTCCCGGATTGTGAGAGGGATGTCTAACTGCTGGTTTAGGCCCGATCTCTGTAAACCATAAACCAGCAGTAGGACATCCTTCGAGGGGTCCCAGGTTGGAGAGAGTGCAGGCTGGGCTGAGGAACACCACCCCCTCGTGCATGAATTTTGTGCACCAGGCCACTAGTATATAATATATATGTATTTGATTACTATTTGGTATATAATAGACATTCATTAAATATTTGATGATCCAATGAATGAGCAAATGAATGAAAGAATAAATGAATGATACTCTGGGAAGTTTCAAGAACAGAACAAATTATTGCTTTAGACCAGCAATGAGATCTCTGATCTTGATATGAGGAGGAGC
This sequence comes from Cnephaeus nilssonii, assembly GCF_951640355.1. Classification (NCBI taxonomy): domain Eukaryota; kingdom Metazoa; phylum Chordata; class Mammalia; order Chiroptera; family Vespertilionidae; genus Cnephaeus; species Cnephaeus nilssonii. Next base: position 51,811,862 of record NC_137087.1, read on the forward strand.
TATTTTTTATTCTCCAAGCTTCTGATTGGAGGTAAGCAGAGTGATGGGGAAACAGGCAAGGGTGGGGCTGATGGGTCCTACTCTAGGGAAAGAGGGCAAGGCTTTATCCCTGCTTAGAGATTAGCCAGTTAAAACCCAGGATCTCCTGGAGGGCTATTGACTGCCATGGGCAATCTGGTTCTCTGAAATTGGTGGCTACACGCTCTGGAAAGGAATGGAAGAGGCAGACCTTCTTGCTCTGAATTTCTGATGCACTGTCAGCAGAGGGTCTTTCTCTCTTCTCAGTTCTCCCTTCTAAATCGTATTTTCTATGAGGGGGATACTGCTTTCTCTGTAGAACTGTTAATTCCTGGAGGAATAAGCCATTGAAGCCTGTGGGAACACCCACTCATTTGCAAATTGGCAAACAGACTCTCCCACAAAGTACAAGAAGGCTTGATTCAGGGCATAGAGGAAACAATGAAGTTCATTTAACAAAGCCAACATTTAATGAACTCAAAACAATGTGCTTCAAAAAATAAGTTCATAGAGCAGTGTTTTGAGCTTTAATGCAGGCTTATTAGCTTTATTTTGAAAGCACCATCTGTTCACTCAGTAAGAGCTTACTAGTTTGTTTGTCATCATAATTTTTCACCTACATGATTTCTGAGCGATGAATGAAAATGTTGATTGGAATTTTGCAAACGACAACCTTTCTGTGTCTGGGCCAGCTTTCACAAATCGTACAGGACCTGCCAATAGCATAGGTAGCTTCTATGGCCTGGCAATTCGCAAAAGAAAGACACAGGAGAGACAAGCTCACCTTTCAGATGAGTCTACCATAAAACCCCTTTTATGGGGCTCTTTCAAGATCCTGTGAAAACCTTCCCATCAGTTTTGTTCCTGTGTCTTATGGGGAAATAGCAATGGGCCTCCTGGGGAGATGTTGCTTTGGGATCTCTCCCAGTGGCCCCCCCTCCCCCTTCATCTTCATCTCAGGAAGGGGGAAGAGTGTTGGCAAGCTGAGAGGGGATGGAGTCAGAGAGTGGAATGGTGGGTAATTACCAGGAAAAAAAATAGGAGCCTCCTACCTTTTATCAGAGCAAGTATCAAATACTGTTTGGCCCAAGTACATTTTGTCCCATTCTGTTTCTTATGCAAATGCAACATCTAGAAACCAGCCTGCCACAAAAGTTGACTCTGCTTCCCGACTTCATTCAACTTGCCCTTGAAAGGAGTATCATGTACCTGATTGTTAGCTGGGTCCCCCCTCCAAGAAATTGTAGGCGAGATTTTATCATTATCAGGCTTCTCTAGAAATCAAAAGCACCTGTTCTTTGTTAAGGTGGGCTTCTAAAGAGAGAAATAGTCCCATTAGAAAACACCCAGAGTTCATACGGGAACACTATTAACATCTCCAGCCCAAGAATACCAACCTCAAACGAATCAACTTTAAGGCACTCGTATTAAGCACTTACCTGTGCCCAGTACCGTGTTAAGCAATTTACATCTATTATTCCATTAGGTCCTCGCAACAGCATAAGGCATAGGAAGCCTGTTTTACAGATTCGCAAACTAAAGGCTTGGAAAGGTCAAGTTACTAGCGTAAGAATTGTGACAGAGCCATGATTTCGTAATTCCAGAACCTGTGCTCTCGGTTACATATGACATAATTCAGCACCAATGACAATAATGTATACTATCTAGCAGGGACCCATTCCTCATTGGCTCCCCTCTTTGGATTTTTCAAACAGAATGAAGCATAAAATGAAAGTTTTCCCTGATGCCCTGACCCATAGAGGAAAATAAGCCAGGTCTATGCAAACTGATTTACTAGTACACGAGCTCCCTCCCCCCTCCCCATCCCCCCCCCCCCCGCCCCAATCCACGTTTTCACTCCCCAAGGTTCCAGTTATCCATGGTCAACCACATTCCAAAAATATTAAAGAGAAAATTCCAGAAACAATCCATAAATTTTAAATTTCACACCATTCTAAGTAGCATGATGAAATCTCATGCCATCCCACTCCATCCCATCATTGACATGAATCATTCCTTTGTCCAGCATATCCACACTGTATACATTCCCGGCCGATTAGTCATTTAGTAGCCATCTAGGTTATTGGGTTAGCTGTCCTCATTTGCAGTGCTTGTGTTCAAGTCCACCCTTATTCTGCTTAATAATGGCCCCAAAGTGCAGGCGTAGTGATGCTGGCAATTTGGATATGCTAAAGAGAAGCTATAAAGTGCTTACTTTAAGTGGAAAGGTATGAAAAGATGAGAAAAAAACCATAGTATATACTGTACATTTTTCAGACTAACAATGGTTTCAGGCATTATCTGAGGATGTAGGAACATATCCCCTGCAGATAAGAGACCACTGTATATTTAATATTCTGAGTAACACGATGTTATAGATAATATTGTATCCTTTTAGGAAAGGGGGAAATTAAATCTCAGAGAAGCTTAGTAACTTGCCCAAAAACACACAGCTAGGAAGTGGGGGAGCTGGGCTTTTAATCCCAAGTCGACTACAGGGGCTATCTGCCCAGTCTGACCCTAAACTGCCTGATAGCATCTTGCAGGAGCCCATCAGACATTTCCACTGGGAGACAGGAAACACCTTTATTCTCACTGCAACCCTTTCCATGAGTGAATTCTGACCTTCTAGGTCAGAGACAAGATGGTCCTGTTGACCTGCCTGGGTCAAGGCTGGCTGGAAAGAAGGACATATTGAAGATGTGTGAAAAGAATCTTCTTGAAATAGAAACATGTATCCCGACATACACAGAAGAGCAATACAAAATTATCGGTGATGAATAATCATTCATGTTGAATCAGAGGGCATTCCTTATGCAACTAGGCTGTGAAGGCTGCTGTGCCTTGGCTTACTGGTTACTTCCTCTGTCAATCATGTTAATTCTCCCTTGTTCCCTCCTCTCCATCCCATGTTCTCAGCACAGACTTCCATCACTCTGTATATCCCCCACCCACCCACCCAGTTCCTAGTCCCACTGACTTGCCTGTGTGTTTCCAAAATCTAGCCCAGTGCCTGGTATACTATAGAGGCTCAATAAATATTTTGTATGTGTGTTTTTTTAATGGAGGGAGGAAGAAGCTCAGAGATAGTGCTAAGCCCTGGAAGAGAGAAACTCAGAGAATTCACACATAATTTTTTGCTCAGGAAGCAATGCCCCTAATGAACTATAGAGATCAGTGTAAATTTCTGATATTTCCAGAATAAATTTAATCCTAGGTAACAGATAAATTAATATGTTCCCTCCTCCTCCCCTCTACAGACTAGTGGGTCTTTATCCATAAAATATAGTAATTGTGTGTGTGTGTGTGTTATACACTATCGATATAACTCATGTTACATAAATCTGCAATGAACATTTTGTGGTACTTTTCTTTGAGGAAGAGAAAAACAACTCAGGAATGAATATACATGTTGCCAGAAATTTTTAGTTGTCTTCATGTTATCTATTTATTTAGCTAGTACTTTACAGTTTACAGGAGCCTCTCATTATTGCTCTCTCACCCTGTCAGGTGAGCACCGGGTTACAGCCTCCATTTACAGAGAAGGAAACTGAGTCACAGAAATTTTTAGTAGCTTGCCATTTCCTCAATCCTTAGACACCATCATGGTAAGACATACCATCAATTTAACCATAGGTTTTGAGGAAATCAGAAAACTCTACCTCCTTTGTTTGCATATTAGTTACTAGAGGCCTGGTGCACAAAATTTATGCATGGGAGGGGGATTCCCTCAGCCCAGGCTGCACCCTCTCCAATCCGGGACCCCTCAGGAGATGTCTGACTGCCGGTTCAGGCCCGATTCCTGGGATCGGTCCTAAACCAGCAGTCAGACATCCCTCTCACAATCCTGGACTGCTGGCTCCTAATTGCTCACCTGCCTGCCTGCCTGGTTGCCCCTAACTGCCACCCCTGCCGACCTGATTGCCCCTCACTGCCTCTGCGTGCTGGCCTGATTGCCCCTAACTTCCCCCCCACCGGCCTGGTTGCCCCTAACTTCCCTGCCCCCCCCACTGCCAGCCAGGTTGCCCCCATCTGCCCCCTCCCTGCTGGCCTGATTTCTCCTAACTGCCCCCCCTGCCAGCCTGGTCGCTCCCAACTGTAGCCCCCCCTCCCCCACCAGCCTGGTCGCCCCTAATTGTTCCCCCCACCGGCCTGGTCACCTCTTACTGCCCCCCTGCCAGCCTGGTTGCCCCAAACTGCCCCCCTCTGCCAGCCTGGTTGCCTCCAACTGCCCCCCCCCCCCTGCCAGCCTGGTCACCCCACGCAGTCTGCTGTTCAGTTGTTTGGTCATCCCTCACTAACCCCCCTGCCGGCCTGGTGGCCCCACGCAGCCTGCTGTTCAGTCGTTTGGTCCCTCAGTAAACCCCCTGCTGGCCTGGTCATAGGCAACCATCTTGTGAGGGCATGAGGGTTAATTTGCATATTACCTCTTTATTATATAGGATAAGACACATCCCAATGTTTCTGAGACATCTTGGAGGGAAGGATGTGTATCTTAAAATAAAGGAAATATATGTAACAAAACAATATCTTAACCCAGTCTTCTAACTAAGTCATGGTGTACAGATAATTTTGATTCTCAGCTACATTATAAAGCCCTGCAAAGCAGGGTATTTTCCTATACTTTTTTAAAAAGCTTTTTAATTGATTTTTTATTGAGAGGAAGGGAGAGGGAGAGAGAAAAAATAAAAACATTGATGTGAGAGTAATATATACATTGGCTGCCTCCTGCACCAAGATAGAGCCTGCAAATGGGGCATATGCCATGACAGGGAATTGAACCAGCAACCTTTTGGTACACAGGATGGTGCCCAACGAACTGAGCTACATTGGCCAGGGCTCTACACTTTTTACATCTTTCTCTCAAAAGGCTTAATGTAGTGACTTCTGTACAATGTGCTCTCAGTTCATTGATAAAATGAGCTGTTTTCTCTAAAAATAAAACAAACCCTGATTTTTCATTTTTAAATCTCTGGGTGCTAAAGTTCTCCAGGCGACATATTTGGAAATTTCCCACGAGCAGCATTTTATCTTGTTTTTCAGTGGGACCTTGTTTGGTAACTAAGGATTGATCATAGGATTGCCTTTCAAAGATCCTTCTGTGTCATTGCTCTGGGAGTCTAATCAAACTTGAGAAAGCCTAGAGATCTACAACCAAAAGTTACATTTCAGGATGAAGGTCTAGGGGAACTTCAGGATGACACTGTTGAAGTTCAGAGCTTATTAAAAAATATTAGAGGGAAAAAAAACTGTAACATATTTGCATTTGCACAAACAGCCTGTTTTTTGTTTGTCAGGTTTAACACTGCTGAACTTGAGTCCTTTTAAGTTCAAAGTTTAGAGAGTTTACCTATAAAAACAAGAAAGCAAGCAAAGAAAGCAAGATGTAAAGAAAGAAAATTGTCACCTAAAACTGTGTAGAAATTAGGTTGCCTCCAATCAGTTATTTTTTGTACAAGGCGGGGAAATTTTTGTTTATTCCAATCATGGTGAAGTGGTTAAAAAAAAACTTTTTTCAACCCTCTGAAGCAAAAGAAATTAGACTCAAGTGGCCGTAACTGAGCTTCCCATCAGCTTATTGTGCAAGGTCCCCTTTATTCCCCCCGCAGTGGATAATGCGTGTCCATTGTGGTTTATCTGGAGCCGGTTTCTTTTACACCCTCAGCCTGTATAAAGTCGAGCTAGGACTGGGGCCGGGGAATTGGGCGGCATCTGGAAGGCAGCATCCACAGTCCGGAGAGAATGAAAGAAGTCGGGAACATGAGCAACTCCATGAGTTATTGACGCTCCCCGTGGTATGAGCCCCACTTTTTGCCTCTCAGTGCAGACCAAGAACCATTAGAAAGAGGAAGCGGATGGCATTACGGATCTCCCTTGGAAATTCCCCCCAAGACTGTGTGTGCTGCTTTATTCTCACCCTTAGTTTTATTTTCTTTAATTCTTTTAAAATATATTTTATTGATTTTTTACAGCCTTATCCCCCCATTACCCCTCCATTCCCCCCACTCATGCCCTCACCCCCCTGTTGTCTGTGTCCTTTGGTTAGGCTTATATGCATGCATACAAGTCCTTTGGTTGATATCTCCCCCTTATCCCCACCCTCCCCTACCTTCCCTCTAAGGTTTGAGGGTCTGATCGATGTTTCTCTGTCTCTGGATCTGTTTTTGTTCATCAGTTTATGTTGTTCATTATATTCCACAAATGAGTGAGATCATGTGATATTTATCTTTCTCTGACTGGCTTATTTCACTTAGCATAATGCTCTCCAGTTCCATCCATGCTGTTGCAAATTTCTCGCTCATGTTTCTGACCTAGAATGATTGAGGCTCGGGCCCTGGCAGGACCGTGAACATCTGGCCAAGACCAGGTTCTGAGAAGCAATGGTGATGAGGGCCTTCGTCCTGTTGGCCGTCTTTGTGGAAGCCTCTGCGAAATCCTGCACTCCGAATAAAGCAGGTATGCCCTGGCGCTAGGCTATCTTCCCGGAAAGTTCCCTGAAACTTCCCTTTGCAAAGCTCAGAGCTCTGTGCATATAGCCAAGTAGAAGCACTTAAGCCGCCAGTGCCAATCAGAATTTTCCCCTAAGAAGTAAAAAAAATGTACTAGATAAAATTAGACTTTCTAAAAATCAGAGAATAGATGGATAAATAGATAGAGACAAAATCTCCACCTTTTTTATATTTCCCCACTTGATTTGAATTTCTATCCTGTGCCATGAATTATTGTTTCACATGAATGGACATTTTTTTTAAATGAATGGACATTTTTTATTTTAAGTTATGTGCTTATTTTCATGGGATTTAAAATATATATACAGGGTGTCCCAAAAAATGTATACACACTTTTTTTCTGATAGGTCAATTGAAGTTTCTTTCTTTTCAGATTTAACCCATTGGAATTAATAATTATTCAAAGTGTGTGTACATTTTGGGGGGATACCATTGATATATATACATATCCAATCAATCCAATATTGTTTCACAGATACATTCCTTGAAATAAAGTTTAAAAGTGGAGAAATTTTGAACACATATTAAGTATCATGCAGATATCACACAGATGTAGCAAAAACTATAAAACTAAAACTTGAGTAACTAAGGTTTGAGAAAACTTTTGTCACAGCCCATGAAGAATAACAGGGAAAGTGTTTTTAACCAATTGTTTTACATGTTCAGGTCTCGCTAGAACCCACTGATACTTATGTAGATTACTATGATCACCATATCTGATTTCCAACCATGTGTATCCTCTTTCTAGATGTCATTCTTGTGTTCTGTTACCCAAAAACCATCATCACCAAAATCCCCGAGTGTCCCTATGGATGGGAAGTACATCAGCTGGCCCTGGGCGGGCTGTGTTACAATGGGGTCCATGAAGGAGGATACTACCAATTTGTAATCCCAGATTTGTCACCTAAAAACAAGTCCTATTGTGGAACCCAGTCCGAGGTAAGTTCAGGCCACAAGATGAGGAGTCACTAAGATGAGAGCTGGGCCCAAGAATAAGATGCCTGCTGTCCATCCTTAGAAAGATTTAGAATTGACCCATTTCCTTTTAAGAGTTAATCTCATTTCCTGGGATGTCAGTGTCATTTAAATTCTTCTCTTCTGTCTAGTTTAGGTGACTCTTTGGATTTGAATTTTATTCTCTTAATTGGTTGCCAGAGACAGCTAGGCCACTTTCTGTGAATAGAGTAACATACATTCCCCACCTCTACTTTGCTTTGAGTTCTGAGCCTGTGCTCAAAAGCTGCCACTCTTCCTGGGTTGGATGGGCTGGCCATCCTCTGCCCCAGGCTTTGAACTGTTGGTAAAGGGCATTGTAAAGGAGTAACCAAACTACAACACAATTCATAATTAGGTCTTGTGAACTACCCAGGAAAAGGTCATCAGAATTTAAAGGAACCATAGACAACCTTTTGCATAACCTTAATGACAGAGGAGAAATCTGCGACCTCCCAATAAAGTCAGTAGTTGGAGTGGATACAACATTCAGCATACAGCATTCAACTTAAATTATTTTAAACAATCGTAGTTGAACAGGCTCAAGGACTCTATAAAAATGATCAACCCACCCAGACAAAAAGAATGGGTGCTGCTCTCAATGGCAGATATTCATGTCTGCCCATGGGGTATTTTTCTGAGCCAACTTCAATCACTTTTCCCAGAATCCTCCTTCTCCTCATGGAGGTACAGGTCCACCTTAACTGCCTTCTTCCTTCCTCCAGTACAAGCCCCCCATCTACCACTTCTACAGCCACATTGTTTCCAATGACAGCACGGTGATTGTAAAGAACCAGCCCGTGAACTACTCCTTCTCCTGCACCTACCACTCCACCTACTTGGTGAACCAGGCTGCCTTTGACCAGAGGTAAGTTTCTTGGAGAGTGGGGGGCTGGCTGCCTTGCATGTGCTCTGCAGTCCTTGTCAATCAGGCATGTTTCAGTCCTTATGCAAAATTCTCTCCCCTTTTCAGAGTGGCCACTGTTCACGTGAAGAATGGGAGCATGGGCACATTTGAAAGCCAATTGTCTCTCAACTTCTACACTGTAAGTGGTCTCCAGGTCCTATGACTGCCCTGTGGCCTCTCAAGGAGATGATGGGATCCTTCCTTGGGATTCGATCTTCCCTAAGCTCTATGCAGAACTCCGTTCTTAAATTCAAGCTAAGATGTAAGCTTTGGTCTAGCTTTAAACCTCTTTAAAAACTACGTGTAGCAGGAAGGCAGATTCATAGACTGGATGGAAGAGCTGAAAGGTACTACAGAGAAAAGAAGTCAGCCTTCCCATTTCATGGATAAGAAAATGGAGGAAGAGAAATCCTGTGAGTTTCCAAGGGTCAATAGACAGCAAAACAGCCAACGTCTAACTCTTAATCAAGATTAGTTTCCATTGCAGCCCACTCTAGAGATTTACATTTAGGACCTAGCTTGTGTTAAAACATTTGCACAGAGTAGTGAGCTTCTTGCCTGGGCCATGGCTAAGGAGAGAGGTTGGGTTGGACTCTACTGGCTAGTTCTTAGATCTACAAAGCCCTTCACTCCATGGGCTTTCTCATTGACTAATTTGGGCAGGCTGCCTATGTTGACATTGACGTTAAAGGCACAGTTTGATCTCTCTCGAAATAAGTGCTCCAGAGAAACTAAAAACACAATGGCCAATAGCCCAGCTGCACTTCTATTACGAAGGGGTGCTTTGTTTTTTAAACCTGCAGCTTTCAGGGAGGAGGCAGATCTATAGCGACACTAGCCCAGTAGGCTAGAGGAAGACGCAAGCAGAAATAGAGATCTTTATAAAGAATTAGAAGATATCCTTAGAGGTCAACATGCCCAAACCATTCACTTCACAAAGAAAACAACTATATTACCTGGAACCCCCCTGACCTTGAACTCTTTGAACTTGCTTTATTGACTCCCTGGAAGCTATTAACCCTGCTGAACTCAGAAGGGGAGAGCTAGAAGAGACCTAATATTACCTGGTCCATTTTATAGATGGGGATCTGAAGCCCAGAAGGAGGAAGGGACTTAACCCAGATCCCAGGGGTAGTTCAGAGCAGTGCCCAGTCTGGGACCCGGATCTCCTAACCCTGCTCTTTGAGGCAGACTGACTACGAAGGGAATGAAGCTGAAGTTTTACCACCCCTCACTTGCACAGACCCCTTGTGTCTAATTTTTGTATTGAAATTTTAAATTTTCTTTTAATTAAAGAGGGCACTCCAAATTAAATAAGCTTCAAGTTCCCAGAAAACCTAGATCTGTCCCTGGCCACACACACTAGTGGTTAAGTCCTGAATAAAAAGAACCCCATTAACCTCAGATAGCCCCTGGACCTGTGATCAGGAAGGTAAATGCAGTGATGAGAGCCAGGGTGATGATGAAAGGATACCCAAACCACTGCAATAACTGATGAAGGTTGTTTAGAGAGAAAAACAGGCTTCACACATTGACAACAGCCTCAGGGGATGTTCTAATGACAGGCTGTCTTTACCACCGAGTCCCTGTCCAGAAGTACGTGATTGTTATTTTAACCAGATAAAATTATAGATATCAGCCTATGAAGATTTTACAACAGTGGGAAATGGAGAGGCACCAGGATTGTCAAAAATTATCACCCTCCATCAGTCATGTTGGGCCAAGTTTCAGACATAAATATCAACATTTAGAACTGGAAGAAGTCTATTCTTTTTTAAAAGGAAAAAAAAATTAAGAGGCATATCCTCAGCGTCACCCAGGCCATCCTCTGGGCTGATCTACAGACTTCACAGGATGCCTCCTTGAACTGTTCTAGAAATGAGGCTATGGTCTCCTCTGGGGCCCACCAAGACCTTTACAGGACAAACAGGCTCTGCAAAGAGGGGGCTCTGATGTTACAACAGATATTTTTTCATGCTGATTAATAGTCCCACTGTGGGTTGTTTCCTATGCCTGAACCATACAGTTGGTATTTTTCTTCTCCTCCCTTTTTCCACTTTGAGCGCATTCTTGTGTGTTTCTGAAGCAACAGCTGCTCCTTGCATATATTTCCATCAAATTACCAGTGACAGAGCTGTGCCCTAGATTGCACAATGGAATCAATGCTCTGCTAATTGCTTAGGATCCTGAGAACTCCAAATGCTGGGCTCCAAAAACACCGCTTCTACTCAGCACTCTTCCTCTCTTCTCTCCCTACCCCTCCCACCCACTTCTACCAATGGCACATGGTTGGTATTCTTGGCAAAAACTTATTTTGACTCCCAATCCAAAATAAAGGAAGGTCGTCAGCTTACAGAAGTAGCCTAGTGCTGTGGTTAAGAAATAGGCTTTGGTGTCACACCATTGGTTTGAAAGCCTGGTTCTACCATTCCTAACTGTGTGACCTTGAGCAACTTAGTTAACCTCTCTGGGCTTCCACCAATGTATTTGTCAAATAGGGATAATATAGTATTTACCCCATGGGTTTGTTATGAGGATTAAATTAAATACGTCATTATGTAGCACTTACTAGACTGCCCAGCACAAGGTAAGTGCCCATGAAAGTAGCCATTCTTCTGATTTTAGCCTTTGACTCCATTTAAAGTGGAAACTCTGAGAGCTTCTAGAACAAGCATTGTTACCTTTATAGGGTTGAACATCAATATCAGTGTGGGATTAGGGTGACACATTCAATCGAAATAGTACTGACCACTCCTCTTAGATAGAGACAAATGAAAAAGCTTGGGATGGAACAAATACAAGCAAGAGGCCAAAATTATAGACTTCCAGACTCAGAACAAACCTCAGAGGTCATCGACCTTGACTTTCCACGCAAAGTCCGAAACCCTTCTCAAGATTGCTGAAAAGTGTGCTCCCTACCTCTTCCAAAGAGAGTGGCAAGTCGGGCCTTTCTGTTTTAGATCAGTGTGTGATATATGACATCCTGAACTCTGGCCCATTGGTGTTGGTTCTGTCTTCTGGAATCATGCCATATAATGATATTGGTGATAGTCCTTCAACTATCTCGAGCTTGTCTTTCCCAAGCTAAACATCTTCCCACTGTTGATCCGTTCATCATCCTAGTCACTCTCTGGATGGGCCACTCGGTCAATGCCCCTGTTGAAAAGCAGAGGCCAGAACTGCAATGTTACATTCTAGAACTTATCAGACCAATGCAAGGCACAGAGAGCCAGAGATCTTCTAGATGCTGGAAAATTCTAGGAACATGTTCTAGGACAATTTTAGCTGTGGGTAGTTTTCTTTCTCTGCTATCTCACATTGAGCTTGTGAGCAAAAGCAACTCCCAGAATTTGCCCATGTGAACTGCTGTTCATTTAGATGTGCCCATCTTCACTAGTGGTAACTTAATCTTTTGATCAGGTGAAGGGCCTGGGTGGCATGATTTTTCAAGTTGCTCTTCCATCCTGTTCACTGAATGAGTAGTTTATGTGGTGTGTCTGTTTCCTGGGATGCCAAAACAAATTCTATAGGTATTATAGGGGGAAGCTATCTGGGAATAGGTCCCTAATTGTCATGTTATAAAGAAAGCAGGGGGGGGTATCATGCTGAACAGTGAAGAAACTGACCATTGAAAGTGTTTTGCTTCAGAAATTGAATCAACAGTGTAGATCTGAAACAAAATCAGGCAGGTTCCTCTGGGAGTTAGAGGCATTATTCCACTATCCCAATATTCTGCTGGCAGAACCCTAGGAGATAGAGCTGGGAGGAGCAGCTCTGACTTGGTTGGGGACTACTGTGTGGTCCCCAGGTAAGGTCCCACGTTTGGAAATAGTCTCTTGAAATATGACAAATCTCAGAAAATAGCAAAAAACATTAAACACCACTGTTAATCTGTCACTTCGATGCACATAGTAAGCTAGTAAATCACCTGTGATTAAGAACTTTCTTGTTGAATTATTGCAACCATTTAAATGGTGGAAGGGACTGACACATGGGAAGAAAACATCTGATTTCTAGGTGACGCGTCCAGGAGCCCTGGCAAGACATGCAATCAGTAAAATAATGTAAGACTTGCTAGAAGATGATTCTGAGGCCTCTCAGCAAATTCCCTGAATTTGAACCATGGGCGGGGCGGGGGGGGGGGGCGCGGTTAAAGTCCATTTTAACTAGATATCCTTGCTGCCACTGTTTACCTATTGCAGTTCTGCAAAGCTCCAAGTCCACTAACCTCAATGTTTTAACTAGTATCCTGGTTTAAGCTTTATGCTCCTATTAAACAAAGTCACCATCAAAGAAAGCTAGGAGAAGGTAGGAGAAGGCAAAGGTTATTCCTATTTTGAATATGGGGAAATTGAGGCCCAGGTTAGTGGTGGAGCCAGGATTAGCCCAGGATTCTTGTCTCATTCCTCTTTGACACAGATGAGACATACAGTGTGTGTCTCACTGTGACCAGCAAATCCAGACATGTGCTGTCCTCATCCCTTCTAAGGGGCGCCAGCATCCGAGGAGGTAGAGCTTTTCTGGTCCTGGGGGTTTCTCACTGTGGTCTCCAGTGCCTGTGCCCTTTGGGTTGATCCCCACCCTCACCCCATCCCAATTCATCTGCTCCTGCCGAACCTAGTCTGAGAGGTCATAATGCCCAGTATCAATTTCCTTCCAAAGAATGCCAAGTTCTCCATTAAGAAGGAAGCCCCTTTTGTCCTGGAGACCTCCGAAATCGGTTCAGACCTGTTCGCAGGAGTAGAAGCCAAAGGGTTAAGCGTTAGGTAAGTACATGTCCTCCATTTTATATGTTTAAAGACAAAGAGGAGAGAGAAAAAAAAAAGACTAGCTGAGAGACTTTTCAATCACCAGATGTTTCGAGGCATACACCTCTCTGGCTCAAGGTGATGCGTTTTGTTTCATTTCCAGGTTTAAAGTGGTTTTGAACAGTTGCTGGGCCACACCCTCGGCTGATTTCATGTATCCCTTGCAGTGGCAGCTGATCAACAAGGGGTAGGTACTGCTCTCTGGTGCCCAGGGCGCAGAGGTGGGGCCGGGCAGATCCAGGGCTCCTCTGGCTCGGGATAGCTCGGGTGGAAGAGATAGAGCCTCTTGAGTTAATTAGTGACATCCTCCTTGCTTCCAGGCTGAGTGCTGATACTAGCAAACATTTATATTGTGCTTTCGGATACTAGGTGCTGTTTTGATCGCTTTAACATATATTCACTCATTTGCCTTACAACAGGTAGGTGATGTTCCGACCATCCCCATTTCCCAGATGAGGAAACTAAGGCACAAAAGGGGTTAAGTGATGTCACATAGTTTGCATGTGGGGAGGGGGCATGTGTTCAAATCCAATCAGTCTGACACTAGAACCCTGATGAGGACTAAATTAGATAATCCATGTAGAAAGCTGAGCATGGAGTCCCTAATCAGTATGCAACTGATTTAAATAGTTCCATCGTTTTTATTATTGATTCAGTAGATAATGAAGAGCTCAGCCTTTTTGAGCAGAGGACTGAAGTATTGGAATTGCAAAACAGAAAGGCAAGTCTGGAAGTCATACATAGGATGGTTGAGAAACAGTACCTGGCAGGTGGAAAGACCAGGTTAGTTAGGTGCAGTGGTGGCTATTGAACCAAAGGTGACAATACCTGAACCGAGGTGCAGCCATGTGAATGGATCATCATCCAAGGGAGGGAGGAATGATAAAACCTTAGCATCCAATTGGCTATGCTGTGCAGAGAAGGGAGGAATGTGTGACAAAGATGGCTTTGTATCATTGAGTCTGCGATTGTGAAGGGGAAGAATTATTTGTTGGTGGATGCTGGGGATGGAGCTTTCTGGATAAGAGACTTTGGATTTTCCTTGAGCACAGGGATGACGGGTCAAGCTTGAGATGACAATTGCTCAGAAACACTTAGAATTGTAACTTTGGAAAACAGAGGCGAAGTGGAGCTAGACTGGAGAAGCGAGCGTCGTCTCCAGTAAACACAGAAAAGCCCTCCCCAGACCAAAGCAGGCCAGTGCGCTCTGGTTATTTCCAGAACCCTGCAGGGCGCCAGTAAACACTGGGGTCAGGGGCAAAAAATGATTAGGTAATAAAGGCCGAGCCACTTTGGACCTTTAACTCTTTATTTTTATTTAACAAGCACCTGTAAAGCACTTACAACATACCAGGCATTGCTCCAGCCAGGTGCTTTGCAAATATTGATTTATTTACATTTCATTAAACCCCTATTAAGTAAGTAGTATAATAACCTCTACTTTATGGATGAGAAAACTGAGCACAGACAGGGTCAGAAACTTGCCCAAAGTCCAGAACTAGTAAGAGGACAGACAATCCAAGCTCAGGCGTACTCTCCCCGGCGGGTATGAATAGGACAGGCCTGTAGACCCACTTCTGAGCAACCCAGCAAAGCTTCCTGCAGAGATGGGAGTTTAGTGTGGGTGCGTATTTCACATCTGTCAGTGAGTGATTCATTTAGGTTCTGTTGATAATGGCACAATCAAACGACCTCAGGGAGATTCTGAAATAAATCATTGGCCTACCGGACCCGAAATTACCACTCGGCATTGGGAACCTCTCAGACAATGGCCACACAGGGGCATTGCTACATCATGGGGTTGCCTACCTGCAGATGTGCAATGTGAAAGGAAAAGGAATGCTTGGGTTTTGGAGTAGTCTATGCAAGCATCCCTCAAACTCGAGTGTGCACAGGAATTACGGGGGGAGGGGGTGTGACTGTCACACATGCAGGCACGCTGTGAACTTACCACAAAAGAGGGTCCTGGGTGGACCCGGGGAATCTGCATTTAAGCACAGCCATGGGGAGGAGGCCCTGATCTATTTCCATGCCCTGCTTAGTGGAAACGGCCCTTGAGGTTGGGGATACATATGACATACATGAAGACCAGTGCCAATGGGGAGAACGAGGAAGTCCATCCACAACCTCCCAGATTCTTTGGGTCACACTAGGCCCTTTTGGAGGAAAACCCATTTTTCTTTTCGTTTCTTTTTTTAAAATATATTTTTATTGATTTCAGAGAGGAAGGGAGAGGGAGAGAGAGAAACATCAATGATGAGAGAGAATCATTGATCAGCTGCCTCCTGCATGCCCCTGCACTGAAGATCGAGCCCGAAACCCAGACATGTACCCTTGACCGGAATCGAACCCAGGACCCTTCAGCCACAGGTCGATGCTCTATCCAGCTAGGATAGGAAACCCACTTTTCAAGAGTGTCTGGCAAGATTAGAGTAGATGTATCATCAGGAAGTTTGATCCTATGTAGGGAGAGAGACTCCCGTGGTGATTGTGTGGAGACCTACCTATGGGCCTTCCACCATCCAGAGAGATCTGTCCCAGAGGAGCAGGTGCCACGGCCATTGCCAAGAGGCAGCAGTGCCAGGGCCTCTAGTCCTGCCCATGACTTGCCGCCTCCCCACCCCCCTGACACTCTTACGTTGTTTTCCATTGGCTGATACCATGCCTTGGCCACTTCGGCTTCAGGGAACTATTTTAAGAACTCACGTCTTGAGTTTGTACAAGAATCTCAGGTTTGTTGACCAAATGATCCTCTAAGAGTCTTGTTTCACAGCTCAGAAAATGTCCCCGGCTCTTTCACTGCTCCGAGGCCACCACCACCAGAGGCCAGCCTCTGACCCCTGGGCCCGATAGAAGGTGCAGCTTTCAAGCCTTGCTCCACTCACTAATTGTCAGAGTTAACATTCCTTCAGTCCTGTCGCTGACTCGGCCCCTGATGTCTGGTTCTGGTGGGAAGGGGTGGGAAGGTACATCACGAAGCTCCTCCGAGTAGCTTTGGCCAGTGCTCTGAAGCTTTTGAACCCACAGCCCTTTTCCACAGAGGACAGATTCCAATGCTCCTGTCACCTGCAGACAATGAACCCCCACACTCGTGTGGGCCTCGCTGTACATTCCCAAGTATGACTAACTGTCTGCTCTCAGCACCTGGTTGAGTGTCTGGAACTTGAATAGGGAATCGGTATGTGTTTGGTAAATGAAAAGTGTTTTGCTTAAACCAGGGTTTCTCGACCTCAACACCATGACATGTTGGGCTGGGCCATCCTTTGTTGTGTGTGTGGGGGGGGCCGGAGGGAGCGGGGGACGGGGGATGGGGGAGGGGTGTCTGAGCATTGCACAATGTTGGACAGCATCCCCAGCCTCTGCCCACTAGATGCCAGTAACACCTTCCCCAAGTCCTGACGACCACAATGCCTAACGGCCCCCAGGTGAGAACAAGTGGCTTCAACAAATGCCCACCTGTGTCATTACTTTTCTCTTTTATGTCAACTGTTACATTTGGGACTTATACATAAACAATACAAAGAAGAAAACAAAAGCTGACTGTAATTCCCCCACTCCATAATAGCCAGGGTGAGCATTTAGATGGTATCCTTTCATTTTTTTTCTGTTCTTATATTAAAAGTATGACCACATTGTTACAAAGATAATTATATAATAAAACAGGTAGGGAATTTAAATAGCATAAGGTAAATTCCAATTCCCAGTGGCAAAGCCTCATGATGCACTCAGAGACATGAGCTGGGTGTGACATGGATGCAGGTGGCGAAGGCAGCAGCTTGGGAAATGCTGTCCCGGCACCGTTGTCTCTCTCTTTACACATGCAGGGAGTCTGTGCATACCCGGTCCTCCCGGGGGGCTTCATCTCGGGGACTGCACTCCTTTGGGACAGATGTGTGGTGCCCTACCAGGTGGGGGACTTCTCATAAGTACCCACACCGGATGTAGCCTGGCTGTAGAGTGGGGAGGACCACACCCATCTCAGAGCTCCTCACCTTGACCCCGGAGTCCTGGGGATGAGTGAGATGCTGCCAGTCACAGGGCTCCGGAAGGATAACGTGCTTCGTAGGAGCCCCGAAAGTGGTGTGGCTGTGCATGAATGTGCCTGAGAGGCTCTTGCTCTTTCACAGGGTAACATCTTCTCTCTTCCCTCCCCCTCTCCCCGCCCTGCCCCCTTGTGCTTCAGCTGCCCCACGGATGAAACGGTCCTGGTGCATGAGAACGGGAAAGATCACAGGGCGACCTTCCAATTCAATGCTTTCCGGTTCCAGAACATCCCCAAGCTGTCCAAGGTTTGGTTACACTGTGAGACGTTCATTTGTGACAGCGAGAAGCTCTCCTGCCCAGTGGTAAGCCACTCCTCCCCACAGCGAGAACGGTACAGGGTGGGGGAGGGGGGAAAGTCTGGCATTGCAGAGGCTGTATTTTTAGCTGGGAAACTGTAACCAGACCAGGGCAGGTGAGTGCTGAGGACATTCTAGAGGAAAGGACACTGAGTGTGGGGCAGACATTCTGGGCCCTGTCCATCCTGCCACCAGGCTGCACAGTCTGGCACATGCCACTTAACCTCTGGAGCCTGGCTCTCTCTTCTCTATAGCAGAGTGGTGACCAGTCACGGTGACCCTGTCCTGTTCAGAGAGCCAAGGGTAGATAAGATAAAAGTGATGCCAGACGTGGAAATGCTTTGAAAAAGGTAAAAGCACAAGGGAAATGTGAAATCTCAGTGGTAGCAATAGCTTCTGGATGGAAGTCAAAAGGCGGGTATTTTTAGCTCTTGACTGAATAGTTTCCCCTCCTTAGCCCCTCCCCCCACCGAGACGTTTCAACAGCATCAATCAACAGGTGTAGCAGATTTGGAGAGAGTTTCATTGCAACCTGATGTGACCCTGCTCCTCTGGGCAGTGGTTCTAAAGTGTGGACCAGGGCAGCTTTAGTACCACCCGGGAACCTGCTAGGGATGCAAATCCTCAGCCCCGCCCCCAGACCACCTGATGCAGAAACTCTGGGTGGGCCCCCCATCTGTGCTTTCCCAAGCCCTTGCGGTGGTTCTGGGTCACCCTGAAGTGAGAACCTCTGTGTAGAGACCTAAAGGATTACATCCCTAACGGTTACCTCTCAGATCTGTCTGGACTAAAAAGCTTGGTGAGGAGGACACAGCATTTCTGAAGGGGGCACTGCTCACTGGCCTATAGTAACCAACAGACATATGATCATCCTCTGATTCATTTGGCCTGATGATGGTCACGTGTGAGCACAAATAGAGAAAGAGAAGGGAGCAAGAGACATGCAACAGTTGATAAAGGGATAATTATTGGCATGGCATTTAAAAATGAAAATGAACCAGAACACACTTTGAAAGTGTCCACCTCTCCAATCACTCTGCTGAGAGTGACTGTAGGAAAAGCCTTTCTTTCTTTCTTTCTTTCTTTCTTTCTTTCTTTCTTTCTTTCTTTCTTTCTTTCTTTCTTTCTTTCTTCCTTCCTTCCTTCCTTCCTTCCTTCCTTCCTTCCTTTCTTTTTTTCTTAGTTTTTATTGATTTCAGAGAGGAAGAGAGAGGGAGAGAGAGATAGAAACATCAATGATGAGAGAGAATCATTGATCAGCTGCCTCCTGCACACCCCTTACTGGGGATTGAGCCTGCAACTCTGGCATGTGCCCTTGACGGGAATCGAACCCGGGACCCTTCCGTCCACAGGGCGACGCTCTATCCACTGAGCCAAACCGGCCAGCATGGAAAAGCCTTATTTCTTACCCCCTCCCCCAAATTGCCCATCCCTCCCACGCCAGCGCGAAGAATCAGTACAGTAGAGCATTCCTCCTTTCCTCCAGTGAAAGAAGGGCTGCAGATGTCTCTCTGAGTAGAAGGTAATTAAAATCTGTTAGCTGGGGAATCTGGACTCCGTCAAGTTTGTGGCTGTTCTTTTAACCTCTCACCTTTCTCTCCTGTGTCACCTGCGCTCCTCCTGGGTCCTCAGACTTGCGACAAGCGGAAGCGCCTCCTCCGGGACCAGACAGGGGGCGTCCTGGTCGTGGAGCTCTCCCTCCTCAGTAAGCGTCTCTGTGGCCCACGTGGTTGCGCTCGCTCTGGGCTGCGTCCACAGGCACAGGTGGTTGGAGCATTTTAACTGAATTGCCAAACCAGTTGTGCCTGTAGACACAGCCTGCACCTGCAACTCATGGCTTCTTAATTGGGGGATGGATAGCGCATGCCAACCCAAGGAGTTAAGATTAGCCGGCTGCCCTGTGGCCTGAATTCCAGTGCCTGGGAGGAATTAGGATGTGCCGAGCTTGCAGACAGCGCATGCCTGCCGTCAGCAATAATAATAGAAAATGAAGTGTGCTGAAAACATGCAGTGCGAGTCAACAAACTTTTATTGGGCGACCAGAAGTCTGCCTGGCCTGAGCGCTGCGGTTTCAGAAATAGAGGAGCCCCACATGGGCTTTGTCCTAAAGAACTTAGCATCTTGGGAGGAGAGCGGCTTTAAATGCTAAGGAAAGGGAGATACTATCAATGGCATTGGGGGAGGGGGCCATAGAGTATATGACAAGGGATTCAAGCTAGTCCAGGGCTTAGGGAAGACCTCTGAAGATTACCCAACTATGGCTGGGGGTCGGGGGGAGGGGCAGTAATCCAGGCTGCCACCAGATTTTTTTTATGGCCTGCCAGCCAAGAATCTTTCTATGTGGTTGGAAAAAAAATCAGAAGACTCATATTTCATGACACATTAGAATTATAGGAAGCTCAAATTTCAGTGTCTATAAAGAAAGCTTTTTGGGGCCCAGCCACACTTGTAGAGCTGCTTTCATGCTTCATCCGCAGCGGCAAGTGGTCGCAATAGAGACCACCTGGCCCACAAGGCGGAGAATGTTTACTCTCTGGCCCTTTCCAGAAAGTTGACCAACTCCTGCCTTAGAGAGCGGGGGCGGGGGGAGAAGACGGTGTGAGAGGGAGCCGTTGTAGACCCTGCTAGAAACTTTGTCCTGAAGGCCCCGGGGAGCCCGGTGGTTTAATGAGGGGAGGAGACAAGTTTATGTTTTAGAAACATAGCCCTGATCTTAAACCTTCAGCATTCTCTCTCTTTACTCACTACAGGCAGGGGATTCTCCAGTCTCTATAGCTTCTCAGGTAAGGAGAAGAGGAGCCTCTGGGAAATGTCATGGGCAAAGCTTTGAACAGGCAGATCTGTGTGTCAAAACAAGCTTACCTTTGGCCCCAGCAAAGCCTATAAGAGTTAAAAAAATAATAATAACTCTTTAAAGTAGCGGTCGCCAACCTTTCGGACCTCACAGACCACCAGTGGTCCATTGACCACCGGTTGGCGACCACTGCTTAAAGCGCACCTGAGTGGGGCAGAGTGGAGGGAGGTAGAGCAGGGAGAGAGGGGCCAGGGTTAAGCTGGATGGAGCAGAACCAAATCCCACTCCCCACGTCTCAGCAAAGACATCACCAGATGGCTTTGCTTGTTTCCTGCATGTAGAGAACAGATCAGTGATTTTCAATGATCAGTTCATTTAACAAATATTTGACTTCCTGCTATGACTCTGCTCCTCATTCACCTTGGCCCAAGGTCCTTGGGCAATGACCTCACCCTTCTATTCCCCAGTTTCCTCTATGAAATTGGGCTAGTAATGGCCCCTATCACACATAGCCATTGTTTGGATTAAATATTAAGGATAAGGGCACCAAACAATGCCCAGCACACAGCAAACATCAGTAATGATTAGCCATAATGACTATAACATCGCATCAGGTGCTATTCTAGGCCGTATAGTTACTGTAGTGAGGCTGGCAAGGCCCCTGCCCTTCCTAATACCTGTGAAGCGTTGGGGTGGGGGTTGAGGGGGGAAGGATTTAGCAGCCAGGGAAGCCTCTCAGAGGAAGAGACATTTCAGCCCAGGCCCAGGATCTCACCCGAATGATGAGAAGGAGGCAACTATGCAAGGAGCTGGGGTAAGACAGTTCTATTTATTCACAAACTCACAGATGTAGAATTTGCTCTTGCAATGACAGGAAATCACATAAACTGATTTTTTAAGACTCTAATCCAAGATGCAAAAGAAGTTGTCAGCTAAAGCCCTGCAGTGAAATACACCATCGCTGTGTTATCCCAGGTCAGATTCCCATCTGCCAGAGGTGCATATCCCAAGTTTATCTGTTGGATTCTTTGTACTGATGAGAGTGAGCAACACACACCCCCCCAAAGGATGGACAAAGCAGACTTTGTATAAAATGTGTAGAACTTATGAAAAGCGACTTGACAACCCCTAGGTAGATGCCTTTGTTAACTCTCCTGCTGAGTAGTCCTGGGTCCTTGCAGAACTGTTTCTGAGTGCGCTGCCTCCTTTGATCCACAGATGTTCTCTACCACCTCATCTTGATGCTGGGGATCTGTGCCGTGTTATAGGAGCCAGCCAGGCAGGCAGCTGCAGCTTCTCCGTCCAAGGTCATCTCCGTGGATGACACACTCAACATTTTCTGTGCTGCCAGAAAGCACACACAGAAGACCGCGTTGTTGGGGAACAGGCAATAGCGCTTTGCCAAGTACGTGTTCCAACGATTTGTGTGAATTTCAGTGATTGTTTTCCTTTGGTGCCCCACTTCCTCTTGTTACTTCCTGTGGCTCTGAGCTCCTGGAGTCCACCCCTGCAACTGGCGGGGGGAGCCTTCTCTCCCTAAACTCCAGGCAGGGCTGTGGTGGACCCAAAGCTCTCCTGATTGTAAAAGACCAGCACACCCAGCCAAGTGCAGCTGAGCATGTTGAGGGGAATGCAGGGCACAACCACCAAGTCAGTGCTCAGCACAGAAGGCACAGGAAGAGCCAACTTTGACAAAGAGGCCTTTGCCATTGATGCTGCCGATTCTAATCTGAGGATCAGAGCTGAGCCTCAGGGGTTCCAATCTTTCAAACAAAGGTGTGGGGTTCAGGGTGGAATCGAACAGTTTTGGCTCAAATCTGCACAATATAAAGGGAAATAATTCTTGAGCTCCTCCAGTGCGAACCCAATTAATCTTGTTATAGGGCTTCTTAAATATGTGTAAACATTACATAGGTAAAAACTCATTTTGATTGCTGATATATATTTCTAAAATCAAAATAAAAATACAAATTAAAAATAGGAATACAGCTACAAAAAGAATAAAGCTCATATGAACATTAATTTCACATAATGTGGCATTGACTACATGGAGCTGCTGCTTACGGCATGACTACAGAGTGGCAGCCACGACAGGTTCTCTGGAGCTCTTCAACCCCATCCTACCATAGGCCTTGTGATGCTCACTGCTCTCTTTTTTCTGTTTGCTCTACTAAGAAATCCTCATTTGTACAGATTGGTCTGACCTCATTTAGCCTCTACTTCAACATTCAAACATCTGTTTTATCTCAATAATGTATGATCAATAGAATGGAACGAACAAAAAAATTCAGAAACACAAATACAAATTTGGCCAATGAATCCTCATGGTGCCATACCCTGATAATACTGCCCCCCAGCCCCCAGTGACCCAGAATATATCAATATTAGTATTTTCATTGTCAACAAAACAAAAACCGAATAAAGCAATCCTGATAGGGAATTGGCAGATCCCTGAGAATGCACTGTAGATCCCAGTTTGAGGCTGGAAGCTGGAGTGAGACAGGAAAGATCAGAGGTCTAAGTTCTTTTCTTAGCCTTGTACAGACTTAATTAGTGGGCTTTTATATATTTGAAAAGTTGTGACATCTGTAGTTTGATGGTTCTTTTACAATTGTGTTAATGAACTCAGAAATGAAGCTAGTCCTCCAATCTCTGGAGACAGAGTACATGTTTGTTTAGCAACAGGCTAGATTAAAATGGCTCATTGTAGTCTAACCTGTACATTAAGAATTTTGGTAGTCAGGAAGGACAGGAGACATATTTTATTGGTTCTAGTGAAAACTCTCAAATAGCATACTCAGAACCATAATCAACATCCTTGGTTGTCAGAGTAAAATAATGTATTAGTTTTGCTTTACTTTATCCTAAAGTTTAATGATCTTGTTCTCTACCTGGTGCTATGGAATAAATAAAATGCCTTAAAACAAACAACATACGACTAAGCTCACAGTGTTAATATATTATGTTGGTAGGTAATTCCAACACTCCCCATGTTTTCTACAACTAGAGCTTTAAGACTCACATATATACTCACAGACCTCCCATCATTCTATCCTACGTTCACATTTCAAAATTTCTAGTATTGGGTTTCTAAGGCAAGGAGGTAAAGCCATTTCATATGATTAACATTTTAGGGGAAATTCTTTTTGGTTACCCCTGTCTCTAAAGTCCTAATGTTTATCATCAGCGACTGGGTGTGTTTTGTCTTCAAGTTAACTAACAGCCCCATGATGGCTGGTTACCCTTCACATCTCATAGCTTCTCTAGTAAGGTGTTAAGAGAAAGCACTCCCCAACAGTCTCTCTTGCAAGTTCCCATTAGTGCTAAACATAAAAGAGACATTTAGAGAGGAGGAAAGAGCACATTCTCCCTCAGATTTTAGAAAATTGCTCTTATCAAAATTCCTGGTTATTATTCCTAAAGACTCTCTCTCTCTCAAAACTTGAATATATATTATATATATTATGTGTATATATTTAGACACATATATGTGTGTGTGTATATATATATATATATATATATATATATATACACACATACTATATACTTAGTACACACATCAGTATATATGAGATTAGAGATAGAGATGAGATTAGAGATAGAGATGGAGATATGTTTATGTGTGTACTCATGTATGTATGGGTATATTTTCATGTATATATGTATATATGTATATATGCACATGTGTGTGCATGTGATATCTGTGTATGTGTATGCACATGCATGTATGTATGTTTTATGTGTATGTGCCAAATATTTATGTTGAAATGTTCAGTGAAAAAGGCAGAAGTAGCCACGTTTTTATTATAGGACTATTACTTAAGTAAGCATGTGGGCTAGGGCTGGAAGGAAACACATTCCCTAAAATACAAAGATGGGAT
This sequence comes from Cnephaeus nilssonii, assembly GCF_951640355.1. Lineage (NCBI taxonomy): Eukaryota > Metazoa > Chordata > Mammalia > Chiroptera > Vespertilionidae > Cnephaeus > Cnephaeus nilssonii. The sequence continues at coordinate 51,836,112 of NC_137087.1, forward strand.
AATAATAGACAACTGCCATACCCCTCCCCATTCCTACATCTGTGTATCATTATCTAATGCTTTTTTAATAGTAACATTATCCGATTGCTTAGTTACTTCTACATGTTTGTCCATACCTCTCTTAGTTCTTAATATATTGCATCACTATTATTTATGCCCCCTTTCTCCAACTAAACAGAGCTAAAGACCAAAGAAAGTTTCATTATTTTCTTGTGACCCCCAATGTGGTACCTGGCACAGAGTAAGTGCTCAATAATTCTCCTTGAATTAATTAAATCTTCAGATGGATGGATGGAAGGATGGGTGGATGGATGGATGGATGGATGGATGGATGGATGGATGGATGGGGACTGGCCCATCTCTCTAAGCGACCTCAGAGCAGAACTTGCCTTATTCCCTTTCGTGGTGGAGCATGGTGTCTGGGATCCAGAAGGCCCAATCCCAAACAAGGGAAGAAGTTAAGAGGCATGAGGAGATACATGTAGGCCCACTGTCGCCATACTGGGGTAGCAGGGGAAGTGCTCTGTTCCTTCATATAAATACCTCTGCCCTTCCCCTCTCTAAGCATCAGTCAAAAGCTTTCCCCTTTGATGCTGGAGGCCTTCGGAGAGCAGCTGAACCTACTACAATGAAAATGGAATCGTGCTACAGAAAGTGGAGTCTGTGCAGGTCCCAGAGTTCAGTCACCCACCTCTGGGCTAAAGAAAAGTTCTGCCGATGGAAATGCTCAGGAGCTTGATGGAGACGGGACCATTTGTAAAACACTTCCCTTGTCCACTAGTTAGTTTGGTTTTAAACATTCTCAATCCACCAAAAGGTACTTTATTTATCTATGACCCTCACACCCACCCAAACACCCAATGCCACAGTAAGCACCCGCCACTCCCACTGTGGACATCTCTAAGAGGAGAACCCCCTTCCCACCCAGACAGGCAGTGTTTATCAGAAAGAGGAGCCTGTGTCCTGGCACATTTCAGTGACAGCCTGGGTGCCGGCAGAAGGCAGAGGGAAAGGGAAGGGATATTTAAATGTACAGACATGAGGGCCTACTACCCCCAAGCCAATGGGTTTCTATCCCCTCTGCCTGGGCACTTTAGACTCAAGAGAAGGGGCATAGAAGAACTATGGGTGCTATAATGCTTGGGCTTGTATTTGCTGTTGCCTTTAGTAGACTAGACTAGGGAATTCAAGCAGAAACCAGAGCTCAAAAATACCTCCACAAAGACAGCACAGTGGCCATGCTAAAAAACAAAACAAAGCAAAAACCTCCCCATCCCCATTGGCTTTCCCCTCTTCAGACGTGGGAAATTCAACAGGAAGAGGTCTTGGACACGGACACGAGACATCATTGGAATTGCTCTGCCACGTTCAGGAGCAGCCCCACGGAAGATCATCTGGACGCGAGGAGTTGCAAGGGGTAGAAAAAGAAGGACTGCAAATGCATTCGTGGTTCAGCACATCTATTACAGAACCACAGAATAAAACCACACGGAATCCTCTTCTCTGTGCAAAGGGGGAAATATGCACAGCAGGACAGGTGGGCTCATTCATCGTTGTCTGCGGGAGATTACCTAAACAATTAAACACATCCTAAATGAATGAAAACTTCTACTTAAAAGCCAAGCCTTGATTGCATGCTTTGCCCAGGGGATAGGAAAGACATTAAACAATGCATTGAGTATGGGACATGATCCATTTGGAAGTTGCCATGTTCCCAGAGGTCAGGGCTGCAGACTGCAGGTGTCCTGCCTGTTTGGAGTGGCCTGGCCCTCTTGGATTTCTGTGATCGCTCACACCTTAGGTAGAACTTTATCCCCTGCAAACATTCCTCAGATGCCTTCTGATATGAGCTCCCTCTCCTAGCAGGCTGAGTAGCTGATAAGGAAAATAAGCACTAAAGGTTAGGGAGCAGCCACCTTGCAAAGGAAGCAGACAGGGCCAGACCTGTGGGTGGCCCCTCCTCCACAATGAAACTGGGTTCACTGCAAATTCACAAGCTAATGAGCCGAAAATATTTGGCAGCTATGACAGGCTCCCTGGCAGGGCTGAGAGCAACAGCTCAGCCTTGGTCCCCCAGGAAATGAGCTCACTACATCCAGCTCATCCAAATCCACATCTGCTTCAGGTCACAGAACCCTGGGGTGGGATGAGGAGGCCAGCTAGATGGCGCCCCCTATAGGGAGACTGACTCAATACCCAGGAACTACACCCCAGAAATGGTATATTTAATGCACCCTGTGGACTTCTATGGGGCCCCACAAACAACTTTAAAGAAAATACTCGCCTCAGAAGAGCTCTGGGACTTCAGCCTCTTCCTCAGTAAATTCGGGGAGGGGGATAGAGAAGCCTTCTTTGCCTTTCAACCAGAAAGTTGTTTGTTCTCCTTTGCCCTGTGGGAGGCAGGGGAGACAGCTGGTGAATCACAGGGAGGAGAGGCCGCCAGTGAAGTGTGGCCTGTGAGCAGACAAGCCAGGTCTCCCTTGCTTGCTTGCTGAAAACATTGTTTGTAGCCAGAATTGAAACTAGCCAGTAACTGCCTCAATGAGGGAAAGCCCTAATTATAGATGAAATGTTGATCATTTCCTTGGGCTTTGCTGATAAGCTTAGATGGACAGTCAGTGGTGGCCTAGGGCAGTGGTCAGCAAACCGCAGCTTGCAAGCCACATGTGGCTCTTTGGCCCCTTGAGTGTGGCTCTTCCACAAAATACCATGGCCTGGGTGAGTCTATTTTGAAGAAGTGGCGTTAGAAGAAGTTTAAGTTTAAAAAATTTGGCTCTCAAAAGAAATTTCAGTCGTTGTACTGTTGATATTTGGCTCTGTTGACTAATGAGTTTGCCGACCACTGGCCTAGGGGGAAAGGGCCAGTGGAGGCTAACGTTGGTTGCAAAGAACACCTTTAAAAAATAATAACAAGTACGTTGAGGTCTTACTATGAGAAAGGCCTCAGGTGATGCATCTCATAGACATTGAATCATTATATTCACCCTTTGAGGGAAATATTATCACCATTCCCATTTTATAGATGGTAAAAAACCAATCTCCCCAATCAGACAGCTAGTAGGTAGTGGGACAGGATTCAAAGCTAGGTCTACACTGCTGCTTTCTAGAAAATTCTTCCTCTTTTCCAAAGTCAGTTGATCAAATACAGCTACCAGGGCCAGACTCAGCAAACTGAGGAGCTGAGGCACCCTCTTCCCTTTTACTTCTTTCCCTGGACCCTCACGCCCACCCAAACACCCAATGCCACAGTAAGCACCCGCCACTCCCACTGTGAACATCTCTAAGAGGAGAACCCCCTTCCCACCCAGACAGGCAGTGTTTATCAGAAAGAGGAGCCTGTGTCCTGGCACATTTCAGTGACAGCCTGGGCGCCAGCAGAAGGCAGAGGGAAAGGGAAGGGATATTTAAATGTACAGACATGAGGGCCTACTACCCCCAAGCCAATGGGTTTCTATCCCCTCTGCCTGGGCACTTTAGACTCAAGAGAAGGGGCATAGAAGAGCTATGGGTGCTATAATGCTTGGGCTTGTATTTGCTGTTGCCTTGAGTAGACTAGACTAGGGAATTCAAGCAGAGACCAGGGAACCATCTCTGACAAAGAGAAAGAAGCATCCCACAGGGGTTGGTCTAGGTGGGAGATAAGATGTCTCCTGTCCTGGACTCCATATTTGACCATTAGAGGGAATGGTACAGTCTTCTCTGAAGGAAGACCTGGCAGTCACAGGGGCCTTCATATGGACCTTAGGGGTCTCCATGCCCCTCAGCACAGAGATTCCCTCATCCTGTCAAGTCCTCAACATCTCCATTAGAGACCCAAAGGAGCAGGTGGACGCAGTTGGTCTTACCTTGACTGAAATGGTGCCTCTCTTTTGCAAATTGTACCCTCCCAATGCCAGCAGGGCGCCTGCGGTGCTCTGAGAGACGTGAATCCGGAGAGCTTCCAAAAACCAGTGATTGTCTAGTTAGTCTTGGTTGTGACCTTGTACAGGTTCAGTGGGGCAAGCGCTGCTGTGGAGAGGGAGCGCTACCCTGCCCAAATTCGCAGGCTGCCAGCAAATTGTAGGCAACCTCTCTGAAGTCTGGGGCACTTGGGCTGGGACACCCCCCATACCACCACCATCCAGGCATTGCTCAGGCACTATTGGGTACTGCTCACACTTTGATATGTTCATCTATGACCAGAAAACAGAACTGACTCCATATGCAAGTGAGAACTCCATATGGCTGAGCTCCACTTTCAAAATTTATCCTTAAAAATCTCTACTTAGAAGCTAAAAGAGGTTTTATCAATGCAACAAAACTACTGTAAAACAAAACAATTTGCTGTCCCCTGGAACTTCTGGCCACAGGTCTGTTCAGCAACAACAAAACTATACATCAGAGATGGGCCAGTTACCACCTACAGGCCAAATCCAGCCCGCCACCTGTACCTACAAATAAAGTTTTATTGGAACATGGTCATACCCATCAGTTAGATAGTCTCAACGGCTGCTTTCACACACAATAGCGGTTAAGTAGTTGCAACAGAGACTCTGGTCAATAAAACCTAAAATATTTACTGTCTGGCCCTGTACAGAAAAAGTCTGCTGCCTCCTGCTCTTCATTTAAATGACCTGATTGTATGTGTGCCTAGCTGGCTAGAATGGAGAGTTCTGGAAGGGGGCAGGCTGTTTACATGGCTCCACAGAGAGGACAGTGTGAAACTTCACCTAAAAGCTTGCAACCGGTGTTGCCTGAAGTGGATAATGATCTTCCCCTGGAAATGGAAACCAGCAGACAAAATGCAAATAGGTCTTCTAAAAATACCCTCCGGTTAAAGACAGGGGCCTGGAGGGACAGTGACACTGTGTTTACCACACGCTGAAAGTGATACCCACGCAGGCTGCTGCTTTCCATTCTGGAGGCCATGTTCACAGTGTCTCCAAACAGACAGTATCTGGGCATAGTGGTTCCCACCACACCAGCCACCACAGGACCTGCAGAGGGAAGAACTGATGGCCAAAACCAGTCTGCATTCCCAAGGACTGGACTCCACGGTACACATCGGACCAACAAATGCAATTCAATCAATGTTGAAGGGCAAAACTTGGCAATACTAGTAGATTTTAGGGATTACAAAGAGGCAAACTGCAGAACCCGCACACTTCTGGTGGAAAATAACATAACCAGTTGTTAGGGACTGAATGCTTGTGTCTGTCCCACGTTCGCATGTTGAAGCCCTAATCCCCAATAGGATGGTATTCAGAGGTGAGGCCTTTGGAGGTTATTAGGTTTAGATGAGATCCTAAAAGTAGAGCCCTTAGGCTGGGATTAGTGCCCTTATAAGAAGAGGGAGAGACACCCCAGCTCTCTCTCTCCACCAGTGAGGACACAGCCAGAGGCCGCCATCTGCAAGCCAGGAAGTGCTCCCACAGGGATTCCATGTTGGAATCCTGATCTTGAACTTCCCAGCATCTGGAATTGTGAGAAAAATACCTGCTGTTTAAGCCATCCAGACTATGGTATTTTGTTATAACAACCACGCTAACTAAGACAGAAATTAGTGATAATATTATTCATGCACTGAAAATGTAAACAAAGCAATAGCAGCACAAACTTGGGGCTAATTCATTCTGATTGGGGCCAGGTTTTACCTTAGTAAAGCCATAAGAATAGGTAGGAGCAAGTACGGCTACACAATTTGCAGGTCCTGGTCAAAAAAATGAAAATAAGAGACCCCCTCATTCAAAACTGATTAAGACTTTCTGGAGAGGGACAGAAGAGCATTGAACCCCGTGCAGGGACTCTGCACGAGTCACGTGCCCATGAGTTTGTCAGAAACAGAGCAGATCAAAGGGCATCAAATGCAGAGGCACGGAGGGAAAGCTGCCCAATGTGATCTCCTGGTTTCCCATCTCCTCCTCATTTTTTGTTCACCTTGGAGTTTTTGTGTGTCCTTGTTGTTACCAAGCAATCTAGCTAACTGGAAATATACATGTGAACATAACTCAACCTTTTATTTCCTTAATGTGTTACCATTTAGCTTCAGGGTTTCCTAAAAGCCATGCACCTAGGATGTGAAACCGGAACTACCTGCCACCACACCTGGACCATGAGGCCACCTGCCGCCAGTGCTGTCTACCTGTGTGGAGGCCGATGCGGAGCTTGAGCTTCTCCTGAGGCATGTGCCCGATCTGGAAGTGGACGGTGGCACTGAGGAAGTGCAAGGCCATGGTGGCAATCTCCTCCACATGGTGAGTTCCATTGCGGATGGGAAGTCCACTAGCCACCATGTATGCATCTCCAATGGTTTCGACCTGGAAACAAAGCAATGATGTGGCCTTGTGCTCTCCATGAGGGTGGGGTGGGCTCAGAGATCAAGGTCCCCCATTATGGACCCTTGCTTTGAGGTCCCAGACTTTGAAGGGCCACACTCTCTAACCTCCACTCCATCAAAGTCCCAGCATTTTATCAAATTTGCCCTTGTCCAGGTTCAAAGCCTTCCTGCCCCAAGCCTTCCTCACCACAATCACTGCTTCCTTCTCTGAAATCTGATAGTGGTGGTGACCCTTATTGCCAACCCAGGTTCAAAACCAGTTAGACAAGCAGCAGTGTACGGATGGGGTAGATCTTGAAGGTTCAAGTGGATCCATGTATGTATCTGTCTGATCAGTCCTCCTCTCTCCCCATCCTCCTAATAAAATCAGCTTTCAAATCCTTCCTTCACTACAGAGAATAAATGACATGTCTAAATTTAAAGTTACATAGAGCCCTTTCCAGATATGTTTGCATTTTAGCAGACTCCAATGATGATGTGGTAAAATGTGGAATTTCAGATTAGCAGGTGGTACAAACACCTCTGTCTCCTGGTTACCATGAACTTGCAGCGTTAACTAGCCCACAAGGCTAACTGCTTCCATGCTATCTCTCCCACCACAAGCACGTTTAGAAATACAAATTGATTCTAGATTGGCTCATACAAAACCTAACTGCACATATAGCACTAAGAGGAAACCCCAGAGGAGGCCCCCCTGAGTCAGATAGGTTCTGTTGAGCATAAGTGATCTGCTCTTTGCAATTATCCATGCCATCCTTTCCTTTGTGCTGAACAGAGGCAACAATAATTGGGGGATAATAATTGAGGATATGTCATTGAGGAACATGACTATGCTGTCCCCCAAACCTCCCTGGCCCCAGGGCCATAGCACAGCCCTAAAATCATGGTCAGACTGGTACACTGTGGTTGCCCACCAAGCATGAGTGGACATGGGCACTCTGGAGTCATGATCTGGCCTCAGCTGAAATGTCAGAAAATACAACTGGCCATCATCATCACCCGCTGAAAGAAGGCCACGCACGTTTTTGTTATCCTCTCCCACAACCATTTTCATTGTAGGTGACCCTGTTCATCCATCCCCACAGTAGCACTGGGCAGCGGGTTGGTGTCTCACCTTTAGCTATCAGACTGCTCGTCTAAGCTTGGGAAGCTGTCTTCTTTTAATTGCTAAGGATCACAGTAACAGAGCCAAAGACAATCTTTAAAGGAGAGTGAATCTGCTAAATCTCTCTGGCTCTGAAGGACATATATTCAGGAGGGAAGTAGAGGAATTAGCCAGCAGCAGGTCAATGCCTCTTTCAGAAATGAGTTTTCTGGGAGATAAAATAATGGAAGAAAACAGAGGGAACAACTGATACTTCTTGGCAAGTACATACATCTCTGATTAATCAAGCCCTTTTCCAGAGAACCAACAGGAATAAAATATTGAGTTTCTGCCATGAATTGAGGCTGACTGCCAGCTTGAACTGCGCCCTCCTCCTGGTTGCTGTCTAGGGCCGGTTCACCCTCACTCAACCCAGGAACCAGGCATCTCACCTTATACACGTCGTAAGTTTCAATGATGTAATCGAATAAACTGTAGAGGTCATTGAGGAGCTTCACAACTTGCAAGGGAGAACTGAGAGAACAGAGTTTTGTGAATCCAACGATGTCAGAGAAAAAGATGGTCACGGACTCAAAATGTTCTGGTTCCACGGACCTTCCAGCTATAAGCTGTTCTCCAATGAAGCTGAAACCAGAGAAAAGAACAGTTACTTAACAGTTTCATATTCATGTTGTCTCCTACAGACCCCTCCCTACAAAGTCACCCTGGTAGATCCTTTTGCTTCATTGGCTTAGGTTTTTTAAAAAATTATTATTATTAACAAAATCCATCATCTAGAGGGATTCTTCTAATACCTGCTTCTCCACCTGCATTTTGTCTAAACAAATATTTTAATTGGGGAAGGGGAGGAACCGATCACATAAATGCTGGTCACAAAAAAAAGATTTTCTCCCTCAGGGCATTTTATTTCCCCCTATGGTTATAGAGTTTGATTATAAAGACTTGGTCTGCAGATGTGGAAGCAAATGTAAGCATTCACTGATCTATAAATCAATATTTTTACTTCAATCTACCAATTTCACATTAACACATTCAAAGCCTCAACCCCATTTCTTTTCTCACGATATATAGGAAGGGTGCAGGAATTTTAACAGAAGAGGTTTCTGTCAAGGTTTTAAAGAGTGAACAGGTGAAAATAGAGACAAAAAGGAAGCAAGTTTTAAATCTAAAGTCATAGATATATACTGTATTGTATTGTGCAAAGGTTTTGGATATACAATCTGAAATACTGGGAAGTTAGCAATTGACTAGACTCGTGAACCTGGGGCGCCATCTAGTGGTCACTCTCTTGTTGGTGCATCCACCATCTTCCACGTAAAAGACCTAAGGTCTCATCACCCCAAGTAAAATCTCCTTCCATCACCATTTATCCCTCCTTTACCCTCTTCCTTTGAGTGGTGAACACACAATACAATATACAGATGACTATTAAAAAATAAATTGTGTAAAAAAACTCATTCCTAACTGAGACACCAGGTGCATGGATTTTTTAGTCATTTGACATATATGAATAAATGATCTGAGAGTAAACTATTTCATTTGGGGAATTTTTATGTAAAATGTATTTTAAAGATTGAGAGCAAAATGAGCAAAGCAGGTCAAGTACATACATAAACACCTAAATTCAAAAATAAATAAAATAAGTTATAGAAAACATTTTAAATAAAAAAATAAAAGACCTACACTCTCTATTCCTATGGATTCTAGGGCTTTTGCCTCCATCTCTCTTTATAGGGTGTACCAAATTACATGCAAAATGCTTGATCCATTTTAGAAGAACATGGTGTGAAGGTTTGCAACTCTCTGGAATACCTGGGCAGTATTGTGGACAGAAGCTTATCCACCTTCCTCTTCTCTGCCATCATCTGGTTGGTCCTCTCTTCCACCACCTCCTCCAGGTGATTGGCGTACACTTCCAGCTTGCTCACCATACTGTCTAGTATGCTCATGTGGCTTTAAAAGAACCCAGACGTTAGTGTCTTTTTTTAAGAACTTTAGGATCATAATTGAGCACAACCTCCAACTATACATTCCAAGAAAACATGACTCGCTCTTAAGGTTTCTAACTTCAGGTTGCCAATGGGCAGCAGTGAAGTGCCAATGGCAAAGAGGCCATTTGGTAGGACAGAGCCTGACCTTTATTGGCTCTGAGATCTCAATCTGTATCCTTTATTCCTCTGACCTCAGTTTTTGCATCTGGAAATATATATATATAATATGCAAATAGACCAAAAGGCGGAACAACCAAACATCCAGTCGCCATGATGTGTGCTGACCACCAGGGGGCATGCGTGGAACATGGTGGGCATCAGCCACAGCGGGATGGTAGAATAGGTGAGCGGGGGCGCCAGACCAAGGCGGGGCACCGGTCACTGTCATTGGGGCAAGCCTCTGGTGGTTACTGAAAATTCTTTGCTCCTGCACACCGTGGTCCTGGCCGGTGTGTGCACCTGCTGCCTGTGCTGGAGCCACTGCTCGCACCCACTGCCAGCGCCCGGCACTGGCCGCGATGGCGGGAATGGGGCTGCTGGCAGGCAGGAGACCAGGGGCCACAGTGAGAGGGGCTGGGCAGGGGCATGGAGGATGGGCTGAGACCTGCCCCTGTGCCCACCACAGCCTCACGGCCCACAGTGCCTTTCAAGGTGCACAAATTCGTGCACTGGACCCCTAGTTTTAAAATAATAATACATACTTTGCAGGGTTGTTCTAAGGATTCAGGGAGACAATGTTGAGAGTCTGGAACCCAGTGGACACTCAACAAGTGGTAGCATTCACTGGCCCAACATCCTTCATACCATTGTCACAGCCAATCAAAAATGTAGAGCTTTAGGACAGGTCATTCTTTGTTTTCTTTTCAGATATAAGGGGCACTTCTAGATCCTATAGACTCTTGTTTTAGAAGGCTCTTCAGAGAAATTTAAATTCCTCATCTTTTAGATGAGGACACTGAAGCTCACATGGAAATATACTTGCTTTAATATTGGGGACCATGTTTTCTGGATAAAAAGTCAGGACATATCAACTGACCTGACACATACCTTTTAAAACTATTTTGATGTGGAAAATGCAGAATACAGGGCTGTTCATGTTAAAGATGCATAGTGAAATGGCAACATCGGGAGTAGACTCCCAACTCCTAGCACAGGGCTTCCCCTACTACCCCCGGCTACTTCTAACGTGGCTGTGCCTTCATATGTTCAATGTGGTAGATGATGTAATTATCCTGGTTTGAAGCCAGTTACTATTGAGAGCATTCTTTGAGAGGAGTGACTAATTTAACTCAATAGCCTACTTTAAGGTTGGTGCATAATTCTTTATTGCATAAGCACAATCCCAGTTGAGTAGTCATGACCCTTGGAATGCTGGTTTGAATAGAGTCTGAGGCCCTGTCACTGATCTCCCTGGGACCTTGACAGATTAGATGGGCTAGTGATGTCTGGAATGGACAAAGGAGGGCAATGGAAGTATGACCCATTTTTGGAACATTTGTGAAATATAGGGAGAATTTATCAGTCCACCTTCACCAGCATATAGCACAGTGCTTTGCTATATGTGGTAGGCACTAAGTATATGAGGAAGGAAGGAAGGAAGGAAGGAAGGAAGGAAGGAAGGAAGGAAGGAAGGAAGGAAAGGAGGGAGGGAGGGAGGGAGAGGAGGAGGGAGGGAGGGAGGGAGGACCAACGATAGCCACATAATTTCAAAATTCTAATGGCTCAGTGAGGAGGAGAAAATGTCTGTGCACACCAAACTCACCCTTTGGGGCTGGCATCTCGTAGAATTTTTTTGATGGAAAGGAATGTGGGTCTTTTCTCAGGTGACTCATCCCAACACGCCCTCACCAGGACCACGATCTTCTCATTGGCCTTGTCTTCTCGCAGGGAAGGTCGCAGTGGAACCGATGCCCTGGGGTCTCGGATTCGGCTGAGGATTTCTGAAATACATTTTGGGTTTAGATATCTAAATGTTGGAACTTTGTGCCATTTAGCATGCTTCACTTTACACAGATGTGCTCTTAAATTTGTGTATTGAGTTTCCAAGTACATAGAACAGATTAGAATTTCAGAGAAATCTGAATATTTTATAAGAAATATTCTGAATCTTCCTGGAAAATGAGGAATCTAAATATAAATTCTCCAAGTACTCCCTGATTTATCTGTTTTTTAGATTAATTTTTTCTAATAGAACTTTTCTAATAAAGCATATCTCTATATGATTTCAGAAGCATATACGCATTTCATAGTAGAAATCCCCAATGTGCTTTATACAATTTTGCGTTCCATATATGTTACATAAAAGATCTTTTAACAAATAATAAATATTACCTCTGTGTCCTGGCTCTGTATCCAACTTTGTAAACCTACTTACTTTCTCTTTCTCATTGGTTTCTACCATAAAATTACTGTAGGTGCAACAATATGGATGAATCCTAAATGTATATTACTAAGTCTAAGAAACAAGTCTTTAAAGGCTGTATTCTGCATGATTCTGTTTATGTGACATTCTGGAAAAGGCAAAATTATAGAGACAGAACACAGATCAGAGCCTGCCAAGAGTTTGGGGAGGAGAGAATGTTGACTAGGCAAAGGACCTGAATTTTTTTAGGATGATGAAACTATTCTGTATGACACTGTAACGGTGGATACATGACACTACCTAATTGCCAAAACCCATAGAACTTTCCAGCCCAAGGAGTGAACCTTGAAGACTGCTAATTTTAAAAAATATCAGTTGGGGGATTGGATGACCCCAACACAGAATGCAGATTTGTGGCCAAACAATCTAACTGCATGACAAATGTATGACGTGACCTCGCTGAAGGGGGTGGAGGTGGCAGGGAGTGCCGACTTAGGAAACTTTTGAAATGACTGGAGACTATAAGACTGAAGACAAAGGAGCTGTTCATAATTATTATATTCTAGTTGGTCAGGATGCTCCTCACGGAGGCACCAATCAGCAACTCTGAAAGCACTCTATGCACAGATGGGATTGAACGAACAAGTAAATGGATGGAGCCAGGGTCTCCCTGTTGCTTAGGGAGGTTATGAATAAGTGATGGGAATACTAGAATAAATGAACATGTGCTAATGATATTGGAGAGTCAGTATGAACTCATGTTTAGCTTAATATAAATACAGATGGGTAGATATAGATATAGATGCACAAACAGGTTAGTGTTCACACACATCAAAACACCTGGAAGGGGGGAGGCTTGCTAAAACACAGATTCCAGACCCACCTCCTCAGTTTTCAAATCAGAAGTTCTGGGTCAGCGCCCATAAAATTAGCATTTCTAACAAGTGGACCACGCTGGATCAGTGCTTTACAAGCTCTGGATCTCCACCACCACCTGGGAACTTGATAGAAATGCAAATACCAGGCCTCCCCCAGACCTACTGCATCAGAAACCCTGAGGGTGGGACCAGCAATTCTGTTTCAACAAACCAGGTGATTTGGATGCCCACCAACGTTGGAAAACCCTGGTCTAGTTTCTCAGAGAATCGATATTTATTCAGTTCCCAGCACATAGTGGTATTTGTAGGGAACGATGAGAAGTTAATGGCAGAAGTGTGTGTGTCCAGAATTTAGCTATACATTGCACTTTTCCCCCTGGTTGCAGTCCTGATTACATGGTCCCATGTGGCCAACTCTCATTTCATTTGTGAGCAGAGGACCACAGTGAGGGGGGATATACTGGTTGTCCTCCACTCCTTACCCCCACCCCAGCTGGAATGGTCAGATGGCAGCTGTGCTGAGCGGGTTAGGTGGGCTCCTGCCTGGGCTCAGTCTGGGAAGATCCGTGTAGTTTCTTGGTCCCAAAGTCAGATGCACCTGGATTTTTGGATTGACCTTTTAGGATTAATCTCCCCTCTGCTTCATTTAGCCATAAATTAGAAACTGGGGTCTACTTTCAAAGCAACTGCATACACTCAGAAAGGCTCCTGGCATGAAAAAGTCTCTTGAGAAGGCATCATGATCTAAAGATGAGACTGAAGTTAGGCCAATGGGGATGCATTAGATATGGTGGGCGAGGAGAAGAAAAGGGGGGAAAGGTCAAGAGAGAAAGGTGGACTGTGTGTCCATAGAAACACACACACACACACACACACACATGCACACACACACGCATTCCTATCTTCTCTCCAAGACAGTGATTCTCAATCTGGGATGCATATTAGCATCACTTGGGAGCTTCAAACACCCTACTGCCGAGACAGGCATCAGCATCTCCAAGGCTGAGACCCAGGCACCAGCAGTTATTAGAGTTCCCCGTGCAATTCCAATGTGCAGACAAGGTGGAAAATAACAGTTCCAAGGGGTTATATTTTTCTAATCTTGATAAAAAAAAATTTTCTTTATTTCCTACTAATGTTACTCGTATTTCTTTGGTGAAATGTGTCAACCTAGCAGAAACAAAACAAAATTGAATATATCCTTCATAAGTGTACACTTGGGCAGCATTTATTTTTTTAAAAAGAAAATATATTTAAAATGCTTTTATCTCTTCATTTTCATGAACAGAAATCTATCCTGAAGAAATATTCACATATGTCCACAAAGATACAAATCTGCTCATTGCAGCAATTTGTAATCGCAAAAAAATGGCAAACTATCCAAATGTGTATTAATCAATAATATATGGCATATCCTTATAATGAAAAATTGTGTAGTCCCTAAAAAAGAATGAGGCAAATTTGTATATGCAAATATAAGGTGAGAGATACTCAGGCAGAGGGAACAGCATGTGCAAAGGCTCTGGGGTGGGAATGTGTCTGGCATGTTCGTGACCTGTGTGACTGAAAGAAAAAAGCCATGAAAGATGGAACCAGGAAGGTGTAGTGGGTTGACTGGTGATCCCCAAATATATATGTCCATGTCCTTATCCCCAGAACTGACGACGTGACCTTATCTGAAAGAAAAAGTCTTACAAATATAATTAAGTGTCTTGGGTTGAGGAGATCATCTTGGATTATCCAGGTGGGCCCTCATCCAATGCCAAGTGTCCTTACAGACAGAAGAGATTTCGAGGAGGAGTCAATGTGGAGATGGAGGCAGAGACTGGAGCCCTGCGGCCACAAGCCCATGAAGGCTGGGCCACCACCAAAAGCTGGAATGGATCTACCCTTGAGCCTCTAGAGCAGTGGTTCTCAACCTTTCTAATGCTTTGACCCTTGAATACAGTTCCTCATGTTGTGGTGACTCCCAACCATAAAACTATTTTCGTTGCTACTTCATAACTGTAATTTTGCTACTGTTATGAGTCGTAATGTAAATATCTGTGTTTTCCAATGGTCTTAGGCGACCCTGCTAGCGGTTCTCAACCTGTGGGTCGCGACCCACAGGTTGAGAACTGCTGCTGTAGAGCCTAAGTAGCAACGAAAATAATTTTATGGTTGGGGGTCACCACAACATGAGGAACTGTATTAAAGGGTCGCGGCATTAGAAAGGTTGAGAACCACTGCTCTAGAGGAAGTGCAGCTTTGTTGAATGTTGATGTTGGACTTTTAGCCTCTGGAACTATGAGAGAGTAAATTTCTGTTGTTTCAAGCCAGCAGGTAGGTTTGTGGCAACTTACTATGGTGGCCCTAGGACACTAACGTACAAGATCACTGAGGCCTGTTTAGAGGCCTCTGATGGTCTTGCAGGCCATTATAAGGACTTAGTCTTCACTCCCACAATGGGAAGCCAGGGGAGGCTATTGTGTAGAGAAGCAACACAATCTTACTCATTGTCTAACAGAATCTGGCTGCTGTTATAGAATAAACTATGTAATTCTGAGTTCCTTGATTTTTTAAATCAAACTGTAATAGTCTTCTAATTCTTTAAAAAATACATAAATTTTTAAAGAAAAAATAAGAATGAAATAAATTGTAAATTAAGAAACATTTAGCAAAAACAGTCACAAAAACAAGCATTTACAAGCCAACCCAGATCAGCAAAGCCTGCCAAGGAGCCACTGCCAGCGTTACCGTCTGGTGTCTCGTTGAGGTCCTCAAAAGGCCCGAGCGCATGTGGGTGGATCAGCTCCCTCATCACAATGGCGAAGCTGTAAGCATCTCCTTTTGGGGTGCCTGACCGGGGCGCCTCTGGGAGCCGCAGCAGCTCTGGGGCAGTCCAGTAGAGCTCTGCAAAGCAAGGAGACGTGGGCCTGGAGTGACAGTTTCCAGGCAGGACCAGAAAGCCGCCCTTTCTAGCTTAGGAAGCTCAGGAGAACTGAGAGCATCCAGCCCCCGAGAAGTCGGCCCCCATGGTGCCCGACTTACAGAGCAACTAGGGTTCCTGTGTGTGAATAGAGAAAATAACCAGGAAGCACGGGCACTAACATGTTAACAGCGGCTAACTCGTGGCTGTGCAGTGACAGGTGGCATTCCTTTTCCTTTCCCTTTCTGAATTGCCTACATAACATAAAATTAATTCAGTGGCATTTAGTACACTCACAATGTTGTGCAACCACCACCTCTATCCATCTATCCAGTTCCCAACCATTTCCAATACCCCCAAATAAAACCCCGTACCCCTTAAGCAGTTTCTCCCTGTCCCCCTCTATCACCAGCCCCAGAAAACCACCAGCCTGCATTTTCTCTCTAGAGTTATCTATTCTGGATATTTTATACACTTACATTTTTTTCTAGTGAGGTGTATAGGCTTGTGTTATTAGAGGTACGATCATTAAAAGAAAATGTATTGGAGGATAGAGAAATAGGAATGACTACGAACAGCTTTGTAAGTTGCCCCGTTTGTCTTTCTCTGTAACACACATCTACCTCATGTTACAGGACCTCCCCACATGCACTCAGCAAAGCTGCTGCCACGTGCTGCTCCAGAGGGAAGTGGTCAGGGCTGAGGACACTGGGCTCAACAGGACCCAGAGACGTAGGAGGTGAGACGCAAGAGCACTCAGCTGCCTCCACTGCTCCCATGAGAAGGAGGTTGACTCCCAATAGTAGGTCTTGCCTTTAACGCCCACCAGAATCACTTGGGAGCTTTAAAAACAATGCGATGCCCAGACCCCATCTTCAGATATTCTGATTCAGTGGCTGCGGGGTGGGACCCAGCCACCTATAAAATGTTAAAGTGATACTGAAACCCAGAGAGAACAGAACTGCCAAACCCTTCATCCTTAAAGCGCCTGGCAGATCGTCATTCTACACTGAGAAGGCAGGAAGATGTGACGGGACACAGAGGACTATATAGAAGGACGGTGACTTGTTTCAGGTCGCCCAGCTAAGCTGGGATGAGGACCAGTTCCTCTCACTCAGACATCACCCCGTGGACTCGTTCCATCTGTTCCCACCCTCACTCAGACATCACACTACCTGTTCCCGTCTCTTTGGGTGAACAGAGCGGCCACACACCGCTGGCTCGAGAGGAAGGCCCACCCACAGGTACTGTGCACATGAGCGTAAGGAAGCAGAAATGGGGTAAGGAACGAACCCCTTTACCACTCAACCAAAAGCTAGTGGGTCCAAGACCTGCCAGTGGTTACCTGAGTGGTCTTTGGTGTTCCCATTATAGGTTCTGTATGTCCGGCCATACTTGAGTTCCCACAGCCCAAATCCCGACAGCTTCACCTGCATCCGACCATCCACCAGGCAGTTGGAAGGCTTCAGGTTTCCATGGGACCTCAGTGGGCTCCTATGAAGGAACAGCATGCCCTGGGAGCATGGAAATGAGCAAATGAATTAGAGCAGGTGCCAAAGGACACCCGTGGCAGGAGAGACAGGTGGGCAGGAACACAGATGTGCAGACCCAGGGTAGGGGACGTAGCTATCTCAGTTCATTTGTTCAAGAGCCACTGACACGACCCTTCACCCGAGGAGTCAAGATGAGCACAGACACCCAGAAATGAGAAAACAATTTCTGGTCCCTGAAGGCAAGGCTAGCCTAGTGATCCTAGTCCTGAGTTCAAATCCCAGCTCTACCACTTAGTAGAGGGCAAGCTACCTTACCCCTACCAGCCTCCTTCTTCTCATCCAAATGGAGATGACAATGAACCCTACCTCACAGGGTGGCCATGGAAATTATATGTAGTCATACATGCGAGACATCAGACATGATGCATGACACAAAGTAAAATCTACTTAAATTTAATGAAAAATGTGATAAAGAATATTTACTGAATCCAAAAAAAAAAAAAAAAGCTTGCTAAGGGAAGTGAGTAAGAAAGGCAGGGATATAATAGCCAAGACCTGAAAACAACCTAAGTATCCCTTGATGAATGATTGAATAAAGAAGATGTGGTACAGCCCTAGCTGGTTTGGCTCACTGGATAGAGCGTCGGTCTGCGGACTGAAGGGTCCCAGGTTTGATTCCGGTCAAAGGTATGTACCTTGGTTGCAGGAACATCCCCAGTAGGGGGTGTGCAGGAGGCAGCTGATCAATGCTTCTCTCTCATCGATGTTTCTAACTCTCTATCCCTCTCCCTTCCTCTCTGTAAAAAATAAATAAAATATATTTTAAAAAAAGATGTGGTACATATATAAAAGAAACACTACTCAGCAGTGAAAAATGAAATATTGCCATTTGGAACAACATGGATGGTTCTTGAGAATATCATTTTAAGTGAAATAAGCCAGAAAAGGACAAGATCTACACGATTACACTCATACGTGGGATATAAAATGGAAACCAACAAATGAACAAATAAGACAAACGAACTCATAGACATAGACAACAGCATGATGGTTACCAGAGGGGAAGCCAGTAGTGGGGAGACAAAGAGGGCAAGGGGGGTCGAATATATGGTAAAAGAAAAAGACTAATTTAACTTTTTTGTTTTGTTTTTTTAATATATATTTTATTGATTTTTTACAGAGAGGAAGGGAGAGGGATAGAGAGTTAGAAACATCGATGAGAGAGAAACATCGATCAGCTGCCTCCTGCACACCCCCTAATCGGTATGTGCCCACAACCAAGGTACATGCCCTTGACCGGAATCGAACCTGGGACCCTTCAGTCTGCAGGCCAACGCTCTATCCACTGAGCCAAACCAGTCAGGGCAAACTTTTTTTTTTTTTTAAGGAAAGGCAGTGATTGTTCTCATCCAGCAAGGAGATGAGGGAGGGTAGGGGTGTGTCTTTCCATGGGCAGAGAGGGGTTTAAAGAAAAGCCTAGAGTTGAGGAGGGAAACAATTGTTTGGGAAGGACAGGGAAAGGAAGAGATCAACTTGGAAAATGAGAACTGTCACATTTGAAACATGGTTAGAGAGGCAGATGTTGGCATTTCTCTGATAGTTGCAAGGACAGACCTAGAAGGAGTGAAATGAAGGTTAAGGGAAACGGCTGACTGCATGTCAGAAGCCAACCATCATGGTTTGGGGACATGGAGGGCCCACTGTTGCCATTTTGGCTCTTTATTTCCTTACTTTCCTCAAAGGCTTCAATGAAGAAGCATTTAAATAATAGTCATTCAACATTGCCTGTTTCTTGGACTTAAAAATACTGACCTAAAGGACCTCTATATCTTTAATCTGAATCTCTGAATCACTTATTTTCAGAATTCTTTGTTTGGGAGCTGGGAGAAAACTGACAACTCAGTATGTCCCAGGCACAGGGCTGTCGTAGAGCTGATTTACCTGTTTCGGGCTGGGTAGCCTGGGCCTTCTCACACCTGCCTCAGCCATGAGGTTTCAGAGCAAGAGCAAAAAGGACAACACCTCTTTCTCAAGGCTTTTACTGGAACTTTTCTTAAGTTTAGAGTGCTAACCTTATGCCAGGTAGCCATCTAAGTTCCCTACTTAAACTAGCTCATGTAACACCTAGTGAACCGCAGAGGTCAGGAGTATGATCGTCAACCTCCTTTTGCAGATGAGAAAAGAGAGAAATGAACTTGACCCGGGTCACACAGCCGGCCAGCAGTGGAGCTGGGTTAGGAATTCTGCAGTGTGATTCCCAAGCCCAGCCCCTCAACCAGCTGATCCTCTGCTGATAAAAGAAGGCTGTGAAGGGCAGAGGGTGAGAAGTGATTATTTTAGACATGAGGTTCCAGGAACATTCATACTGTAATATGGATTCATGATGAACAAATAAGCAACCATAAACCTTTTTTTTTTTTTTGAGACTTACTTTGCACTATGCATTGAAGTACTTGGAACAGGGGACCTAATACAAGTTCTCTATCATGTTTAGCCTTTGCTGGGATAGGTAATATCCTCCTTCTCTGTTTCACAACAAGGAAACTTGGGGTTTTAAACTACTCCCAAGGAGTGGATGCAGAGCTAGGATAGAAACCAGGCTGTGTTACCTATAAAGCCCAACTACTTCTAAACCACTAGATTTTACTGTTCCCGGCACCCTAAATGATTGTGGAGGAATTCTCTTAACACCCTTATACAAGGACAGCCAGGTTCAAATGAATCTTAAGCCCAGCTGAGAAGGAAGTGAAGTCACCCATGGGCGTGGCCACGAGGAGGCACTGGCCATCAAGGTTCCAGGAAGGGCTCCTGAATGGACTACTACACCCAGAGACAGGGTCCTCGGACCTCTTGGGCACCAGCTCAGGGACTCACCTCTGCCTCCAGCAGTGATGACAGGCTGAGTCACTGTCCCACTTCAGCAAGAGCCCTAAGCCAATACTACATTAGCAATACAGGCTGATACAGAAAGCAATAAGGAAACTTGCAGGCCAGTGAGTATCCCATCCTTGTCCCCTGACCCCCGAAAGTCAGGAAGGCATATTCCTTTATCGTTGTGGCTTGTTTGTGTTCTGCGATAATAGAGTTGAATCGCATGTTGGAAGTACAACTCGCTCAACTAACCCTGGCTGAGGGGCCTGGCTGGAGCTGCCTCTGGAATTTCTCCAGGAAGGCTCCAACTAGCCAGGTCTGGGCTTGAAATCTGGGGAGGAATTATTTTTATGATTAATATGTGGTGGCCAGAAACACAATCTGACCCACAGAGGTTGGCCCAGTGCCTGGGTTCATGTCAGGTCACCCATGGCAAGCTCTAAGAGGCTGCAGTGAATTGTGTTACTTTTAGTCCCCTTTCAAGGAATGCTGGCAGAGTAACTGGCCTCAAAGTGCCCTGATCTAGGTCACTGTGACCTCCTTAACCAGTCCCATCCTGTGCACACTCCATTTCTAGGGAAAGCGATCCTTCCAAAACAAGGTGCCAAGGTGTCCTTCTGGCTTAGAGTAGGGGATAGACTCAGTAACCTAAGGTAGCTGATGCCACCTGGGAGATTTCCCCCTTTAATTATCATTCTCACCCACCCCAGCATTTCTCCAGAGAAACCTTTGGCTTAATGCTTCTTGAAAACCAAATGGTGACACTGGAAAGGCTAAATCTATTGGGCATTCAGACTTTGGTGAGTGAATTCTTCACATCCAATATAAATGATGTTGGCTGTTTTGAAAGGGGGCAGGAACCAGATCATTGGAAGTCTAGCATACTTCCCTGGGTTTGCTGCAGGAAGAGAAATGTGGGTGAAGGGAAGGGGAGAGGATCCAGAGTAGGAGAGGATGCCATGTCATATTCTTCTATTTTATAACTGTACCACCACCATGTAAATAATTTATAACTGTACCACCACCACCAATATCAATAATTGTATATGTGCATTTCCTGTGTGTTTTTTTCTCTAGCTAGATTTTAAGCCATTTCAAATTAGAAACAAGTCATTGTTTTCTTGCAAAAGTGCCCAGAGTGAGATAAATCATTAACAGATGCTCCATAAAGTTTACTGAAATAACAGTGTTGGCTCAGTGTTGTCCATAGAGACCCAATCACAAGGAAACCAGCAAGGTTTCTGTTTGTCTAACTTGCTTCCCATTAAGGCCCAGGAAATCGAAGTCTCACAGACCATTAAGACTCAGCTCCTTAAACAAAGAGCAATTAAATCCATGAGCAATAAAAGACTTTGGATGTCAACAGACCAACCTCATCCATTAACCCACATGGAGGCTGAGGTCCAGAGAGGGAACCAAAAGTCAAAGTCACTCAAGGAATCACAGCCTTATACCCCAGAAGGACAGAGTTTTTGTTTCACCTTTGTATCCCTCACAACACCAGAATGGGTCTTGCCCACAGGAATCCATTGGTTGATGGATGGACTGTTGATTGAGAGATGATGACCAGCCCTGCTGGTTGTCGGACTGAGGGGCTCCCTCACCAGAACCCAACCCCAGGTCATTGACTTGGTCCTCTCTTAGGATAAAACAGATGCAGTGAGGTTAGAAAGAACAGCCATATTTTAGCCCAGGTTGAGAACGTCAGTCTCGGGTACCTAATGACATAGCCCATCTGACTTATCTCCCATCTATGAAATGGGACTAATAATAGGTCTACCTTATATTTTGTTGTGAAAATTAAGTAAATTAATATATACAGAGTGCTAGAAAGTATTGGGGCCAAAGAAAGCTCTAAATATATTTTAGCCATTATTATTATTATTATCCCCCTTTTTACAGCCACCTCAGCCCCCTTTGCCCAAAGTAAAGATTCTGCCTGTATATATAAATTCACAGATTTGCACCCCCTGTATAACAGCTTTGTGGTTATTATGGCACTGATCCCCATTTTCTGGGGAAAGGAATCGGGGACTAGGGAAAAGGAAGTAGTATTAGGAATCCTTCAGCTTGCCTTATGATCTAGCAATTAGATTTTCTTTGGGCAAAAAGTTCTGTCGTAAAATGTAAGTACCCTGCTCTTTTCTGGTTGGGTAAACATAGCATCCCTTCTAACTTTAGTATAAAATATTTTTTACTCTCTTGATATTTACTTGAGGTCAGGGAGAGAGAAAAGAATGGGAAATCTGATTGAAGTGGTAGATTTTAGAAGTGGGATCGCTTTGTTTGAAGAGGAGATCTGAGAAGAACCTGAATTTTGGGGAAAGATTACAGTTTGATTTAATTCAAGACACAGAACAATTCAAAAATACCATGGTATTTGTTCTTTGCATAAGCTTATGTTATACTCACATTGACTATGTCATATGCAAATGAGAGCTTGAATATCCAATCCATTTCATTATTTGAATTTCTCAAAACATCCTGAAAAACAGTTATTTAAAATAGCACCAGGGATTCAACCTGAAGCACAGTCAGCTTCTTATGTTAAATGGGTTTGGTTCTATTACATTGGATGATTTTTGTTGCTGTTGTTGTTAATCCTGTTGATTTTTAGGGAGAGAGGGAAAGACAGAGAGAAATATCAATGTGAAAGAAACACATCAATTGGTTGCCTCCTGGATGAGCCCCCACCAGGCCCGGGCTGGGTAGGAGCCTATAACAAAGGTATGTGCCCTTGACCAGAATCGAACCTGAAACCCTTTGGTCCACAGGCTGACAAACCAGCGAGGTCTACATTGGGTGTTTTTGACCAGAACTCATACAACCTGAGACAGAGCCAAAAAAATGTCCCCGGAAATATCATCACCTGACTCAATAGTGAGAAAGTTACGCAGTCTTGAGTTTTATAAACACTTCCTTATTCTTGACATAAAGCAGATGGTCACATCCCATAGGTAGTATGGGATGTGACCCAGGAATGCAATTCAGGAGCAGCTGTGACAGCTAAGGAGACAAAACCAAGCCCAGCCATTTTCCATCCAGAACAAAGGAAACCAGATACTTGGCAACTCCACTGCTAAACTGATCCCCTGCAGGCAGCCCAACAGGATAATTCAGGTCTTGCAATTAGACTAGAGAGGAACTGTTCTTGGATGAAGGAGCAAAAGCACTGAAAGTTCTTCAATAGCTGCTGCTAATTAAACCTAAGGTAAGATTTCCTATTGTACTTACCTTAAGACTTCCCTTTTTGCAATACTGAGTGATAATGCAGATGTTGGGTGCTTCTGTGCAGACACCGAAGAAGGGAACAATGTTTTCGTGCCTTAATTCATACACCTGAACATAATAATGGTAGTAATAGCTTATGATTATAGTATGTCCTCTGTGTTAGGGATTATGCTATGTGCTTTACATACTTTCAGTTAATTCTCACAAAGACCCTGGGAGGTGAGAACTATATAGCTGCTCCCATTTTACAGATGAGAAAACTAATGCTCAAAAGGTTAAGTAACATGTTGAAGATCATACCACTTGCTAGTGGCAGAGTTGAGAGGCAAATCCAGGCAGTCTGCCTCCAGCATATAAACAAGAGGAATGATCAAAGTTGAACCTTAGCCTGGGCATTAAATGAAATCACGTCACAGTAAATAGACCCAGCCCTGCTTCCTGGTGTTGATGGCTGTCAATGCCAGTGTGTGGGCCAGGATGGATCACAGATTTGGAGTAAGAAGTCCCAATAAACTTGACTTCCTCCGAGGACCAGGTTCAAGGGAGGTGAGCAGCCATCACAGATACAAAGAATGAAGATGCAGAATTAAGGCCAGGGAGAATTCAGGGAAATGAGCAAGGCTAGGAAGGATCCCAGGCTGGGGGTGCCTGAGTCAGGGCAAAAAATCTTAGGTCTAAAGTCTGGGCTGTCAGGGGTGAGGGTGGTAGGCCAAGTTAAGGGAAGCTGCTTTCCACCCATGCTCCTTTGGACTGGGGCCACGCCCACTCCAGGTGGGAACAGGAAGCTGGCAAGGAGGGTCTGAAAACAGCGCAGCTTTGTCTCCTCCCAGGGTGGGGACCTCACCAGCCGGATTTCCTGCAGCACAGAGGGCTTCCTGATCCTGACTTCTGCTTGGTCACCAACATAGCAGATGGCCACATAGTTTCCCTGGAACCAGAGACAAAGCAGAATGTTCTAACTCAAGGTGATCCAGAAAAAGCTCTACTCAGAAAGAGCTGGGGGGGGGGGGGGGGCGCGGGGCGGGGGCAGGAAGACTGGGAAGAAGTCAGCCTATGAAAAGGGTCATGAAACTCCTCACTGCCCAAAGCAGCCCTAGAGTGGCGCTGTGCTAGGTCCAGGCGCTGAGCCAGCTGCTCAACACAAGAACTTATTGAACAGGCATCGCAGTCCTGCAATGATTAGCCCACTCCCCGATGGGATCGCTGACGTTAGGTTACCCGTCCAAGGTCACACATTTGTGGGGAGTTCAGCCAGAATGGGAACATCTGATTCCACACTACACTTTTTCTATTATACAACAATGTCTCTTTATCATTCAGAGGAATAGTGAGTAGAGGTCATAAGAGTCAATACCAGTTCAAAGGCCATTTCTAACACTTACTACCTACATAACCTCGAGCAAGGGATTTAACCTCTCCAAGCCTTTATGTCCTCATCTGTACAATGAAGATTAAAAGTAAGACCTATCTCACGGGGCTGTTGTGAGGATTAAATCTTAAAATACGTGAACACTGTTAACTCAGTGCCTGGCATAGACAGCCGTAGTGGTATGGTAGAGAGGGTGAGAGGGGGCAGGCGGGAGCTACGCTGCCAGCTTTGGTAGCTGCTGGTTTATATGTAGAAGCATCCATACCCATGACTGATCCATCAGTGCTAAAGTACCAAAAATGAAATAACCCATGCTCTAGGACTATACTGTCCAATAATATAGCCACTACCTCTATGATGCCAATTACGTAAAAGTTACATAAAATTTGAAATTCAGTGCCTCAGTCACACTAATGTTTGAGTCACATGATGGTAAGGGCTACCATGCTGGACTGAGGCAGTTTGGACTATTACTATAGTCATAGAAAGTTCTATTTGGCAAAAATGAGTCTAACATAGAAGCCAGCATAGGGACCACCTGGGAGTTCGTTAAAGGAAATGCATAGTCTCAGGCCCTGCCCCAGACCTGCTGAACCAGAAGCTGCAATTTTTTGTTGTTGTTGTTAATCCTCACCCGAGGATATTTGATCCACCGATTTTTAGAGAGAGTGGAAGGGATGGGGAGAGACAGAGAGAGAGAGAGAAACATCGATGCCATACATGACCCAACCAGGGCCTGGGGATCGAGCTTGCAACCCAGGTACATGCCCTTGACTGGAATCGAACCTGGGATCCTACCGTCCGAGGACCAAAGCTCTATCCACTGAGCAAAACCAGCTAGGGCCAGAACCCGCATTTTAACAAGAGCCTCCAAGGATTCATAGGCACATGAAGGTTGAGAAACATGAGTTTGGAGTCAGAAGGCTACCTGGCGTTTACCTGGAGACTCCCTCCTATTTGGAACACCCTGGGCGAAGGGACATGCAGAGAATGGGACAGAGACACACCCTTCATGCGGCCGCCTTGCTCTCAAAAGTACCTCGTAAAGCCCTACTGGGGCATGGAAGAGTGCTTCCCCCTGCTGACTCTGGACAAAGGAGCTGAAGTCCCCAGACATCTTCACACTAGACTCGTGGCTGTTGTTCTCTCTTGACAAAGGTGTGCCCCTCCGGGGTGGCTGTAAGACAGGACACATCCAGATGCTCCCAATAGCAGGAGCAAGTAATGGAGAGACTGCGCATTTTTGTAGATGAGGAAAATGAGTATCAAGGTCGCACAGTTTATGAGAGCATCAGGACTCGAACCCTGATCTCTCTGACCGTAGGTGTGAGTGCCTGACTGCTACACGCATCACTCTTGTGCCTGTACCACCATGGGCAGTGCCATGGCTAACAGGGCAGGCTCTGGGTCAGACTAAGTTCAAGTTCTGGCTCTGGCACCTAACTACATGTGTGACCTGATGTGGGAGCTATTTTCCTAAATAAGCATCTAACCCTGTTACCTCTTTGTGTAATACCCCCATCACCTTCCAACACCTAGAACAGGGGCGGGAACCTTTTTTTCTGCTAAAGGTTATTTGGATATCTATGTAACAACATTCTCAGGCCATACAAAATCATCAACTTAAAAATTAGCCTGATATATTTGGTCAAACGTTTAATTAACTCACCCCTAATGCCTTGGCGGAGTCCGACCGAATGATACTGTGGGACTTATACGGCCCAAGAAATGGACATTCCCCACCCATGATCTAGAGAATGTCTTTAAAGCTAAGGAACATTGTTTTTCAAGAAGAGTCTTTCCCGGAACCCTAATGTAGAAACCAGGGGATCAGAGCTGCTTTGGTTGAAGGGGGAAGAGAAGGGCTGAGAATTCCTCCTACCACACCTGTTCCCTTAATCTAATATTCAGCCCATGACCAGACCAGTGAGCCCAGAGCCCTCAGGGACATTTGAAAATGACTTACTAATAAACCTCATTCTCCTGGTCTTAGTATGTTGGAGTCTCCCTGGCTTGGTACCTGCCAAGTCACCTTTTTTTTTTTTTTAATGACATACTCTTTTATTGAACGAACAGTATATGCAAGAATACCAATGAAAGGAAACTAATTCTACAAACTGCAATTCTAAAACTAAAATCAATATAACAGGAACAAAATATACATATCATGAGAGAGATGTTTGATCTTGACCCATAATGCATTCTTTATCTTTTCAATGAACCTAAATGTCTGTTAGAACAAAACTGTATTCTTTGGTCTAACTTTGGTGCTTTTTAAGAAAACAACTACATTCTAGATAGAATTTTTTGTTTTTTGCTTTGAGATATTTATGTTTCACACATCTGTCCTGATACATAGATTCTAATTCAATAGGAGCTCGACATACCCTGTTATTCTCTTAATATCTTAAATAGCATGTACTCCTGAGCAAGTTCTAGCTGAAATTGTAAAATTGCTTATCTTTGAAATAAAATTTATTTCAGTTGTGGGTTTTTAATTAATTGAGCCGAAAGGAAAATTGACACCCCCCTTCTTTGTCCCCCAGGAACAAAGAACTCTTGTTAAAGAATAGAAACTCAAGTCTATCTTTCTAGACTAAAGAACATTTCTTACTAACATTTCTACTAAGGTAATACATGCTCCAGAATAAGGAGCTTGCAAAGATCACAGTATTTGATATCAATAATAAAAAACAAAAAAAAAGGAAAGGAAGAAAAGACACCTGAAAATTTCCAGCTAAAATATGCATAAAAGACAGTCATGGCAATACTTTTTGAAATTATGCAAATGTTACATACTTATCAAATAATATCATGTTTCTACAATGTGTGCCAAACCTCGCAGCCCTGAGCACCCCACACCGGGAAATACCCTGTGACACTTCTCTACTGGTCACTTCTAGCAAACCCACTCTTCCCAAATGTCACCTCTTCTCTGAAGCCTTCCCAATGCTGAGACACTGAATCCCCTCCGTCTCATTGTACAGACACCTCTCTGATCACTTGCCTCCCCTCAGTGCATCCCATGCCATGAGCTGTTTGGCCTACAGTACATGTGCCACCCATGTGTGTTGAGCAAATGAGCCTTATTATCTTAGTCATCAGTAGATTAAAGGAGTTAATGTGGTTTTGAAGATAACTAGATGCTTTCCATAAAACAGCTTTAATATTTGAGCTTACACCACAGGGTAACAGATGTGAAGGGAACTTTAGGGACCACCTGATCATTCTAAGTATTCAGTAACTGAGGCCAGACATGATGTTCCCAGATATTCAGCAAGGAAATGGTAGGCCTAGAGCCAGAACTCAGGGCCTGAGACTCTCTGTTAAGTGCTCACTTTATAAATGAGTCGGCCTCTGTTCTCATAAGCTCCCAGAGGAGGTCCCTTCCACAAATCACCAGAAGTTGGCAGGAAAGTGGACATCTGGGCCAAGTGTGGCCTTACCTTGTCCTGGGGCAGAATAGTGATGGCATGATAATCGATCTGCCACCAAATGTCTCTATTTTGCCTCTGCAGCTTTCCCTTCTGCATCCTTAAAATCAGACCTATGATGGCAGTTCCCAAGACAGTGACCAGGAAGGTCATCAGGAGAATCATAACAGTCACACCTGGAGGACACAGACATATCATTACTCAGGCTGCCTAAGAGCAGAAGTGAGAACATCCCTGTCCAGCCTGGCCCTGCCAAGCAGATGCCTCAAAGGCCACCTAGGCATGGCTCTTCCAGGAATGCTTTCTGACCGTCCTCTGGTTCCCATGGCAACTGCACTCACTTCTTCCTCTGTATAGACACTTTCATTGTACAGAAATAATAGTCAGGACTTCTAATACCACCACCACATTTTATTATTAAGCATTTACTATGTCCTCTCCTCATGGTTGTTTCTCAGGTATGATCCATCTAATTCCAGGACGGGACCACACTCGGGCAACACTCCCCTGTCCAGACTTTCTACCTCCTTAGAAATGAAGTTCCTGAGCTTCGAATCTCAGGAGCTGGGTTTCCCTAGAACAGAGGTTCCTAACAGGGCAGGCGGGTGATGCTGCCTCCCTAGGGGATATTGGTAACATCTGGAGATATTTGGGTGGTTCCAACTAGAGGCTGCCACTGGCATCTAATGGGTGGAGGCAGGGATGCTGCTAAGCAGCCTCCAAAGCATAGGACAGCCCCCCGCCCTCAACAACAAAGATTATCCCACCCAACATGTCAATAGTGCTGTCACTATTGAAAAGCCCTGCTATGGAGAATCCTTTCCTGCTACCTTCTCCAGGAGCCCTTACTGACCTGTGAAAGCAAGCTCACTTTTACAGAGCTCATTGTTAAATCCACAGCCAGGTCTGTCTGCAGCAAGGGAGCCATGGGGCCAAGTAATAGTGGAGAAATTCCTCACGGGTCTTCAAAAACAAAGAAGGAGGAGGAGGAGGAGGAGGAGGAGGAGGAGGAGGAGGAGGAGGAGGAGGAGGAGAAAGGTCAGTGCCCATTTCATTTATTCTATTTGTCTCTACCTCAGGTATAGCAAGGACAAATGAAATACCCATGTCATTTGCAAAAAGTAGGCCTTGGTCTCTTAATTCAAATGTCCACTGACCCATCCAATTTTCCCACCTCACCCAGGCTCTTCGAATCCAGCCTCCAGGTAATCTAATTCATGGGAAAGCAATATCTTTTTGCAGAGTAGAACCACTGATTCAATCTTTTGATGTGAACCATGTCATTTCTGATTTAAAAGATGGTGTGCCAATTCTCCAGTGTTGCTGGGACTTGCTCCCGTGTTTGATAGAAGCAAATCTTGTTATACAGCACCTTGACATTTCACAGAGCAAAACATCTCCCCCTGCGTGGAGGGTGCCTGTTTCCACAATCCTGAAGACCTAGTCCTCCATGGTTAGTTTATTTCCTGGGCCAACCCATTTTGACACATTAAAATTCCTTAAGAGTAGGAGAGGAAAAAGTGTCAGATCAGATCTACACTGGGGGTGGTGACGGTGGAGGCAGGTAGAAATTGAATTAAGCTTTAGGTTTCCTTTCAGTTTGCTCAATTATAGCTGAGTGATGAAAACAGAGACTTTTTCCAGAGCTTCCTGGGTACCAGGTCCTGCTGTCCACAGGGCTCTCTGTTTTGGAGGCAGGCTGACTGGAGGAGTCTGTTTCCCTGACTGAGCTCCCATCCCTCTAGGGGGCGCTGTGCTCCACCACCACCCTGGTCCAGGGCCTCTCTCTGAGACCATGGGCCAGGTGATGTTGCTGGAGCAGCAGAGGAAGCCTGGGCCGCTGCGGAGGTGCAATTAGAAGATAGTGTGAGGACTTGGAAGTGGCTGAGCTAATCCCACAATCAAGGGCAAGATCACCTTAAAGACCCAAAGTCAATCCTTCAGAGCGCACCAGGCAATGTGCAGTGGATTCTAGGAGCTGGATCCCAAACTGGTCTTCCAGCGAAGCCCCCAGCCCCCCTCGCCTTCCAGTTCCCTTCCTGCAGCATGCTCTAAAGTTTAAGAAACATCCCCCAGTACCTGATTTCTTTCTGATAGCAGTCGTAGCGAAGAACAGGAAGGAAGAGGGACCTGTTGCTGGATTTCTGTAGGGCATAGACTGAGTAATCCATACACCTTTCTCCCTGGGAGTCCACAAACACTGGGCCGGTGACTCCTGAAAAGAGAGGAGACTGCAAGTGGTTAAGGAGAGAAAAAGAGGGACTCGTGACTCGAACTCAGACCAGCCAAGCCCCCTCCCCAGCAGCCACCGAAAGCAGCATGAGTTTTTTGCCGTTTCAGGGAATCTGAGAGTCAAGGAGGAGAGTGGGGGGGAAAAGGTCAGTGGTGGTACCTTGGTGGGGCTCAAGGGCCGCTTGGGACAGGCAGATGTGTTCTGTTAGGCCTATGCTTTTTTAAAAAAAAGTTTCCAACTGAAACCCAAGATTTATGCTTCTTAAGAACAATCATATGTGATCAAAAAAGGCCAAATAAACATGGAGGCAGCTGCTGGGACTGGGGACAGCTGCCTCCTCCAGGTGCTACAATCCTCCTCCTCCCCACCTGCAGGCCCTGAGGGCTGAGTTTTCAAGCTTTGTTCTTCCCTTTCCTCCCAGTTTTGGTTTGTGCCCAGGCATTGGCCTGGCACTCAGTCCTGGTCCCTGTGTTCTTTGTTCTCACGTAGGATGTGGTCAACCTCATGCATAAAACACACATCCGAGATCCTGGAGGAGTCAAGTTCAGCTCTTCCACACCCCAAACTAGAGCCCATGGTCTGACACAGGATTTACTGCTGATTTGTTCCCCCTGGAAACAGGACACACAATTACCATCTATTAAGCACCTATTATGTGCCCGGCATGTGGGGGTCACAGTGATTTCACACACCTAGTCCCAGGGGACCCTGCAGAACAGGGGCCACAATCCACTCCTAACAAGCAGGGCTTGGAGGCAAGACCCCTAGATAAGCAGCCACCATTGAATGAGCACATCCTGTAGGAAATTTGTGATCTTAGACAAGTACATAGCCTTTCTACCCCAGGTTTACTCACCTGTGTACTATAATACAGGTAGTAATAGTACTGCTAACTGATGGCGTGTATAAGGATTAAGTGGGATAGCATGCAGAAGCTCTTGGCACCCAGCTTGCTTTAAGGTAAGCCCTTAATAAATGCTGGCTATTATTATTCCATGTGGCAGGAGGTATTATCTGTGTCTTACAAAATGAGAAAACGGGAGTACAGAAAGATGACATAGTTGATCAGCTCCCAGGGTGATTTCAAAACAGTTCACGTCCAAGTCCAAGCTTATCCTCGCCCTGACAAGGAAAGTCAAATGGGATTGGCCCCATCTTTAGAGATGGAGAGTCATGAACGAGGCCAGGGCACCATCAGAGAGGGATGGCATGGGAAGGAGCATGGAAGTAACCCCAAGAGGCAGGTCCCACTCTCTTGAGTTTTATTCTTGGTGGACCAGTTTGAAAGCAGCTGTGGGAGGGACTCTCTGGGGAGGAGGAAGGGATAAGATGCCCCAGAGGCCCCCTCAGCTGGTCTGGGCAGCCTTTTGTATAAAGCTGGAAGAGTGGACTGTGGCTGCTGGGAGGTTTAACCTCAAATCCCCTCCCCTCCCCCTCCCCACCCCTCCCCCCCTTTCTGGAAGTCTGGAATCTCCACGAGAAAGAGGAAATCTATCTCAGTGTGAGGCAGGTCCTAAATGAGGCCTTAAACCACATGTTCTATTGCTCAGAGCACCACTGACAGGAGAGGTAGGCCTGAGTTCTGACCCTCCCACCCTCCACCCCCGCGATCAAGCCACTTACCCTGCAATGTAGTCTGATTAAAACCTTTCAGAGTGCTGACCAGCTGGCGTCCATCCCGGAAATCTCTTCCAGCCTTGATCATGAATTTCACAGTCTGAGCATAGAGCAGGACCGAGTCATGAAGGTAGGCAGAGTAAGGGCTCACCTTCAAGGAGGGAAGCAAATACTGGGTGTAAATAGGCCCACAGCCTCCTCAGTCACAGCCCATGGCTCAGTTAGGAGGAATTTTTCTCCATCATCTTAACGGTATAACATGTTCTCCATCCATTCCACTGGGGAGGGCCCTCTGCGTGCCCGAACATGGGCTATTGAACCCGGACATCACAATCTTCACTTTTCCTCTTTAGGCTCATTTTCCCAATTAGATCACATGATCCTTTAGGTTGGGAACAGCTCTTTAGGCCATAGGCAGGTGGGCATATGGTTTAATTGAAAGCGGGTAGATTTTGGAGCCAGACTGGCTTTTCTACTTACTGGCTATGAAATTTGGGATAAGTTCCATAACCTCTCTGAATCTCATCTCTCTTATTTATAAAATGGGAGAAAGCCACTGTCCTGGTGAGTAGAAGCACAGTTTAATGAGGCAGGATATTCTACTTATTGTGCTACCTGGCACATAGTAGGTCTTTAATACATGTTCTTGTCTGTTCATTTAGCCAACAAACATGCAAGTGCCCTCTAAAAGGTAGGCACATAGAACCTGGTACAAAGCTGATACTTAATAGACAATTTCCCGAATATTCATTGATTGATTATCTTTCCTTGTGTGTTAGGATCCACAATCGGCCACCTTATTCCTAATGGAACCCCTGTCATGAGTGACCTGCCACAGGAAGTAGCTCCAGCTCTGGCCCATGGTCTCTCTGTAACAAATTCTCTGTGGGTATCAGACATTTGCCCCATCAGCCCACACACACTGGGACTACCCATTGGCTGATCCTCTCTCTCCTGACTTCTCCCTGTTTCAGACCATCTGATTGCCTTGACCTGTTCTAGCTCCACATTTCTGACTGCTCCATTCAGGTTCTCAATCCTGGGAAACGAAAGGACATTGTCATGGTCTGAGTACCACTGGTTTCTATTCTATTGCTTCTATGTGCTATGTTATTATGTACTCAAAACCACAGGCTGGAGGAAGATGTCATTATCAGTCCCACTTTTCACGTGAAGAGACTGAGGTGTAGGGCGGTTGAGGAATTCACCCCAAGGTTCCACAGATAGTAAATAGTAGCATTAGGATGGAGCCCGGATCTCTGACTCCAAAAGCCATTCAGTAACCCAATAACCTCTGTCCTCCTCTGCAGTCCAGGGGTGCAGACTTCATAAGACAGCAGCAGACCACTGTTTATGCTCAGCTGTGGAGGATGAGGAAGTATGTGTGTATTGGGGGGGGGAGGGGTAAAGAAGAAGAGAAGTAAGAGGGAGAATATTAAAGCCAAACACAAATATCCTCAGAAAAGGGAAGGCAGGGACCTGTGCAGTGAGACCCTATCTCAGACCTGCTCCTCTGCAGAGATGGAGCTGTGGAAAGGTGGCCCCCTCAGCCTTTGGTAGACTTCTTGTCGGAAGCCTTCCTCTCCAGGACCTTCTCCGGAGGAGCTGGGGGTGATGACAAGCACAGACTCATAGATGGTGGGGAAGTGTGTCCCATTCTGATTTGTTAATATCTCCTTCCAAAAACTGTCCTGCAATATAATGAAATCAGTGTGGTCATTCTGTTGGATATACTCTGAGCACAGAAATGCGTCAAGTCATGGTTGAAATTGAACTTCTACATCCTAATCCTGGGAAACACAATGACTCCAGAAGGCCTGTCTTCAAAGGCCCACATTTTCTAGCTGGCATCGAAGCAGTGAGAAGAAAGCCAAATCCTATAGAATAAAAGGCTAATATGCAAATTGTCCCCTCGACCAGGAGTTCGACCAGCAGGCAGGGCGGCCAACCACCCATGTCCCCTCCCCCTGGCCAGGCTGGCCGGACCACACCTATGCACGAATTCATGCACCGGGCCTCTAATCCTATCTAATAATAGAGTAACATGTAAATTACCATCACTCTGCTACGCCCACAATTGGGCGGCGGGAGGCTGGGGGGCGGGACTCGGGGTGGCCTATCCGGCCATTGAGAGGCACAGATCCGCTGCCACTGAGGGGGGCTACCCTGCTGTTGAGAGGCGGAGGGGGCGGAATTCCCGCCCCCTGTGCCTCTCAACGGCCAGATCTGCTGCCGCTGAGGGGGCCTGCCGCGGACACCCAGCTGCGCCTCTCAACAGCAGGGAAGCCAGGTCTCTTCGGCAGCCCCCCTCAGCGGCCGTTGAGAAGCGCAGGGGGCGGGAGGGCGGGAGTCCCGCCCCCTGCACCTGTCAACAGCAGGGTAGCCCCCCTCAGCGGCCGCGGACCATCAAAAGTGGGGGAGCTGGGTGCCTGTCTGCTCCGGCACCAGGCCTTTCAGAAGCCTCCGCCGAGCCAGAGGCTTCTGAAAGGCCTGGTGCACCAGCGACAGGCACCCAGCTCCACCGCGAAAAGCGAAATCATGTAGGGGACCCTACACGTGCATGATTCAATCATGCACTGGGCCTCTAGTAAATAAATAAATAAATAAATAAATAAATAAATAAATAAATAAATAACAAGCAGACATGGAACATTCTCTAGTATAGACCACATGCTAGAATGAAAAACAAGTCAAAATTGCCCAGTGGTTAAGCATCAACCTATGAACCAGGAGGTCATAGTTCCATTTGCAGTCAGGACACATGCCTGGGTTGAAGGCTCAATCCCCAGTGAGGGGTGTGCAGGAGGCAGCTGATCAGTGATTCTCTCTCATCATTGATGTCTCTCTCTCTCTCTCTCTCTCTCTCCCCTTCTCTCTAAAAATCAATAAAATATACATATTTTTAAAAAGTCAAAATTAATTTAAGAAGAAATCATATCAAGCATCTTCTCTGACCACAATGGTATGAAACTAGAAATCAATTACAAGAAAAAACAATCCTGAAAAACACACAAACACATGGAAGCTAAATAACATGTTACTAAACAATGAATGGGTTAACAATGAGATCAAGAAAGAAATCAAAAGATACTTTGAGGAAAATGAACATGAAAACACAACAAACTGAAATCTATGGGACAGTGAAAGCAGTCTTAAGAGGGAAATTCATAGCAATACAGGACTACCTTAAGAAACAGGAAAAATCTCAAATAAACATTCTAATTTTATACATAAAGGAACTAGAAAAGGAACAACAAAGCCCAAAATGAGTAGAAAAAATAATAATAAAGATCAGGGCAAAAATAAACAGAGTTTTAAAAAAAACAATACAAAAGATTGATGAAACCAAGAGCTGATTTTTAAAAAGATAAACAAGATTGATAAGCCTTTAACCAGACTCACCAAAAAGAAAAAAGAAAAGAGGACCCAAATAAATAAAATCAGAAATGAAAAAAGAGAAATGACAGCTGACACTACAAAGTTTATAAAGAATTCATACAACTCAACACCAACCCCCACTCCACACCCCCCCCCCCCCGCCCGCTGCCCCCAAAAAATTCAATTAAAAAATGGGGAAAAACCTGAAGAGACACTTTTTCAAAGAGAACATAGAGATGGTCAATAGATATATGAAAAGATATTCAACATCACTAATCACCAGAGAAATGCAAATTAAAACTACAATGAGATATCACCTCACACCTATCAGAATAGCTATCATCAACAATTTCATAAATGGCAAGTGTTGGCAAGGATGTGGAGAAAAGGGAACCCTCATGCACTGTTGGTGGGAATGCAGACTGGTGCAGCCACTGTGAAAACAATATGGAGATTTCTAAAATAATTAAAAATTATGAGCCAGCCATGAAGACAGAAGAGAAGCAGTCCAGAGATGGAAGACGCTGA
Source organism: Cnephaeus nilssonii (assembly GCF_951640355.1). Classification (NCBI taxonomy): domain Eukaryota; kingdom Metazoa; phylum Chordata; class Mammalia; order Chiroptera; family Vespertilionidae; genus Cnephaeus; species Cnephaeus nilssonii. The sequence goes on from NC_137087.1 coordinate 51,871,826, forward strand.
TGTGGCCTTCCCATACTAGCAGTTAGCAGCTGTGCATCACTGCAGGTTGCCCAGGACCAAACCAGAGAGAGTCGGACCTGCATTACCACCATTTGTCCACCATCCAGAACTGTAATGTCAGTGCTGACATGTACACATAAGGAACTGTTGGACATTGAAATTGGGTCTCAAAAGAACTGTTGGCCCAGAAAGAAACTCACTACAGACTGATTCATTTGCCTGTCACCATAACCATTATTGTTTGTCTCATTTTCGGTTCTTATAAGTGTATTTCTAATAGCACATGATCTCACTCATCTAGGGGGAACAATGAACAACATAGATTGATGAACAAGAACAGACCCAGAAACAAGGAGGCATGGATCAGACTGTCGGGCCTCAGAGGGAGGGTAGGGAAGGGTGGGGGTAAAGGGGAGAGATCAACCAAAGGACTTGTGTGCAAGCATATGAGCCTAACCAGCGGTTAAGGACAACAGGGGGGTGGGGGCATGTGTGGGGAGGGGTGTGGTGTGGGAATGGGGGGATGAGGACAAATATGTGATACCTTAATCAATAAAGAAATTTAAAAATAAATAAATAAATAAATAAAATAAAAATTATGAGCCAGCAATTCCACTTCTGAGTATATATTTGAAGAAATCTAAACCATAATTTGAAAAGATATATACACCCCTATGTTATTATTTACAAGAGTCAAGATATGAAAGCAACCTAAGTACCCATAAATAGACAGGGTGATGAAAAAAGTGATGGTACATGTATACAATTACTGGCCATAAAAAAATTGAACTCTTACTATTTGTGAAAATATGGATGGACCTATGCTAAATGAAATCAGTGTGAGACAAAGATAGACAAATACCATATGATTTCACTTATATGTGAAATCTAAAGAACAAAATAAATGAACAAACAAAACAGAAACATACTCATAGGTACAGAAAATAGACTGATGGTTGCCAGATAGGAGGTTGGTTGCGGGGGCTGGATAGAAAAGGTAAAGGGATTAAGAAGTACAAATTGGTAGTTACAAAATAATCATGGGGATGTAAAATACAGCATAGGAAATATAGTCAATAATATTGTATTAACTATGTATGGTTCCAGGTGGGTACTAGAATTATCAGGGGGATCACTTTGTAAATTATATAACTGTCAGACTTTTATGCTATACATCTGGAATTAATCCTATATAATAAAAAGCTAATATGCAAATTAGCCAAATGGCGGAACGACTAGTCGCTATGACATGCACTGACCATCAGGGGGCGGGGGCAGACACTCAATGCAGCAGCTGGCCCCTGGTGGTCAGTGCACTCCCACAGGGGGAGCACTGCTCAGCCAGAAGTCCTAAGCGGGGCTCACAGCTGGCGAGTGCAGCAGAGGTGGTGGAAGCCTCTCCTGCCTCTGAGGCAGCGCTAAGGATGTCCAACTGCCATCAGTCAGACATCTCCCAAGGATTCCTGGACTGTGAGAGGGCATAGGCCGGGCTGAGGGACCCCCCACCACATGAGTGCATAAATTTCGTGCACCGGGCCTCTTGTATAAATTAATATTGAATGTCAACTGTAATTAAAAGGTAAAATTAAAAAGATAAAAGAAATCTGGAACATTGTTATATATCTTCCTTTACTCTTTTGCCCCATTTCAACTTCTTAGGATCATTTAAAAAAACTCATTTTAGGAAGATAAAACTGCTGGGAAAATTACACAGTGTGTCCATATCTAAATGCAAGTGGCTTTTTCCAAAAGCCTGCTAGTGTAGAGTTATGTTTAAATGTACAGACTCTGAGGCCAGCCCCTGGGGTTTAAATACCAGCTCTCCCTCTTACTAGTCATGTGGCCTTGGCAAGTTATTTTACCTCTCAGGACTCTGGTTTCCTCATCTGTAAAACACAGTAAATAAAAGTATCTCCCCACAGAGTGGTGTGAGCTGACATGACTTTTAGCATCTCAAGTGCTCAAAGGGCTCTGTCCCAGAGTCCAGAAGACCTGGTTTGGAAGACCAGCTATGCTCCTCAGGAGCTCTGAGATCTTGAATAAAGTATCTTACTTCTCCAAACCTCAATATTTTATCTGTAATTTTGAATACTGATAAGATCTACCTTACAAGGCTCTTGGGAATATTAAGTGCAACAGCGCATGTAAAATGTGTAACTCGTTCTTCACGGGAGGCACCTGGTACATTTTAGCCATTCCTATCATGACCAAACGAACCAAGTCACCCAAGAATGGCCTCACCCACCAGTATGTTGGTCTCTCCAGACCTTTCTGAGGACTCCCAACAGGGACACAAGGAGGTGGCCGTGAAAGAAAGTGGGAGCCACCTGTATTTGAGAGTTCTTAGGGGAGGTCTCAGCTACATGCTAAGAGTGACAGATCCTCCTCAGCTGGTGTAGGCTGACAGACTATCAAGGCCTGGATCAACCACTCACTAACTGGGCAAGAGAACTCTGGGTAAGTTCTTCCAGCTCAGGCCCAGTCTCCCAACTTTAGGATGAGGGCACAAGAATGCCTGCCTCTTAGGGTTGTGGTGAGTCTTCAGTGAGCTAATGCATCTGGCACATAGCCAGTGCTCCATACTCGTTACCTCTTGCAGGAGCCATTTGGGGGTTCATTGGCACCCACCTCCAACCGCTGCAAAACGACGAAGACAAATTCTCCTGTGTGGAGTCCCAGGTTCTCTGCAGCCAGCAGAATGATTTTTGCATCCTCTGAACTGCAGATTAAGATAATAACTGTAAGAGGGGAAAAACACAGAGTCAGCCAATTGCACATGATCATATGCTTTTTAAAGTCTAGCCTGAATCTGCTCCCAATGAGACATGCACTTTTTCTTTCCCTGAGCATGCTTCTGGAAAGAGGAATGTCGGAACTATCCCCAGAGCATAGCACCAGCAGTGCACCTACTGGCAGATTTACCCTATGAACTGAAGTCTTGGCTGCAGCTCTCTCCAAAACTACAAGTCAAAAAGGTTAAGACCACTTCTGTGCTCCCATTTCTCTGTTTCATTGGCTCTGAACAATAGATCTGGCTTGTTAATCACCAGCCACACAGAAGGCATTGAAGGAGGACCTAGAATTAGGAGCACCTAGACTATCTAGGTGGAATGGCTGGGGGGGGGGGGGGGGGGCGGGGGCGGGGGGAAGAGGGGAGTTCTATGGTACTTTTCTTCCATTTAAACACATCAGCATGCATTTTGAGGACACACAAATGATATAAATGAGGTAAATTATAATGTATTTATCTGAGCTCCAACCATGTGCCAAGCACTGTGTTAACTAAGGACAGGATACAGCAATGAGCAAGGCAGAAGGCTCCTACCCTCAGGGAGCTGACAGTCAGGCAGACAGTATACCAGTGAATCATGGGGGAAGGGGGCGGGTAACAGGGTTGTGGGTGGCACTGCAGGCCAAGATCAGCAAGTCCCAAAGTGCCAAAGCTATAAAGGCTTAGTTTATTAAAGAACAGAAAGGAGTCATGTACTAATGCAGCTAGAAAATAGAGCCTTATGCCTGGCCATTGTGGCTCAGTGGTTGAGCATTGACCCACAGTTCGATTCCCAGTCAGGAGACATGCCCAGGTTGTGGGCTCAATCCCCAGTAAAGGGCATGCAGGAGGCAGCCTATTGATGATTCTCTCTCATCATTGATATTTCTATCTCTCTCTCCTTCCCTCTTCCTCTCTGCAATCAATAAAAACACATTTTTTAAAAAGAAAAGAGCCTTATAAACACCAAAAAAAGAGTAATTGATATCATATGTTGCCCAGTTACTATGTTCAGACACAGTGCTAAGGACTTTACAGGCATGACTTTATGCAATCCTTACTTTCCTATGAGGTAGGCAGTTGATGACTATCTTCATTTTCTAGATAAGGTATCTGAGGCCTAGAGAGGTAAAGGTATTTTCCCAGGATCACACAGCTAGAAAGTATTAGAGGTTGGTCCCAAACCTAGGCTGTCTTTCTCCAGAGCCCATGCTCTGAACAACAGCCCAAGTCCAGGACCCAACCCACCTGGAATATGCTTCCAGAGCTTAGTCATCTATAATAATAAAAGGGTAGCCGAAACCAGTTTGGCTTAGTGGATAGAGTGTCGGCCTGCGGACTGAAAGGTCCCAGGTTCGATTCCGGTCAAGGGCATGTACATTGGTTGTGGGCACATCCCCGGTAGGGGTTGTGCAGGAGGCAGCTGGTCGATGTTTCTCTCTCATCGATGTTTCTAGCTCTCTATCCCTCTCCCTTCCTCTCTGTAAAAAAAATCAATAAAATATATTTAAAAAATAAAATAAAATAAATAATAAAAGGGTAATATGCTAATTAGACCAGTGTCATTCTGTTCGTCCTTCCTGACAAAGCCAGGGCCGGAGGGAAGCCAGCCTGGGTCCCAGGTGCCTGCGGGAGGCCTGAAGGAAGCCAGTCTGTGTCCCAGGTGCCTGCGGGAAGCCTGGGTCCTGGGTGCCAGAGGGAAGCTGGTGCCGGCAGCCGGGGAAAGGAAGGCCTACTTTTGCACGGATTTTCGTGCATCAGGCCTCTAGTTGAATCATAACACTATAGCATACAGGATTTCGCTTTAGATTAAAAATAGTTGGTGATGGTGATATTGACCCAAAAGGAAAATTGTTTTTAAGTATCATTAACTTTGTACCCTATTTCTATCTGCTTTTTTACACCCAAAGAAAAATAAAGGGTTTCTATCTGCTCTTCCTATTTGTCTCTCCAAACATAAGCAATAGAAGATTATTTTCTACTTACCCCTGGCAGTTGCTGACATGTTCCTAAGATTCTCTTGCAGGAGGGCTGGATCATTGTTGGTATATCTGATCCTGGCAGTGATGGTGAAATGGGATTTGAGTTCATTCTCTACAACCCTCCACAGCTCATCCACTCTATCCCAGGAGGAAGTCCCAGAGTGTCCTCCAAACATCCCGATGTGTTTCCAGCCCAGGTACTGGAGAGTTTTCTGGAGCACATCACCAAGTTCATGCATGGGTGGCACAAGCTTCACATAGGTATCATACAAGAAGTCATTCTCCAATGTTGCTGTTTGACCAACAAAGTCAAACACGGGGATATTCCACTCAGAAGCCAGCAAACCAATAACCTTGAAAGTAACCAAAAGGATGACTTTTCATAATTGAGTTTATGCTACACTCAAACTCCATTGTGAGATATCTGCATAAATTTTTAATTCAGTGACTCTATGGGTCATGCTGGAGCCTGTCTTTTGGAATATTGATGATAATGTCTTGTAGCCAACGTGAGGATGCAAGACCTCAGAGGACAAGAATAATGATGATATACACTAAGTGGCCAGATTATTATGATCTCTGAACGTATAATAATCTGACCACCCAGTATATATATACTAGAGGCCCGGTGCATGAATTCATGCATGGGTAGGGTCCAGCCAGCTTGGCCAGGGGGAGGGGACATGGGCGGTTGGCAGGCCTACCTGCTGGTCGAACTTCTGGTCAAGGGGACAATTTGCATATTAGCCTTTTATTATATAGGATATACACTGAGTGGCCAGATTATTATGCGCTCAGAGATCATAATAATCTGGCCACTCAGTGTATGTGCCAAGCACTTTGCTAAGAGCTTACACATATCATCTCAATTCTTACAACATTTCTATGAGGTAGGTATTATCATTACCCTATTTTATAGATGAAAAACATAGGAACACAGAGATGTAAGTTACAAAGCTAACAAATAGTAGAGCAGGATTGGAATACAGACAGTATGAACCCAAAGCCCACAGTCATAGCTACTACTCATTCTCTTAGTGTTTCTTTCTTAATTTGTTCCTTATTCATTTCTCATTCATTTTTCAGACCTTGCTCTTAAAGAAGTTTATGGTCTATTACAGGATCTAAGACATACAAAAATAGCTACTAGATTTCAATATACCATTCACTATAGACAATAGATTTGTAAGAGTTTAGAAAAGTAAGAAATTACTTTTGATTTGGGAATTAGGGATGTAGAGGTGAGGATGGAGAGGTGAAGAAAGGCTCTATGGCATTTGAGCTTGACTGAAAAATGGGTAGGCTTTGGACAGTGTGTGTCAAATGGGGAATTTCAGGAGAAAACAAAATTCTAATTAAAACATGAACTTAATTCTACTGCACCCACTAATGATAGTTTCGCAGTATTTTTGAGAGTGAGAATTGTGATGCTCCTTCCTATTTAGGCTTTGCATCAACACCTAAGCATAAGCTACCCAAGGACTTCCAGAAAATTAATCCCATAAGCTAAACAGATACAAGTCATTGGTGTCTCTCAGTTGCTTGCCCAGCTTATTACAATCAGTCCTACTCTCTTCTTTCTCACTTACTTTTACCGTCACTGAATAATTTCTTACACACACCAAGGGAAAACTTACACAAAGATATTTTTCAATTAAAAATTAAGCATTAATTTTCTTCTTAATTTTTCTGAGCCATGTGGCTGACAGCATTAAAATAAAAAATAAGTCTATGTACAACAATACCAAGCCCAAATGGTCAACAAGTTTGTTAGTGAGCATCAACAACTTACAATTATTGATTTGAAAGGCTTTCTTGAAAGAGAATGTTGGCTGTTTTAATTACGTGGTCTAATTACATATCCAAAAAAAATGGTACCCAAGACTTACATATTATTATTTTAATAACGCCACCTTTGTCAAGGGCTTATTCAAATCTGTCCCATCATCTTTAAAGACCACCCCTTTCAATGGAAACTCAGCCAGAGTTTCTAGAAGGTTGTATACCTCTGCTGCTTCTGGGCATGCTGGTACAAACAGGGCAGAAATCTGTTCTCTCTGGACCTGGTTGGTGAAAACAGCAAGAAACTCCTTGATGCTGCAGGTTGAGTTGGTGTAAGTGAACTCCCAGCTGAAGTTTCCAAGGTCCGTGGGCTCTGAGTTGACCTTGTCCATGGCAATCTGGAGGCCTGCGCCCAGCCTTTGCACACTGAATGGGTGGGAGATGTTCCAGGGAGCCTGGAAGCCCACAGTGAGTTTAGCAGCCTCAAGCCGAGTCACCAACACACTGGCAAAGAGTATCAGAACTAGTATTGGGTGGGCATCATGGCATGCAACCCCCAAACAGAGCCCAGATCGAAGTGGGGCCTCAACACCTGCCCAGGGAGCCATGGATAGTGCCTAACACCGGAATCGCTGCAAAACTCAGAGAGGCTCAGCCTCCTGACCACTCATGCCAGGAGCATAAATGATAGTGCAGAGTTCCCTGAGGACCACAGCTTGGTTTCTATTCAGTGCCATTAATTAGCCGAAACCTTTTCTTTTCAGAATCTGTCCTAACACATCTAGAAGCAGCATTCTTGCAGAAATAGGCTTGGGCAAAGCATTGACGAGGTCCTGGTCATTGACCCAGTGACACCACTGACAAATGTTACGGTCCTGGGAAAAGCATAGAACCCCACTCACCCCCAGCCCCAGGATCCCTCTCTGCTACATAACTAAGAATTATGGGAACTACTCAAGTGTGGCCTGGGCTGAAATTCCGACTCTACCATATATTAGTTGTGTGGCCTAGGACATGTTACTTCCTCCCCTATGCCTTCATCTCCTGATAGATAAAATGGGAGTTAAACTATAATGAGGTCTTCCCCAAAGTAACATGGTAAAGATTAAATGAAATCATACAAGTCAAGCATTCAGCACAATGCCTGGGCAAAGAGAGCCACCTCTCCATGCTAGATAATGTTGATAATGATGGTGACAATGATTGATGATGTTGACTTCATAATAATGATAATTATCATTCACTACATTAATCTTATAATTTTTCTAGAACAAGTGAGCTAATGGCTATGAGAGGGTTTACTCACCCTGGCCTAGGACACTAGGGAGAAGCTTTTAATGAATGAACACTTACACTCAAAGCTTGATCTAAGGACCACCTACATCAGTCTCTCCTGATGGTTAAAAATACAGATTCCAGGGCCCTACTCCAGACCCTCTGAACCAGTCTTAGGTTTACTCTGAAAATCTGCAATTAACAAACTCATTACCCCTACCTACACTAAAGTTGGAGAAGCTCTGATATAATCTGAAGTAAGAAGAGAAAAAGAAGAGCTGATAACTATTCTCTACTCCTCTTCCTTCAGTAGCAAGCCCCAGAGTGGGATTACTGAGCCTTAGGCTCATCTAAGGGGGCCATTTCTAACCCTCTGGATTCCAGGAATTGCTTTTCACCATAACTTCTTCTTCATAGAGCTTCAGATTCTCTCTCTCCTCTACTAGGACAGTTTGGCATCTGTTTGTAAAGTCTCCGGAGTCTAAAGATATCCTTGATCTAATCCTAGGCAGAATTCCATGGCCTTTTTTTTTTTTGCTCAGATGCTTACCATATATATGTGACCTTAAGCAAGTCAGTTTAATCCATGCCTTAGTTTTCTCAACTTCAGAATTAGTTTAACAATGCAATTATGTAATTACCTAGCACAGTGCCTCATGTTTAGAAGGAATTCAGTAAAGGAGCACTCCCAATGGGTGTGTCATTGCATAAATCATGATCTCAAAACTAGGATTCTGGGAACAATATGTTATTATACATTCTGTATCCCCTCTCCCCTCCCATATATAAACATCTTAAAATGTGTACTCCTGCTCTGTTTACATGTTTTCTTTCTCTGAGGATCTTTGAGGTCAAGTGACTATGTGTGTCCCTCTTTGGATCCTCAGATGTAGCATAGTTGGGGGCCTTTATATATACAAATTAATATTAATCATGATAAGTATAAGTTGTTGTGTTGTTTCTTTGTATTCCTAAGTGCTTACATGTGAACATGGTCAAAGCCAGAAGAAAATACTGCCGGTGGTCAGCATTGGCGAGCCTTTAAGAAACAGACATACACTGCTGGTGGGCGTGGATAGCTGGTTTTTCAATATGCACCCAAAGCCTTAAAATATATGGATCTTTGACTTAGAAATCCCAATTTTGGAGATTTATCCAGAACAAATAAGATTGTATGATAAGATTTTACTACACTGGCTTTTTTTCTTTTTAACAGTCAAAAATTAGACACAACTTTTATGTCTAACAGCAAGGACCTGAATAAATAACATATAATTAATCTATATGAATGAGGACCAGGCAGTCACTAAAAATGAGTGAATTTAGCCCTACCTGGTTTGGCTCAGTGGATAGAGTGTTGGCCTGTGTACTCAAGGGTCTTGGGTTCAATTCCGGTCAAAAGCACATCCCCGGGTTGTGGGCTTGATCCCCAGTGAGGGGCGTGCAGGAGGCAGTTGATCAATGGTTCTCTTTCATCATTGATGTTTCTATCTCTCTCTCTCTTTCCCTTCCTCTCTGAAATCAATAAAAATATTTTTTAAAAATGAGTGAATTTATACACTTAAGTCACTACATATTAATTGAGGAAGGACACTATACAATGACATATATAGTGTTCCATTTTTATTGTTTTTTTTAAAGCACACAAAGTTGCATAGCAAAGATGACATACACTGAGCTCTATGATGGGAACTATGAGTATGTTTTCTTCTCTTTGCTTTTATCTTAATCTTCATATTTTTTGTCTTAATGTCTGCAATAAGGAAGAAAAGTAAAAGTTTTTATTAGAAACAAACCCTGAACATACAGACGAGCATGAGTGGAGAGAAAACATGGGGGTTAAACTCATGCAGTCTGGATTCTCAGGTCAGGAGCTGCTCACGCTGGCAAGGTCACACTGGGAGGCATTTAGCTTACCTCTGCAGGCACTAATTATTCTCTGTGGAGTTCAGCCCACCTCCATTTTACCATTGCCCTCAGAGATGGAGAGAGACAGTGATGCTGTGGTCCAGGTAATGACGATCACTTGGAAACCGTTACTATAGTAACAGGCCCACCCACTTTGTACCAAGTCCTTCATTGACTAGAGTGGAAATGCCTGAGATTAAAACCAATTTAGTGGGATTTGCAGGGACTGTGGCTGCTGGAGACAGCATGATATTCTCCACTTTCTTTTCTAGTCCTCTCTCCTCCTAGGAGATTCTCATGCCTATAAGTTACCAGGAGCACGGTGGTTGAGGGGAGAGGCCATGTTGTTTCATCCAACAATGCTTTTGGACAAACGTATGTCCAGCAGACATGCAGGAGCTGTTCCCTATGTTGGTCGGGATGGTCCTTTGATTCTTAGCTACTTTATCCCATCCCTGCTTCCTGAAGACTATTACAGAGGGAGGGTTCCTTCTGTCTAAGTCAGTTTCCTTGATGCTGGCCAGCCTGGACCATAGACCAGATACGGGCCCAGCTGTTCAGCATCCAAGGTCAGATAAGATTGGCTGTGTCCAGGGAGGTGGGGTTTTCATAAAAACCTCCAGCATTTTTCTAGCTGCCTCCACCCTGCTTTCCACTTCCATCCCTTCAATTTGCAAGTCAGTGGTCTGACCGTGTTTAGAGAACAATGACGGTTTAGCATGAGTGGGTTCGAACTTCTCCAGAAGATAAGAGATGGGAAATGGTGTGTGGCCCACTGGAAGGGGGAGATGAGGCTGCCATGTCCTAGAGGGAAAGACAAAAGGAGAGGCAGCTGTCACGCCTGCCCTCCAACACTCTCCTGCGTCTTCCTAGAAAAGCATCAGCCTCAGGCTTCCCAAGGGACTAAGACTATAGTTGAGCCTCTGTTTCATTTCCTATGAAATGGGGACATGGCAGGGGCAGAGACCTCTGACATTACCAGCTTCTTGCCCTAAAACCCCAGGACTCTGGTGGCTTCATAACTAACCAAGTACTCCACTCAGGGGTGGCAGCAAATTTTTTTCCAGGTCTCGCTTACAGGTTTCTAAAGGGAAGGTTACTGAAGACTTAGCACACCTTGTACACACCATCCCAGAAGTCAGAGCAAGTCAAAGGTGGCTATTACCTGTCAGGGTGTGAACAGCAAACTTCCCAGTTGGTGTTCTCAGCTTTTGCAAATACTGAGTTAACTTCACTGGATATGAAGCTCCTAGTGAGTAAATGTTTGAGAAGCCAGGAGAAAGTGGAGCAAAGGTTGAACTTGTATAAAGCAGGAGATCATAGTTCCTGGACCTGTAACAAAGCAAATTCCTTGGAAACAAAAGCCACTCCTTTAGGTGAACACACACGCACGACTCCTAGAAGGCCGGGATGGAGCACTGAAGAGGCTTGTGTGAGAGGAAGCGGTCTTCCCTCCTGAGGACTTCACCTGTCTCTTAGATACTTCAACCACCTGTACTTATCCCGAGCTGCTGAAGGACACTCTTCCTCTGGCCTGTGATGTTTGTTCTTTCTCTCACCTGTTTCCACCAGGAAAGTGTCTTTGACACCCGAACAGTTGCTTTTGACAATGTGGGGTTTCCAATCCATATTTTCCAATTTTCTTCTGGCTACAAATATAATCTGAAGTTTAGCAGGTTGGGCTGCTCTAAATGCCAGATTTTGGATCTGGATATTTATTTTCTGGTCTTTCATCCTGCCTCCCAGGTAAAGACCCTGCTCCCCCCCCCACCCCCCCCCCCCCAAAAAAAAAGCCTTAGCTGGAAGAGCAAAAACTTCCAGAAAGTACTGGAGAGGTGGGCAGCTGCCTACTCCTGCTACTGAGTAATCAAAAATACTAAATGATTAGAAGTGATGTAATTAGTTCCAAAGCCACTTTTCAGAAAATTTTAAGTTTTCCAAAAGCACCTGTGTTGTCACAGTATCTTAAACACTGAGTGGATAGAGACTGTATCCTTGCCTTAATACATCTTTCTCTGCTAATTACATACCTTTAACCCAGGAGAATCATATGCTCTTTCGTCTGAGCCAATCAGGGACCTGCCTGCCACTTGGTGTCTGGGTGGCTTTTCTAAAGGGAGGCAGGATGTTCCTTTTGAATCTCCACCCTCCTGAGCTTTTTGTCCGGAGAGACCAGAACCCCTCCCATTTCCTGTCGTTTCCGCTCAGCTCCTGTTAAACTTTCCAAATAGCTCCCTAGCCAGGCACCGTAGCCAGTTGCTCTCCATGCTGTGATCCTGGGGAACCCAACCAAGGCTGCAACACAGAGGACGATATCCTTAAACACTTGGCTAGAGGGAAGGGCTTGGCATGCATCCCCAAGTAGCAATGCTCCTGTTGGAGGTTTCTCCCACACCGCCCTGTAGGAAGCTGTGTAGCAGGATGGTTGGGAGTGCAGGTTTGAAATGAGACTTAAGTTGGCTTGGACAAGTTGTAGACTGTCTGAATCTCAATTTCCCCCTTTGTCATTACTCTGACGAGCTCAAGTGAGGATTAGATGAAGTCATAGAGGTAGAGCACATGCCATGGTGCCTGGCATTGAACAGCAGTGAGAGAGTAGTAGCAGTTTTATCAAGGGACTATTGCTTCAGTCAAAATCACACACTCCATTGGATGGATGATGTAAATCTGGCAGAACAAACCATTGCTACTACAGAGACCAGAGGAACAGGTTAAAGACAGGGCCCTCTTCAAGTTCACCTGGAGCAGTTATAACATGCTCGCTTGCTGCCACCGGTAACACCACCTTTAGCTTATATTCCATGGCATTAAGGCAGAGAACCTTTGGCTTCAATCAATGTCATCCAAGAGAAAAAGAGTGTGCGCCACACTCTCTTCAGTAATTTCCAGCAGACACATTTAAAAGAGTAAAAGGAACAGGTAAGATTGCTTACCTACTATATCGCACATTCTTATTTCAACGTGGAATCAAAAATTTTAAATTATTGATGTATTTCTTGATGATTGATTGATTGATTTTAGAGACAGGAAAGGAGGGAGGGAGGAAGGGAGGGGGAGAAATAGAGGGAGAGAAAGAGAAACATTGATTTATTGTTCCACTTACTTATACACTCATTGATTTTTGTATGTGCCCTGACCAGGGATCGAACCCACAACCTTGGTAAATGTAACCAATTGAGATTCCCGTCCAGGATCAGAATCAATATTTTTAAGTTGGGATTTTATGTTATTTTCTTCATACTAAGTGTCCAAAATGTGATGTGTGTTTTATATTTAAACATATCTCAATGCAGACTGGCCTCATTTCCAGTTCTCAGCAGCCACACCTGGCTCCTGGTCACAGTACTGACAGTGCAGGTCTGCACCTTCACTCTGAGCTCCCCTTCTAACCTGCTGGGAGGTAGTGACGTTTCCTTGGGATTGTGGAAGGTTCTGGGAATTTAGAGCAGACACCTCTCTCAGGGGCCTTTACACTTTCCATCTGATTCTTAAATGCTCTTGAGAAGTTTTTGCTGATAAAGGAGTAGGTTGTTTGTGTCACTATGTTCCAACCTTGCTGACATCATGACCCTGAGAAGATTAGTATTTATCTGGCACACTGGGACCCCAAGGTGAGGCCATCTATGAGCACACCTGGCCACTCCAAGGACTGGGGGGTCAGTATCTCTTAGCCCAACAGTGAGCCGTGGCTTGTCAGGTGGGAAGCTAAGTTTGCAAGGCAATTTGCTCTGTGTGCATGTTGTTAGAGTTGAGGAGGGCACATTTTGGGGGTTGGGGGAAGTTTTCTTGCAATCTGTGCAAACACCATTCTTGTCAAGCAAGTGCGCAAGCCTGAGTAACACTTCCTCTCCACAAAGAATGAACAAGTGGCCTTAAGAGCTCGGGTGCCCAAGCTGCTGCTGTCAGTGACTCCAGTTGAGCAAGACAAGCTGCTACTGACACCGAGCTATGGGTCCAGCTTCTCCCATGTGCACTGTGAAGCCGCATGGTGCAGGGCTGACTGCAGAGCCCAGCACAGAGCTATGGGCACTCACAGAACAGCAGACAACTAAGCAGAAAAAGCTGGGGGGTTGGTGAGGGGTGGTACACACACACACACACACACACACACACACACACACACACACACAGCTGAATGTGTGGTGCATTGCCCCCTCTAGTTGAGTGAAGAAAGGTTCTGTGTGGGAAATGAGCTCAGTGGCAGGAAGGATGTCCAAGCAGATGGGACGCCCTTCTGAGAAGGGAAAAGGTAGCTCTTGTTCCACCCTTGGCATCAGGTCGATCCCTGGCATTGGGTCCTGCTTCCTCTAGAGCCAATGGTTCTTCATTTCCTTTGAGTGACCAATGGAAGTCCCAGAGAGAAACACATACATAAATACACAAGATTGCAAGGGGTCTATGGAATGGGTTGTACTCAATCATACATGCATGCTTGGGCTCTGGACTCAAGACTGCCCGGACTTAAAATCTGACTCTGAGACTGAGCCAACTGTAAGCCACAACCTGGCCTCTCTTAACCTTTCCTCTTCTGCAAAATGATAATTTTTTCACGGGGTCGCTGTGAGGGTAAATGATATGTCCATGATCATGATCATCTTCAAGACCTTTGGAAAGGAGCTGGCATGAGAACCCAAGATTTCTACCCTGTACGATGTACTTTGAGTGCCATTAGCCCTTTGAAACATCAGATAACTAAGGAAAGGGTGGGTATGGAATTCCGATAATTAGAATGATCAATTGTGACACCCTTAAGAGTTTCAAGAACTTCGCCCCTTCCTTTCACATCTCAGTAGAAGAGTAAACGTCAGCTCTGCCATGTGGGAAGCTAAAGGTCGGTCCACCGCGGCTTTCCTTTTGCTCTCTTTGTGCCATCGCAACCTCTGCCCTGCTCCACAGCTAAGTGTAGGGAGAGACATCTCACTTCCTTTCCTTCTGATCCATCGTTACTAAGTTCACATGAACTGATTCAGCCCATCCCTCTAGGACAATGCTTCCCTTTCTTCCTGGGACGTGTTGCCTGACTAAAGACTTGGCTTAGCTGTCAAAGCAGCTGAAGGTCCTTGTAAATAAGTGTTCCCTGTGCCCCAGCTCCTTCAGACACGCTGTGCTTTCTGTTTTTCTTCTCATCGCCATACTTCTTCTTTGCCTCACCTGGGATGCTTACAATGAGCACTGTTGAATAACTATTCCCTCATCTAAATCTAAGGAAATATTCCAAAGCAGAGGGCTGAGATTTAAGAGGAATCTCTGGATTCTGAGGATTAAAAGGAGAAATTCCACTGTTCCTTAGAAGGACTTCATTAGCTTCATGCTGTCTGGAATCTGCAAACACTCCCCATAAGTCCTTGAAATAATATTTGATGTCCTGATTGATTCATTCCCCTGCCCTTCCCTCCCTCCCCCCCAAGACACACACACACACACACACACACACACACACACACACACACCCTGCTCTAAAATCTCCTTTGCAACCAACCATATTCTTTAAAGAAGGGCTCTTTTTCATAGACAAGCCACAAATCGCCTGGCTTTACAAAATAGCCTGAAATTGTTAAAAAATATAATAATAATATTTGGCCCCACTACCCCCATCATGGACCCATGACCAAGCTATAGATCTTGGGAGAGCAATGAACTTTTTCTGAGATTCCATTTTCTCATCTGTGCAACTTTAACTCCCTGGCAGGTTTCCTGGAAGAGCCACATGAAGTCCTTGTCAAGGGGCCTGGTTCCCAACAGCCACTGAAGGTTTTTGTCTTTGCTGACACCTCACAGGTCTGTTAAGAGATCTTCTGGAAGTGTTTGATAAACTAGGAGGAGCTATATAAACACACAGCGGTGTTATGTAAAGTTGGCTCACTTCCAAGGTCTGTCTTTTCCTGCTTTCAAAAATGGAGAAACTCTGGTTTTGCTTTTGAAGGGTTGTCAGGCCCCACCATCAGAGAAGTATCTCAACTGTTTCCAGGCTCTGTTAGAAAACTCTGGAACGTTGGCCTCTGGTGTTCTAGAACTGTTGCCTATGAAATGCATGGTTCCACTGTCCCTAGGAGAGGGGAAGGAATGTACACAAACCAACCAGAGCAGCATGTGTAAGTGTATAGAGCTGCGGCTATTGGGTCAGACTCTTCCACACCTCGAGCACCTACCTATGAATCACCTGGAAAAATAAAGGTTGGCACTTTTTAGGCCACGGGATGCCTGATCTCAAAATCATTTTCTTTTTTATTGAATTCTAACTGCATATGGCTGGGGGGAGAACAGGAGGATAGAAGGATGTTTCAAAAAAGCCTATCTAACACTTTTCTTTTTTATATCTAACACTTTCATTTTTTAAGAGCGATGCTAAGGGAAACAATGGTTTATCAAGAGATGAAGTATCATGCTAGGGCACTGAGACCTGGGTTCTGGACATCCCTCCCCTACTGAATCAATGACTTACCCTAGCTAGCGACTTCACCTTTTGGGGTCTCAGGTATCCTCAAGAATAAAGTTAAGGCTGTTGGGTCAAGTAACGCCCCCTACACTCCCACGGTCTCACCCACGTAGGTTGTCTGACTGTGATGCCATGCGGTTTTGATTTACATTTACGTAAAGGAGAAGTGGGACAGTGAGTAGCAATTCCTTCCACTGTTGCCAAAGCTCTATTCTTGGACTTGGCCTGCCAGCGATCTTGAGTAACACCTCTCTTCTACACTCTGTGTCAAGTTGTCCTCCCAACTGTAGGGTCAGCATAGCCAAGACTACCCCAAACACAGTCCCCTTTAACCTTTCAGTAGTTGAGCCCATTGAAGGTCAGGAAGCTGCTGATAGTGAGCTCCTAGTGTGGTCCCCAGATCAGCAGCATCCACATCACCCAGAATTGTTAGGAATTCAGATTCTCAGGCCCGCACCCAGGCCGACTGAACCAGAAACTCTGGCACTGGCTCAGTCATCTGGGCTGCAACAAGCTCTCCAGGGGATTGTGAGGCTTGCTCGAGTTTGGGAACCACCACCTTGGAACACCTTGCTCTGGAAACCACTGCATCAGAAGGTGGTCCAACACAACTTGGCATTTGTCCAATCAAGTGGGATTCATGCTCCCAGTTCTTTAGCCACTTCTTAGAAGCCATTTTTTTCCTCAGGTACTAGGGCTCTGTGACGAGAAATGACCTTGAAGAGTTAATGCACCTCAGAACTAGAGAATCTGGCCTAATAAGACCTCTTTGTTAGTGTGGGAGCCACTCCTCCCCACAGGAGTGGCTACCAGCAGGAAGTGGTATTGGCTTCTAATTTTTATATTGGCCACCTGACCAAGTGGTTAGAAGAAACCTAATGAAGCATTTCCACGAATTTCTGCAGGCCTGGTCCACAGAAAGCCTTCGAGTGCCTAAGGTCTACTGGTGGTTAAATGAACACTTAGCCATGACGCAGCACAATCGGGGCAGAGGCAGCGCGGTGGGTGTCTGTGTCCCTACCACAGGTCTTGCCTTGATAACTGGTTGTGTGATTCTGAGCGATGTCTTTCACCCGAAAAGGCCTCCATTGGCCTCACCTGTAAAATGGGTATTAAACACAATCTCCAGGGCCTCTCTCACCTCCACTCACCATTTTTGTTCAGTAATGATGCCTTGTAGTCTTCAAGATTTTGGAATCAAGAATGGGGACTAGGGACTTCCAAATGGAAAGAGAGGGTAGGACACTTACTATATAGGCTAAACAGTGATGCAATAGCAATCCTGCTCCTTCCAGGGCCTTGCTAAGCTGTGGGTAGTTGGAGCCTGGATTCTGCATTCTAATTTTGTATTGACTGATTGATTTGAGAGAGAGAGGGAGAGAGAGGGAGGAAGGGAGAGAGAGAGAGAGAGAGAGAGAGAGAGAGAGAGAGAGAGAGCCATTGATTTGTTGTTTCACTTAATTATGTACACATTGATTGCTTCTTGTGTGTGCCCTAATGGGAGATCGAACCCACAACCTTGGCATATTGGGACACACAGAGCTACCAGGCCAGGGCCAGGATTCTGCATTCTAAATTCAACCTAGCTGGGTTTGTGCCTCAGTCTAGACTCTAGAGTGATTTGCCTTATTTGGTTTTTTAGCGATGTTCTAATTCTGGAGGGGTCACTGGCCTCTGCTTATTCCAACCTTAAAGTTAGAGCTTGAGTAACAATTAGAGTGGCTTCTCATTCTTCTCTCACTCTCGATTCAGGGAGTGCTTTAATCCCTAATTTTCTCTAGATTTTCCTTTTCCTGTTGCAATCTCAAGTATTCTGCCCCAAAAGCAGATGCAAAGCCCTACCAAACCTCTTTTCTTCCACAGAGGTATGGGCTCTGCAAAGGATTTTGCTTGTTAAACCTTAGCTTTCTTAGCTGAGGGCTTTTTTTTCCTCCTTCCTCTTAAGCCCATTGCATAACAATCTGCTGTTTTAACCTTTTGCCAAATTCTACACTTCTCACTGTCTGAGGTTACTACGAGTGTTTGAACAGGTAACGTCTACCTTTGAACTTCTGTTGCAACAGGTTCAAAGTTTTCAGGAGAGCTTGTTGGCCACTCTCAGGACAGTACGCATTGGCTTCAGGTGTGGCCAGTCCCCAGAGCTGTGGCAAAGGCAGAGGTGCCTGCCGGTGGCGCTGAGCCCCTACAGCCAGCTGTGAGGGGCGCATTCCCTGCACCCAGGAAGTGAACGGATCCTTACAGGTAAGCTGCAGTAACTCTGCCTGCTCTAGAGTTTATGTGTCTATGGGAGAGCAGGGATGGGAGTGGTTGAGGGGAGGGAAGTGGGACATATGTCCATTCTCAGCCTAAGGCACTTTCAACATGAAGTTACATTTCATTGAGTAGTAATCTCAGCTGACTTATGTGGGAGGCACAAGAAAATCAATCAAAACCGGGTGGAGACATTGGATCGAGCTGAATGCTGGCAGGAGATAGACTTGGAAGAGAAAGTTGTTCATTTCACTAAATACGATCAAAACAGATTTCAAACCTCTGAGGATTATAGAGGAAGCCCGGATGTGGGTCTCTTTCATCTTCCATTCAGAAATTTCTGTGTCAATATGGTTAGAAAGGGCATTCATTCATCAGCTGTTGATGGCAGCGTTCCCATTTGGAAGAAAGAAGGAGAAGAGAAACCTCAGTAGACACTCTGTCAGGTGCTGGGGTCTCTACTAAGTGCAGGACAGGCATTACCTCATTGGGAGGTGGTTGGTATCGCATTTCATAAACAAATCATGTGCCTCTGGGCTTGAACAGCATGGCCTGGGCTACACAGCTGAGATGTTATGGCGAGGCAAGGGTTTGAGTCACGACCAGTGTGTTGCTACAGGCTGCTGCGTGATGCAGAATTCATGTGGATTGCCAAACCTTCTGTGGCTCTCTCAAATCTCGGGGCAGTCACTCATGTGCACAGAGGACTGACTAGGAATGCAAGTCAGCTAGACCTTTAGAATGACCCAGAGTGTTCTGAACTTGAGCTTTTGGCTCTGGAGGGAACAATTAGAAATAAAGAGAGGCTAGTCTCTTCCTGGCTCTGAGCTCTTCATCTGGTTGGTAAAAGAAGACAGCACCCAGGGAACAGCCCACAGCATTAGAGTGGCCGAGACTCCACGCCCATTCTGCTGTCCTGGGCTCTCCGCTGGGGGAAGCTTCCTCTTGGGGGGTTGAGCTGCTGAAACTAAGCCGAGCCGAGTGCTCCTTCAGCCATGAGATGCCCCAGAAGCGGGGGGCTACCCTCATCTTCCTGTACTTCAATTTCTCCCATGTCTTAGGTGGTCTCCAGGGAGACCCAGTGACCAACTCCTGTTCTCTGAGATTGTGGCCAAGCCTATCCTGGTGTTGTTAGTCAGAACTTTTTAGGACCTCCTCTCTTGGAGAGAAAAGAAATCCTAAGCTGGCTGGGAACGTGCTGTTAACTTCCGGGGTGTCTGGGAGGTGGGAGGGAGGAAGAGGGACAGGAAGGGGCAGGAGAGTTCGTATTTCTGCTTCTAAGTTCCAGAATGGAAGTTCCCGTGCCCTTCTGTGGCCACAGCCTTAGGCGAATCCAATGAGACTAGTACAGGTCCTGATACCTCTGCTAACTCCCTGGAGACTTTCAGGAGGCCTGAACATTCTAAACAATTTCATAACAATACTAAGAAGGTATTTGCCTTTCCCACGTTCATTGCCCTTTGTGTGTGTGTGTGTGTGTGTGTGAGAGAGAGAGAGAGAGAGAGAGAGAGAGAGAGAGAGAGACGCTGGGTTTTCCAGAAGCTACTAGATGCGAGCCAGGTCAGTCTGACAGCCCCTGGCACATGTGCTTGTCTGGTCCTGTGATTTAATTTTTCCAGGTTTACTTTGGGGAGGTCGGGGAGGCAGCAGAATGGATTTTTGATTTAAAGTCTGAGGGATGAAAAGGATGAGCTAATGGGTCAGAGGAAGGAAAACAAAGTCTTTCCATTCACCCCTGTGCTTTCTGGCCTGGTGCATTGTGGCTTTATCAGCTTCGGGCCTGAGGCAGGTATGCTGGGGATTGTAGAGAGGCTGACACCCCCGGGCGCTGGGCTGGCCTCCGGTTCCCCTCGGGTCCTGGGAGGTCTGTGAGGGCTGAGTTGCCTGGGGAGGGACTTCCTTGCTCTGTGACTCTAGCAGGGAGCAGCGTCACTTCCTCAACACACTGTCTGAGGGGCACCTCCTGTCACTTTTGTTTGTTTGATTTTTGTCTTCGCTCACTCCGAGGTGGTCAAAGGAGGAAAGGGTGAACAGTGGGATGTGGGCTGGCTTCGTCTCAGCCCTCGGGGGCTGGGGTTGAGGCGTTTGACAAGCTGCCAGGGTAGGCTTGGCGCCTTCTCCCTCCTGGTCAGACGCTTCCACTTTCAGTTGTAAACTGAAAACCAGGAAGTGGAGTCCCCGAGCACGTTCAGGAGCCCGGCCATGGCCTAACGTGGGGCCGGCAGACAGGGCAGAACTGGGGCACTCTGAGCCGGGCCATCGGTCTGCATGGATGCTCTGAGGCCACTCAGTCCCTGGAGGTCACAGGGGTGAAGGAAGGAGAACAGGGACTCACGTGCCAGAAGAACTTGGATCAGGAAGCTCCATCGCTGGAAACACTGAGGGATGCGAACCCCCTCCCAGGGTAAGGGGACCGTGTTAAGGGGGGTATTTAGCAAAGTGTCTTGGGAGCGTGGGGCAGAGGCTGAGAAGGCATTCTGACTCCCAGATTCAGTGAATCTAGAGCTGGCTGTGTCCCAGCCACGTGTCAGCACTTTCTCTCTCAGGTCTCTAGGGCCCTCCTGTAGACCCTCCTCATCAGGACGGGGGAGTGGAGGGAGGAATGTGGGCATGAGGTAGACTTTCTTCCTCCTGCCTCTCTCGGGGAGGTGAACCATAGCCGAGACCTGGTTTCCTGGGCCTAAGCATCTGCCCTAGCTCCCATGTGGGCTGCGGGTTGCTCTCCATTTTCATGGAGGACTTTGACTCCTTCCTGTGGTAAGGGCTGATAAATGAGTGAGTGATGGAATGGTTCTGATGGAGCTGGGTCTGTTTAAGGGCAAGGGCCAACAGTTGAATCTCAGATGAACTTCAAGGATGTTCAAGGAGCGAGCATTAAGAAGGGACTCCGCAGTCGGTGCTTTCTGGCTTCTGTGGGTATCAACCCTTGTGGAGGTTTGAAAAGTAGGATTGAATCGGTAGCTCCAACATGTAGGTGACTGGTGGTCTCTCACAGAGGCAGAGTCTTAGAAATAATTCAATTAAACATATTTAATTTAATTTTAAAAGTAAAAGATTGATTTAGTAAAAAATAAAAATAGAGTAATTGGGTTTGCTTGATCGCTTTTGCTATATTCCAGCATGGGAGGCATGCTCTGGTGGTTCCCTCTAATTTACAAGGGTTTGAGATGAACATAGAATAATCTTGGAAGAGCCATGGCATATAAAATGTGGTTGGTATCACTTGCGTGCTTGGCACAATGCAAGGAACAAAAACCTAAATAAAACAAGAATCACAGATGCTTTTAGGATAGGCAGATCATATAGCCAAGTAAAGTAAATGGTACATAATAAGATGTCGATGGTGAGGACTCTGGCAAAATGCAAGGCAGGCATACCCCTGAAAAACACATTTCAATTTCTTTTTTTTTTAATAACAAATATTAACCAGACCAAACAGAATGTATTAGCCAGGCATTTGACTTAGATACTAACCTAAAACAGTAATCTCTCCTAGGCTATATTCTAACTCTTTGAGGACAAAAACACCTACAATAAAATCCGTACATCATTGAGTTCCTAACGGCTAAGTATACAGGGGGGCCACAGATTCTGCAAGGGAGGCTGGGGGGTCGGGGGAAGGGAGAGCATCAGAGAATGAATGGACAGAGGGAAGATGAAGCCAGTTATACAACAGCTCATAGTAGATACACTTACATTTTTTCTTTTTTTTCTTCTTCTTCAATCCTCACCTGTGGACATGTTCATTGATCTTAGAGAGAGAGAGAGAGAAGGAGGGAGAGAGAGAGAGAAATATCGATGTGAGAGAAAAACATTGATTGGTTGCCTCCCACCCATGCCCCGACTGGGGATCAAACCTGCAACCCAGGTATGTGCCCCAACAGGGAGTCAAACCCGCAACCCTTTTGGTGCATGGGATGATATTCCAACCAACTGAGCCACCCAGCCAGGGCGATACACTCACATTTCATTAAGACAATCTTATGAGGTGGATGGTTTCACCATTTCATGGTTGAGAGAGTAGGCTCAGAGAGGGATGGCAATTTCCCCAAGGTCACAAAGCAGCCAGTTGTCTAATGCTAAAACCATGCTCCATCCACTCATGTGTGGAATTAGCTTTTCTTCAGACTTCCTAAAAAATTGTATTTGTGATACGATTTTCAAGTATGGGAACCGGGGCAGGTATTATTTATTAGATATTTTTCAGGTTGACATTTTTCTGGAACTATAATTATTAGAGGACCATTCATTGAATATATTCGACGGGGCAGTGCTGTCCTATTTTATGGGGCTTTTCTCGTTGATTTTTAAAATGATCTGTGAGGTAGGTACTTTGTTTCATAGGTAGAGAAACTGAGAGTTAGAAAGAAAGAAACTGGACACGGTGTGCAGAGATTGGAGCTGGACTTTGAACTCTGACACGTTTAGTTCCAAAGGCAAGCTGTGGCTCAGTTTCTGAGAAACCTAGTTTAGTGCTCATGGGCCAAAGAATCGGAAACGGGGAGAAACCCTCCTTTGACAATCCTCCCACTTGTTTCAAATCCAGAGAAGCAGAAAGCAGATTGGTGGCTGATAGGGATTGGGAGGAGAGGAATAACTGCTACATGGGTTCAGGGTTTCCTTGGGGGATGACGAAAGTGCTTAGGACCTAGATAGAAGTGGTGGTTGGCCAACATGTCAATGTTCTAAGTGCCACTGAGTTGTTCACTTTCAAATGGTTAATTTTATGTGAATTGCACCTCAAAGAAGTCCTCCCACCTCCTGGGAGGGGAATTCCCAAATCAGACTTTTGGCAATATTTTAGAAACCAGGGGTGACGTGTCTGCTCCGGTCTGTCTCATATGCCTGGCCAGCGATGCACTGATCCTCATTTGGGGTTCAGCCTGGGTTGATTCTTGGGCAGCACCTTGCAAGGGCGACGTGTCCCTGGCTGCCCTGAGTTTATCCATCACTGCGCATGTTCACACTCTGCTGTAAACTCCACTGGGTCTGTTTCTCCCCTAGGTGACTATGCCTTGAGGTCAGAAATGGACCCTCACTCCTTCTTTCCTCCGGCACAGGGCCTGATATTTCCCAGGCTCTTACTTCATTCATGTTAGGTCAGGTAGCCCTTGTACTGCTATGAGAAGGCCATGGTACCCCCCCTCTTCAGGGGAGCTGGTAGTAGATCTCTGGGTTCCCAGTGGTCGTTCTACTATAAGAGTTATGAGGTTGTGAAGGGCTTGTAGGAGAACGCAGGGGTGGGGTAGGATGAGAGGAGATGGGTGGGTCGGAGCTCAGAGGTATACCATCCCCTCTCCAGCTACAAATCCTCTGTTTAGATAGAAATGAGGAGTTAAGACCTTTGCACATAAGTTGAAAGATGGTTATAGTATGAAGACCTTGATTATCTCTTCTCATTTGGGATTTCTCAAAATAGAACATCTGATATTGACAATGAGTTGGAAACAGGTGAGTGGAAGGGGAACTAGTCTACTGAGAACTCCCCATGTGCCCAACAGTGTACCAGAAGGCCCACCCAGTATCCCTTTGGAATAGAAATTATCACTGGCCCCTTCTTGTATACAGTTGAGGGAACTTACACTCAGTGACATTGTCACTGCCTACACCTGGCCACACACCTAGTAGTAGTAGAGCTATTGCTTTGGTACTTGAAAAGGCAATGACCTTACAAGTTTGCCTCTGGAAAGGAGACTATGGGCAATAAAGCTTATTTGCAAATTGGATCTGGTGACTCCTGACCATTGGCCAAACCAGGTAGCATGAGGGCTGATTCCGCAGAGAGCCCAGGTAGCAAGGTCTCTTTCACAAATTCTTGCATCACCCTGACCTTATCCTGGCATGGTGACGTGACCTAGCACTTTGTCCAGCCTATCTTTTTACAGGCTCTCTTATCAAATCCAGTAGACCTTTGAGACTGGGTTTCCTGACCTCAGTCCTCTCATAAATCACTTGGTCAGCAACAGACTTGGGGAGCATTGGGGGTGCAAGGTATTCCTTAGGGTAGGGCTGCTGGACTGTGATTTGTGGGAAACCTGATGGTGATCCAGTTGGATTTGTCACTGCCTGTCACCAGCCTATCAATGAGTGTCTCAACAACTATTTCAGGGTACCTTCATGGACTGAGTTAGTTGATCTAATGAGGGCTTTCCTATTAAATACCACTCAGCTCAACTGGCCAAGGCTCTCTGGTGTTTGTGAACTGAAATGACAGTGATGTGGTGTCAAAACCAGGCCCCAGGCACTGTCTCATTCAGCCTTCTTGGAAGCTTTTTCTTCCTTTTTCTTTTTCTTTTCAACTAAATCAGAAATACCCCTTCACCATCCTGTCCCTAAATGTCCTGCTTTAGTGCCTCTAGCCCTATTAGCTGTCACCCACATCTGGGTATCCCCTTCCTCGCTTCCACTGAGGTTCATCCGACCTAATGCAGTGACTGGTATCCATGGATACAGTAGAAGGGGAGACCCAGAAAACATTTGAGAAGGATGGTTCGGTGACAGTGACCCTGGCTGGACCCTTAGCTGAGGGTTTATTTGCCATTGGCGTCGTCAATAGGGTCATCATCCTTGATTGATCCTGGGAATGAGACTATTGGCAATAAAGTCAGGGGATCTAGACCCCTGAGGGTCTAGAGCTCCATACCTTTACCTCCACCCACTTTAGTCTACACTAGCCTCTCCCTTCTCCAAATTCATTAGCCCGTGTCCCACACACTGAATCCTTCTCTAAGTATGTTCAGTGTTTGATAGACTCTTAAGTCCTCAAAGGGCAGGAACTATATCTTCTAAGTGTTTTTCTCCCTGCACATGGCACAGTGGATCCAAGCTCTTTGTTGGCCTTATTAAAAGTAAATTATAAGTCAATTTAAAGTGCAGAGAATAAATAAATCTATTGCCATACACATACTTCTCCAGCCCACCGGATGCTCTCAAAACTGGGGTACATCCCAACATAGAGCATGTGTTTACTGCCTGGATAACTGGCTTTATTCCCTACTATGTACTCTACGTGTGCTTTCCCCATGCTGAGCACACTGCCTAGCACATAGTAGGTGCTCATATCATCAAATGCTTGCAGAATGAGTGGACCTTGGCTTCATTCGGGTCAGGCTGCTTAGCATTGTCCTTGCCATGGCATGAAGCCCCTGGCCGTGGCATTTCAGAGGAGGGCTCAGCTGATTCTGCCCCCCTCTGCAATGATACGATGTGACAGGTGCACATCGTGTCATTGCGGGATTGAATTCTGAGACCTGTTTTCTTCAACAGCTCCCCTTCCCTAGTTACCTTACTCTAAACTTGTGCCAGTAGTGAGTGAAAGGGGAAGGTGACCCAGGCACTGTGTTGGGCACAATGGCATCTGAAAGTCTGGCAGCCTCTGCCTGGAAGTTCTCATGGCCTAAGTTCACAGAATTGCAGGAAGCCTCCCTGAGACCTGAACCCATTTCTCACAACCCTCCTGAGCTCTGGTTCCTGCAGCTTTTCCTGTGTGATTTGGCAGCAAAGCTATCCCCAAAGGATTTGCACTGAAACCCTAACGATGTATTGATGGGGTGCTTGCTGGCGGGCCAGGGCACCTGTCCCATGCCTAGCCCTCACCCTCTCTCTGTCAGCTCCCGTCCAAGCTGGAACTGTTAACATGTGGCCTAGCAATTGGGCTAGAAAGAGCGACATGTGGGAGCTTCCTATCACTTTCCTGTGTTAATTATTGAAACTCTCACAGAACCTTTCCGTGGTGTGGCAGTGACTACTGGGCCAGCCTCTGGGGTTGAGTAGGGGTCTCCTTCGGTAATGCTGTCTTCTTGTCCTGCCCGGCACGGCCCTGTGGAGGTGAGAAAGGCCCTTTCTCCTCTGTCTTGGGCCATCCCCAGGTGTGTGTGTGCTTCAGAGCAGGCTGGGCGCCAGGCCTCCAGAGGAGGAGAGCCACCTTTGCCTGGAGCCATGGCCCTGCTTGGTGGGGAAGGTTACTGTAAGTCACCTGAGCACCGCTGGCGATTGGCTGGGAAGTTATCTGCAGGCTCGTAGGTCAGGAGCTTAGGCCAGCCTCTTTCCTCAGCAGCTTGAGGCCCTGGGACTGAAATGTGATCTTTGCTCTGGTTTCTTATCTGCTAAAGAAATGAATGAAAAGTGTTTCCACCCCCAGAGCTGCTGTGGGACCGGCCTGCTCAGTGGCTGAGAGCACTGCGCTCACCAGTGCTGGGGGAAAGACAGTGCGGCTGTGGTGGTGGGACAGCTGCATGTTTAGAAACAAAGCGAGGCTGTATTCTCAGGGGTGCTGGCAGGAAATGCCGCCCCACCCCCTGAAAGGTGGCGCAACTTCCTCAGTCAGCTGCCAAAGTCCAGGGCAGGATAATTTGGAGGTGTTCACTTTATGGTTTGTTGAGGATAGCATGCATATTTCAGATCAAGTGATAAGTGATACATACTCTCAAGTGTCACTTCCCTTAGGAGACCTACTCTAACCTCCCCGATTAAAAACAGCAACAAAACACAACCCTGATGAACCCTCAATCCTCCTCCTCTAGTTTATTTTTTTATTCCATTTAAAAAAATATAATCTAGGTATTGTTTAGGCTTGTTGTCAAACTCTCCAATAAAATACAGCCCCACCAGGGTGGGGTTTTCACTACTGCTTCCCATCCCCTGGAATGATGTCTAATACACAGCCAAGCACTTCAATATCTTTGGCTGATGATCGCACACTCGAAATTTCTGGAAAATTCATTCATGATTTTCCCTCTCCCATCTATCTTTTTCTATGAGGAGTATGCATTTAACAACTCAAAAATATACAGATTGTCTGATCATGGTTGTTGCTGCTTTTCTTTCTACTTTCCATATCAAGGCATGCAGATCTTCTTTATTCTTTTCCATACCTGCCAAGAGGTTACTCTCCTGTCAAGGAAGGCTCTCCTGGTCTCTGGCATTATAAATACTTTCCTTTCTTTCTTTTCTTTTCTTTCTTTCTTTCTTTCTTTCTTTCTTTCTTTCTTTCTTTCTTTCTTTCTTTCTTTCTTTCTTTCTTTCCTTCCTTCCTTCCTTCCTTCCTTCCTTCCTTCCTTCCTTCCTTCCTTCCTTCCTTCCTTCCTTTCTTTTTGTTTTTTAATTCTCACTCAAGGATATTTTTCCCATTGATTTTTACAGAGAGTGAAAAGGGAGGGAATTGGGCAGGAGGAGGGGGGCGCGTGGAGAGAGAGAGAGAAACATCGACACATCATTTGGTTGCCTCCAGGCTGGACCGGATCAAACCTGAAACCCAGATACATGCCCTTGACCAGGAATCAAACCCGAGACCCTTCGGTATGCAGGTCAATGCTCTATTTACTGAACCACACTGTCCAGGGCTATAAACACTTTTATAGATTTGATGATGATGAACAGAATAGCTAAGACCTGAGACTATGTATGCATCAGGCACAGTTCTAAGCACTTTACAGGTACATTAACCCCTTTAGTCATGGGGACAGCCTTCTGAGGCAGAAATTATTACCAGTTTCCAGATTAGAAACCACACAGTGGGGATCTACCCCCGGTCACAAAGAAGATGACCAAGAAGGGTTTGAGCCCAAGTAGTCTGACTCGCATCCTTCACAGGTACCTTACACAGCCACATGTGAGGCACTGGATTGAACTGGTATCTTTCTACAGGAAAAATTACTAGCAGAGTCATTAGGTGAAAGGGCACACATCCTGAATTGTGGTCAAGGGCAAGGGGCACATCTCTAAGGAGGCTGCACCAAATTTGTTTCCATGACTCACAGCACATTTTGCACTATTTCATCATGACTAACCTAAGGGGTGGGGAAAAGGCATTTCATTTAAATGTGCATTCTTTAAATTTAATTCTTTATTTTTTAAAGTATTACATATGTCTCCTTTTTTCCCCATTGACCTCTCCCTGGTCGTCCCCCTCCCCTCCCAGCACATGCCTTCACCCACTACTGTCCGTGTCCATGGGTTATGCTTATATGCATGCATACAAGTCCTTTGGTTGATCTCCCTCCACCCCCTGCCTTCCCTCTGAGGTTGGATGGTCTGTTCGATGCTTCTATGTCTCTTGATCTATTTTAGTTCATCAGTTAATGTTGTTTATTATATTCCACAAATGAGTGAGATCATGTGATATTTATCTTTCTCTGACTGCCCTGTTTCACTTAGCATGATGCTCTCCAGGTCCATCCATTAAATGTGCATTTTTAAAGCTATAAGTGAAGTTGAATGTTTTCCCCTAATTTTAAGTAACCTGTAGCTGAGATTTACTCTCCTTAAGAACCAATGCTCTACCATACCAGGCTTTTATCTGACTATTTGTTTTCTGAAACAGGATCGTTGTCTCAAAACATGTTCTCTTTTATTTCTTAGTAATGAAAAAATGACATTGGATACAGAAGAGTAAAGTGGTGTAAGAAAATCCCTTAGTTCAGGGTTCTGATGAAACTGGGTGAAGCACCTTGATATAGAATGAATATCTGGTTTTTATTCATTGCATATTAAGGAGAAGGCTATCAGACCTTCCAAGTATGCTCATAAAATGATTGGTTTGTAATGTTCTATTGACCTTTTGCCATTACTTTGGAATTTGTCTAGAAATATTAACTATGTATTTAAGGACTGAGGTGGTTGTCTCCTAAATGAGGGGTGATAGGAATTTAGGGAAAATAAAAATGAAGGCTGAGTTAGCAATTTAATGCCCAGCCAATGAACCCAAACTTTCATATACAGCCTCTTCAATAACACACAGACCCCATCGGAGTCATTATGAGTTGTGAAAACCTGTGACATAGTCTCTAGGAGAAAGAAACTCCAAATGGAAGAATGTGTTAACTAATTGGGTGTGAGAACTTGGGGACTCTGGTCTCCCATTTAATGAGCTTTCTCTCACCACAGACTAAGCCCATACATGCAAGAGAACAGAGAAACCAATCAAATCCAAATGAGTGTGCCACTTGCTAGGAGGGAGGTTTTTTAAAAAAAATCTATAATTATATTTTACATCTCAGTATTTCATAGAAAGTAATTAGTTCTTCAGGCCTCAAAGCAAAGATAATTTGCTTGAATTCCAGAAACCCAGGATAACAGAATTATTTATTTCTAGTCTGGACTTTCTGCCTACTTACCACTATTGTTGACTTTATTTGATACGATTTATTCTGTAGGTTCTACCAAGTCTGAAGTTGACTGATCCTGAGTGGTCCTTGATATGTATTAGAAATACACATATGTAATACCTTAATCAATAAAGAAATAAAAAAAGAAATATATTCTTTTTGCCTTAGCTAGTTTTGCTCAGTGGACAGAGTGTCAGCTTGCAGACCAAAGGGTCCTGGATTTAATTCCAGTCAAGGGCACGTACCTTGGTTGGGTTGCAGGCTCCTCCCCTACCTGGGCCCTGGTCAGGGCGCATGCAGGAGGCAACCAATTGATGTGTTTCTCTCACATTGATATTTCTCTCTGTCTTTCTCTCTCTTCCACTCTCTCTACAAAAAAAAAAAAAAAAAAAAAAAAGCAATGGAAAAAATATCATCAGGTGAGGATTTAAAAGAAAAGAAAAGAAAAGTGAAAGAAATACACTCTCTTCACCACCCACTACCCCTACCCCACTACCTTGCCAAAATACTGACTTGGGAGTACCTATGTCAAGATTCTCAGAATGACTTGTGATTATCTAAGTTTGGGGAGTTTGGGGGAAGTTTTACTAAGGAAAAAATGGGCTCACTAAGAGTATTTAGAACATACAATTCTGAACCAGAAAACTGGTCATTTATTTAGCAACCACTCATTGGAAGTTTACTGTGTTGTGTGCCAGGCACAGTGCAGGCACTGGAGGCACTGCAGGGAACAGAAGAAGAATCCCTGTTCCAATTAGAACATCAGTTCTGTAGGGTCAATAGATGATAAGGGGCCAGGACTATTTTGGAGAGGGAACAGTGTCACGGAAAAGAGAGAGCAAGGTTCATGGTAGTGACTGGGGTAAAAGGGGCAATATTTAATAGGGCAATCAGAGCAAACCTCTGAGGAAGTGGCATTTGAGTTGAGACCAGGCCTATAGCCATATGTGAACATTGCAGATCTGGGGAATAGTGCTCCAGGCCAAGGGAAGAGTAAATACAGAGACTCTAAGGTAGAAATGAACTTATGGTCAATCAAAATGTGAATGTTAGGGTAGAAGGGGCCATTTAGGGGTTTTATTCAAATAAAATTAGATGTAATGAAGAAATACTGTTCTAAATCCACAGAGAAGCAAAACCCAAAGCTGAATATGGGGTGATCATAACCTAGACACCAAGGCTGGCCCTAGAAGCTTGCAAGCAGAAGGGGTCTTTCAGCTAGCTCAGGAATTAAACAGGATAGGTGCCAGAAGATGAGAGACATGGCTATGGCCATCCATACCACAAGACAATGGAAGACCCTAGAGTGAATCAAGGGGAATGCTGGGGGCAATTGGCATCCAGGGGTGTGGGTCAGAGGCATGTCACTGTGACCACATCAGAAGTGGAGGAAGCTTTCCACTTGGGACCATCCTAATGTGCACTGTGGCTCGCCCTACCATCTTCAGATAACTTGGAACAGGAACTCCCGGATACAGCAAAACACAATTCTCTTTCCTCTTTTCTTTACCACTATTGCACTTCTCCCTACCCACACTTTCCCAACTAGGAGTGATGTAAAGGGAAGAGGAAATGCTCTCTCACCAATTGCTTGCAAGGCATTCTGTGAAGTGGCCAAAACAGAATTGTCATTTAAGTGACACAGGACACATGACAGAAGCAATGGTGGCTTTCCCCTTGTTCATTTGAGCACGTATGTGTTAACAAATTCTAAAGGTTGGAATGGTTACCCGAGCTTCCCAGTCAGGATGGTGTAACACAACCTGAAGATCTTACCTTCTCACAGACCCTCTGTTTCTCCCATTTATAGTGAGAGTTACATGATAGGGGCACAAATCCTCTCTAGGGGTAGGTAGCATTACAAGGTTAAAAATATGTGTTTAGTGCATTAAAAAGAAGACTGTCAAGATAGTGAAAAGACTGCAGAATGGGAGAAAATATTAGTGAATCATAAAGGTCTCTTAAAACCCCAAAACAAAAAAACAACCAATTTAAAAATGGGCAAAGAACTGGAATAGACATCTCTTTACAGAAGAAATGCAAATGCCATAAGCAAATGAAAAGATGGGCTAATTTAGCAGCCATATGAAGGGATGAAGAACTGATACATAACATGGATAAATCTTTTCTTTTTGTTGTTGACACTATTACAGATGTCCCCCTTTGCCCACCTCTACCCAGCCCCTGCCCCACAGGCCTTCACCACATACCTGTCTGTGTCCACGGCTTATGC
Organism: Cnephaeus nilssonii; assembly: GCF_951640355.1. Classification (NCBI taxonomy): domain Eukaryota; kingdom Metazoa; phylum Chordata; class Mammalia; order Chiroptera; family Vespertilionidae; genus Cnephaeus; species Cnephaeus nilssonii. The sequence goes on from NC_137087.1 coordinate 51,903,567, forward strand.
ATATATGCATATATGTTTTTTGGTTAATCTCTTCCAGTTCCCCTCCCAACCCCCCTCCTCTCTGAAGTCTGTCAGTGTGTAACATGAATAAATCTTGAAAATATTATACTGAATAAAAGAAATCACACACAAAGAGTCCCATATTATATAATGTCATTTCTACGAAATATTCAGAATTAGCCAATCAATAGAAGCAGAAAGTAAATTTGAGGTTGCTGAGGTCTGGGAGGAGAAAAGAATGGGGAGTGAATGCTTAATGTGTTACAGGGTGTCCTTTCTGGGGTGAGAGCGATGTTTTGGGATTTATTAGAGGTGGTGGTTGTACAACGTTATGAATGAACTAAATGTTCCTAAATTGTACATTTAAAAATGATTAATCCTGTGTTGTTCAAATTCTACCTCAAGTTTTAAAAATGTGGGGAGGCAGGGAGGGACCGGCTGAAAGTCTGAGCATATCCTATTTGAATTGGATGCCAGGTCAGTAATAGGAAAGCACACTATTGCAGTTGACACACAGATACATCCTTCAGCGGCTTCCGAAATCCAGTGCAGGCAAGGTGCTTTTATTCTCCTGAAACCGGTCTTGGCATTCATAAACACCTCCCTTGTTTGTGAGGAAGTCGTCTGTCTCATTCCATTTGTGGGCAGTATGGCTGGAATATGTCTAACAGAAGTGCTCATTGGCGGACCACAGTCCAGGTTAAACCACATATGTTTTTGTTAATCCCAAACCGGACACTTACCATTTGAGCCAAGAGTTAAAATGGAGGTTTCATAAAAACCCAGTGTTCCAGGTTTTCTAGGGAGAAAAAAAAAAAATCTGACCATCTGGTGACCTCAAGCTGATATTACTACATGATAACCGTCAGTCAAGGTTGACAGCAGATGCTGCCTTTCTCTTTCTCTCCCTCTCCCTCTCCCTCTCCCTCTTCCTTTCCTCTTTTTCTCCCCTCTCCCTTTATGCTACCTGCCAGGCTATTGGCCCTCCCTCCCCCTCCCATACTGCCACAACTGAACATAAATTTCACCTTTAGACCCTCTTTTAAAGTCGCTGTTTGCCAAGTCTCCCACTGAATCTGCCATCTGTAGGAAGAGGGCAAAGTCCTCAATGCAACAATGTGTTCTCATAGCTGAGAAGTGGGTGGGGGGTGGGTATGCAGGTAAGAACCTCTTAATTTGACAGGGGCATTGGGGCAGAGAGAAGAATCCTGGAGCACAAGACACTACGGGGCTGGTGGCAATGTCCCAGGCTGAGGGGAGGGGCTGGTGGTGGGCAGGATGGGCGAAGGCAGAGCAGGCTTCTCCTCCCTTTGGCATTGCTTTCTGCTCTGTCAATTTCACAACCCTCCTGGCTTGGCCTCGGTTGGGGTGGCCGGCCTTAGAGTCGCGTTCTGAATGGCTGGCTCTTGAACAGGTTCTGCCTCCTGGAGAGCCACTTCAGCACACAAGTCCAGGTAAGGCTGGATTCCACAAATCCCTGCTCTCAGAATCCTGGCAGGCAGTCACAATAGCACCTATTGTGACATAAGGTGGCACCTGTGGGGCCTTGCTTTTGTTTTTGCTTTGTTGTCTTTTCCTTCCCCTAAACACAATGTGGAAGAAACCAAGGAGTTGGAGACTGTCATCCCAGTCTCTGGAAGTTCATTTTTCCTCCATAAAATGGAGAGGGACTACTCCAAACTCAGGTGATAACCAATCAGGGGGCAGATAAATGATGAATGACTCAGGGTTTCTTGGGACTGGTCTCACTCCCACACAAAATTCCTAAGTTTTACAGCCTTGGTTAGCACGGAGTGAGTGTGTTCTGGATACCAGCTAATGGCAGCTGCCCCACAGTTCAAAGGGCGATGATGATCTTTTTTTTTTTTAATTTCTTTATTGATTAAGGTATCACATATCAAGCGATGATGATCTTGATCTGATAAAGTGTTTTATTGGACTTGCTTTGGTCTTGTGATTTGACATACTGTTCCATAGGGCACTGAAGTAAACTTTGAGGAATGCACCTGTAACTTTGCTCTCACCTGTAAGCTGCCAGACAAATCCAGTCTCCTTGAACTTGGGGGCTAATCTCTATAAGGAAAAACTAAGTTGTGGTTTTATAGCTTTTAATGGGGAAGCATCAATGAAAATGGTAAATGGACTTGGATAAGTCACTTTACCCCCTGGGAGTTTCTATATTGTTGTCTGGAAAAATGCTACTTTAGGACATTGGTCAGGTTAAATTAGGTAATTCATGCAAACAACTTATCCTGTTGTTGGTCCAAAATCTGTGGGTCCAATACTTCGAACCGTCAAAATTCAAAAACACCAGAATTCAGGCTGAGGAAAGGCTAATGGATAAGAAGGCGCCAACTAAGAAGATGGGAGACTTAGTGGTTCCTCAAATCCATCTTAAGAAAGTACAGAGTTCAGGCTTCTTTTATGTCAAGGGAGGGAAATGAGAGGGGCTGTCTTTGTAAATGTCCTTCTCCAAGCAGAATTCCTCTAATGATTACCATATCTGTATGCAAGACAAAAGAGGAGCTTTTCGTGGGAAGGCCAGGGAACAAGAAAGGCTTGAACAAGGTGGAGTCCAGTGCCTTTCATTCCGTTACAAGCTCAGGGCTTGGCATCAAGTCAACGCTCCTGTGTTTGCTGCCGTTACCATTCTAATCAGTGTGAAAGCTCTGAGGCAGGAGTTGGTTCCTAGGACCTGCCCAAACTTTAGTCCCTTCTGTTAGTGTAGTTTCAAGCTGTTCCTCTTGGCTAGGAGTGACAATAAAAGATGTGTTGGAAGAAGGCTTTGTTGCTCTTGGTTTCTTTCTTTCTTTCTTTTTTTAATATATTTCTTTATTGCTGAAACCGGTTTGGCTCAGTGGATAGAGCGTCGGCCTGCAGACTGAAGGGTCCCAGGTTCGATTCCGGTCAAGGGCATGTACCTTGGTTGCGGGCACATCCCCAGTAGGGGGTGTGCAAGAGGCAGCTGATCGATGTTTCTCTCTCAACGATGTTTCTAACTCTCTATCCCTCTCGCTTCCTCTCTGTAAAAAATCAATAAAATATATTTTAAAAAATATATATTTCTTTATTGATTTCAGAGAGGAAGGGAGAGGAAGAGAGAGATAGAAACATCAATGATAGGAGAGAATCATTGATTGGCTGCCTCCTGCACACCCCTACTGGGGATCGAGCCCACAACCTGGTCATGTGCCCTTGGCCAGAATCGAACCTGAGACCCTTCAGTCTGCAGGCCGACACTCTATCCACTGAGCCAAACCAGCTAGGGCTGCTCTTGGTTTCTTGAGATCTCTTCCTGGCCCAAATCTCCCAGGCTCACCTGCCACCATGTGCCAGGCCCATTTTCCAGCACCCTTTCTGCCTACCTGATTCATGTGGCCTCCAATAAAAAAATGTTTCCCCCAGAATCCCCAGAGGAGAGTACATTGGACATAGTAAGCCCCTCCTGATGCTTTAAAAAACAGAAAGCAATGACAAGGCCTATCTGGCCAGCAGGAAATGTCCTTCATGCAGAGCACTTGATTTCTAAAACCTGTGGTTTCACGTCTACAGAGGTTCCCTCTGCCATTTGGTTTATACTAGGGAAATCCAGCCGGAAGGGTCCTTCTTGACCCTTGCCTGCCTGGGCAAAGGGAAGCTCTCTGCAGCCCCATCCTCCGCCTACCAGCTTATGTTGGGTCCAGAAGGCTGCTTCTAGGCTTTGTGGGCCAGAAATAAAAGGACAGTCATCCCTCAAAATTGTCTGGGAAATGATTAACTTTTTTCCTTTGATCCTTTCCACCTTGTGGGAGGACAGTCCAGGAGCAGCTGGGTACAGTAGAACACATTCTATTATCTTCAACATTGCTAAGGGAAACAGTGCGAAAAATTCTGCTACTAGAGAGGCCCAACCCGGGCTAGTTGGAGGAGGAGAAGCCGTGTGTGTGTGTGTGTGTGTGTGTGTGTGTGTGTGTGTGTGCGCGCGCGCGCGCGCGCGCGTGCGCGCGTGTGTCCTATAAATCTAGACAGATTGAGTAAAAAAGATACAGTCATTTCCTCTAACTTTTTGTTTCCTTCTCTCTCTTTTTTTTTTAGGCCTGCATTTCCTGCTGCTATTCACAAAGATGCTTTTTATCTTTAACTTCTTGTTTTCCCCACTTCCAACCCCGGCACTGATCTGCCTCCTGACCTTTGGAGTCGCCATCTTCCTGTGGCTCATCAACAGACCTCACCCAGTTCTGCCTTCGGTTGATCTGAACCACCAGTCCGTGGGAATTGAGGTAACTTACCTATCACCTTTCAGTGCATCAACATTGATCAAACCCAAACTGTGTGTAACTCAAGACATTGGTGTAACTCATGAAGGGAATGGGGTTGGGAAAGTAATCCTTTTAGGTTAGTAATCAACATTTAAACTTCTACTAATGACACATATTCCTTTATAATAAAAAGGAAACCTTAGCTGGGTTTTAAGACACCAGTAATCCAGATCGGGGTTGTCAAACTACAACCCACAAGGAAAATCCACCCTTTTTCAAATGGGACTAACAAGATAAGAATGGTTTTTACATTTTTAAAGGAATACGTAAAAACTAAAACAAGGAATAGATCATGTGTTCCACAAAGCCTATTTACTATCTATCCTTTTACTGCAAAAGTTTGCCAACGTATGATCTAGAGCAGTGATTTTGAACTGGTGTGGTGCAAGAATATTTTTTACACACCATACCTGATTGTTTAGTCAGTGGCACTGACCTCTTTTCCTTTAGATTGTCAAATTAAAAAAATGACAACAGCCAACACAACAATAGCCATTCGGTGTGAATGAATCCAGATTATACCTATGTTTTTTGTCAGATCAGCCAAAAATATATATTTTTAGTAATTAGTTTTATGTGTGCCATGAGATGAAAAAGGTTAAAAATGGCTGATCTAGATGACAGAGTCAGGACTTTGGGGTTAGGATAATATTTTTATTGAGATACCCAATGTCTGAAAAGGGAATGTGAGTTATTTAGTTAAATTCCAGCTTTGAGTTAATATTCATTCTTAAAACAGGCAGAAGTTGAACCTTTCCCTTCAATTCCCCCAACTTTCAGTAAATCATACGGCTTCTTATATCACCGAGCAAAGGGAAAGCTCTAAGAATGTTCTCTTCGTCATTTTTCATCCTCAACCCTTTTCAGAGAAAGAAAGCATTCCCATTTCTTTGTAAAGCTAACCCCCTTCTGATCTTTTATTGAACTTCTTTCCTCTATGTGGGACTCTTATTCAGAGTTAGCTGCACTGCCCACCACGTTCCCTTTTATTCTGGTGCATTTGTATGACCTTCATCAGTAATATCATCTCCCACTGATCCTGCCACTTCGGACTACCATCTCCTTCCACTACTTCCTGTTTCCACCAGAGTTCTTTAAGAGTGGTCTGTTGATTTCCTCATTTAAACTTCAACCCACTGATGTCAGACCTTTACTACTACCATCTCCCCAAACTTCTCTGAGTCACTCATAATCTAACTTCCAAATTCAGTGGTTTCTCCTTCAACCTTCCTTTCAATTGCTTTGGGACTTCTTTTTTACAACTTCTCTTTTTGCCTTTCATAATAACCTTCAACAAAATTTCTTTCTAATTCCAAGACAGCCTTTCTTTGCCTCTGAGGTTGTTTTCTCTTCTCAGCCTAGAGTTTCAGCATCACCATCTCTTCATTCCTCTAAAGCAGGGGTTGGCAAGCATGTTCTGTGAAGGCCAGACAGTTCAGGCTTTGCAGGCCACATGAGCTCTGTTGCAACTACTCAACTCTGTTGTTGTAGAGTGAAAGTATTAGACAATATATAATTGAATGAACATGGCTCTGTTCGAATAAAACTTTATTTGCAAAAGCAGATTCAGGCCAGATGTGAGCCCAGATCAAAGTCTGCCATTCCCTGCTTTAATTCCTCATACTTGAGAAAACCCTCCCTCTCCTGTGACTTGGAAATATACCTAAAAGGCTATGACACCCAAATCTGACTTTCAAGTTCTGACCTTTCTCCTGAGTTCCAGTCCCCCTCAGTGACACTCAAGTACCTCAAGGTCAACAAGTATCTTTATTGAATATCTTCTCCCTAAACACACACACACACACACACACACACACACACACACACACACACCATAACCTTTCCTGTTTCCCTTCCTGCTCCATCTTAGTTAAATGCATCTCTTCTTATCCAGTTGCCTAAAGTAGAATCTTAATCACTTTTCATTGTTCCTTCTTCCCCAGCCCATCTATGAAAACAGATGGCAAGACCCCATCTTCCTTTACTAGACAAGAAACTTTTTTTAACCTCTTGACTTAATGCTCTAGACAAGTCAGAGTTCATGTGTTAGCCTGCACTTGAATGGCCCCTTGCCTATGCTTATTTAATTGATGCCTGTTTCTCTCTAGACTAACTTTCATGAGGGTTGGACCATGCCTGTAACTCCAGTGCAGCTCCAAGATCCAAGATCCACATGAAGCCCTGGAGTTCCAGCTGACATTTCTAAACATATCCCTAGCCACTCCCTCTTTCTCAAATACCCTGTTCTCTGGCTGCCCACCAGGCTCTGCCGTGTGTTTTCTTGCCCCTGTGTCTTTGTTCAGGCTGTTCCTTCACTCTGAATCATTCCTCTCTCCCCTCTATCAATCTACATCTTCTTGTTCAATGCTTGCTTATCTTTAAAGTTTCCATTGAAATATCACTTCTTCTATGTAGCCTTTTTACTTAATACAGAATCGGTTGCTTCATTAATTTCCCCAAACATATATTTTACTTCAGCATGTACATCACAGTATTATATTTGTTTGTTTTTCCCTTCTTACCCCCCCACTCCAAAAACTTTCACTTATGAGGTGCTCATGGTCAGCAATTTTGTCTTAACTTACGGCGCATCTATAGTGTCTAGAACACAGTATGCATTTCATAGATGCTTAAACTTGGTATGAATTTTTAAAGGATAAAGCTTAAAATATTATATAGATAATTTCAAAGAGAGGTTGTAGGATCAAAACCAGGAACTCTTAATGCTGTGACCTAAAATAGAAGTTATCTGTAGGATGTAACAGACACTCAATAGGGCTATGTTTTCCTGTGGAGATATAAGGTAAAAGAAAACAAAAACCCAACAAAAAACCCTATATTATCATTTCTCGTGTGTGTTGTGTGTGTGTGTGTGTGTGTGTGTGTGTGTTCCTAGAAGGATGGTGGGAGATAGCCCAAAAAATAACTATGATAGTCTCTAGGTTTCTATGATGTGGAGACTTCAATTTTGAGATTTAAAGGATTGATTGATTGATTGAATAGGATGGGGGGAGGGGTAATCCCTGTAACCTCAGTGGTCAGCACTTACATTCTCTTCTATTTAATTCATAATGGTTTGGAAAAGTGGTGAGAGACTCTGGCTTGCCCTAAATTTGGCCTTATGTCATAGGGAGGAGCACGGAAGAATGCTCGCCAGAAGAGCAATGAACTGCTAAGCTACTACTTCTCAGATGCCAAGACGATGTATGAAGTTTTTAAAAGAGGACTTGCTGTGTCTGGTAAGCCTGGCAGTCTCACCTTGCCTGTGAGAAGACTCAGATTTGGGTCTTGTTCTATAACTGCTTCCCTGTCTCACTTCTAAAAACCTAGTTGCGGTCTGGGTAGAATCCCTACATATGAAATGCAGGGTACATTAGCAGAGTTAGAGTGGATGCAGGAATCAGAAAATCACAGTATCAGGAAGCAATGCAGGACAGCCTTGGGTCGGAAATCCAGTCCTTCCATTTCTAGCTGTGTGACCTTGTGCAACCCACTTTGCCTCTCTGAATCTGTCCCTCACAACACAAGAACTTCCCTGCAAGTTGTGGTTAAACAGTCAACAATAATGTGTATGCAAGTATTTTTATGAACTCACTAGTACATTAGTACATATTTGTTTAGGAATGTGCTTTTCATAAATGCAATTCTCCAGATGCAGGATCTGAGCCAGAATTAGCATTTAGGCCTCCTGACTTCTGACCTTGTCCTGACCCCAATACCACACTACTGCCACAGGCTGCTACTCGTGGTATCACAGGCGGCAATGATCTTTTGAACTTTCTTAGAAACAGCGCCACATGGGCTTTGGTAGGTTCACTTGGGATGTATGAAGCCTCAGCACTTACACCTTTTATCATTGCACACAATGCTAGGTGCACTGGTTTCCTTTCACAATCTATTTGGCTTATAGCCCTGCCTATATCTTTTTTCTTTGGGGTGACATTCTGTCCAAGCATAGGTTTGTCTACGTGACTTCTTATCCCTCCCTTCTCTTCTGCCTTTAGCTATGACTATGATGTTTAATAGTCAGCTCCTGTCAAGTGCTAATTATGCAATAGGCACTGCTCATATAATATCTACTAATCTTCCCTAAACTTCAGGGATTAGCTACTACCTTCCTCACTTTTTAAAATGAAAAACCAGAGCCTCAGAGGTTCAGGAACATTCTGAAGGTGACAGAATTAAGAAAATGTTGCATAAGATACTTCATTTAGATATTTTTTTCAATACCAAATTAAAACCAAACAGATAAAGTTAAAATGGCACCTCCTGTCAGCAGACAGGAGTGACCTGGCCTGGCTATTTTCACAGAAAAATGACACTTCTGATCCCTACTGGGGTTGAATACATCAACCCTAACATATACTTTTCACCTCTACCCAGAGTAAATGGCCGTTGTTGAGAATTACCTGTGAGTAATGTTTAAAATGAACTACTCTGGCTCCACCTTGTTAAACTGAATCAGAATTCCAGATAGTGAGGCCTAAGAATCTGAATTTTAACAATGCTTGGCTGCGGGGAGGGGTTTGCATGCCCGCGTTTCAACTCTACCCAGTTCAGGCCAGTGATTTTGCCCAGTTGTTAATGAGTGGACTCTTCCTAGATAGCCACGCCTTAAAACAGAAGTTAGATCTGAGTTGGGTAAGTTAATCACAGGCTAGGCTATTGCCTGATTAGGACTTGGGTTAATTAGACTGAAGCTGATTAGGACATAGAGTTTAATGAGACCTCAGTTGGTGTCCCTTTGGGCCAATTATTTGACTTGTTCCTCAGCCCTGGGCCTCTGCTAGAATTTTCACCTATAGGGAAGTAACAAGGCGATGCAGGGTGGTTTTTTTCCACACTCATCAGCTCTGCCACCTACTGAGTGAGCTTGAAGAAGCTGTCCCGGGCCTTTCTGACTCTCAGGACCCTGGGGATAACAATAGTTGCGAAGACCAAGTGAGCAAATGTGCCTAGCATGGAGTAAGCGTTCCGTAAATGGTAGCTATCCCTAGTAATTCATGTCTGTGCAATCTCATTGGTAGACCACTGAGGCACACACTCCGGGGTGAGCACCTAACAGCACAGGACTTGCCGGGGCTTCATGGAAAATTACAGTCTGGGACTTGACTTCTTGAGCTTTTCTGCAGCTGTTTCAGCAGGAAGAAAAAGTACTAACACTTCCTGTGGACAGTCTCTTCACTTATTTTTATATCTTTCTAATCAGAGCAGCTCTTTCCTGCTTTCTTTCCTTTTTCCTCTGTCACTTAGTCTGGAAATTTACGTATTTACCTCTGGATTCCTAGTAACCCTCTCTCTGAATGCTTCCTTTTGTCAAGACCTGAATCTCTCCCAGCAATTTGACTAGAGCCACTGTGTCCGATTCCCCTCCCTTGTACTTTTCTATTTATAACTTGGTCTCGTTTCGGCCTTTCAGCCAGTTAGGCTTGTTCCTTAGCCTCATATCAACTTCCGAGGCTCCTGTGACTGAGCCTCCGCATTTCAGGAGACACTCTCCTGTAAACAGGCAAAGTACATGAACAGATGACAGTAAACAAAGTTCAACAAACAAGGGAAAGGTCCCACTTGACTCGCTGTTAAAGAAATGTAGACTAAAGTAATAACTTTTTAAACCTATCAAACCACAAGACATGTTTAAAAAGGTACTGTTTAGTGTCTATGACTTGAAATGTTGCTGGTGGGGAAAAAAGCAAATTGTCACAATGGGGTGTATGAAGCACTGTGGTGCAAAGTATAAAAAGCCTGAGCCATTCCAACCTCCCTCAGCTCCCAACTCAGTCATTTCATTTTAGGAACTCTGTTCTAAGAAAATGCGCTGAATTTGAAATGATTAATTTGAAAATATTTTCCATTGGCTTATTTAAGGTGTCAAACTTAGAAACAATCTTAATAGCCACAATGAGAGACATAAACTACAGTGGAACGCTTCGTCAGTTGGCCAGAATAAGGCCACTAAAATCTCTACAGATTATAAGTAATGACATGGAAATGTTTATATCAAACAGGGAAAAGAAGCAGGACACACACACACACACACACACACACACACACACACACATATCATAACTTTATAGAATATGCAAAGGAACTATGAAAATAATATTACTGTTAATAATGGTGTTTATGTGACATTATTAACAGCTCATATTTTGTTTTTTTCTATATTTTTATGAGCATACTTTTTTTATTATAGGGAAGATCAGTTCAAGATTATCTATTTCAGGCTGTGTTTACTTGTGAACTTTTACTGGTTCACGTTATGTGAGCTAGTCCGTATTCATGGCTTTCTCTGAATGCCTGTTACCATGGGGATCACATATTCCAACACTGAGCCATCCTGTTCTGTAGAATTTCCTACATGTTTCAAATGTAGTTTACTTTTGAGAACTGATTACTTACTGCCTTTGAATTTCCTTGGCACAAAAGAGAAGTTCACATTCTAACTAGATTTACAATATGTGGTTTGTCTCTTCCTAATTCCCTTTAACCTTCTCTGGTCCAAAGGATTTGCCAATGAAGCTAATCTTTTAATGTTATGTTTTTAGACAATGGGCCTTGCTTGGGATACAGAAAACCAAACCAGCCCTACAGATGGCTGTCCTACAAGCAGGTAAGTGAGGCCCATGTTTGGGATAGATTCTTTTGCTAATATGATATGCCACGCTAACGGTCTCCTCTGGGTTTTGACTGCTTTCCTCCCCTCCCCTCTTCTTTTTCTCTCTTTTGTAGGTGTCTGATCGAGCAGAGTACTTGGGATCCTGTCTCTTGTATAAAGGATATAAGCCATCACAAGACCAGTTTGTTGGCATCTTTGCTCAGAACAGGCCAGAGGTAACCACGTTGAAGTTAACTCAAGAAAATGAGTCAGGGCTAAGCCCACCCCTAATCCAGCTCTCTGACACTTGTTGATGACTTACCAAAACTATTTAAAGATCTCATGTTCTTTCAATACTCTTCCCCTTGAGAGAATTACAGCTCTGGGACTCCTTAATTCCTGGTTGAATATGTAGTGCTCTAAGCTAGGTGACTGGACTTCTCTTATTTCTCAGCCCATTAAGAGTCATTTTAAGGCAGCCTGTTTGTTGCATGATGAAAATGAGGCGGCTGAAAGGTACTGGCCAATAAGAGTTTGAGGCTGTTCTAGAAAAGGACGTATTCATATCAGAATTGGAACTTGCATGTTGTACCAAGTAAACCAAGGCATCCATTGCTATGGAGACTGGCCATTGAAAGCCGATTTTAGACATTACGGTGATTGGAATTAATTTGCTACCCCCAGCCTCAATGAGGAACTAAACCTAGTGAATTAGCCTGCTAGGGCTGCCATAACAAAATACCAGCAACTGATGGTTTAAACAACAGAACTATATTTTCTCACACTTCTGGAGGCTGGAAGTCCAAGATGAAGGTGTCAGCCAGTTTGGTTTCTCCTGGGGCCTCTCTTTTTGGCTTGCAGTTGGCTGCCTTCTCATTGTGTCCTCACATGACCTTTTCTGTCATCCCTGATATCTCTTCCTCCTAGAAGACACTAGCTATGTTGGGTTAGAACTCATTTAACCTCGATCACCTCCTTGGTTTACTTGGTATAATATGAGTGGCATTGGGAGTTAGGGCTGCAATTCAGCCCATGGCATCTAGACTCATTTTCTGTCCCTCTTCATGCTTCCTGGTGTGTATACATTGACATCATGCTATCCCACCTCTGTTCACTTCCTGCATGCATTCTCTGCTTCCCCTTCTACAACCAAAACGTACCAGTCCTTCAAATCCCTGCCCAGTTTTCATCACTTTCCCCAAAGCAGCCCCAGATAGCCTTTACCCCACCCCTGAAAACGACCTCTGCCTCCTTGCAGCTCCCTCATGCTTTCCATAGCTCCTATGGATGGAACTCATCACACTCTACCTTTGTATCCTGGTCCACCTTTGTATTATAGTTAGCTCTGTGCCTCTTATCTCCTTTATTTAACTGTACTTTGAGGCATTAGCTATGGTAGTAGTCCCTAAGGCCCCATAGTGATTTGTTAAAAACGCGAAGTAACCACAAAATCATTTGTTGGCTAAATGACTAAGTTAATACTTTTCCTCTTCAAAATGCTCTCTTGTCCTTACTTGACCTTTTCTCCATGCAGTGGATCATCTCTGAGTTAGCATGTTACACGTACTCCATGGTAGCCGTGCCCCTGTATGATACCTTGGGAGCAGAAGCCGTCATATACATTATCAACAAGGGTAAGACTTGGCTATTCCATTACAACTGATTCTTCCTTAAAGCTGAGTAATTCCTCAAGATCTGCTTTTGTTAGCAGACTTGGAATGCTGTGGCCAGAAAAATGCTCACGTCTTTGCTGTCTTGTAGTACCTACATAGAATTTACAGGGAAGTTACAAAAAGCCCATGAGGCAGGGATGTGCACAGATAGAGGAGTCAATGAAATGTTTTAAGGTGACATAGTATGACAATGTAGTTTAGAGGACTGGGCTATTTACTTTGGCCTCACTGGAGACAAGGCCAGAGTGGATGACTAATCACTGTGAAACTTCCGGTCTAAGTTCCTATTCTTGTCAGTGTAAGTCAGTACAGTTAACCAATGTTTGTACTAAGTCTGTAGGAAAAAACTACCATTCTCAAACAAGTACAAGTTCAATGGACAGTAACAGCCCTTCCACACATCCAAGATGTTACTTTCTGTCACAGAAATAGTAGATTAACCTTTTGCACTCGGATGTCGAGTGTGACTCGACATGGTTAGCATCGGTAGCAGCTCGTTTGTCAAATTGTATTGAATGTATCAATAATTTGAAATATAAAAAAAATCCAAATAAATAAGTTTGTATGAAAAGAAACTCCAGTTTTTTATTCTACTGCCACGCTTTGTAAAATCTGGGGTATATAAAAAATTAAATCCCGAGTAGAATAAAGGAATCGAGAAAAAAGCAAGCGAGTGCAAAGGGTTAAGGAGGCGATCCACTTGAACTTTAGACACAATCAGAAGGTTGCTATTTGTGTAAACATGTATCAAAGCAAAGGCTAACATTTAAAATCATAAAATGCTTGTCTGACCACCATCTGCCCTTTCCTTTCCCTTCTATCCTCATTCTTCCTCCCCCAAATAAAACACATTGACAGGACCACACTTAAGCGATTCGAGAGTCGTCTGTGTTCTTAAGCAGAAGGAATTTTATGGCTTCTTTGGAGACTAAACTCAGTTGGCAGCACACATGGGAACTCTGCTTCTGCTTCAATTGTGCTCCTTTGTTATCAATGGAATGTTTTAGGTTTTACGCATTACCATCAGATTTGCAGACATAATCAATATCCTTTAGGGGACCCACTGGCTTTGAAATTCTCAAAAACCCCTTTCTCCTCACAAGGCATCAGGTACAGAGCAGAGCAGGAAGATGACCTTTGGCTCTGTTTCTGCTTTCAGCTGATATTGCCATGGTGATCTGTGATACACCCCAAAAGGCATCAGTCCTGTTAGAAAACGTGGAGAAGGGCCTCACTCCAGGCCTGAAACTGATCATCCTCATGAATCCCTTCGAGGATGACCTGAAGCAAAGAGGGGAGAAGATCGGAGTTGAGCTCTTAACCTTCTGGGATGCTGAGGTAATGGTCTGAAACACAACTCACAACTCCAAGGCTGGCCTGACGCCATGGGCACCTGGTGTCATCTACTTGGCCCGACATCTCAACAAGTGCGCAGGCTGTCGTTCCCCAGGGGTGGCAGGACAGGAGTAAATTAGACTTATGCTGTGAAGCTTTGAGAACAATTGCCTCAGGACAACTCAGAAACCATGCCAGGGGAGGAGAAAGGTCTGTGGCCAGCCTGCACAGAGTTCTAAGTAGAGGATTTATAAGTGCAATGGTTGGTGGTAGTTAAGGATATGGTCCTGGAACTAGGTGGGGCAAGCTATTCTGTATCTCCCTTTCCCCTTCTGTAAAATGAGGATAAAGCAGTCTCCATCTCACAGAGGTGTTAAAGAGTTAACTGAGTTAATCCTATATAATAAAAGGCTAATATGCAAATCGACCAAACGGCAGAATGACCGGTCGCTCTGATGTGCATTGACCACCAGGGGGCAGATGCTCAATGCAGGAGCTGCCCCCTGGTAATCAGTGTGCTCCCACAGTGGGAGTGCTGCTCAGCCAGAAGTCCTGAGCTGGGCTCATGGCTGGCAAGAGCAGTGGCACTGGCGGGAGCCTCCCCCGCCTTCGTGGCAGCACTAAGGATATCTGACTGATGGCTTAGGCCCGCTCCCTAGGGCTCCCAGACTGGAGAGGGTGAGGTTGGGCTGAGGGACCCCCACCTCCCGAGTGCACGAATTTTGTGCACCAGGCCTCTAGTAATTATATAAACTGCTCAGGAAAGTGACTGGTATGTAGTAAGCCTGGAAATGTAAACTAAACATATTATTCAAAAAGATTTAGCAATGGTCCTAGATGATTAAACCTATGTGTATGGTGGGAAGTTTAGACATTTAGGGTCTTCCTTCTTAAGGTTTTTAATCTAGACCTTATGCTTTTCCATAGGGCTTCTGAGCCTGACCCAAGATGAAATTTTGGTTATATTCCCATAGATGTATTCTCATGGAAAAGGGAGAGGGCTGTATTTGTCATGTGTCTATACAACTCAACTTATGTCTTTCTTTCTTGTAGAATATAGGCAAAGAGAATTTCAGAAAACCCGTGGTAAGTTTCTTCTGCCTAAATTTGAATCTTGCATATTCAACTCCCAAAGCTCACGGTAGACTAAGCCCTTGTGCTTTCTCCTCCAGCCTCCTGAACCAGAAGACCTGGGCATCGTCTGCTTTACCAGTGGGACCACAGGTCAGTGCCCATGAAGCTGTGCCAACACTTCAGGTCAGCCAAAAACATGGCTTGAATCACTGACCACTGGTAGGGCTCACCACCTAAGGCTTTTGAGTACAGATACCCAAATAGAAAACTGTAAGCATATGTAACTGGGAGGAGTTTACATGCTATGAATTTCAGGGGTCTTAAAGATGGCATCATAAAGTCGACCTTCTTCCCCAACCCACTACACTCTCAATTTGACACCACTAGAATGGCCATTCAATCAAGATAACCCAGAGATAGTTCTACACAGATCACTGTGCACCCCACCTCCTCCTGGCAGCTTCCTACCTATTAGAACTCTTACTAGCTTTTCATGTGGCCCATGAGGACCTACCGTTATATCCATTCCATCTGCCCAGTTTATAAAGTGATAGCTAGGTAACATTGTTAGATCTGAAGTCTTCAACATAAAAACAGCACAAGGGACAGGGAGGTTACTTGGATTTTTCTTTTCAACTGTGTTGCTATCTGAGCTATGGCTGTGCCCTGTGTGAGGGTAGAAGGCTGTCAGCAGTAGAATCTCTGGGAGCATTAACCATTCACAAACAGAGTGGTATACCTCTTGTACAAACACTCAGTCCGACATCCCCTAAGCCATCAGTCAGACAGGAGAAGCTCTCGCCTCTTTGGAATAGAACCAATTGAATGTCAGTTCTTATTTCAAAGCCAAAGGTTACCTATTGGCTACATAAAGGATCTTTCTCTCCACCTCTTTCTTCCTACAGGTGACCCCAAAGGAGCCATGCTAACCCATCAAAATGTTGTTTCAAATGCTTCAGCTTTCCTCAAATGTGTGGAGGTTAGTGGTCGCTTGAAAAAGAGGTCCTCATTAGAATGTGACTCTGTCATAAGATTTTAATCTTGAAGCTAGAGGAGGCAGAGAAGAAAAAAAAAAACACACAGGTTAAGGGCCTGAGTGTGGACAAACACGTGTGTATCTTTGCGTGGAGGGCTGTGCATTTTCAAGCAGTGGTCTTTGAGGATCCCTGCAGATCTCTACCCCAGCGCAGTCCAGGGCTCCTCTACCAGTTCTGCAGGGCACCCCCTGCATGCCTATATGGGGCACTCATGGAAGGAAATAGTTTAAAAAATTTTTTTTTAAATTTTAAATGAGATGTAACTGACGCCTAACATTATAACAGTTTCAGGTGTACAACATAATGATTCACTATTTATGTGTATTGCAAAATGATCCTTATAGTAAGTCTAGTTAACATCCACACCACACATAGTTACAAAATCTTTTTTCTTGTGACGAGAATTTCTAAGATCAACTCTCTCAGCAACTTTCGAATATACAATAGAGTATTATTAACTATAGTTAAGAGGGTAGTTCTTAAATCTCTTTGGGAAAGAAGGTTGGCATTAATCTGATTTTGTCTCCTCTCTCTTCCCAATCTGTAGGAAACCTTTGCACCCACCCCCGAGGATGTGAGCATATCCTACCTCCCCTTGGCTCACATGTTTGAGAGGGTTGTACAGGTGAGTACCCCACGGCCCTAGCAGATATGTGGGAAGGGAGTCCTGACTTGCTTAGTCCCACCTTTATTCCAAAGGCAGGTACCCAGCATTTACAGTGCTTTCTTTAAGGTAAAGGGCACTGACAGGGAGTGGGCCCAGCTAAGTCTAAATCCTGGCATTCCCCTACCTCCCTGTGGTGCCTTCCTCCGCTAAGTCTGTGTGTGTCCACTGGGGCTCAGCTTGCTTCCGCCTTCACACGGTGCCTGCGAGTCAAGCGAGGTCAGAGCCAGGAGCTTACCGTCGACCCTTCATTCTGACCTGGGATAAGAGATGTTTTTTTTCTTTTTAATTTTATTTTGGTTCCAAGTTTTTAAAATATCAAGGATTAGAGAAAAGGAAGTTCCTCACAGCAGGGCAGGGAAGAAGCATTTGATCCAGGTGAGATATCCAAGACAGGGTCGTTCAGGGTGGTGTGCCCTGGAGGAGGGCTGCCCTCTATGAGTGGACTCTGGGCTGTTCAGGCTGAAGCCGATTTGAGGACTGCAATCAATGCTGGTCTTTCAAAAGCACAGGTGGTGGTAGGAATGGGAAATCCTCTCTCTGATCCCCTGTGCAGTGGTCCTTTGGCTGTGAGCCCTATTCTTAAATATTTCTTAAATACTGTTGATGCATGAGATGATGAAGGAGATATCCAGTTCCTTGGACTAAAGTGCTGATATCTGATTCATAAAATATCGATTCTAATAAGCATCTTTTTTTTTTTTCAATCCTCACCTGAGGATATTTTTCCATTGGTTTTTAGAGAGAGTGGAAGGGGGAGAGAGAGAGAAACATTGATGTGAGAGAGACATATCCATCAATTGGTTGCCTTCGCACATGCCCCAACCAGGGCTGGGGATCAAGCCTGTGACCTAGGTACGTGCCCTTGACCACAATCAAACTCAGGACCCTTCAGCCCCCAGGCTGATGTTCTTTCTGCTGAGCCAAACCAGCAAGGGCTAATAAGCATCTTTTTTTTCAACATTTCTGAAATCGGGACAGTCTCACAATTATAGGACAGTCTCACAATTATGTTCTCGTTTAATTGGCAGTGTTT
Organism: Cnephaeus nilssonii; assembly: GCF_951640355.1. Taxonomy (NCBI): domain Eukaryota; kingdom Metazoa; phylum Chordata; class Mammalia; order Chiroptera; family Vespertilionidae; genus Cnephaeus; species Cnephaeus nilssonii. Next base: position 51,921,282 of record NC_137087.1, read on the forward strand.
TTTCTTAGTGCCATAGACTAAGAGGCATCACAAGTGGCCAATCTCTTGTGACAGCCTCTTGAAGATGGGCCCCACCTGAAGGGGTCCTTTGGCTCTGAGCCCTTTTCTTCGGTCTTGGTTTCAGATTGTTGTGTACTCCTGTGGAGCCAGAGTTGGGTTCTTCCAGGGAGACATTCGGTTGCTGCCAGATGACATGAAGACGCTAAAGCCCACATTGTTTCCTGTGGTGCCTCGGCTCCTCAACAGGATCTATGATAAGGTACTGGCCTTGCTTCTGCCGGGCTGACCATGGGGTGAATGAATTGTCTGGCTCAGGCCTGACTGAGGCTCTTAGGGACTCTACGTTGGTAAGAATTTGTCCACTTGCACCATCGCCTCCCATTCCCTACAAACATCTACTTACAGCCACATTTATAAATGCAATTGTGAAAAAAAAAACACACCCTTTCCTCTGGGTGAGACCACTTAGACCTGATCTGGAGAAAGAGACTCTGATTTCATAGCACCTACCTACCTGCATTTTATCCTCACAAAAGCACATGAGGCCTATGCTTACCAATAATATCCCTAACTTAAAGGTGAAGAGACTGAGCTTCAAGGGTTTAATAACTTGCTCAGAGTCACTGCTAATTATGGGTTGGGCCAGAATCAAATTGTCACATAATTGTTTTATTTTATTTTTATTTTTTAAAATATATTTTTATTGATTTCAGAGAGGAATGGAGAGCGGGAGAGAGAGAGATAGAAACATCAGTGATGAGAAAGAATCATTGATCAGCTGCCTCCTGCACACCCCCTTCTGGGAATTGAGCCCGCAACCCGGTCATGTGCCCTTGACCGGAACTGAACCTGGGACCCTTGAGTCCACAGGCCAACACTCTATCCACTCAGCCAAACCGGCTAGAGCTGTCACATAATTATTTTAGCTCTCATTTATCAATGCTCTATTTTTCATTAGGGATTGCAAAATGGTGATTTTTCTAATTCAATCAGTTCTCTTTCTCATTAGCTACGATGCTCCAATAAGGGCACAACAAATATTTACTCTTTTATTTACCAATCTTCAGAACGCTGAATTGGTGCCCCAGTGATCTTTAAATCTGGCCAATGAGATTATTTTCTTTATAATATTAAGAACTGGTGATTTGCATATTTGTATGTTTAATCTATTTCACTCATTCTTCCCAGTGTTCAAATTTTCCTATTTTGGAAGTCAGGAGTCCCATTTTAGAAGTTGGGAGCCCCATCATGTTGCTCATATGTCCTTTGACAGGACACGAGTGGTTTTTAATAGCTTTGTTGATTCCTGGCATAAGATGTCTCAAGCTCATCTTGTATGATTCCTACTCAAGTCTTGGTTTAGTTGCTTTCTCCAAAGAGCTCTTAGAATTGGAATTTGAACCCAGGCAATATAATAACAGCACCCAGGTTCTTGACCTCATACTTCCATAGACATGAGAGCCTTAAGGAAATAACACAAAACCATTCTCCACATGTTTGGCCCCACCCCTCAGATCCTAGCACTCCCCTTCATGCTTGTGAATCTCACCAGGTGTTATCGTGGGGCTCTGGTTATAGGACAGGCAGCATGCTAGTACACAGATGATCCCTAGACATTGAGAGCCCTCATTTCTATCAGACTTGCTAACAATTCTAACAGCTCCTCATCATGCTATGGGATTGTTAGATTTGGTTGTTAGAATTTTTGTTCATTTGTTGGTTGGGCTTTTTTAAAATAATTTTTGAGAGAGAGTTATTTTACAATGTGGTATTAACACACAGTTCTCTTCCAGGACGTATTTTTAAAATGCAAGACTTTACTAGGGGGGGTAAGGGCATGTGCCAGGGAATGGGAGTGGCCAGGGGTAGGTCAATGGGGGAAAAAGAAGACATATGTAATACTATATGTAATGCTTTAAACAATAAAAATAAATAAATAAATGTATCTACATTTCCATTTAAAAAATGCAAGACTTTATTAGTGTGAGTCTAAATTCCAGCTCTTTGTCCATGATTTGTTAGGGGGAGTCTTATAAAAGTTGAGAAAAGATTTTTTTTTAAGGCTGAGAGAGGTGTCAGGAATAACATGATTCAGGCGGCATTTGAGTGTAGGTCTTGGAGAAAGCTGGTGAAATGTTGACAAAATAATGGTACAAGCATGAGTAGATACCCAGAGCCTAGAGCACAGTTAGTATTAGGGGTGGGGATAAGCAGCTCTGTTTGGCTGGAGGCCCAGACATGGGAGTGTAAATACAGAAGGTGGATGAGAGTCATCTTTGAATTTTGAACTGAAAAAGAACTTTGATTTCCTTGAACCTGACTTCCAGTAGGATATTGTCTCAAAAGCCAGAACACGGAGTCCAGGATGTAGTATTGTAAATATGGGCACTTACTTTGGGTTGAACTGGAGAAGCTCTCCTTGGGCAGGAGTGTGGTTGATGGATTATAGAGTCATGATGAAGCCAGAGTCAGGGAGACTAGGGAAAGCACGTGAACCTGGAAAACATTGTCCGCAGTAAGTCCACAGGTAAGAAATATCTAAGTAGAAAAGTCTGTTGGGCTTTGTGTGCTGTGGCTAAGGAAACTTCAGTTATAGAGAAAGTGGCATTTCTCTAAGTTTAGTGTATGGGACAGGGGGGGGGGGTGGCACGGTGGGCGGAAGGGTGAAAGGTGGTGCTTGTTTAAACAATCAGATTCCTGGGACCTTATTTGACACACTAAAGCAAAAACCCTCAGGGTGCTGCCCAGCGAGCTGGTTATTATCTAGTAGTCCCAAGTGACTTTGTAGATTGGTGCTGACCATCTTTTGAAGACATAATTATGTCAGTTGCCAAAGTTGTTTGCCAAGGTATCCGGAGGAACTGGAGCTCTGAATTAGATGTGGACATAATTCTTTGGGCTCTTCATTATTATGAGAGCTGCTTCCTTATATGTGGACATAATTCTTTGGGCTCTTCATTATTATGAGAGCTGCTTCCTTATAAAGCTAGATGGCAACATCTCTTGCTCACTGATGAGCTTTGGTGAGTGTCTCTCCTAGGTTTCCAACTAAAAGGAGTTATCACCCTGCAGGTTCAAAATTCAGCCAAGACGCCCTTGAAGAAGTTCATGTTGAAAATGGCTATTTCCAGTAAATTCGGTGAGGTGAAAAGGGGTATCATCAGACGTGACAGTTTGTGGGACAAGCTCATCTTTGGAAAGATCCAGGTAGGTTGATGGACAAGCATCTCTTTAACTGGAGATCCTTGCTTACTTTCTGTATTCACTCACCATGTGAGATCTCTCCTGGACAACCTTGTTTGTCACTAAAGGGAATTGGTCCAAGTTCAGAAAATGATTAGTATTTAGGTTCTAGCACTTTCTCATATATACTTTTAAGGTGGTCTGTTGAGATGATAAGTCATTTGAAGGGACCAAAATTACAAATTATAGGAGGAAATCTTAAAAATGCAGATCTGGTCCTAGCTATAGTGGATAGTGGTGACAATAATAGTTAACACTCTAAGTGCCTTCCCACAGTGCCAGGCCCTATTCTAAGTGCTTTGTAAATTACCAAGTTTAATTCTCCTAACAATAGTGGGTGGGTGGGTTGGACAATGGAGGAAAATGAAGCCAGGGGAAGAGGCTTCAGCGGGTGTTTTTGTTTCTACTGAACAGGACAGCCTGGGCGGGAAGGTGCGCATCATGGTCACTGGCGCTGCCCCCATCTCCTCTCCCGTCTTGGAGTTCCTCCGAGCGGCAATGGGATGTCCGGTAAGCCAAGCACCTTTGAAGATAGCTTATTTCACTTTTGCAACAAATAGGGCTGTTTAAATACAATTGAAAACACAACTGAAAAGTACCAAAGAGACCGTCACCCCCAAAAATCTCAAAATCAGGAGAAAATATCCGTCTAGTCACCTCTTATGCATATGGAAACCTACATAAAGGGCATCAGGGTTCTAACATACTTGTTAAACAGTGCCCTATTGATATTGTTCCTTGTCAAAAAAAGATCTACATTATTTAATGGTTTTGGAATAGTTTGGTTAATATACCTAAGTAACTAGTCTCCTATTGATGGACAAGAGTTACTTACCTTTCCTTTTTGCTGTTATAATCAATGAAGTGATAGGGATACCTGTTTATTCATCAGTATTGAATGCAATTATCAATTTGGGGACTAATCCTGGCAAGTAGGGATTATCAAACTTCCCTTTAGTAAGGTCGTGTTTTTGTGTGTGTGTTTTTATTCCTTTCTGCAAATAATACATGAGGCCTTATTTTCCCACATTTTTGACAGTGAAAGCCTTTGCCAATCATTTAAATCCTAGCCCATCAGATACATGAAAACCCTTATTAACACTGAGCATCCTTTTCTATCACTTATTGGCACCTGTATTTCTTCCATACATCATTCTATCACTTCCTTACAGAAAAATAGGCACAAGATAATTTGGTTCTCTTTCACATTGCTTTCTAAGAGTCCTTCAGATAGTAATAATATTCATTTTTGTTGTTTTAGAAATATTTTTTCTAGTCTTTTCTTCTATTGAAAAACTCTCATTTTCTCATCGACTTGAAATGCCACATTTCCCAAAGTACAGTATAAGTTTCCATACGTTGGTCTATTTCTGGATCTTTTGGGTTTTGAGTGAAGCCCTAAGTTGTGACGACTTAGCAGCTCAGGCGTGAACTCAAGGTATTATGACATGAAGTGACCTCCAATCCTCAGAGGCCTCGCTTTTCTCCTCTTTTAAAGCACGGCCAGCTCCTGCTTTATCTTGAGTCGGTCTCAAAGCCCTTCTCTGGTTTTCCCAGGTGTTTGAAGCTTATGGTCAAACAGAATGCACTGCTGGCTGTACATTTACATTACCCGGGGACTGGAAACCAGGTAGGTTCTCCGTCTGCTGGGCGGGAGGGGCAGTGATTGGGAGAAGGGTTCTAATTGAGCTTGGACTTACGGGTTTAGATGAATGTGGCAAAAGCCAACTTGAGTTTCGGTCCAGGCCTTCCTATCTTGGCAGATGACTTTTCAGTCTTTTTACTTTTAGAGTCGATCCGTAAGTATCTCTGAAATATTCCTGGAATGATCACCGTTTTACAGTTTCCCAGCTGACTCAGTGTGGTGTGTTCTAGGCCATGTCGGAGTTCCCCTGGCTTGCAATCATGTGAAGCTGGAAGATGTGCCAGACATGAACTACTTCTCAGTGAACGGTGAAGGAGAGGTGGGTGGGTTGCTCCCAGTAGTCATGGCAAGGCATTCGTGGTGGGGATGTTTGTATGAAGGAGAGCACACCATTGTGAGCAGGCGTGGATTAGATTCCTTTGAGATCTGGAGCAAGGCATTCGATGTTTCTGAACCTCACTTTCTTATCCCCCACACGGGATTACAATCGAGTGCTCTTCACATGGTAGTTGAAACCATAAGGTGATGTAAGGGTGGGAACAGGTGTTTGGTCAAGTACCCAGGTCTGGAGTAGTAGCCTCTGCCATTGTCATCACTTTGTACCTTCTTACGTGCAGATCTGCATCAAAGGCATCAACGTGTTCAAAGGATACCTGAAGGACCCCGAGAAGACGGCGGAAGCCCTGGACAAAGATGGCTGGCTTCACACAGGAGATATTGGTCGCTGGCTCCCGGTGGGTATTTCTTCAAAACTTTGGGGAGCATAGGCTGCAGAACTGGGGAGAACCACCTGCTTATCAACAAGTTGGGCAGAGATGTGAGTGGGATGATCAGCTCAGTTGGTGTGACTCCCGTGACAATGGAATAGATTTGCTTGCAGCTAAAGGAAAATTAGTTGACTTTTCCAGGAAAGGGGTGTAGTAGTCTGTGTTTTCTTTTTGTTATTTGTTTACTTTTATTGAGAAAGAAGTTGTGATTTGATAACTCCATGGGCTCACACCATTTGCCTTTTATAAGTTTCAAAGGGTTACATTCATTTCTTTCCACCTAATATGTAGAGACATCAAAACAAGGAGGCAAGATTTCTAAACGAGGCATATGCAGAGGTTAGGTCTTGCCTCTTGGTGACCTTCACTGCCTCTCTCTGTGGAATATATGGCTCCGTTTTTTTAAGCTTGCTAACAAACAAAGATAAGTAGTCTCTGCCAACCCCATCTGTTTTTCTAAGAAGAGAGAAAATAATTGCATAATTGTGATGGAGACTTAGGAGTCCTGTAGGGGATTTTCCAAGGACCCCTCTGGAAAGGTGCCTACTATGTGCTGGGGGAGTGGAGATGTAACCAGATCTAAACTCCTTTCTGGCTCAATAGTCTCAAGATTTAAGTGATAGTCACAGAACATTTGGTGAACACTCTGAGGACACTGGTTCTGGTGATGAATTTCATAGATTTGGGTCTAGTAGTATCGTGCTAACTTATCTGCTTCTGTATGAGTTCTCTGCTCTAATAGCATAAAATGTGGGCAATACATGCGTCCCCAAATTGGAGTTATAAAGGGCTTAGCCTTATTAATCAATTTCAGATAATGTCTGTTAGGCTGGATTGTTGGCTTATTTCTTGAGGCAGCCTTGTTGATGGTTCCAGGGCTAGTTCAGTCTACTGCCCTACTTAAGGTGTGATCATGTGGATTGTATTTAACACTTGTCCCAATTTTGCAATTCAAATCCCTAAGAGCCTAAGCTCCTCAGACCAATGAGCTCAGAGACATCAAATGACCCCTGGTGGCTGGGGAGAGAGCCCTCCAGGCCCTACTTCTGTATTAACAATTATTGACTTGTTGATTAGCATTAGCACAGTAGAGCTGTTTAGCTTGCTCCCAGATCTAACAGGAGGGATACAGTAAAAGGAGTCAAGGAGGGGGAGATCTAACTTATTCCAAATTCTCTTTTCTTTTCTTTTTTTTGTAATGTATTTTTATTGATTTCAGAAAAGAAGGGAGAGGGGGAGAGAGATAGAAACATCAATGATGACAAGGAATCATTGATTGGATGCTTCCTGCACACCCCCGATAGGGGATCGAGCCTGCAACCTGGGCATGTGCCCTTGGCCAGAATTGAACCTGGGACCCTTCAGTCCACAGGCCAACACTCTATCCACTGAGCCAAACCAGCTAGGGCACCAAATTCTTAATAAAAGATCCTTCCTTCCCTATCTCTGGGAGTGCTGGAAATGGAGTAGGTGGGCATTAAATTATTGGACATTTATGGTTACAAAATTTCTTTGGCAGATGAGACAACCATTTACACAACCCCAGCAGGTCCTGGGGGCTTTTTCTCAGGGTTCACATTGACCCTCCAAAGAGACACACAGTACAGACAGGTTCTTACTGGAAGCTGCTTCCCATCCCTTTCCTCAAAGCCAAGAATGAGAAGTGAAAGATGGCTCAAAAGTCTCCGGAGAAGCCAAGTTTAAAGAAGGACTTCACCAGCTTCTCCACAGACACCACCCACAGGGGGCTCAGAAACACTGACGCTGTCTTCTCTCTGTCTCGTATAGAATGGAACTCTGAAGATCACTGACCGTAAAAAGAACATTTTCAAGCTGGCCCAAGGAGAATACATCGCCCCCGAGAAGATAGAAAACGTGTACAGCAGGAGTGGACCAGTGCAGCAAATTTTTGTGCATGGGGAGAGCTTACGGGTAACCCGTTGTTTTAACGATAGCCCTTTCTAGGCACAGACCATGCTGATCCCGGTGGCTACAGGGATTCTGTTTCGGTGGTTTTAGGATGAGAAGGTATAAGCTTGTAGAACTAAAGAAATCAAGCCCCATTCCAAATCTCAAAATAAGGCAATATACTGTAGATGCAAATAATTTTTTTGAAACTAGGATGAATTCTGTAAACAAGTCTGTAGGATTGATAAACAGATATACTTAAAGGGTAGCCATTCAGTAAAAGGAGATCCAAGTGGAATAGAAGTCCCTTGGCACAAACTGTGTCATATACACAGGCTTAAACTTAGCTTTTGGAGAGTGGGGGAGGGTTGATATGGACAGGCCAGAGATGCTTTAAGGGTAATGTTGAAATACCACTTCCTTTTTAATCAATCAAATTTTTAGTAGAACATCTTTGTAAAGGGAAAATGGGATTCGAGTTCCAGGTGAGTTTGAGCTATCTAGTGAGGAAAGAGTAGGACACTAATTCTGCATCAGAGATCTTGGGAAATGTCTATTTCAAAGATATGACCCTGCCTTCATTAGCCACCGGGAAACCTCCAATAATAATTCTCACAGGCCTTGTTTTCTCTCCGCAGTCATCCTTAGTAGCAGTGGTGGTTCCTGACTCAGAAGTGCTCCCCACATTTGCAGCCAAACTTGGGGTTAAGGGCTCCTTTGAAGAACTGTGCCAAAACCAAGTAAGTCTTATGTAGCAAAACTTTATGCACCTCCCTGAGGCCCATGGTGGGAGAGGGGAGGCCCACCCATGAGTTCCCAGAGCCTTCTGTCTGGAAGAATAGGCTCTTCCTGAATCTGTGGCAGGTGGCTGAATCCTAAACACTGATTTTATTAGATTGGAAGATAGGATGGGGAGTTTAAAAATAACAAATACTATTCTTTTTATAGAAATACTAGAGGCCCAGTGCACAAAATTTGTGCATGGGGGGGGGGGTCCCTCAGCCCGGCCTGCACCCTCTCCAATCCGGGACCACTGGCTTCTAACCGCTCACCTGCCTGCCTGCCTGATCACCCCTAACCCCTCTGCCTGCTGGCCTGATCGCCCCTAACCGCCTCTGCCTCAGCCCTCACCACCATGGCTTTGTCCAGAAGATGTCCAGTCTACCCAGTCTAATTAGTATACTACCCTTTTATTAGTATAGATGTTCTTTGTGTGGGAGGGAATTGGAAAATAGAAAATTTAAAAATGCCCTTCAGAAAAAACCCCTTTACAATTCAGATTTCCCTTTTGAATAATATTAAGCATGAATTGTGCTTGTAAGTCCATATCCTGCTTATATCCCAACAAGCACTTGTAGGAATTTTGAGTCATTTCATGCTTAACCTTTCGTGTAGGCTTTTTCAAACAGCCATGCTTTAAGCCATGTTTCACATTCTTAGATTGTAAAGGAAGCCATTTTGGAAGACTTGCAGAAAATTGGGAAAGAAGGTGGCCTCAAGTCCTTTGAACAGGTATGTACTACGGATGTTCTCCTGGTCTCTCAAGTCATTCAGGAAGTTTTAAAGTTGCATTGATAATGGGGTTTAAATGTACAGTGTCCAAGAAAGTGGTCATAGATTTCAAATGTACAATTTCCCAGGAACTGGCTTTTAGAGTTTATGCCATGGACCCATCAACAATAAATGGCAGTGACCTTTTGTAATTATTTGTACAGTCACTTTTTTGCTATTCATTATTCATTCTCCCTTCTCCCCACTCATCTCTTTCCCAAATTATTAGTGT